>NC_091455.1:198579333-199189333 GCF_027789765.1 Dendropsophus ebraccatus | reverse complement strand
GGAAACACTGGACAGCCGCACCATGACCGACTGGAAACAAAATGGACCAGAAATAGACGTGCTTGCATTATGCTATTGGGTATTAGCTATATTATTATATTACATTACATCTTTCAAATAAACTGGTGTCAAAAAGTTATATAGATTTGTAATTTCTATTTAAAAATCACATCTTCCAGTACTTATCAGCTGCTGTATGTCCTGCAGGAAGTGGTATGTTCATTCCAGTCTGACACAGTTGCTCTCTGCTGCCACCTTTGTCCATGTCATAAAAACCTCTCCTGCAGGTGGCAGCAGAGAGCAACTGTGTCAGAAGTACTTGAGATTTTTAAATAGAAGTAAATCATAAATCTATATGTTTCTGTTATCAGTTAATTTCAAAGATTTTTTCAAAGAGTTCCCCTTAAAGGCTAAATAAAGTTATTTTTAATAGAATCTTTTTTTCTTTTTTTTTACATTATGTGACAACAGTAAAGGTGACACAGCTCCTCTGCTGCCACCATAGCTGTGTCAGGAACTGCAGGGTTGCTCATGCTCTGGCATAGGTACATATCACTAATGCTGCTGCATCCTGACACTGGGACTCCCTGATGTCTGTTCTAATGCATGTTAGATGTAAGAGTAGACTTTATAGTTGAGGAAGCTGTATGTGTTTGTAGTCTTGCAGCCATGGCAATGTGTAGCAGGGTCAGCTAAGTATTGCTAACACTGCATTGCATGATATTTAACTGTGCTGAGACACGGGCTTGAGCAGCCCTGCAGTTCCTCACACAGCCATTGGTGGCAGCAAATCCTGGATGTGACTGTTACTTTTACACCCACTATTGTTTCCTCTTGTCATATCTTATTGAATTAAAAGGAAATTCTATTGTGGTTAGAAACCCTGTATGTCGGTGTGATAATATCCCTGTAACTAAGAGAAATAATTACAGAGCTTTACATGAAATGTTTGGTTCCCCTCCACTTCTGCATTATCTTAAGTGATTCTTAGTAATTTATTTTAGATTTAGAGAACCAGACTGAAAAGTAAATGGGGAACATTGTGGCATCATTGTAGCCGGTGATCACTTTCTTCAATTTCCTCCCAATTGTCAACCACACTTAACTCCTTCATGCTCAGATGGTGGTTGTGTTAAAGGGGTTGTCGACGATTAGAAAAACATTGCTGCTTTCTTGCATAAACAGCACCCGCATTGTCCCCAAGCTTTGTCTGGTTTTACAACTTGGCTCCATTCACTTCAAAGGAGCTGCGATACCACACCCAAACTAAGGACAAGAGTGGTGCTGTTCCTGAAAACAATGTACATATTGGGTCACAAGGACCGCTCAGTTACTTCTGTTGTCAATGATTAGTGAAGAGTTAAACAGAATCTGTCACTAGGTTTATGCCGCCTTAAATGAGAGCAGTATAAACTAATGACAGAAATGCTAAACAGATCGGTGTATTACTTACATCATTTTGTTCAGCCGTTCTCCTAATATGCAGGAGAATACGATTCTTGCCGCACCCCTCCCCCCGCCCTCCTGCTGCTGATTGACAGTTGACTGCCTATACACAGTATGGATAGATAACTGCCTATCAGCAGCTGGTGGGTGGAGTTTTCTGCTTCTCATGAATATCCAGGACTACTGGTTTCATGCACATAATGGAGAGGACTACTTATTGTCCATGTTATTCAGGAGGATATCTCCAAATCAGCTGCTCAGAATAATGTAAGTGATACATCATTCTGTTCAGCTTCTCTGTCACTGATTTATGCTACCCTTAGATAGGATGGCATAATCCTACTGACAGATTAAACTCCCAACAGATGCTCATTTTCCCTGCAGTGGCCTCTACAGAAGAACTTTGGTATTACAAAGCGGCACTTGAAATGAATGGCGGCCTTTGTCATAGCGTATTCTAGAGCTGATGGCACACTTTGGGAACCCCTCCATGTAGATACGCTGCAATCGGATGTGACATGGTGTGTATATAAATATAAATACAGTGGTGCCTTGGATTACAAGCATAATTCATTCCTGGACCGTGCTTGTAATTCTTTTTAATGTCTTATTATAAGTTACTGTACAGTATAGCAATCACCATGTGGTGTATAATGTATAGTAAGTGCATAACCTGAAAAACAGCAGCAGTTTGTAGATACAGGATGAAGCTGCAGATCCCCATAATGCAGTAGCGTAGTACAACAGGCTAGACAAGAGAAGCAGGGCTGCTGTCAGAGGTCTGTGTGGTCACATGACAGCAATGGGGAAAGGGTGTATGTTCAGCATGGACCAATCAGGAAGTGAGAATCACAGAGCTGTGCAGGAGGACAGTGACAGAAACTTTATATACAGCAGTGTGAATGGCTGAGTGTGAGTGCAGGCACATTATAGCAGCAGTGTGTATAGAGATGAGTGTGAGTGCAGGAACATTATAGCAGGAAAGGAGAGGGTGGGCTGACAGAGACTGCAGGGAGGAATGAGCAGGACAGATGTGGGTACATACATGCAGCACTCTCTGGCCAGGGAGTGAGGCGTTACAGCTATGAAGAGATTACCTCCACAGTCCTGTCCCCTGATGCAAGCCCCAGCCTGAAGTGGATCTGCTATGATTTGGAAAGTGAGGGAGACTTCCTAGGTCAGAGTACAGGGCTGTAGACCCCGCTATGCAGACCATTCTCCTCCCCCACTCCCCCTCCCACCCAGTACAGGGAGCTCTTAAACCAAAGCAATGCTCTTATAACAATTTACAATTTTGAGAAACTGTGAGCTCTTCTTGCAAAACGCTCTTAATCCAAGTGACTCTTAAACCAAGGTCCGACTGTATATCAGTATTTAAGAAGATGCTATATTTAGGCTCACGGTTTTGAACTTTTTCCTCCGTTCTGGATGAATCGGCACACTCGCTATAATTTACTGCTGATTTATGGAGGTCTGCGAGCCACTTGTAAGAGATGGATTTAAAAGAGGCAGCCTATAATTATATTCCTTATAGACAGACCTGAGGTTTTTTTTTTTTGGCCCTCATCTGGACGACTTTTATTGGAGCTTTTGAAGTTTTATTTGTAAGTTTTAAAATCTATAATCTGAGTAAATGTGTCCGAAAAGTGTACAGTCTGCAGATTTTGTGTTTAACCCCCTTGGGTTGTAGCAAAGCTCTGCTCCTGATTGGATTAACCATTGAAATACTCATTGCATTATGCATAGCATTGCACAAGATTTTCGTGCCTTTTTCCTTAGTGTTTTTTCAGAGTATTTTTTTAATGTGGGTGGTGGGGCGGTTGTAAAAAAAAAGTGATTTTGAAGTGCATAGTAAAAAAAAATATTACACTATTTTGGGGTGTTTGTTGTGGGTTTGTTTTGGACATCAATGGTGTCTTCAATATTCGATAGGTAGGGTGCTAACAGTTGCTGTTTGCCAGAGCTGTGTTCCTGTCATTCACTTCAATGGAAGCTGAAGTGTAGTAACCTAGCATAACCACTACTCAATGTACGGCGCTGTCTACTTCCTGCTCTGTTTTGCCTTGGCTCTGGCCAACAGCTGATCAGTGAGGGTGTCTGATGTGTGCATCCCACCCATCTGCTATTGCCTCCATGTTAGGAGTGGAGAATACAGTTATATAGTTAAAAATATAGCCACCATATAGTGGTACATGGGGCCCCATTGTATGGGCTTTTAGTCTCATTAAATGTATGGATATAGTTAAAGTGGTACTCTGATTAATTTTAAAATGAATGGGGGTTGTACAATAATAAGAGTGTACTCCTCTCCCCCAATCTAGCGCCGCCATTGCTCCACCCCAGTCTCTCTTTACCTACCCTGATGATCTGCTATCCTGTTTTCCTGATGAAGTTACAAACATTGCAACCTGGGTTTGAAACATGATCACTGGTGCAGGGAGAGTACTTTATTTTTATTCTTTTATAACCGTTTCTTTTATAATCAAATCAGAGAAACCCTTTAACTTTGTATTGTATTCTATTGACCGCTTAAGAATGTAGGTAGACTGAACATCATAACTTTTTGTATACTGCTCTCTATGGCCGACCCGCTAATGTATTCCCTTGGCCCGTCTGAATATGCTGTTTTAGTAGGTGGAGGGACACAGGTTTACAGGGGTTAATGCTGGATATAGGAACCGCTGAGCTGTCCCCATTCACTTAAGCTTTTAAAACTGATTGATCTAATGTTTACGGCCGGCATTAGAGCCTTGAATGACCCGCAGCCTCCCCGGGGCGGATTCACACACATCAGAACCACGTGCGCCTCATTCAGATGAATGGAACCGACTTTCATTTGTAAAAATTTACGCAACAAATCTGCCGCTGTACAGAGTGTGGCCTTAAGGGTGGTATGTGAGGGGGAGGGGGAATATTTGTAGACGTTCATGAAGGAATCATTAATAGGGGTACAATAGAATTTATCTGTCATTAAAGGAGAAGTCCTGTAAAATAAAAAAAAATAAAAAAAGGTGCGGGGTGGGGGGGTCTGGGGTTTCAGGAAAATAATAAACAAAGTATACTTACCCCGTCCCCATGCCTCAGGAGCACCGCTCTCCTAGCTGCAACGTCTCATCCCCAGTTGAGTGATTGCCTGCTCAGCCAATCAGTGACTGGGGCGGGACATCACCACAGTCACTGGCTGGCTGAGCGGATTATTGCTCAGGCTGTGGCTTTTCAGCTGGAAGAGTAGCGCTATGGGGCATGGGGACGGGTAAGTACACTTTATTATTTTCCTGCAACCCCCCCACCTGCTTTTTTTTTATTTTTTTATTTCAAGGGACCTCTACCTTTAAATTGCTTCAGGACTTGTCTCCTAGTTTTCTTAGATTCTTAAAGGGGTTATCCAGGCTTAGAAAAACAGCGCCTTTCCTTGTCCTTAGTTTGGGTGTAGGTTTTGCAGCTCAATTATCATTGAAGTGAATGGAGCTGATTTCGGTTTCTTTCTTACAGATTTAGATGTAGTCTATTAAGAAAAAAAAATTCAAGGTATGTCCCTTCATACGCCATATTACTGCTACTAAGGTCAAAGGGATTCTCTCATTAAGGAGAGTTTGTCTAATGGAAACTATGCTGCTAAAGAATGTTTCTTTGTTGCTGTCCAGTGTGATCAAGCCCTAAGGAGCAATGTATGTATCGCCATACATTCTTAAAGGGGTACTCCAGAGGAAAAAAAAGTACCACAGATTTGTTAATGACTTCTATTTAAAAATCTCTAGTCTTCCAGTACTTATCAGCCGCTGTATGTCTTGCAGAAAGTGGTGTATTCTTTCCATTCTGACACAGTGCTCTCTGCTGCCACCTCAGGAACTGTCCAGAGCAGTAGCAAATCCCCATAGAAATCCTCTCCTGCTCTGGACAGTTCCTGTCACGAACAGAGGTGGGTGCAGAGAGGATTGTGTCAGACTGAAAAGAATACATCCCTTCCTGCAGGACATACAGCAGCTGATAAGTACTGGAAGAGTTGAGATTTCTTAATAGAAGTAATTTACCATTTTTTTTTTTTTTAAATCTCACTTACAGTGCACAAATCATGCTGTGTGGAAGCAACCAGAAAGGATACCATGTTGTGATTTAATTTTTTTTTTCCCTCCGAAATTCTCTCATTCTCTAAGCTACTTCCATTGTCTTTCTCACCAGATTAGACCCAAGTTTCACCTGCCGCGGCTCAGTACATTGTGCGGTGAAGTGACATTAGCCGGTGTAAATTACATAACCGAATACCTGCAGCTCCGTCCCATCAGACAAGCAGCTGTGCCACCTCAACCCCTCATTACTTTACAACAGTAGTGTAACCCAAGCCCGTGTTCACCTTCTGTCAGCTTCTATCTGCAATCTGATTCCTGTATTTTATATATAAACATGTGGCACTCGCTTTGGTACAGCCAAGGTCACACGCTGCCCGGGCATGTTACCGCGCACCCGGCTCTTACAGGCGGTGGGAAGCTGACATTTACTGGACGCGATCAATATTTATGAGACGGCAGAATATCGCTTAGAATCTAGAGATGTCAGAGAGAGACGAGTTAATGCGGCCGAGGTGAGGACACCAGCACCTAGCGCATCGATTGACCCAATATTACGGCAGCCCGTGTGTGGGCGACAGACTGCTAATGTTTATTCTTATACCCGCTGTACTGGGTCACGGTGAATGTGTGGAATAAAAAACATGTCGGCTTAGATAATACTATAATCTCATTCTCAAAAACTATCATTGGGGAATATATCACCCAGGTCAAAAAACAGGTCTGGGGTGAAGTCACAGTCTTATGGACTTTATATACAGTCCGTCCCACCCCGGAGGTCTTCAATTTGGAAAAACTGAGATGAGACCAGTCCAATTTTTAAGGGAATGTGTCACCTAAATTTTTATTTACTGATTAGATTCAGATACTAAAACTTGTTCTTTTATTCTAATCTGCTTTTTATTTTCTTACTGTAATTTTTCATTTTATTTAACTTTTTGTACATTGTTATGGGGGCTGCCATATTGCCTGGGCTGTTCTTAACAGCATTTAGAGACTTGCTTTACAGAAAGCCTCATGGACTTAGACATCAATAGACAGTCTGTCCACTTGGGTTGAATGTGAAACATTACTGAGCGTACTCTGTGGCCTTTGAAAAGGTCATTTTACTAGGAGCTGCTGTTGTCTCCTCTATCTACTGGTGTCACATGACGCTGCAACAGTGTACAGATCTCTTTACTGCAGCCTCCTCTTATCACCGCAGACACAACAGGAAGTCTAAGCTTAGTTTTAGCCCCGGTGGTGAGAATGAAAACTTCAAAATCTCAGGATTATTTTATAATCTAGATAGAAAAATGGAAAATTAGAAAAAAAATGTCATCAAAAATTCTTAAATATGTTTAACATAATAGCATTATTTAAACCGTATGACACATTCCCTTTAGAGACTGCCTTTTATGAAAAATAACTGTTGAAGGGTCATCAGGCAACAAGAGGGGAAGACACATCAGTAGCCAGGATGTCTTTAAGGGTACATTCACACGTACCATATCCACAGTGGATTTTACACTGCGAGCTCGCAGCGAAATCCGCTGCGGATACCTGCCCATTCACTTTAGTGGGATGATATACTCCGGCTTGCTTCAGGGACTCCCGATGCTCAGCCAATCAGTGCACTGCCCTGCTGGAGCACACTGATTGGCTGAACGCCTGAAGCCCCCGAAGCAAGCCGAAGTGGGGACCAGGTAACGTATGTTCCCAGGCCACGGGGGTTAAGGGCGCGGACTTTGACATACTCGCAGTGGGATGACTATAGCGCTGCAAGTATGTCATTCCATTGAAGTGAATGAGCAGGTATCTGCAGCGGATCGAACTTGTTTGTGTGAATGTACCCTTAATGAGCTTTATTGCATATCCAAGTACAAGCAACGTTTCGACCAGTCTAGTCTTAGCAATACTGACTGTGGTCGAAACATCGCTTGTACTCGGATATGCAGTAAAGCTCCTTTAAAGATTTCTTGGGTGCTGCTGTGTCTTCCCCTCTTGATGCTTTACCTGCGCCTGCTTCTTCATTACCATCCCTATCTTCAAGGATCTGTTGCCTGGGTGCTGTTGAACTTTGAATTTCTGTTATGCCCTCAGGCGTGTGAAAGGTTTCTGATCACGCTGTGATCGGAAGATGTAGCCGGGGAGAGATTGTGACAGAAGCGCCCTCCGCTCCCCGGCTGTGTCTCCATAACGTCCAATTCCGACAATGTAAGTCGGTATTATCGGAATTAGTGGTTGATTGGGGAATAAATGCTGCCATGCTCTCTCCCTGGCAATATCTCCTGATCACAGCGTGATCAATTACTTTGGATGTGCCTGATGACATATCAAAGTAGACATATCGTTCATGACAGTGACTCTTATAAGTTGTGACCAGAGGTACACGGCAAACATGTGGCTTTCTAAAATTAACATGACTACTAGTGGAAGACAAGACCCCCCTTTAGCCAGCAACACTCTCTGTATATAGTACTGCTAGGGTGCCATAGGGAGGAGCACCGTAAACACTATGTCAGCTGCTGGAGAATAGGGGCCCTACACACTGCCCGTGAATTGAGAACATTCTTACCGTAGACCAACAGAGAACGCATCCATGTTTGGGTTGGCATTAGAATAAGTGTTATACCAATTCACAAATGGACTATGTTTTATCCATTAAAGTGAATGGATGCGCTGCCTTATATTTTGGCACATCTTGATGTATACCACATGTAAACTTGGCCTTACCCTAAGGCCTCAAACCCTTGTCTTAATTTTGACATTTGAAAGGTTGATGTTTAAAGGGGTTATTGTATTCCAAGATAAAATTGTATCCCTATCTACAGGATAGGGGATAGCTAGCCAATCAGTGGGGGTTTGACTGTTGGGATCCCCAGAATGGAGGTCAGTTGTGCTCCAGGAAAATGGAGTGGCAGTGTGCGCTCGGCAACGCCAAGTCCCATAGAGAATGAATGGCATGGTGGTCAAGCATCTATGCTGCCACTTCATACACTCTGGGGAGAGTTGACCTTCATTCTCATCATCGTAGAGAGTCCTAGTGGTCAGAAACTAATGGATCAGTTACTGGATTGGGGATAACTCCTTTAAGTTATCCAGTGGTCCAACCATGGGGCTATCTTGCCAGAATTTGTGACTATTGTATATACACCACCATGTGCATTAACCCTTACTATGGTTACACCCGCTGTAGCCATCGCAGCAAGTGTTTCTTAAAAGGCCCCTCCAAATGTGTTGTGAAATTTACTATACAGAACATCTTGTGCTTTCCCTGTTTGCTTGTTTGTTTATTTGCTTTAAATCGTCTTCCAGAGTGATGACACCCATCATACATAATAATACGGACCCATCCTCCATGAATGGTTCCTAATGGAAAAATTTTAGCGTACTTTTGTCACAAGCTCGAACGTGATCCCTGGGTCTGCTCGTCTGGTGTGCCGCCACGCTCGTCTGGTGTGCCGCCACGCTGACTGTATTTTCTGTTGTGTTAATTAGTTAAGTGACACTTTAAAGGATGTAATTAATCATTGCAGGCAAATAGGACCAGCAGCGATCCAGCTGCTCAGAGATTGGCACTGCCAGGGCTTCGACTAGCATCCAGGCTAATTCCGGTTCGTTCTCTTCTGGTTAGGCCAGGAGGGTCTTATTTCAGCATATAGGGTTCATTCACATAGGTTATTTCTCCGCAGATTTACTTTATTAAAATGGGGGCCGAGCTGCATCCAACTTCTTCAGCCACCAAACGATTGAAACGGTCAGACTTGAGCATGCTCGAATTTCGTTCATCTCTACTCTGATTGGTCAGGGAGACTACCATGTTGCTGCATTCTCCTCTCCCTGCTCTGTGTCTATGGACAGTCCCATAGAATTCTATTGAGTAAAAGCGCTAAGTGCATACTTTTCCCGCCTCACCTTCCTGATAGGTCACGGTCTGAACAATCAAGGTTTTTTAAGCTGTGATTTCTTTGTAGCATTGCAGTGTTTCAATGTGAATCAGAGACTGTAATGATAATGGATCCTGTCCTTGCTACAAGCTGCCCTGCATGAAACGATACCAAGCTCCCCTTAAAGAGAATTTGCTAGCTCTATATTATGCTCAGAGCTGAAAGCATGGGCAGATAGCAGATAAAACAACTTGTCTCTGTGGCTGTTTTGCAAAGTTATAAATTCATGTTTTCCTTTTAAACTCAAGTGTCATAGAGGCTGAGCTGCAGCATGCATGCCTGCTCCCTCCCCACCCCTCCCTGCTTGGTTTCCATAACTGACCACTGTAATCGATCAAGATAGGGAGGGGTGACATGTAAGACTTTTTTATTAAGGTTTAGGTCTGGGTATTCAGGTCCCCTTAGATCAATAGAGCATAGAGAAGCACATGACTCGGCGGTTCTCTCTCCATCTCGCTCAGGAGACTCTATAGACTTAACCATGCGTAAACCCAGTCAGTACTATAATCTTACTGGGATTTGACAAATGTGTCTTGGTCTTGGGCCACATATCTTTGAGGAGGCCCAAATAAAACCCTTCGAACACTGGGAGATGGACAAACAAGCGCTTACTCCTCATTCCCCGCTCACTGCCAGCGCTATTACAGATAGGAAATACAGAGAGTCTGCAGCAAGCGAGTGAGTACAGGGAAAGTGCAGGGAGCTGCAGGGGGGCTGCCGATATTGTCCAGGCAGCCCATAGAAGATAGCAGCGGTCTGCTGCCGCCTCTCCTATTCCATGTAGCAATGGCAGCAGATCACTGCTATCTGTTTCCTGCAGGACATACAGCAGCTGATAAGTACTGGAAGACTTGAAATTTTTAATTAGAAGTAAATTACAAATCTATGTAACTTTCTGACATCAGTTGATTTGAAAGGGAACAGAAAATTGCTGGAGTACCCAGACCTGAACTGCAAGACCACATACAAACTTGGAGTCAGGTGTGGCACTGTTCTCTGAAGAAAGCCGCTAGGTTTTTCTAATTGTGGATTACCCCTTTAAGATTATATAATAGATATACAGTACCTTTCAATGTGATTCGTTTTACAGTAACATAGACTTATAATGAACGTACTTTGTAATTCTGTAAAATGCAGGGGTTTCAATATCCGGACGCTGGAAGGAATTACTTGTGGCGTCTACTTGGCATGGGGCGTGCGTCTCCAGGCTGATACGGCCCTGCGGCGGGGTTAGCTATCACTTAGCCTGGGCAAGGCTATCCAGTGAAGTTTCCATTGCTAATCTGATATCTTCTTTTGTTACTGGATTTATAACTTGTAGCTTGGAAGTGCTTTTCACATAATGCTTTTCAAGGTGAGGGGAAGCAGTGCTCGCTTTTATCTTCCTCCATGTAGTCGCCATTGTATGTCAAATATTAGGCCTGCTAATATCTCGTACGTAGCATTGTGTTTGCTTTTATTGTGTCTGAGCTTTGTAGGAGGAAGTTTTTAGTTTAGAGGGGTTTTCCCATCTGGGCAAGGTATCTGCTATGCACAGGATTGGCGGATAACTTGTGGATTGGTGGGGGTCCGACCCCCCCCCCCCCCCCCCAAAAAAAAAAAAAAACCCACAGTGCCTCTCTTTTAATTGGTTGTGCCAGGTATTGCAACCCGGCATCATTCACTTAAATAGGAATGGGTTCCATACCATTAATGGTCCATGGACCCTTAGATGCCTCTAATTCCATCTTTAGATTATGTTCACACGCCATCCAATTGATGCATTTGTGTGCATCCGTTTTGATCTGTTTTTCCATTGACTTCCATTATAAAAAAAACTGATTAAAACGCATCAGTTTTTTTTTTTTGTTTTTTTTTAAATCACAGCAATAAGGTCCGCTTCGTTTTTGTGTCCCAATATAAAAAAAAGGATCCCTTTTTTTGAAACTAAGTCAATGGTATTAAAACGGATCTGTTTTTCCATCTGTTTTTTTTTTCTCATCAGTTTTTTTTGCAAAAACAGATGAAAAAACGGATTGCAAAAACATAGTGTGAACCCAGCCCCACAGCAATTATTATAAAATAATGGTTATTATTTGTCTTTAAGTGACAGCTGCCTAGTAAAAATGGACGTCATTGTGACGGTATGTGAACATAGCCCAAACAGGGCCTGCCCATAAACTACTTGAGGGGGAAAAGAGGTATAGTAATTGGTTGAACTTGCTGAACTGTTGGGGTTTGGCAATGTTCTTTGAACCTTAACGCTCGACATTTGACTCCCAGCAGCTGGAGAAGTTGGATACCGTCCTAGGGCTGCCAGGAAAACATGGATACAGACTGTGGCTGTATACATGTTTTCCAGGACTCCTTAGTGTTGCATCTAACTTCTCTAGTCTCCAAGAATCAAATGTCGAGCGTTCAGGTTAAAAGAACATTGCCAAACCCCAACAATTTGGCAAGTTTGCTCAACACTAAGGGTACTATTACACGGGCCGATGAAGAACTGATAATAAATGTAAACGAGCGCCGATCTGCTAGATCTGCGCTCGTTTACTGGGCCTATTACACGGCCCGATGATCGTTTAACAAGGGCTGCATGGACATTGTTACCGTTGTCCGTGCAGCCCTTGTTTAAACTTTATACATTACCTGTCCAGGCTTCAGGGCTCCTCTTGTTCTGTGCTTCTCCCCAGGGTCCACGCGCTCCAGCTTCAGAGCGGCTTGTCTATGACAGGTCGCTCTAAAGCTGGAGCGCACGGGACCCAGGGAGAAGCACAGAGCAAGAGAAGCCCTGCAGCCTGAATAGGTAATGTATTCTATTACACGGCGCCCGACAATTATAGGTCAGAATCTATATCAATGATCAGCCGATGACAACGATCATCGGCTGATCGTTGTCTTTGTTACATGGAACGATAAGCAGCTGGATAGGACCGATGCGGCCGATTATTGTTCCATGTAATAGTACCCTAAGTGGGGATTCACACGATCTCCACAGTCTGTCCGTACCACGGCGGTGTCCTGCGGACTGGATCTCTGAAAGTTCGTGCTTATGTACTGACACAGCCGTGCTGTCATCTAAAGCTTAGCTACAGTGCCTAAAGGGAGTCTGAAGTAGTCTGGGGCCCACCCCTGTCTCCTCATTGGTTTAGGCTGCTGCTGCCTCCTCTGATTGGCTGCTGCGTATAGCATGTGTATCACAGGCGGAGCCTTAAGGAGGATGGACTTCTATAATAGTAAGGGCCCTAGGCTGTAACCTTGTTTTCCAGGGCTCCCTAGGCTGCATCTAACTTCTACAGCCACCGGTATTCACATGTCAAACAATCAGACTTGAACATGCTGGAGTTGCGCTCATCTCTAATGCAACAAAATCGGCAACCGCCCCTAAGGGGTTAAGATCCAAATATTTTTATTAATTTGCTGTGAATTCTCCATTTGTTAAATAAAGCGGCGTAGAGTGGAAGTAGCAGCTCTGGGCTCCGGTCCCAGTTATTGAGGAAGTCCAATGATGTGTGTCTCACTGCCGCACAATTATATTGTATCCTGTTTATCTTCGCTGCATGGGATGACCAGGAAATACGGCTTTAGAGGATCAGTACATTGCCAGTGTGCGGCACCCTGCTCTCTCCTGCTATCTGACGCGGTAATAGGTGGAACGCGCTCCTGATACGGGGAGGATTTGAGGCTACAATGGGCCTTGGGTTAGAAGATAGGGAGAAACCGGAGAAAAATGCTATAAAAGTTGTCACTCTATGGAATGTTTCCTTTAGAAAACCGCTGAATATAATGATGGTAAAGAGAAATTAAAAAAAAATGGGAAAAACACAGAAAAATCTTTCACTGCTATGGCTCATGCCTACATGCTCTATTTGCTTTGTATTTTATTACACTTTATATGCCTCAAAAGTGCCAGTTAAAAAGAAAACACATGAAATTCATGAGTGAAAAGATAACGTTCAAAAATTGCCTGTAAAGTGCCATAAAAATATTTATAACTTTTAAAAACTTCAAGTACGTTTTGTAGGTGCTTTATGTTGTCTCTTAATAGATCTTGTTTTTTTCTGATACTAAGCTCCACCTCTTGAGGCCCTATTGCATGTAGCGATTATCGTGTAAAAGATTCGCTATAACGATCGATTGTTAGTGATAACCAGCAATTTAGTAGAGAACGATTCTGATGATGTTACGGACAAGGAGAGAAAGGATCGCTGCACCTCACACCTATGGCTGACACTAATGCCTCTCGGCTACATTTAAAAACCAATTTGATCAAACCATATTGCCTCATGTACCACGTGCAGGCCCCCTGGTTCACATGAGTCCCTACACTAACTCACCACTGTGTCAGTCAGCGACTGCTAACCCCGCAAAGTGAGCACAAACAGGGAAGGGAGGCCATAGAATGGCCCTGCAACCCCAATGTCACAGGACCAATCCCCATGGAACATGGTCACTCAGAAAAGAGAGAAATGTAAAATACGGACAAGGAGAGAAAAGAGCGCTGCACCTTACACCTATGGCTGACACTATTGCCTCTCGGCTACATTTAAAAACCAATGCCAGGATGTTGGTATATAACTTGATCAAATCATATGGCCCCATGTACCACAGGTCCCCTGGTTCACATGAGTCCCTACACTAACTCACGACTGTGTCAGTCAGCGACCACTAACACAGAAAAGCGAGCATAAACAGGGAAGGGAGGCCATAGAACAGCCCTGCAACCCTAATGTCACAGGACCAATCCCCAAGGCCCCCCCTCCCCCCCCCCCCCCAAAAAAAAAAAACCCAGCAGGCAACGCTGGCGGAGAAAGCTGCCACCAAGCAACACAAGTGTGAACATGGTCTTATCGCTCACCATTGCTCCTGCAGGTAAAATGGGAAAGATAGGAGGTAATAGACATGTGTGCACAGGTGCCTCCTGCTGGTTGGGGTCATGTGGGTCTTACTAGGAGGAGTGCAAACACTTAGAAAAGAGAGAAACTTAAAATACGGACAAGGAGAGAAAGGAGCGCTGCACCTCACATCTACATGGGGCAATATGTGTTGATCAAATTATATACCAACATCCCGGCATTGGTTTTTAAATGTAGCCGAAAGGCATTAGTGTCAGTCATAGGTGTGAGGTGCAGCAGCAAATTTCCCTGCCCGTATCTGATGTTATTACATTCACCGATTGCTGTTATAAACTATATAAACGCTAACTTTTACGGTCATTAACTGTTCCTCAGGACGACCCACACAGCATGTTTTATCTGCGAACGACTTATTAGATGAACAGATTTGCAAACGATTGGCAAACTACTAACCATAATTTTTTGACATATTGAAAGACGATTAATGATTTTTCCTTCATCGGTTGATCGTTGGGTGTTATTACATGGGCAGATAATCGTTCATTTTCGGTCTTTTAGCGAATGTTTAAACAATAATCGCTCTGTTTAATAGGGCCTTTACATAGATATTGATAAAGATTTAAAGGGGAACTCCAGAGAATGAATAAATGTTTTAAAATCAATTGATGACATAAAGTTATACAGATTTGTAATTTACTTCTATTTAAAAAATCTCAAGTCTACCAGTACTTATCGGCTGCTGTATGTCCTGCAGGAAGTGGTGTATTCTCTCCAGTATGACACAGTGCTCTCTGTTGCCACCTCTGTCCATGTCAGGAACTGTCCAGAGCAGTAGCAAATCCCCATAGAAACCTCTTCCGCTCTGGACAGTTCCTCACATGGACAAAGGTGGCAGCAGAGAGCACTGTGTCAGACTGGAATGAGTATCACTTCCTACAGGACATACACAGGGGTGATTCTAGCCTCTCTGCTGCCCGAGGCGAACTATAGAATGACGCCCCCCCCCCCCCCCGTCAATCCGCCCACATTATAATCCACTACTGCCCCCTCTCCCCCCTCCCTTATAGATGGTCCCCCTCTCCCCCCTCCCTTATAGATGGTCCCCCTCTTTCCCCTCCCTTATAGATGGTCCCCCTCTTCCCCCCTTATAGATGGTCCCCCTCTTCCCCCCCCCCCTTATAGTTGGTCCCCCTCTTCCCTCTCTCCCCCCCTTATAGATGGTCCCCCTCTCCCCCCCCTTATAGATGGTCCCCCTCTTCCCCCCCCCCTTATAGATGGTCCCCCTCTTCCCTCTCTCCCCCTCCCTTATAGATGGTCCCCTCTCCCTTATAGATGGTCCCCCTCCCCCCCTTATACATGGTCCCCCTCTCCCCCCTCCCTTATAGATGCCCCCTTATAGATGGTCCCCCTCTTTCCCCCTCCCTTATAGATGGTCCCCCTCTCCCCCTTATACATGGTCCCCCTCTTCCCCCCCCTTATAGACGGTCCCCCTCCCGCCCCTCCCTTATAGATGGTCCCCCCCTTATAGATGGTCCCCATCTTTCCCCCCTCCCTTATAGATGGCCCCCCCCTTATAGATGGTCCCCCTCTTTCCCCCCTCCCTTATAGATGCCCCCCCCCTATAGATGGTCCCCCTCTTCCCTCTCCCCCTCCCTTATAGATGATCCCCCCCCCTTATAGATCGTCCCCCTCTTTCCCCCCTCCCTTATAGATCGTCCCCCTCTTTCCCCCCTCCCTTATAGATGGCCCCCTTCCCCCCCCTACCTTATAGATGGTCCCCCTCTCCCCCCCCCCCCTGCACAGCAGATAAAACAAAAACAAAAAACAGCACACAACTCACCTGCCCTCCGTTCCCCCGTCGAGCCTCTCTGGTCTGGTCCCGGCTGATGTGCGGCTGCCCGGGGTGTCCCGTCCTGTCCCCGGCAGCGCGCGCATCACAGAGCTCCCCGTGCGCCTGTGCCTGTCACGGGGAGCTCTCTGATGCGCGCGCTGCCGGGGACAGGACGGGACACCCCGGGCAGCCGCACATCAGCTGGGGGACTAAGGCTGCATTCCCACGTTCCGTGATCCTGACGGATCACGGACGTGGAATGCATGTACTGGAGCCCCCCCACCCCCGGGAAGTATCTGTAATGAGATGCTGTGAGCGGGGGAGACTGTATTCATAAGCGCCGCGCTGTAGTATCAGCACCGCGCGGCTGATTTAGTACAGCGCGGCGCTTATGAATACAGTCTCCCCCGCTCACAGCATCTCATTACAGATACTGCCCGGGGGCGGGGGGGCTCCAGTACATGGTACAGTCAGGGCCGTTTTAATACATTGGTGGGCCCAGTGCACAGCCCTCAAGAGTGGGCCCCCCCTTACCTTTCTGCACATTGTATAATGTACTGAATTTGCCCCCACACTGTATCAAGAGCCCCAGTACATACAGTAGTTACCTTATAACACTATTTCCACCATTCAGTGATTACATATTACATAAAAACTGCACTAAACAAAACAGAAAGATATCACCATTGATACCATTACATAATACCGCCACACCATGACCCCTATCAGTACAAGCCTATAACAGAGTGAAGTTACATCCAGTGACTCACCGGAGGCGTCTTCTCCGATCAGAGTCTGTCACCTTTTCTTTTTCTCTCCATCCAGCCTGGGCCACCTTGAAGTCTTCTCCTGGCTGTGAATCTTCTCTCCAGAATCTGCCAGACAAATATTTTAGGCTCCAACACATACAGTAGTTAGGTCCCTTGTACCCCTATACAGTAGTTACACCCCTCTGTACCCCTACATAGTTACACCCCTCTGTGCCTCCATAGTTTTAAGGTGTCCCTGTAGTATATAGACCCTCATGTGCTCCTCCAGTTATATACAGCCCTCCTGTGCGCTCCCCCATTAGTATATAGCCCCCCTGTGCACTCTCCCCAGTAGTATATAGCCCCCTGTGCTCACCCACAATAGTATATAGCCCCCCTGTGCTCTCCCCCAATAGTATATAGCCCCCCTATGCTCTCCCACAATAGTATATAGCCCCCCTGTGCTCTCCCACAATAGTATATAGCCCCCCTGTGCTCTCCCACAATAGTATATAGCCCCCTGTGCTCTCCCCCAATAGTATATAGCCCCCCTGTGCTCTCCCACAATAGTATATAGCCCCCCTGTGCTCTCCCCCAATAGTATATAGCCCCCCTGTGCTCCCCCTCAATAGTATATAGCCCCCCTGTGCTCTCCATAATATATAGCCCCCTGTGCTCTCCCCCATAGTATATAGACCCCTGTGCTCCCCAATAGTATATAGCTCCCCTGTGCTCCCCAATAGTATATAGCCCCTGTGCTCCCCAATAGTATATAGCTAACCTGTGCTCCCCAATAGTATATAACCCCCTGTGCTCCCCCATAGTATATAGCCCCCTGTGCTCCCCCATAGTATATAGCCCCCTGTGCTCCCCAGTAGTATATAGCCCCCTGTGCTCCCCATAGTATATAGCTCCCCTGTGCTCCCCCATAGTATATAGCTCCCCTGTGCTCCCCCATAGTATATAGCCCCCTGTGCTCCCCCAAAGTATATAGCTCCCCTGTGCTCCCCCATAGTATATAGCTCCCCTGTGCTCCCCAATAGTATATAGCCCCCTGTGCTTCCCAATAGTATATAGCTCCCCTGTGCTCCCCAATAGTATATAGCTCCCCTGTGCTCCCCCATAGTGTATAGCCCCCTGTGCTCCCCTTAGTATATAGCTCCCCTGTGCTCCCCAATAGTATATAGCCCCCTGTGCTCCCCCATAGTATATAGCCCCCTGTGCTCCCCAGTAGTATATAGCCCCCTGTGCTCCCCATAGTATATAGCTCCCCTGTGCTCCCCCATAGTATATAGCTCCCCTGTGCTCCCCCATAGTATATAGCCCCCTGTGCTCCCCCAAAGTATATAGCTCCCCTGTGCTCCCCCATAGTATATAGCTCCCCTGTGCTCCCCAATAGTATATAGCCCCCTGTGCTTCCCAATAGTATATAGCTCCCCTGTGCTCCCCAATAGTATATAGCTCCCCTGTGCTCCCCCATAGTGTATAGCCCCCTGTGCTCCCCTTAGTATATAGCTCCCCTGTGCTCCCCAATAGTATATAGCCCCCTGTGCTCCCCCATAGTATATAGCCCCCTGTGCTCCCCAATAGTATATAGCCCCCGTTCTTCCCCATAGTGTATAGCCCCCTGTGCTCCCCCATAGTATATAGCTCCCCTGTGCTCCCCCATAGTATATAGCCCCCTGTGCTCCCCCATAGTATATAGCCCCCTGTGCTCCCCCATAGTATATAGCCCCCTGTGCTCCCCCAAAGTATATAGCTCCCCTGTGCTCCCCCATAGTATATAACTCCCCTGTGCTCCCCAATAGTATATAGCCCCCTGTGCTTCCCAATAGTATATAGCTCCCCTGTGCTCCCCAATAGTATATAGCTCCCCTGTGCTCCCCCATAGTGTATAGCCCCCTGTGCTCCCCCATAGTATATAGCTCCCCTGTGCTCCCCCATAGTATATAGCCCCCTGTGCTCCCCCATATATAGCCCCCTGTGCTCCCCCATAGTATATAGCCCCCTGTGCTCCACAATAGTATATAGCCCCCGTTCTCCCCCATAGTATATAGCCCCCTGTGCTCCCCAATAGTATATAGCCCCCGTTCTCCCCCATAGTATATAGCCCCCCTGTGCTCCCCAATAGTATATAGCCCCCATTCTCCCCCATAGTATATAGCCCCCTGTTCTCCCCCATAGTATATAGCCCCCTGTGCTCCCCATAGTATATAGCTCCCCTGTGCTCCCCCATAGTATATAGCTCCCCTGTGCTCCCCCATAGTATATAGCCCCCTGTGCTCCCCAATAGTATATAGCCCCCGTTCTCCCCCATAGTATATAGCCCCCCTGTGCTCCCCAATAGTATATAGCCCCCGTTCTCCCCCATAGTATATAGCCCCCTGTTCTCCCCCATAGTATATAGCTCCCCTGTGCTCCCCAATAGTATATAGCCCCCTGTGCTCCCCCATAGTATATAGCTCCCCTGTGCTCCCCAATAGTATATAGCCCCCGTTCTCCCCCATAGTATATAGCCCCCTGTTCTCCCCCATAGTATATAGCCCCCTGTGCTCCCCAATAGTATATAGCCCCCTTTTAAACACTTTTACTCACCTGGGTCCACGCGTTCCTCTTCTCTTCCCTCCTGTGGCCGCACTTCCTCCGGTCACAAGAGGCTGCACTCCCCTCACCCTCGCGCCGACGCTCCAGTGACGTCGGGCGCTAGAGGGAGAGCGCGGCCTCTTGTGACCGCAGGAAGTGCGGCCACAAGAGTGAGTGACTGACAGGGAGGGAGCCAATGGCTCTCTCTCTGTCAGTGTCGCTGCTGCTGCAGCGCTGAAGCGCCGCAGCAGCAGCGGACGGGGGCAGCGGCGGACGGGGGGGCCCTGCAGGGGGCGCCATGGAGGGGTAAGTAGATTACTCATCCATGGCGCTCCCCCCTGACAGGCTGGTGGCCGGAGCCCTGTGCGACCGCACTGGTCGCACATAGCAACGGCCGGCCTGCTCGGGGGGGCCCCTTTAACCAGTGGGCCCGGTGCACGTGCACCATGTGCCCTCTGGTTAAAGCGGCCCTGGGTACAGTCAGTGGCGGATTATAATGTGGGCGGCCGCCCGAACCGCTCATATTATAATCTGCCACTGAATGCCGCCCCCACGAAGACAGCTGGTGGCGCCGCCTGAGGCAGACGATTCAGGTCGCCTCATGATTGCGGCGCCCCTGGACATACAGCAGATGATAAGGACTGAAAGACTGGAGATTTTTCAATAGAAGTAAAATACAACTCTGTATAACTTCCTGGCACCAGCTCATTAAAAAAAACTTCTCTCCATAAGTGAGAGGGAATGGGGCAGCAACGCACATGCTCGACCACTGCACACCGGGAGGACACAGCCCCCTGGTTACTGTGATCAGTGTTTTATTGATGGGAAACTAATCACCTATCATGTGGACGGGCAATACACTGTAATCTTGGGATAACCCCTTTAAGAGGCCAATTAAACCTTAGAAATTGTTCGTGTCCTAGTTGTCTCCGTTGTCAATCACAGAACACTGATGTTCAATAGAAATCTTTGGAGCTGTCAGAATATTTATCAGACATGTAAACAAATCTATAACCTGCTTCTTCTCCATAGCGCTCCGTACAGAACAGGCATCTAACAAGTTGAATATTAATCTATTTCATGTCCCGACGTGCCGGCTGCCAGATGTCATTTTTTTTTTTTTTTTTTTTTTTTTTTTGTAGCCTGATAATTTTGTAATGGAAAAGAAATAAAATGTTGAATTGTGATGATCGGCAAATCCAGGAGGGAATGTTAGGACGGATATTTATTAGCGGCCTGGGAACCGTTTTTTTAATCTCTTCGTGTAATACGACTTTTCTCTTTTATTGCAGATCAATGAGCTGAGCCACGTCCAGATCCCCATCATGCTCATGCCGGACGACTTCAAGGCCTACTCCAAAATTAAGGTGGACAATCACCTATTTAACAAGTGAGTTCTATATACTTCTGTATACTTCTATATACTTCTGTGTTTGTAGATGAGTTATTTGCTTGTATCACATTGTATGTTAGGCGTGCTCTAATGCAGTGTTAGATTGGACCACCAATGGACCCAGTATGAACAGCGGACATTCCCGTTCCTATTGTTTCTAATTATTAATATGGTTTGTGGGTGCAGGGATAACAGCAGAATTAAAATACTTAAAGGAGAAGTCAATCCATTTTTAAAATTTAGCAGGGGCAGGAGGGAAATTGATTACAATGACTGACTTACCTCTCCCCCCGTACCTGTGGCGAGCGGCAGGACCGACCTCGGGACCCCCCTGTCGGAAGGCATTTTCCTTGTAGTTGTAATGACGTCACGACTTGGGGGAGTCAGCTGATGGACTGGCCGCTCAGCCAATCAGTGACTGGAGCAGTGTCCCACCCCAGTCACTGACTGGCTGAGCGGCCAGTCCATAAGCTGGGTTGTCAAATATGCAAAAGAACACTGCAGAGACACCATCACGTGTCTCGACGTCAGTGAACTAGCCAGACTTTCCTCCGGGAAGGAACAACCAAGCCAAGGAATGTCTCCAATTAAGGAAACCACCTAAGCAAGGTATCCATCCACAGACAGCTGTTTTGGGGGTTTTGCCCCTCATCAGTGTGGAGTAGGTTTCTGGCTAGTGGGAGCAATGACTAGCAAGTGCATGCAAAACGACGCTGGTTGACCTCAGGAAGCTGGGTTGTGACGTGTGCAGGATCCCGGAGTCCTTAGGCTGGTGCCACCACTCACTGCGGGCACGGGGAGAGGTAAGTTCGTACCTGCCAGCTGCCGAGTTTTAAAAACATCTGGACTTTAAATAATGTGAGGAAGGGTGCACATAAAAGAAAGCAATGTTGGAGATGGACTTCCACTATGGCGCCCAATTTTGCCATTAAGGCAGACGCCTTCCTTTAATGCTGCAAGGTGTGTCTATGGCAGGGGTAGGGAACCTTGGCTCCAAAGCTATTGCAAAACTACAACTCCTGTCATGCCTGGGCAGCCAAAGCTTTAGCTTTGGCTGTCCAGGCATGATGGGAGTTGTAGTTTTGCAACAGCTGGAGAGCCAAGGTTCCCTACCCCTGGTCAATGGTATATGTGCCTTTTAGTGAACTCTTACCTATGTCTTATTTTGAAATGTGTATGTCAACTCCTAAGGAGTAGGAACTCTGTGGTCCAAGTACTGATATTTGTTGTGAGAACCCATGGCCCATCTTATAACCAACAGCACATAGTCTCCACTGCCATCAGTTTTAGAACCATTTCTTAAAATGCCCTCGTGGTTTATTAAACACTTTGGGGGAGATTTATCAAACATGGTGTAAAGTGAAACTGTCTCAGTTGCCCCTAGCAACCAATCAGATTCCACTTTTCATTCCTCACAGACTTTCTTTGGAAAATGAAAGGTGGAATCTGATTGGTTGCTAGGGGCAACTGAGCCAGTTTCACTTTACACCATGTTTGATAAATCTCCCCCAAAGAAGCTATACTTACCCCAATCCTCTTTAGCTGGTGTGCCGACACTCCCAGTCCCTGCTTGTCATCACTATTTCCTGAATTGTTGCCCCAGCTGGAACCGCCCCGTCAGTGAATCAGTGGCCACAGTGGTGTTTACTATCAACAGGAACCCGAAAAGTAGCAATGATGAGCAGGGATTGGGAGTTTTCAGATGGAGACTTGCAGGGGATCAGGTTAGGTGAGTAGGGTGTCTTTTTATGTTTACATACCCCCTGCAAAATCTAAAAAAATAAAATAAAATCTGTGCCCGGACAACTCCTTTAAGTACTATAAACATGAATTAAATCAGCGACAGGCTGGTACAGAGGAAGTATAAACCTGCAAGAACTTCTAAACCTCAGTCCTCCTTACTTATCTAGGTCTCAATTTTGATGTCCTTTAGCTTTACCACTCACATAATTTCTCTACTATTGGCCCAAATGCCAAATCTTTTTCAGTCTTGACATTTAAACTTACGCTTCTTTAAGTCAGGGTCATGCTCTTTACTACTTCTCTCCTAACCTTATGGGCTGGGAAAAACCCGGCAAGTAAAGTTCCATTTTTTTTTTATTTTTTTTTTTTGCAAAAGTCATGTGACATCATGTGCTGAACACCGAGGTTTTTATTTTTATTACCTTACTATAAGGCCATGTTCACACACTGTATAAACAATGACCCTTCCATGTGAATGGCCATTGTGTAACGCTACCTACGGCCGATAGTAATGAACATAATCATTAAACAACGTCCGTTTATATGCACAAAGAATCCTTAGTCTATGCTCCTCCCTGTATACATTCAGTTTTGTCATCTAGGATTAGAAGTAAACGCTCTCTATATATATATATTTTTTATTAGATTTATTAATTTGCAGGCTGCACGCGACCATGGGAGTCGTGAATTTCTGCAGCCCTTTACTGCAGAAGGTATTTAGAGACAGCGAGAAAACGAAAGATGGCTAAAATAGCATGAACAAGAAAGGCAAGGTGTCATCAGAAAATTACCTACTGTTTAAATGTTAAACTTTTTATTTTTTTTAAGACTTTGGTGATGTTTTTTCTAATTTTCCATTTTTAAAATAACCCTGTAATCTTAGGTTCTGTTCTGGCCACTAGGCCAAAAGCTAAGTTGAGACCGCCTGGTCTGTACAGATGATTTCCCAGCACTCTTCTCCTTATTATCAGACAGGAGTACAGTGACAGGTGACACCAGTATATAGATACATCACACAGACAGGAGTACAGCGACAGGTGACAACAGTATACAGATAACAGACAGGAGTACAGTGACAGGTAACACCAGTATATAGATAATAGACAGGAGTACAGTGACAGGTGACACTAGTATATAGATTAAACAGAGAGGTGTTCAGTGACAGGTAACACCAGTATATAGATAATAGACAGGAGTATAGTGCCAGGTAACACCAGTATATAGATAATAGACAGGAGTACAGTGACAAGTGACACCAGTATATAGATACAGACAGGAGTACAGTGACAGGTGACACTAGTATATAGATTAAACAGAGAGGTGTTCAGTGACTGATGAAATCAGTATATAGATAACACAGGCAGGTTGACAGTGACTGATGAAATCAGTATATAGATACAGACAGGAGTACAGTGACTTGTAACACCAGTATATAGATACAGACAGAAGTATAATGACAGGTGACACCAGTATATAGATAAGAGGTTCACAAAATAGCTGCTCACAACTTTCAGCTGATCGCATTGTTTTTTCGACCAGTAAAATAGTGCTTACATAGTGCTGTATAAGGCTATGTTCACACTATGTAAAAGAACGGCCGATGGCAACAACGGCTGTACTTTGTGAGGAGTGCAACATAGCCTATTCAGCTATGGGATCCCGGCCGGAGCGTATACACATCGTATACACTCCGGCCGGGATCCTGCACGGGGCCGCAAGTAACTGACATGTCAGTTCACACAATGAAGAGAGCGGCTCCTGCCGCTTGCTTCACTGTGTGCAGGGGGAAACTCTGATGCGGGCGCGCGCTGATGCGCCCGCATCAGAGCTCTGCAACCGGACAGATCATCCGACCGGGACTTAAGTACCGTCTGGGATGATCCGGGCAGAGATCATCCGGGCAGAGATCATCCGGGCATCCGGGCGTGTATATAAACAGATCCATTAAATGGACAGCAAGCATTGTGAACCCAGGGACTTGTTTATATCAGCTGTCTCAGAAGGGAAGGGGGAGGAGGGAGACAGAGAGAAAAGCTCACACAGAGATTTTTCTGTCTTCAGCAGAAAGCAACAGCCCAGAACTGGGGGAGGGAGACTGATTAGATAATAACAAGTATGAAAGGAACTGTTAGTCTCCCCATGGGCAGCTAGTTATGTTTGAGTGTAATACCCCTTTAAGGAGTAGAGCTCTACAGCACAAATGGCTGAGCGCTCGCACGGCCCTTGTACAAGAGACACATATTAATTTTCCATTGTGGATCTCCTTTTCTAAGAAATAACCCGCAGACGGTTAAATAGCCGAGGTCTTGTTGATTTGTAATACACCGCAGTCTTTGTCCTCTACAATAATTTACTAAATGAAATCTCATCTGAAACGACAAGATGCGTTTATTGCCAGAATTACAGAGCGATTTCTCCTCCGCCGTTCGCATACTGCGTGACTTTAGTAGCGTTCTGCCCAGATTTACATTTCAAAGACTTTCTCCGGCGGTACAAAAAAAAAAAAAAGCCGCTTGATCCATAATTTACAGCTTTAGAGCGGCGCTGTGCACTGGAGTCTCTGGTTTGAAGACCAGGCCTGTGTGTCTCTCTCTCTTTTTTCCCTTTTATAAAACACATAAGCGAAAGATGAAAAGTCGGGAATTGCACACCAGCCCCTCTGTATCGATTGTAGTTGTTTCAGCGGCAAATGAGGGCTCGGTCGCAAAGGCAAAGATGAATTATTGGCGACACCGGATTGTGTTTGCTTTAGTGATAACAAACAATAGAACGTTCTTTGTTCTCATGTATTGTATTGGGAGTTATTGTCAGGGTGTATAGGGTTACAAAGGACTTTAATATATAAAAGGACATATATATATATATATATATATATATATATATATATATATAATTTTTATTTTTTTTAATATTTTTTTTTTTATTAAAATTTTATACAACAAGGCCCGAACAACAGGGAAAGCATATTTTTGGGGAAAATGCACATGGGTATGTCTTTAACCTTCGACTAGATGATGACTAATGTGGGTGTCGCGCAAATCGAATAGAAGTTGGTGGAAATGTTTCTATTGACCTCAATGGGGTTCAATTGAGATTTGATTTGTGAAAATGAATTGCGGTAAAGTAAAAAATTTAGATGGCTGATGCGTCTTTTATATTGGAGTTGTGCTTCTCTCTGCAAATAGACTATTACTTTGTGTCCTGTGATATGGATAGGTCAGGGATAGGGGAAACTTTGGTCCTCCAGCTGTTGCAAAACTACAATTCCCATCAGGGCTGGACAGCCTTCGGCTGTCCAGCCATGATGGGAATTGTGGTTTTGCAACAGCTGGAGGGCTGATGGTTCCCTATCCCTGCAACAGGTAATCATGTAATATATATGCAGACAAGTCTTCTTGGGGTTGTTTTAGGCAGTAACCTTTGATTATGACTAGTATAGGGGGTTTGTAATTCTTAAAGGGTACTCCAATGGGGGAATAAAAAAATCTCTGAAATCAACTTGTGTTAATGTTATACAGATTTGTAATTTACTTCTATTGAAAAATCTCCAGTCTTCTAGTACTTATCAGCTGCTGTAAGTCCTGCAGGAAATGGTGTATTCTCTCCAGTCTGACACAGTGCTCTCTGCTGCCACCTCTGTCCATGTCAGGAACTGTCCAGAGCAGAAGCAAATCCCCATAGAAAACCTCTCCTGCTCTGGACAGTTCCTGACATGGACAAAAAGGACAGAGAGCCTAGTAGGTCCGCATGTAAGATTTCTACAATATTCAGTTGTATCTGTGGTCCGTACAAAAGATAAATTTATTTTCTTTAATTCAATTTTGAACAAGCAGGTGGGTGTGAACTTAAAGGGAACCATTCACCCCGTGGCCCCAGGTAGAAACTGACATACAGTGACATAAAGGTCAATATACTTACCACATCGCTCCCGGTCCCGTCCTGGATCCCGTTGTTGACACGGAGAAATCGCCGATTCTTCTTCTCCCGCCCATTATGGTAATGAGCTGGGACGAGTCCAACTTATTCATGAGGTCCTCTTCTCGTCGCCGCCCATCCACGCCTCCTGGAACTTGATTGACGTCTTCAGTCTTCTGCCGAATTCCCGCGCAGGCGCCGCTGTGATGGTCTCGTCACCTCTTCTGCGCCTGCGCGGTAAACAGGATACGGTGTTCGAGCAAATCGGCGCACGCGCAGTAAACAGTGAAGCTGCGGAGCGGCTTCAATTGTGAACTGCGCATGCGCCAAAAACGACTGTCACGGCGCCTGCGCGGGATCCAGCGAGAAGAAAGAAGACGAGGAGGAAGAGGACCTGGCGTCAATCAAGTGTCGGAGGCGGGGAGAAGGCTGGACTTCGGACCCGGCGGCGCTTATTACCATAATGGGCGCGAGAAGAAGAATCGTCGATTTCTCCGTGTCAACAACGGGCTTCGGGACGGGACCAGGAGCGATGTGGTAAGTATATTGACCTTTATGTCACTGTATGTCAGTTTCTGCCGGGGGCCACGGGGTGAATGGTTCCCTTTAAAGGGATTGTCCAGCGAAAATATTTTTCTTTCAAATCAACTGGTGTCAGAAAGTTATATAGGTTTGTCATTAAAAAATCTCAAGTTTTCCCATACTTATTAGCTACTATATGTCCTGCAGGAAATGTTTTATTTTCAGTCTGACACAGGGCTCTCTGCTGACATCTCTGGCCGAGACTGGAACTCTGCCTCGGTTTTCTATGAATCCCCATAGAAAACCTCTCCTGCTCTGGACAATTCCTGACATGGACAGAGGTGACAGCAGAGAGCTCTGTGTCAGACTGGAAAGAATACATCACTTCTTGTAGGACATACAGCAGCTAATAAGTACTGGAAGACTTGAGATTTTTAAATAGATGTAAATTACAAATATACAGTGGTGCCTTGGATTACGAGCATAATTCGTTATGGGACTGTGCTTGTAATCCAAATCCACTCTTAAACCAAAGCAAATTTTCCTATAGGAAGTCATAGAAATGCAGACAATTGGTTCCACACCCCAAAAATAATGATTTATTATTCTCAATAACATGTAAAACAAATGAAACAAACATTCAGAAACAGCAGAATATGTGATATTATAAGTTATTGTACAGTAATGGAGAGGATGGGGAACACAAGGACTGACAGACTGCAGGGAGCATGAAGGAATGAGCAGGGCAGATGTGGGCACATACATGCAGCACTCTCTGTCCGGGGAGAGAGGGGTTACAGCTATGGAGAGATTACCTCCACAGTCCTGTCCCCTGATGTAAGCCCCAGCCTGAAGTGGATCTGCTATGATTTGGAAGCTGTGGGAGACTTCCTGGGTCAGAGTACAGGGCTGTAGACCCCGCTATGCAGACCATGCCCCTCCCCCCTCCCACCCAGTACAGGGAGCTCTTAAACCAAAGCAATGCTCTTAGACCAAGTCACAATTTTGAAAAATGGTGAGCTCTTAAACCAAAACGCTCTTAAACCAAGTTACTCTTAAACCAAGGTACCACTGTATATAACTTTCTGAAACCAGTTGATTTGAAATAATTTTTTTTTACTCTGGAGTACCCCTTTAACCCCCTATTTGTAAAAGTATTTGATTTATAACTGCAGCATGATGCTCTATCACTGCATAAACTACATACAGTGCTATGGGAGAAGGTGTTTTGTGGGAACTAAGAGGTTGCCGATGCTGTTGCTGCTTAAATTACACCAAATGATTCAATATTAGTGACCATCGATGTTTGCGGAAGGCTTCCTGACGTTTTTGAGACCTTAAATAAACAGGAGACGCTAATCCATTAGTTACACCCATCATTCAGTAGTCACACAGCTGACTGTGTAATCCACCATCAGGCTGCGGTTACTTCTGACCTGGCTGCTGGGAATCGGCTCTGGAGCATCTGCTCTCACAGGGGCTTTCACACATGAATTTTTTTTTTATTTTTTAAACTGCATTTTTTTTAAGTTACTGGCAGTTTATTTATTTGTTTTTGTTTTTTTCTCTTCTATAGAATTTAATAGATTTTTTTTTTCAGTTTCGAGAAATGCATGTGTAAAGTTAATTCAAATAGAAGGAAAGTCGGAACAATTTTAAGGGTGCCTTCACACACAGCAGATCCGCAGCAGATTTGATGCTGTATTTAGTTATTTAGACCTAATCTGCTGCAATACGGTGTGTGTAAAGCTACCCTAAGGGGTGATTTTTTTTTTTTTTCTTTCAACTCGACTAGTGTCATAAAGTTATGTAGATTTGTAAATTACTTCTATCTAAAAATCCCAGGTCTTCCAGTACTTATCCACTGCTGTATGTCCTGCAGGAAGTGGTGTATTCTCTTCAGTCTGACACAGTGCTCTCTGCTGCCACCTCTGTCCATGTCCGGAACTGTCCAGAGCAGTAGCAAATACTCATAGAAAACCTCACCTGCTCTGTGCAGTTCCTGACATGGACAGAGGTGGCAGCAGAGAGCACTGTGTCAGACTGGAGAGAATACACCACTTCCTACAGGACATACAGCAGCTGATAAATACAGGAAGACTGGATATATATGAATAGAAGTAATTTACAAATCTATATAACTTTCTGACACCAGTTGATTTGAAAGAAAACATTTTACGCTTGTTTTCTATACATAGTTTATTTATTTATTTAATAAAAAAAATGTTTGTATTGAACACATTCCTGTTTTGTTCTCACTGTAGAGGTCAATGTCTTTAGGTGACACTAACAACGTCCTCTTTAAATTTCAGAGAAAACATGCCTAGTCACTTTAAATTTAAAGAATATTGCCCCATGGTCTTCCGAAATCTGAGGGAAAGGTTTGGGATTGACGATCAGGATTTCCAGGTAAGATGATGTGACGTTATTCTTAGGTCTCATCCACACCAGGGTTTTTTCCCTTTGATGAGTAAATGTCTGACAGGTTTCCGGTGGGGTGATATTATCCTATTAGGATTACAATGTGGTGGCATTGGTCAGTAATTTGAGGTCAAATGTCTCCATTAATTCTCAGTGATACAAGGGAGATAATGCCGACTATGATGCATCGGTTTAGTGTAATGTTTTTGTAATTTTTTGGGGGATAGGCAAAAAAAAAAGGAAGTAACGTTGAATAAGGACTGCAATTGGCATGCAGCTTATTGTCACTGCTCTATTGTGGTGCACAAAGGATAGACATCGTACTCCTGAGGCTATCGTACAAATACAAAGGATAGACATCGTACTCCTGAGGGTATCGTACAAATACAAAGGATAGACATCGTACTCCTGAGGCTATCGTACAAATACAAAGGATAGACATCGTACTCCTGAGGCTATCGTACAAATACAAAGGATAGACATCGTACTCCTGAGGGTATCGTACAAATACAAAGGATAGACATCGTACTCCTGAGGCTATCGTACAAATACAAAGGATTAACTCTCTTGGCCCAATCATGGTGAATGGACATAGTGTTTGGGGTCATTATGGAGTTAGTGGGTCTTTAAAGTGTCAGTGTCATTTAAATTTATTTATTTTGCAGAAATCAATACTATGGTCGATTTTAAGAAACTTTGTAATTGGGTTTATTAGCCAAAAATGCTTTTTTTATCCTGAAAAGCAGTTTGAAGCTCTCCCCCCCCCTGTCTTCATTATTCTCTATGGAGAGGGGAGGGGTGGAGGGAGGGAGATGAGGCACCTAAACAGGACAACAAAGAGTTAATTTACAGCTACATCACCAGGCTATCTCCTCTGAGGTCAGCACTGACCTCTCTGACCTCTGAATATCTGCTTTCACACAGTTCCCGCTGTGTAATCCTTTGTTTTCTACTTTCTGCTGCCGACTTATCTCCCTCCTCCCCCCTCCCCTCTCCATAGAACAGGCAGGATCCGACTGATGTAAAAGAGTTGAGATTTCCTGATAATGAGCAGTGGATGAGAGAGAGGAGGGAGGGGAGGGGACCGGGGGAAAGTCTTTTCGAATGCAGATAATGGCATATTTGCCTAATAAACCCAATTACAAAGTTTCTTAAAATCGCCTGCACTATTGATTTCTGCAAAAACATTAAACGACATTGACACTTTAAGGGATACATTCTTGTCAGTTTATGTAATAGAGAATTCAACTTTGACTCGGTATGGAAAGGTACTTGTTCAAACCTCCCAAGACCCCTAAAGAACTACTTGCTTTTTCCCCCCATATTATCCATGCTCCCAGTCATGGTTCCTGCTGTGTCATCTGTTTCATCCCTATATCACTATATTTGGGTCATGTGACCTCTGATCAGCCACCATTTTGACTCTCAGACATCAAATGCACTCTCTCCTCTTCACATCTGCTGTCAATCCCAGCAGCATCACATGAGCAGCTAAAGCCAGTAACATCTCTATCTACTGGGAGGATGGTGTAAAAATCTCCATGTCAATGTATTTCTCGATAAACTAAGAGACTGTAGGTCTTAACTCCATCAAATCCATTATAACGGTGTCACAGGAGCTGCATAATCCTCTTCAGTAACTCCAATGGAAGATTCTGTCTCCCCCTGTGAAGAGCTTATGTGGAAAAGTCCATGCAGCTTCATCATACAGGAGGTTCTTCTGGCTGAGACGTTTACACCATTGAGAGCACAGAAACACTTGTAATTTGCAGGGGGGTCACCGTGAGATCATATGACCCAACTGAATGGAATAGATTGCAGGAATTTTCAGATATAAAGGAACTGCCAAATAAGTCACATCAGTTCGTTAAGATAAAATAAAATTCTGCTGCTGGACTTCTTTGGGGTTGCTACAGTGCAAAAATGGGTGCCAAGCGCCCCCTGAAGATGTATCGATAACCGGGTATATAGTGAGTGCCTATGACTTTGTTCTTACAAGATAATGTTCCAATGGATTCTAGTGATGGAAGGTTCCAGCTGTGTAGGTGTAGGGAGGTATACATTGCCTATTGTGAATTTTTTTTTTTTTTTTTACTGGATTCATCTGTATGGAATAGCACGGAGCACTGAATAGAGTATAAAGATGGTATACTAACACATACGTCTCCACCCTATGGCGAAACATCTATTGTCATACATTGGGTCCATAGAGGATACACTTTTCCGACACACACGGTGAGGATAACGTGCAAGTGTGACGTGAACACAACAATTACCGAGACTATATAATTAGGATGCCGGGAATATAGAAAGAATATAGGACGTAATGTTAGATGTCAGTATATCTTATGTAATATCATCACGTATCGTGCCATCATGTGCAGTAACACGCATTACACAGAGTGCGAAGACTGGAATCTCGCTCATTGCTGCCGCCGGCTGTGTGAAAAGTCTTTTGAAAAGCCCTCTAAATTTTATCCAAATGTTTTTAGACAAACTAGCTCCACTGTAACAATCTATTGTGGCGAGAAAAAAAAAGAAAAAAAGAAAAACTAAAACTTCTATGTCACTCGCTTGTCTCCTGTAATACAGAAGTGGGAACACTGCACCAAAGGAGAAACTTACATAAAGATAAAAATAATTTAATAGGTATTTTTGTGCAAGAAACACTTAAAAACTGCAATTATTATTATTATTTTATTTTATGCTATTAAAATTTGACTGGATATTGCTAACTCACCAGTGATATTCAGTAATGCTGTGTGCTTTATTGTGGCTCAGGGACGTCCATACATTTTGAATCTTTCATTGTGGCAGCAGGGTCAGGGGTGAGAACCAGCGTTATATCAGCATCTATACGGCCCATACTCTGTTTGCTCTATACTCTTTTCTGTACTCTTCTCCCCCTTTGCCAGCTGAACCTTGTAACTTCTCTTTACTGATGGTCGTCTAGTTTTTTTCCCACAATTCTAGGCTACTTTTGTAGCGGTTCTTATTGTAGTGGAAGTGACACTTCCAGCCGGAGGAACAAGAAGCATGCACCATGGGTAGACTACCTTGTTCTGCCAATAGGCTTAAAGCGGTTAACCAGCATTTGAAAAACATGGCCACTTTCTTCCACAGACAGCTCCACTCTTGCCTCCAGTTTGGGTATATGTTTTGCAACCCCTTTGAAGTGAATGGAGTAATTACAAATCACACCTGAACTGGAGACAAGAGTCTTGTTGTCTCTGGAAGAAGGTGGCCTTGTTTTTCTAATGCTGAATAACCCCTCTAAGTCTTTCCTTTTAAAGGGGGACTCTGGCGCTGATAAAAATAAAAAAAATTCAATCATAAACATAGTTTTCCCACTTACCATCCCTCTGGAGTCTCCGTTTGAGTTTCCTGCTGTTTGCAGGTCCCTGAACCTCCAGTTGGTGTCTTCATTTTTTCTTCACTTCCTGGTTTGGGGTTTCCCATGATGCACTTTGTCTCCTGTGATGTCTAACTGACTCTGTAAAACTGTTAGATGGCTTACATCTTGTTCAGCCAATGGAAGCACAGACTAATATATGAAAGGTACCATGTGTCTCCTTGTCCTAACAGCTATCTAAGGGCTCTTTTCCACCGGACGATTATCGTTCAGATTATCGTTTTATTCATTTGTATCTAAACGATAATCGTTCGGTTGAAATGCGGTTAACGATTAACGACCGAACGAGAAATTGTTGATTGCTTTATAAGACCTGGACCTATTTTTATCGTTGCTCGTTCGCAAAACGTTCGCATTGAATAAGACGTCGTTCGCAGTAGATAGCGAAGAAAAACGAACGCAAATACAATCATAAGTAACGATTATCGTTCCATGGAAATGAGTGAACGCTTTCAGGTCTTTCGCAAAAGCCGTCGTTTGAGATCGTTAATCGTTAACGATTATGCGAACGATAATCGTCCGGCGGAATAGGGCCCTAATGGTGCGTTTACACAGACAGATTTATCTGACAGATCTTTGAAGCTAAAGCCAGGAACAGACTATAAACAGGGATCAGGTCATAAAGGAAAGACTGGGATATATCCTCGTTTCAAATCCATTCCTGGCTTTGGCTTCCAAAATCTCTCTGTGTGAACGCAACCTTACAGTGTCAGCAGTATGTAATGTTGATTACTGCTGACAGATTCCTTTTAAATACCATAACTGCTGGGCAAGAGATAGGGAAACCAAAGGGATGGGTTACAGCCACATAGACAGGAGCTATCTTTTAAACTACCACACATAACAGAGCAGGAATCAAAGCATCAATGAAAGTCTCAAATTTCTACTGTAAATTCTGATAGGTGGCGCTGTAGAGCAAGCTTTTCCCCCTTCTGTAGAAGAGCTACTTTGCTTTTTTTTTTCCCCCATGAAGCATTGCACAATTGAGATTGTTGTGGTTGTAATGGGGCCATGAGCTTAGACCAATCTCAGTCTATATGTCTGCACTTCTGCCCATGTATATGCGCATTTAGCTATAGAGAAGCGGAGACTTCTGGTGCGTTCCTTAGAGACGGCAGCGGCTGATGGATGTTGTTCTCATGTAGAGCAGGAGTCTTTATCTGGCTATTCCCCAGTGTTCTTACATTACCAGTAATTCCCTACAGTCCTCCCGGCTGATACTAACAAAACCTCTTACCACTAGTCTTCATCTGGTGTTTGCTCAGAGGTAAAGAATGCCGGACGGACGATTCACTAACATTGGCTCATATTTCTGCATACATGAGATTTCTTTTAATTTTATGTTAAAAAAGAAAAAAAAAAAAAAAAAAAAAAAAAACACTTTACCTTCCGGCCCATTCTGTCACCAACACAAGAATAACCCGGGTGAGGCTAATGTACGATTCAGTGCTCAAAGGATTCTTAACTGCGATAGTAGAATTCTCCTTTAATCTGGCAGTAATGGGATGTGTGCCAGATTACGAGACATTCTTGATATGACGAAATTATCTGGCTGGCTTTAGCCAGGTGTGGAATATTTGCAGCATTTATAGGACAATCAATGTGGATGGAATTCGAAGAAACTTTTCCTTTTGATTCTATATCAACTGGTGTGAGAAAGTTATACAGATTTGTAATTTACTTCTATTTGAAAATCTAAAGCTTTCCAATACTTATCAGCTGCTGTATGTCCTGCAGGAAGGGGCGTATTATTTCCACTCTGACACAGTGCTCTGCTGCCACCTCTGTCCATGTCAGGAACTGTCCAGAGCAGCAGCAAATCCCCTTGTTTTTCTATTTTTGGTTAACCCATATGTTAGCTTGTTGTACAAACATGTTAACTTTACTGTTGCCACTGAAGTCTGTGCTGATAGACTTTCTCTTTTGTTATATGTTCTTAAAAAACCTAATAAAAACATTGAATCAGAAATCCTCTCCTGCTCTGGACAGTTCCTGACATGGACAGAGGTGGCAGCAGAGAGCACTGTGTCAGAGTTGAGAGAATACACCACTTTCTGCAGGACATACAGCAGCTGGATAGCTTGAGATTTTTAAATAGAAGTAAATTCCAAATCTATATAACTTTCTGACGCCAGTTCATTAGATTTTTTTTCCCCTCTGGAGTTCCCCTTTAATAGACCACTATTAAAGTGGTTTACATTTGAGGTGTACGTCAGCATATCGGCAGAACGGTGCAGTATACAGATATGCCGGTGTAATAGTGTGTGCCCAGCCATAGGTCGTATTTGTGGTCCCTGCATGCGACGGAAACCACATGCCCACGCTGTTACCAATAGCAGAGGGATGTTGCCAGTATTGATTTTTGGTAACCGCATTGGGGGTGGTGTTTCAGCTGCATGCGGCGACTACAAAGTAGGAATGCAGCCATAGAGATAAACGTACTATCCGATCATTGCTATCAGGGTTCAGCTATGCAGGGACACCCATCCTATTGACAGGGGACACTGCCATTTGTTCATTTATTCATACATTGCCCGTAATAATAATATAGGAACCACAAACTCCAGAGCCCCAATTATGGTAAATGTAAATATTTACCAAAACAAATCTTCTCTCCTCTTTTTAGATGGTCGGGGTCCTCGCAGTCAGCCCCTACCAGCTATATACTGGTGTCTCCAGCTCTTGGCATGGAGTACAACTGCCAGACTCCCCCGCTCAGCGCACATTATACATAATACTTTGTGATGGATCGGACAGCTAGTGGCGCATTGTCTGTCTCTAAATGTTTGATAATCCTTTCTTGCTGGCGTTTGGTTAGAATTTCATTAGAATTATACACGGGAGTCATGTATAAAATATACATGATAGAATGGAGAAGAGTTTCCTTTGTGCTAAATGTACCACAGCTGCTGCATCCCTGCATGTCTGATACAGTATACAGTATATATTATATTCTGAATTGTACAGATTGATAATCTACACTTCTTCCTTTTATAGTTTTTATAATTAAACCTTATAAATTAGAGTTCACACCTGCAGTAGCAATTCTGGACACAGAGAGCACCCCATTGACTTTAATAGAGTCTTTTGGGTTTCGGCATGTTGTCCAATGTTTTACCGGACAAAACGATACTATTTTATACTGTTTATTTACTGCACTGTTATGTCTGGTGTTCTTGATGGAATGTGTTACTGAGGGTCCCAAAGTGCAGGTGTAAACCCCACCTTAGATTTTTCAGCACTGATGGTTAAAGGGGTACTCTAGCTAAAAAAAAACCCCCATCAATCAACTCATGTTGGAAAGGGTCAGAGATTTGTAATTTACTTCTATTTAGAGATCTCCAGTCTTCCAGTACTTATCAGCTGCTGCATGCCCTGCAGAAAGTGTTGTATTCCTTCCAGTCTGCATAGCATGAGAAGCATTCTAGAGGGATTTGCTGCTGCTGCTTTGGACAGTTCCTGCCATGGACAGACAACTAGCCAGAATCCTACCCCACACTGACGAGGGGCAAAAACCCCGAAACGGCTGTCTGTGGGTGGAAGCCTGCCTTTGCAAGCCCTTGTCATGATCGCAATACTCGCACCTTGAGTTAGACATTGACAAAAGGGGCCACCCTGTTGTTTCCCTGTCTATGTTCCAATACTCGCAACCGAGTGGGACTTAAGGGGTTATTTATCAGGGTGGTGTGGTGCTCTCCCCATCATGGAGGCACCCCGTTGGCAACAGGCTAGAGATATCTGGCTATCCTGTGTTTTGAGACTCGTAACTGAGGCTCCACGGACTCTTGTTTTGCATATTTAAATTTTTGGGGGCATCAGTGGAGACTCTTGATTGAGTACTTCATTGGTTTTTTTTCGCTGTTCTCCTTGAGTTCAGTGATTACTGTGTTTTGATGGACAGAGGTGGCAGCAGAGAGCACAATGTCAGACTGGAAAGAATACACCACTTCCTGCATGACATACAGCAGCTCATAAGTACTGGAAGACTTTTAAATAGAAATAATGTATCCACCTTAAAGGGGTAAATCAGCAAAAAAAAATGTTTGTTTCACATCAATTGGTGTCAGAAAGTGCCAGAGATTTGTAATTTACTTCTCTTAAAAAATCTCCAGTCTTCCAGTACTTATCAGCTGCTGTATGACCTGCAGGAAGTGGTGTATTCTTTCCAGTCTGACACAGTGCTCTCTGCTGCCACCTCTGTTCATGTCAGGAACTGTCCAGAGCAGCAGCAAATCCCCATAGAAAACCTCTCCTACCTGCTAGACAGTGTCCTCCCCATAACTTATCCAGCCATAGCATTCACCTATTACACAACTGGGTATAGTTTTCCCCATAACAAAGTTTGTAACAATGTTCTGCCAGTAAAAGTTATCCATAGTGAGCAGACAGCAGAGTTTAACCTTATAGCCCTATTCCACGGAACGATTATCGTTCATAAACTCGCTCCAACAACCGCTCGTTAACGATCACTAAACGATTTTTTTTAGCGAACAATAACGCATAACGTGAACGATATATGTAGTGTAACGATTATTTTGCGGTCGTTACATGGTCGTTTTAAAACGTTCGCCGGGGTAATCATGACCATACGACACACCTACTTTTTTTTTAAACCTTTTTACGAACGACTGAAAGATTTCTAATTTTACGAACCGATTAGCGAATTATCTTTTAAAGACCAACGACTTTTTTTCGACATAATGAAAAACCATTTTGAACGACAGTATACCGATTTCGCCTTTGTCGTTCGCTCGTTTACACCAATTCCACGAAGCGATTATCGTTAACGAGCGGTCATTGGAGCGAGTTTATGAACGGTAATCGTTCCGTGGAATTGGGCTATCAGTTGCGTATCTATCATACGAAACCCATCGTTCACAGTTACACATTCAGCCACAGTGTTCCACCTTAAGGGCTCATGCACACTGAGCAAAAGAGGCGGCTTTTAGAGCAGATTCCGCCCGAAAATCCTCCCGTTTAAATTGAGCAAAGCACTTTTCCTTTGTTTTCAATGGGCTTTGCGCTGTACTTTCTCATTTATTGTACAGGACGGGGGAGTGAGCTGAGGTTAGAACAGACAGCTCTAGTTTTGTGGGCGTTTTTAGGGTTTAGGATCATGTTTTTTTAATTTTCTGTATGGAATTTTTGTATCTATCACGACATATAATAAGGTGTTTTGATTGTTGATTACTTTGGTTTGCCGGCTTTTGTTGCTATATACTGTGTTTTTATATACATTGGTAGTTCTATTATATAGTGGTTGTGCACCCAATTTTATATATATATATATATATATATATATATATATATATATATATATATATATATATATATATATAGCCTCCCCCTATAACATACTTAGGAGGATCTTCTCCCTCATCTCTTGCTTGTTCCTACACACTCTGCTATATAGGTCGGTGAACCCACGAGGACAGGGATGGGGATTCTTGTGTTAAATATAGTTTAAAAAAGCAAAGAAGTTATTTTTTTTTAATGTATCTGTGACTCCCTCTTAAGGTGGTCCCGCATATGGTCCTCGACAACCGCAACTTTATCACAGTCCCTGAGTGACATCTCATTGTTGGCTCTGGTGGCCGTGTTACCCTTGTGTCTGTGGAGTCTTTAACCCCCCTAGTCTGCTGTGATCAGATGTCACTGGTTCTAGACCTTGACTTTGAAGCTGCGAAAGTCAATTTCAAGATAATTTATTGTGACTGTCATACCAGATTGGAAAAGCTTGTTGCATGCGACTCGTTCCCAGTGCCCGCTGTGTTTCGGATCATCCAGATAGATGGTTAAAAACTCTTTCTATCTGTTTGCTTTAATCTTGCTGGAGTGTAATTTGACCTGTGCATTTACAAGCAATCTGGCCCTGGAATCTGCCTTTCATCTCCCTGTGAGGATTATGGACTCACCTGCCACCTGGTGGACATGAGAGGACACGCCGGTCACTGACTGCTGCCATCCTCAGTAAGATGGAGCCGTGATGGTGCACAGTGGGCTGTTTGTATGAAATGCAGCAGTGTATGAATATGGATGAGGCTGCTCTGCAGCTGTGTAAGTAAGAGAGACGGAAACCAAACCAGTGCCTGGTATATGGGGACTGTCTGATGTGTCTGTACGAGTATAGGAGGAGACGCCGCTTATACAGCTACACATGGGATCATACATAGGAGGAGACGCTGCTTATACAGCTACACATGGGATCATACGTACATAGGAGGAGACGCTGCTTATACAGCTACACATGGGATCATACATAGTAGGAGACGCCGCTTATACAACTACACATGGGATCATACATACATAGGAGGAGACGCCGCTCATACAGCTACACATGGGATCATACATAGGAGGAGACGCCGCTCATACAGCTACACATGGGATCATACATAGGAGGAGACGCCGCTTATACAGCTACACATGGGATCATACATAGGAGGAGACGCCGCTCATACAGCTACACATGGGATCATACATAGGAGGAGACGCCGCTCATACAGCTACACATGGGATCATACATAGGAGGAGACGCCGCTCATACAGCTACACATGGGATCATACATAGGAGGAGACGCCGCTTATACAGCTACACATGGGATCATACATAGGAGGAGACACCGCTTATACAGCTACACATGGGATCATACATAGGAGGAGACGCTGCTTATACAACTACACATGGGATCATACAGAGGAGACGCTGCTTATACAGCTACACATGGGATCATACAGAGGAGACGCCGCTTATACAGCTACACATGGGATCATACATACATAGGAGGAGACGCTGCTTATACAGCTACACATGGGATCATACATAGGAGGAGACGCTGCTTATACAGCTACACATGGGATCATACATACATAGGAGGAGACGCCGCTTATACAGCTACACATGGGATCATACATAGGAGGAGACGCTGCTTATACAGCTACACATGGCATCATACATAGGAGGAGACGCTGCTTATACAGCTACATATGGCATCATACATACATAGGAGGAGACGCTGCTTATACAGCTACACATGGGATCATACATAGGAGGAGACGCCGCTTATACAGCTACACATGGGATCATACATAGGAGGAGACGCTGCTTATACAGCTACACATGGCATCATACATACATAGGAGGAGATGCTGCTTATACAGCTACACATGGGATCCTACATAGGAGGAGACGCTGCTTATACAGCTACACATGGGATCATACATAGGAGGAGACGCTGCTTATACAGTTACACATGGCATCATACATACATAGGAGGAGACGCTGCTTATACAGCTACACATGGGATCATACAGAGGAGGAGACGCCGCTTATACAGCTACACATGGGATCATACATAGGAGGAGACGCTGCTTATACAGCTACACATGGGATCATACATACATAGGAGGAGACGCCGCTTATACAGCTACACATGGGATCATACATACATAGGAGGAGACGCTGCTTATACAGCTACACATGGGATCATACATAGGAGGAGACGCCGCTTATACAGCTACACATGGGATCATACATAGGAGGAGACACCGCTTATACAGCTACACATGGGATCATACATAGGAGGAGACGCCGCTTATACAGCTACACATGGGATCATACATAGGAGGAGACGCCGCTTATACAGCTACACATGGGATCATACATAGGAGGAGACGCTGCTCATACAGCTACACATGGGATCATACATAGGAGGAGACGCTGCTTATACAGCTACACATGGCATCATACATAGGAAGAGACGCCGCTTATACAGCTACACATGGAATCATACATACATAGGAGGAGACGCTGCTTATACAGCATACCTCCCAACCGTCCCGGATTTCGCGGGACAGTCCCGTTTTCGGGGTTCTGTCCCGCGGTCCCGGAACGGCCCCCCGTGTCCCGCATTTTAAGTGGCCCCAGCGAAAAAAACAATAAATCAGTTACTCACCTGTCCTCCGGTCCCAGCAGCTCCTCTTCCGGCAGAACGCGCACTCCCGTCATCCTCCGGGGCGGGCAGCGGGGTATACAGAGTCACTAACTGTACCGGAAGTGACCTGCTCATGACTCACTTCCGGCACAGTCAGTGTCTGTATACCCCGCTGCCCGCCCCGGAGGATGACGGGAGTGCGCGTTCTGCCGGAAGAGGAGCTGCTGGGACCGGCGGACAGGTGAGTTACTGGTTTATTGTTTTTGCCGCTGGGGCCACACTAATGGGGGGATTGGCTACTCTGTGGGGCGCTATATGGGGGATTGGCTACTATGTGGGGGGATTGGCTACTATGTGGGGGGCATTGGCTACTATGTGGGGCATATATGGGGGATTGGCTACTATGTGGGGCATATATGGGGGATTGGCTACTATGTGGGGCATATATGGGGGATTGGCTACTATGTGGGGCATATATGGGGGCATTGGCTACTATGTGGGCACTATATGGGGGATTGGCTACTATGTGGGGCATATATGGGGGCATTGGCTACTATGTGGGGCATATATGGGGGATTGGCTACTATGTGGCGCACTATATGGGGGATTGGCTACTATGTGGGCACTATATGGGGGATTGGCTACTATGTGGGGCATATATGGGGGCATTGGCTACTATGTGGGGCATATATGGGGGATTGGCTACTATGTGGGGCACTATATGGGGGATTGGCTACTATGTGGGGCATATATGGGGGCATTGGCTACTATGTGGGCACTATATGGGGGATTGGCTACTATATGGGGCATATATGGGGGCATTGGCTACTATGTAGGCACTCTGGGGGTTTGGCTATTATGTGGGGCACTATATGGGGATTGGCTACTATGTGGGGCACTATATGGGGGGATTGGCTACTATGTGGGACACTATATGGGGATTGGCTACTATGTGGGGCACTATATGGGGGCATGGCTACTATGTGGGGCACTATATGGGGCATTGGATACTATGTGGGGCACTATATGGGGCATTGGATACTATGTGGGGCACTATATGGGGCATTGGATACTATGTGGGGCACTATATGGGGGATTGGATACTATGTGGGGCACTATATGGGGGATTGGATACTATGTGGGGCACTATATGGGGGATTGGATTCTATGTGGTGGATTGGATACTATGTGGGGGATTGGATTCTATGTTGGGCACTATGTGAGGATTGGATACTATGTTGGTCACTATATGGGGGCATTGGATACTATGTGGGGCACTATGTGGGGGATTGGATACTATGTGGGGCACTATAATGGGGGATTGGATACCATATAGGGCATTTTTGGCGGGATTGGATACTGTATAGGGCACTATTCAGTCAGCAGCATGTGGTGACTGTAGGGGAGTGGCTATGGAGGGTTGATATAGGGGCGTGGCTATGGAGGGTTGCTATGGGGGTGTGGCTATGGAGGGTCGCTATGGGGGCGTGGCTATTGGGACCGCGGTGCACATGTCCCTCTTTGCTCTTTGCAAAAGTTGGGAGGTATGATACAGCTACACATGGCATCATACATACATAGGAGGAGACGATGCTTATACAGCTACACATGGGATCATACATACATAGGAGGAGACGATGCTTATACAGCTACACATGGGATCATACATACATAGGAGGAGACGCCGCTTATACAGCTACACATGGGATCATACATACATAGGAGGAGACGATGCTTATACAGCTACACATGGGATCATACATACATAAGAGGAGACGATGCTTATACAGCTACACATGGGATCATACATACATAGGAGGAGACGATGCTTATACAGCTACACATGGGATCATACATAGGATTGAGATGCTGCTCATAAAGCTACACGTGGTATCATACATAGGAGGAGACTCCGCTTATACAGCTACACATCATATGGGATGTCATATATGTGACCATTAACCCGTCTAGTCATTAGAAGCCACCATAGATTTGTGAGTTATCATAGATGGAAATGTTATAAGAATCTAGCAATGTGTCCGTATTCTGCAGTGAGTGTTGATATTTATTGTACATAAATAATTTTTTGATTATAAAAAAAAATAAGTGTGTATATGTGTGTGTGTATATATGTATGTATATATATATATATATATATATATATATATGTGTTATTGATTTTATATATACACACATATACTCACACACGCAAAATAACCAGTTCAACACTTTCCCCTGTTACAATAGGGTACATGATTGCATATGTTTTAGTCTCCTAATATTAGGTTTTTAACCCCCTTGTCACCCACAAAATTCAATTGAATGTAGACTCTGAGTAGTGCTGTTTGTGATTTGGATTCCTGTTTGCTGTTCCTATTTTTATCTCTTTTATTCTTTGGTGTATGAACGATTTGGTCAGAGCCTTTATATTCCCATATGTGTTGTGGTGGATGAACTTCCGTTCCTTTGAAAATTATAAATGCAATATTATATGCGATATAAATAAACCAAGTAATATTACCCAAGAAAACCAGAAGACACCCCCCCCCCCCCTCCTTTTTTTTTTTTTTTTGGAAAGTCCATCACTGATTTAGACCAGATTCTCGTCATCGGTTCAGGTTTCAGTAGTTACTTCCTTACTCGTGTACTATAATCTGTCTAATGTTTATAGACTGTCCCTTTAAGCCACTATGATTGGCTGTCATTTGAATTTGTCCAGCAGTTTTTTCCAACTGATATCAGTTTCTGCTCTTTGACGCTGTTAGGGCCTTATTACATGGGACGGTTATTGTTAAAAAAAATCGTTTTATTGTTACATGTAATAGGAGGCAACGATTAAACGACCAACAAGAAATCGTTGATCGTTTAATAGAATCTGGACCTTTTGTTTATCATCAGTCGTTCATAAATCGTTCTAACATCGTTCGGTGTAATAACGTGTCGTTCACTTGTTCACTTGTCTATCAGCCAGGAAAGGATGAGTGCAAGTCCTGTGTAAGAGGGTGAATGGTTAAGATCGTTCGTCATAGTGGTCGTTTGAGATTGTTTATCATAATCATCGAAAAATCGTGTCGTGTAATACCACCCTTAGTTTAATTCGAAGCCTCCATTGCAGATTGCATTCAAGGTTGGAAAACACAGGTGGCCCCTTGACGTGATGGACACCAACAAAAGCCTTATGGACCCAATTGGCTTTAATGGAGTCCATCAGGTTTCTATCTGGTGTCTGTCATTTAACTGGGGTTGAAAACAGCGGACACAATACTGCATGCTGTGTTCCATTTATCAGAACAGATTCTGCAGCGGAGCTCTGACCCAGGTGTGAACATTGCCCAACATGCAGAACATTCTATAGACTTGACAAACAGTGATGGGAGAAGTGTCCCTTGGTTATTTGTATAGTTTATTTCTAAATTTGTGTTTTTCAAAGGAAATTTATGTTGAAACGTTATGTTCTTTTCCCTTACAGAATTCCCTGACTAGATGCGCCCCTATGGCCAATGACTCTCAGGCTCGCAGTGGAGCTAGGTTTCATACTTCTTGTGACAAGAGGTACATTATCAAAACAATTACAAGTGAAGACGTGGCCGAGATGCACAACATACTAAAGAAGTACCACCAGGTGAGTCCAGGATGGATCCAGAAATACAGGTACAGTGCAGGGAAGCTGGGGTTATCAAGCATTGTTGCAAGACACACTCTCTGTAATGTAGAGCATATACATGAGCACTAACTGGGGTATTGGTATTACTATCCTCAGGGATTGCACTGCATATTATATGCCCTTAATAGAGGATATGGATATATAATACAGGACTTAAATGACAAGGGTGTAGTTACATTGAGGACAGCTCTATGTGTAGGTACGCAGCTCCCGCTGGTCTGGCTGGTTGCAGAGTCAACCATACGACACTCAGCGTGTACAGTGCATGAGGCCTGTTCCAATAAATAGGACTCGACCCGACAATAAATTGGACCCGACTGACAAAAGTTGTATCTTTCCATGCTGCACCAGGCAGAAGATGAGGGGCCACATAACTGGAGATACTCTATAATGACAAATGAAGTAGCTTGGCTATAAATCTCTTTCTCTTTCTGGTTTACAAACAAGGCCTGTGTGGTCAGATGGTGTAGTTACCCTTCCTTATACTTGTTTTCAATAGTTTTTAAGAATTCTGGGGTTATGACTGCAGGATCAGACTACACATGGTTTGTTTGTGGTCTGTTACCATGGAGATGCATTAGGCCTCATTCATACAAATATTTTTTTTCAGGACTGTATATAATATCCACAATCTTCATAACTTCTATTGGCTAATTGTTCACCAATAATGGTCCGCACAAGGATATACCCTAATTCTTTTTTTATTTTATTTTTGCCAAACGGATTGAGGATCCATAAAACTATGGAAAGTGTCTGTAATTGCTGAAAAAATTTTCAGGACGTGTAAATAAGGCCTATTTTTTCACAAGAGCTGTGTACATATTTAAGGGAGTTGATTAATCTTTTAAAAAAAAATAAAACTATGGTCGTATGGTCGTAAGTGAATAGCGGAGGCACTCAGCGGTATTAGCAAAATATAAATTTCCTTTATTCCTTCATGTTGCAGCAAACATGAGTAGCTGATGAGTAATAGGCAACAGCTGTTTCGCACGTCGCAGCCGCGACGAAGCACGCTGCGACGTGCGAAACAGCTGTTGCCTATTACTCATCCGCTACTCATGTTTGCTACCACATGAAGGAATAAAAGAAATGTATATTTTGCTAATACCGCTGAGTGCCTCTGCTATTCTCTTGTGAGTACGATTATACTAATATTGACTGTCTGTTGTAGGAGACACCGATCCTAAGGTCTAATTCAGACGAGTGGGAGTGCCGAGGTTTATATCTCTGTTATATGTGGCAATAAAAACTATGATTATAGAAAGTGTTTTGTTAAAGGGATTGTCAAGTTTAGGGAACCCATTTTTATGTACCCTATTAGGGATATAATAATGATCATTTTTATATTAATAGTTGGGGGGGTCCTCTTTTCAGGATAGGTTATAGTGGTTGTAAAGAGCGTCTCTCACTCTGGAGGACTCGTCCTGTCCTGTATTGCACAGGCAAGCCATTGATTTGAATAGATGCCATGTAATGCTTCTTTTTTCCTGTGATGGCGCTGTAGGGAAACAAAAAAAACTTATTGCCAGATTTTCCCACAGATTACAGCTGATCACAAGGGTGAAACTTTAGGACGTGCTAATTGTTATGGGGCCCTTCTATCAAGAAGAGCGTATCCAAGTAGAGAATAAGATTATAGCAAATAATAATCTATGTCAGTGTTTCCACTGTTCTAGCTGAGGGGTCATAATTTTTTAATTAAATACCAGATCAAACTACCCAGGGATTCCTGAATCTGGGTGTAGAGGTGGGAACGTGATACTGGTCCAAGACTGTAGGATTCAGATCCCCCTTGGTCCATAGACTCGCATTCATTAACGCCTTGTATCCAGATAGCTGGAAATCCTTCTCCTGAATCCAGGGTTTTGGGCAAACAATGTAATTCTGCCCGTTCAGAAGTAGTCATCTGTTTCACGGCCTTGGACAGTGTTCTCTTGAGATATAAATAATGTATGTAAAAGGGATCTATATATTCAGAGCGGCTAAGCTTATTGTGTGGAGAGGAAAGTGGTCCGCTCTTAATAAGCTCTGCGGAGCCCCCACTGAGCGCACTTAGGATGGAAAATGTGCTGAGCTCATCATCTGCCGCCTGCACTAATATGATGAAAACAGGCCGGAGCACACCACGGCTCGTTCATCATGGTGAAACTTAACAACCCGTGCTTTATGTGTGCCTAATTGTGTGATATATTATGTGTAGTGTAAAGGGGAACTCTGCATATACAGTATATAGTTATGGCACTTGGGAAATAACACATGGATGCTTATATAATTAATTGTACTGTAACTAGAACAATAGGAGGTTGATATGAGTGGTAATCTGTACTTTAATCTGACAACTTTAGTTACGCAGAAATATTAAGTTAAAGGGGTTGTTTTTTTTTTTTGTTTTTTTTTACAGTCCCAATTTTGAGTGACCACTAGCGATGAGCGAATTTAGAGTAAAAACAAAGCGAATCACTTAGCTCGGCAATCTGCTTATCAGCCTGCTGCCTTTGAAGTCCGTGCTGCTTCGCCCTGAGTGCCTGAAAAAGCTGGATTCAGTCCTGGGAGAAGTTTCCCATGACTGGATCCAGCTTTTCCAGGCACCCGGAGTGGAGCGATTGCCGAGCTAAGTGATTCGCTTTGTTTTTACTTTAAATTTGCTCATCTCTAGTGACCACTTAAAGGGTTTTTCCCACTGTCAGGATCCCCATCAATCAGCTACAATGTGCAGGAGAATTTCTCTGCAGTGCCTCTAAAGAGAACAAGAAGCATTACACAGTGCTTATTAAAAATCAATGGGCTCTTTGTGTTATACATGGACACGATGAGTCCTCCAAAGAGAGAGAGACGCTCTTTGTAGCCTCTCTCTGCTTCAGCTGATCATGGTGATCTTTACTGAAGTACCCCCTTCTGTAATAGAGGGTTTGAAAGTGTATTTTCTAAACCAGACAGCACCTTTAAAAGGAATTATACGTTATTCCTAATCCACAAGATAGACTAGCTGATTGGTGAGAATTGGGATCCTAACTAGAAATGAGCGCAAGTCTGATCGTTCGGCATTTGATTACTGGTGGCTGAAGAAGTTAGATGCAGCCCTAAGGCTGCCTGGAAAACATGAATCCAACCATTGGCTGATCCATGTTTTCCTGGACTACCTAGGACGGCATCCAACTTCTTCAATTAACTGTAAATGCCAAACGATTGGACTCGAGCATGGTCAAGTTGTGCTAATCTCGAATCCTCACCAATCACAGGAACAGAGTTCATCAGTGGCGGCACATTTATTCATCTATTCTCCATTCAGTTTGTTTTCGGCTTCCTAAAAACATTGTCAAGCATTGAACTTTGCAACATTCAGAAGTCCCATAGATTATGAACAGAGTGGTGGTTGACATGCATACCCCCATTCAGTTGGGGGTCAATTGACCTCCATTCTTGTGATCGGGGTGGGGTCTGACCTCTGGGACCCCCACCAAACAGCTTATCTTCTAACTTTACCTCCGCTAAGGGTCAAGAAGATTTTTTTTTTTTTAATTGAGGGCAGATTGAACCTTTCCCTATTTATTTCACTACTTTTGATCGCTTGACTACAATTTTTCCTCCTGTCCCTTTCTTCTTTTCTTGAACATCCCTAAAAATAATTCTATTTAGGTATTTTTTATGTTTTCAAAAACCCATTTGATACAAACACGCAAATAAAGGCATTTATTTTTAGGCCAAGTTCACATATGTCCAGTGATCGGGAGGCACTCTGTATGGGAACACTGGATTGAAGAATCTGGATGTATTACATCCAGCTTCCTGTCTAGTAGTATATAAGCTTTAATGGGGCATGTGGGTCTTAAGAAATATTATAGACATACAGTGTTTTTGATCCACACTGAAGGTCATATATACCAGATCGCTGGACATATATGAACCCAGCTTTAGTTCTCCAATCTGTTTTTTTGTATGTTTTTTAAACTTTGTTCTAATTTTCTACTCCTGTGTTTTATAGTTCATAGTAGAATGCCACGGAAACACTCTTCTCCCACAATTCCTGGGCATGTATCGGCTAAACGTGGATGGTGTAGAGACGTATATGATTGTCACAAGGAACGTATTTAGCCATCGACTTTCTGTGTATAGGAAATATGACCTAAAGGTATGTAGAATATCTATACTGAAGTATTGTATTGATCACTAAACTATAAGAACCAGCTGTGACAAAGTGATCGCAACTTTTGTGTTGAAGCACTTTTAGGGTACAAACCCACTTGACGTATTTGCTGCATGAATCAGTCTTAAAAATAAGCAGGCAAAACGCAGGTTGGCTTTATACAATTGTTCTGCGTTAAAATACGCAATTGCGTATTTTTGAAGCGTGAAGCTTGTTGTTAGCAAAGCATCAGTTGTTAACAACCTGTGCGAAAAACGCATGTAGCTTCAGGCTTCAAAAATACGCAATTGCGTATTTTAACGCAGAACAATTGTATAAAGCCAACCTGCGTTTTGCCTGCTTATTTTTAAGACTGATTCACGCAGCAAATACGTCAAGTGGGTTTGTACCCTAAGGTGCAAATTGTTTTTTATCAGGATGTATTTGTATATTAAAGTGCCCTTTTTCCCTTCTATATGCTCAGACTTATTATTAGCTGTTTAGTGAGGCGAGCTTGCTATGTCCTTCACCAAATACCTGAATTAAAGGAATACTCTAGAGAGAAAAAACATTTTGGTGTCAGAAAGTTATACAGATTTGTAAATTACTTCTATTTAAAAAATTCAAACCTTCAAGTACTTATTAGCCGCTGTACGTCCTGTAGGAAGTGGTGTATTCTTTCCAATCTGAAACAGTGCTCTCTGCTGCCACCTCTGTCCGTGTCAGCAACTGTCCAAAGCAGGGGAGGATTTCTATAAGGATTTGCTGCTACTTGGGACAGTTCCTGACACGGACAGACGTGGCAGCAGAGAGAACTGTAGACTTGAGATTTTTAAATCGACGTAATTTACAAATCTGTATAACTTTCCAGTTCATTGGAAAAAAAAATCTGGAGTACCCCTTTCACTGCCAAACACTATGGTGCCCCAATAATGACAGCCCAAGTGCCCCCAAAACAACAAATAACATCCAGAGTGCCCCCTTACACAGTGTCACACCTTTAGTGACCATGGTGGCGTTTGTCCCTGGTATGTGCTTCCATCCGCATCGCTAGCTTATTGTTCGCATAGATCCGTTTTATTTCTGTCCTCCATATATTTACACAAACTCTAATAATACTAGTTAGTAAAATCCGATTTCTGATGGCAGCCTTTTTCTATCCTTCTCTCTTGTGGAATTTTTCAGCAATCAAGCGGAGCCGTATTCTTTAGGCCGCCATGTGACAGCCTGGGATTGTGTTCTATAAGTGAATGAGGGATGAGCAGCTTTTATTCCTGCAATCAGCACATAATGTTCACTTCAACTTTTTTTGTGAAGCCCATGAATTATTCATAGGAGCTTTCTCCAATCTAACCCCACAAATAATGATTTATTCCAGAACCGCTCATCAATAATTTCTGGATGTAGAAGAAAAGTCAAGTGTAATTGACCTTTGCGGTTAAGTCACTGCATAGTCTATAATGCTCTCCCATATACTGAGGTCCCCTCTGAATACAATACAGAGAAGGCATTCCCATCTTGGACGTAGTGATTTGCACGACAACCTAGCCATCTACTTGCTTCCTGGATACGGTCACCGTCGGCCACTTTGCCTGGTTGGGGGACCCCTTTCTACCAATAGATGGTGGTTCTGTGGCTGGGCCAGGATTGTTTGATTCCCTAATATGATGATATTAAAGTTTCTACTCAAACGTCTAGATAGGATTCTAAGTCTAGTAATTATTTACAGGTACATAGCACTTCTGCTTGCTCTCAGAGCCTTTATTTTTTGAGACAGGAAGTAGCTGACAGCCACTTCCTGTCAGCCATTTTTGCTGCCTGCTTGTTTGTCACATGACAGCAGGTTATTATATGACATTATATGACTGTCTGTGATCTGGATTCAGTGCTAAATCTACATTTACAAGTTGTTTCTAGGTCCTTACATTACAAAATGGAGGCTAAGATTGGCCTAGTTGCCACTGTATATTCACTATATATGTCTGAAAAGTTATCGGTTCCTGGAGGTCACAGCGGATGAAGGGTGCTGTTCATTTTGCCGCATATGTGTATACTCTGCTGTAAGAATATTTAGGCATCATTGAACATATACTCAGAGCTGTGTACCCAGATTTGATAAGGTAGTCAAAGTCCTGTTCCTGCTCCAACTATGGCCCCAGAGGGATTTTTAATAAACTCATAATGACAAGTACTCTTTGAGCCTTAAAGGGTTTGTCAAGCAAAGTGATCAGGCGGAGCTGAAAAAGTTAAAAAGAAAAAAAAAAAAACTGTACTCTCCTGCTCCCTGCCACTGCTGTTCTGACAATTCCCAGTCCCACTGCTCAGCACTACCTGAGGCGGGTCACTGCTGCAGGTAGTCATTGGCTGAGCAGGCACCTCCTTGTGTCAAGACAGAGATTAAGTAGTGCTGAGCATTGGGACACTGGACACCACCAAAATGACAGAGAATCATGGTAAGTGACTTCATTTTTTTTTTTCAACCCAGCCTTGTCTCTTTACAAAGCAGTTAGCTGGACAACCCCTTTTAATGACTTTGTTTTTTTTAAGTTTTTACTTTTTTTGCATTTCTGTAGCCATAATATTTAAACATTTTCATTTATGTGGCTATGTGATGCCTTGTATGCGCAGGCAAGTTATGGTGCGTTTAGACGGAACGATCGCAAAAACGATTTTTTTTAAACGATTTATCTCTTGGTCTAAACGCTGATCGTTATACAAACATAATCGTTGCTTCAAAATCGTTAAACGATCAACTGGGCGACTTATTGCTCCATAAAAACGGACCATTATAGTCTTTCACATGTTGTTTTGCTTACAAATATAATGCGTAATTTTATATATTATATATGTATGTATGTATACACTTTTTTTTTTTTTTTTTTTTACACCATTCATTTTAACACTCAATACTTTAAATTAATTCCTCAGGTTATTACTGTCATCTAAATGTTACTCAAATTATACAGTGTACTGAAAAATACAAATCACAGTACATATATTACAAAATTAGCCAATATGGATGGACTCATTTATTTCCTCTTCACACACAGGACATCTTCCTATTGTCATCAGACATAAGCCTTATTTTGGTGACAGAAGGAAGATGTCTTTTCCATCAAGGTGCCTGTCCATATCGGCTTTTTTGGGGGTCAGTAATGCACTTTAATGTGGGTTTTCTTTTATGCCTTTATAACATACGTTTATATATATATAGTTTTAATTACTCTGCTTTTCTTCTGTAGGGATCCACTGTGGCAAGAGAAGCCAGCGACAAAGAAAAGGTACCGTGCTTATTATTTGTCTTTATTAAGCAGATCTGTCTGTGGCTAAACCGTGATACCAGACACAGTCCATGTACCAATGTGATGCTGTTTCTAGACCTTTTTTCTTACCCTGGAGGATCCCTTTAAGAAATCGATCTTGTAAAACCTAATACTATGTAATGCTTGAGTGGTCAGTGCTTGCATTCTGTATTGAATCCCTGTTGCAAACACTGCCCCCGGCAGCTTTCCTTAGGCTTAAAGGGGTATTTAGGCTTAGAAAAACATAGATACTTTCTTCCAGAAACAGCACCAATCTTGTCCTCAGGTTGGGTGTGAGTTTTGTAGATCAGTTCTATTGAAGTGAATGGAGACGAATTTTAATACCACACACAACCTGAGGACAGAGGTGATGCTGTTTTTACAAGAATGTAGCTGTGACTTTTTAATCCTGGATAAACCCCTTGACACACTAAAGTGTGATTTTGATCTGTCATTAATCTTACATTGTAGAACGCAGGTAGCACACTGTTCAGTTGTGCCACAAGTGACATATATGCAGCAAATGTTCTGCCGGGATGCCTGCTCACCTGTGTGCAATGAGAGTCCAGGGTTTAATCATTACGGGCAGGCGGTGGTGGTGGGGAAATAAAGAAAAATTTATAGTCTCCTGTCCTGGTGCCCGTGCAGAGCCGCATCTCGTTCCTGCATCCCACTGGCTGTCTTCTAAGCTCCCCTCGAGCTCGTTTCGACCCGGCTGGTGGACGCCCCGCTCAGCCAGTCAGTGAGTGGGGCAGGACACCGCTGCAGTTACTGATTGGCTGAGCAGGTTAATTCCACCCATCTGGGACATCAAACCTGTGTCGTGACACCCAGGAAAAGATGGCAGCCGGCAGCGTCCGGGAGCTCGGTGATGTGGCGTGGTGCAGGCACCGGGAGCGGTTTTTGCCTTTTCCCCCTTCCCCCGTGGAAATCTGGATTTTAAAACTTTGCAAAATTGGCAAAAAGTCTTGAACAATTCTGAAGATAAAAGTAGAAAAAAAATCAAAACTGATAAAACAGCCAACCTATAACTTCCTCCCAAAATGGCAGAAAATACAGAAAAATACCCACAAATTTCATCAACATATACAGAGAATTGTGCAAGTTTGCCAAAATTACGGTAAAAAGTTTCTTATAAAAAATGAAGCCGCTGTAAAACGAGAATCCGTATTTTTTGGTCGTTCACACAAAAGCAACGTCATCAGTTGAATCCAGTTGTTCCCCTGACTGTCCCCTTATGATGTGCCACATTGTATTGAGTATTTATTGCCGATTGTCTGAAAATATGTTCTTCGGCAGCCATCCTCCACTTCATCTTAGCCGACCTCCTACAGTTGACACATTCTTGCATCTGTTTTGACTTTTTCCCTTCCCCCAGAAGATTCATTGTTCATTGATGGGACATCACTCAGGAACCCATTGCTCAGACAGATTAGTCTTCTCCACGGCATGCGAGGAAGCACTTAGCTCCCCGGTGGCCTGTCTTTTCAGAGAGGAGGTGCAGCTCCAGTATGGTATAAAATTAGTGGTTTTAGTTCAGCTTACTTCTTTTTTAGTACTGACAGTCTGGGCACGGTGCCAGGACATAAGAAGTCAGCTGCTTAGAGGAGAATTGAAAATGGAAAAAAAAGGCTAAGAAAATAAAAGACGACACATTCCCCCGGGACGGAACATCTCGCTAAATTCATTGTATTCCTTTTCGTAACATATTTTTTATCCAATCAGTGCATGTCATTGCTCGAAAATTGCTTGTTTCCCCTTGCAGTATTGCTTTTACATACTGTTACAGAACCTGAATATATGAGGAAATAACGAATACATTAACTTCAATGTAATTGTCTGCTCTAAATACAATTCAGAGTCCTCTGCAGCCATCCTATTCAGGCCTTGCAATCTCTATAAGGAATACCCTTTAAAGGATACGTCCACCAGTGATAATCTGTCACTGAATGGTCTGGCTAGCGTGTCCTCTTCTTTAAGGAGTGGCCATTTGTAGAGGCTTCTATAGTCCTGATTTGAAATCTATTACTTTGTGTTACTTCTATACAGAGCTATGTGTTTCCATAGTGACAGACTACAAACAAGTTCTGTGTAGTCTGATCCTGGAATCCTATTGGCATCCACCTGCTAACCTACAATGTTAGGAGGTATTAAGGGACTGAGGCAAGGGAGTATTATTGCTGGCTCAAGCCATGTTTAGTTAATGAAACCAGTAAATGTTAAAAGGGAAGTCCCATGAATGATTTTTTATAAATCAAATCCATCATGGGGGGGGGGGGGGGCAGCCGGACAGGCAGGAACATAACAAGCTAGTAAACTCACCCCTCCTCGTGCCTCCATAGTGCCACTCGTGGGTACTGTTAGCCAATCAGTAACTGGGACCGGACATCTCCCCAGTCACTGGTTGGCTGAGCAGGCAATTGCTCACCCGGGCCATGACATTGCAGCTGGTAGAGCCGGGTACATGACATTACCCGGTTTCCAGCAGAAGATGACAGCCGCTGCTGTGAACAGGTCCCGGGAGCGGCACAATGGAGGCACAAGGATGAGGGAGTTTACTTGTTTATTAATTTCTCACAGCCCCTTCCTGCAGTTTTTCATTTCAGTGGAACTTCCTCTTTAACATGGAACCACCATTACTGTTGACCCTGAAGCCAGAATGGTGGTACACACGCTTCAAAACGTAAAGTTGGCATGCTAAATTTTCCATAGTCAGAAGTTATCTTGCTTTCTCTTTTAGGCCAAAGAGCTGCCAACATACAAAGATAATGACTTCATAAATGACGGTCAGAAAATCTACATTGACGACAATAACAAAAAGATGTTCCGGGAGAAGCTAAGAAAGGATGTAGAGGTGAGATTTGTGGTTTTATTTAGTCTGCAATGTAGTACATCAGGTATTGAATCCATTTAGAGGTCATTGAAATCTTCCAGTGGAGTGGAGGAGCAAGTGTTCACATTACAGTGGAGCAACCAGCCAGGTTACAGCCGTTCCCTCTCCTTCGAGCCATTACCCTTAAACATGTTCGTAATATAGGTCCCCCATTCAGGACTAACTTTTGCATTTTATTATAGTTTTTGTCCCAGTTGAAGCTTATGGACTACAGCCTCTTGGTGGGTATCCATGATGTGGAAAGGGCAGAGCAAGAGGATGTGGAGAGCGAGGACAATGAAGGGGAAGAAGAAGGGGAAAGCGATGGAACGCACCCCGTTGGCACGCCACCAGACAGCCCCGGGAACACATTAAACAGCACAAAGCAACTCCCTCCCGGAGAGTTCGACCCAACCATTGATGTATATGGGATTAAAAGCCATGAAAGTAGGTTCCTATCCGGTTATCCCATATTATTCAAATTCTTCTTGTGTTGGTTAGGCAACATTTGTGTCTATGCAGTTGATGTAAGATGTAAGATGAAAAGGTTTTTCAAGAGGGACCAGTTAGGGGTAGAGATGGGCAAATCTCGAACACACTTGGGTTCATCCAAACCCAAATGTGCAGCATTTGGTTACCGGTGGCTGAAGAAGGGAAAACATGAATATGGTCTATGGCCTATGGCTGTATCCATGTTTTCCAGGCAGCCTTAAGGCGGCATCCAACTACTTCAGCCACCGGTAATCAAATGGCACACGCTGTGCTTCGAAAGGAACCAAGCATACACGAGTTGCGATCATCTCTAGGGGTTAGTGGTACTTTTTGCTTCCACCAAATGTTCCTTGGTATAGAACAATACAGGGGAATCAGTCTAGACCTCTTGATGACAGTCACAACGCTGATTTTTTTTATGTCTTACTTTACAGGTGCACCCAGGAAGGAAGTCTACTTCATGGCCATTATCGATATTTTAACTCACTATGATGCGAAAAAGAAAGCAGCGCACGCAGCAAAAACTGTTAAACATGGAGTAAGTATCGTAGCTGAAACCAAAGGGAACCTCTTCTAATTAGCCCAGTATATTTATTCCTGTTGCTTAGGTAGCGCTAACATATTCTACAGCGCTGTACAGAGCATCACTCACATTGGCCACCAATGGGGGTAACTGTTTTATCTCAGAAGAACAAAGGTGAATACATTGATCATGGACAGTTGACAGTAGTAGAGCTGTATTGGAGTCAACTTGTAGCACAAATGATCTCTTATGAGCAGTGCACCTATATTATAGAACAGAATTTACTAATCTCCAGCGCATGTTCTTCTACAGCTCCATATATAATATCAGAGAATTGCTCCCCATTACAGTTTCTGCTAAGGATGCATGATCTTTAAAGAACATTGAATGGTTTTAAAGGGGTTATCCAGGACTAAAACAAAAGCAAAACAGCTACTTTCTTGCAAAAACAGCCCCACCCCCGTCCCCAGGTTGTGTGTTGTATTACAATTAAGCTCCATTTACTGCAATGGAACTGAGCTGCAAAACCCATACCCAACCCGAGGACAAGAGTGGTGCTGTGTCTGGAAGATAGCAAGCATGCATTTATAAGGATAACCCCTTTAAAGGAAATCATGCTTGGAATTCTTGGAGGTCGTGTGAGCTGCAATATGCACCCCATCTCCCTCTTCCCTGCTTTGACTGATTTAAAGGGGTTATCCAGCGCTACAAAAACATGGCAACTTGCTTCCAGAGGCAACACGACTCTTCGCTCCAGGTCGGGTGCGGTTTGCAATTAAGCTCCATTCACTTCAATGGAACTAAGTGGCAAACCCCACCCAAACTGGGGACAAGAGCGGTGCTGTCTCTGGAAGAAAGTGGCCTTGTTTTTGTAACGTTGGATAACCCCTTTAATATACAAGGTTTAATGATAGAAGTCACACTCTGTGCATCAGTCACACGGAGTGGGGATGAGGCAGGCATGCTGCAACTCGGCAACATCTCCTTGACCCTTGAGCTCTGAGCATGATATAAAGCAGATAGTCAATCCATACCATATAAATTTTGATGGTCTGGTCACAAAAATGGCTGGGCTGTGTCCTTTGAAATGATGCATGCCTTTTGCCATTATAGTCTATATTTGCTTTTCCATATATCATTGGAGGGGGGGGGGGGTCCTAATGTGAGTATTTATGGTTGGGATACTTCTTTAAAGGGGTTATCTTGGCCGCTTTCTTCCAGAAACAGCACCATTCTTGTCTTCAGTTTGGATGTAGGGTTTTACAGCTCAGTTCCATTGCAGTGAATGGAGTTGTAATACTACACACAACCTGAGGACAAGGGTGGCGCTCTGCTTTTTTTTTTCCTTTTTTTTTTTTTTTTAAACTTGTGGTGAAAATAGGCGGTCCATCTCTTACTTGTATTACCAATACCATCGTTGTCTCATTCCTTCTCTTCTTTGCAGGCCGGTGCGGAGATTTCCACCGTTAATCCTGAACAGTATTCTAAGCGCTTCTTGGACTTTATTAACAACATCCTGACGTAACGTCTTCTGACACCAGACGGGTTCTAGGAGACGAGACTGACGTTGATGCAATATGGGTGGAAAGACAGACAAGACCGGGCTGTAACTTATGCTCACCATGCAGACAAAGACCCCCCCCACCCCCACCCCCAAAGTAACTTACATCTTCTGGCAAAGATGAACCTGTGTATTTGGAAGGGGGGGGGGGAGGGGAAACTTACTAATATCCGTCGCTTCCTGGCATAGTCCTAGTTATTTTTTACTTTTTTGATGTTTCCATTGAAGAATGAAATCTGAAATCTGCTTTACAAAGTTGCACAAACAAAAATAAAATCATAATAAAACCTATAATGCACAGACGCAAGAAGAAGCCACATAAAAAAAAGTCAATGGATGAAGAGTATGGAACCCAACAGAGAAAAAAAGGTGCATGTGAAGTCGGTATGAAACGATGGAACGGTAAACTGTAGATCAGTTTATTTTATTTTTTATTATTTTTTTATTAGATTGACAGTATTCATTGCAGATAATATAAAAGAGGAAAAAGAGAACGTTTCGGATCTGCAATACATGACTGGTGGCGGAGTCCTGGGATCGGGGATGGAGACTGCTGGGAGCATTGATGCCATATTGACAATGTACACAAAGTCTTTACACTTTTTGCCACAATAATCTGCACTTCACTTTACCAGGGATTTGCATTGTCTTTTTTTTTTTTCTCCGGAAGTGTCGCTGCTGTCGCCGTACCATCCACCTTAATGTTACTGAGACATACCTGCTTGCATAGTTTTTAGACCAAGTACCAATAACCTGTTGATTCTTCTTTAGCTTTCAGACAGGTCGGGCCATCTTGGAGATTGATAAAAAAAAAAAAAGAACAACTGTTTACATTGTAACTGGAGGGCATTTCTCTACATGTTCTCGAGTCTGTGATATTCATGTCTGTATCCAGTACGTTCAATAGACTTTTTCAATTTACGTGTTACAAAAAAACAAGAAAAAAAAACACACCAACAGCATCGAACAATGAAGTGGATTCGGTGTCCAGACGCTTTTAACGTCTTGCTAATTTTGTCATTTTTGTCCTTACAAGGTTACATTTCCCTGATTTCTGTTACAATATTACCAGTAAATTAATAAAAACAACTTGAAACTGCATACATTTTTTTTTCCCCTAAGGATGATGTATTGCTATTTTTAAAGCTTAGTCCTATGCCTTTTATAATAGACATGATGCACTTAAAGGGGTATTCTGCTCAGGTAAAATACATGTTGAATCCTCCAAGAATACCTCCTGCAGATTTAAAATTTGTTCTATACTTATTATCTTTTCAGTCTCCTTCCCCCAGCTCTGAGCTGCTGTTTTCTGCTGAAGACACAGAAAACTGTGTGTGAGCTTTTCTCTCTGTCTTCGCTGTCATCTCCCTCCTGCCTCCCTGGCCAGCTGTCTCTGCACTCTGTAATGCCAGGAGGGTTAATCACAGTGAGATCAGCAGCAACTTGACCTCAGATTAACCCTCCTGGCATCACAGAGTACAGAGATAGCCAGTCAGGGACACTGTTTACGAGTTGTCTCGGAAGAGAAAGGCGAGGAGGGAATTCAAAGACAGAGTGAACAGCTCACATACAGTTTTCTGTGTCTTCAGCAGAAAGCAGCAGCGCAGAACGGGGGGGGGGGGGGTAGGAGACTGAATAGGTAATAAGCATAGAACGAGTTGTTAGTCTCCAGGAGGGGGATGGTTCAACATGTATTTTACCTGAGCAGAATGCCCCTTTAAATGGAACCTGTCATATTGAAAATACAGTCCAGTCTGCAGTCATCTTGTTATAGATCAGCAGGAGCTGAGCAGATTGATATATAGTTTGATGGGAAAAGTATCATTTTCATGGAAATCTCATTGTCAACTAAGTAGTCAAGTGGGCGGTTCTACTCAGGAATTAACACCTTTCTATATATCCACACTTATATGCAGATAGCTGTCAGGACTTCCCACTTGACTACTTAACCCAGAATGAGCAGAGGTTTCCATGAAAAAAAAAATTATATGGTTTTGTGCTGGGATAGCTAGTAGTTTATTCATGGAAACCTCAAGAAGTCAAGTGGGTGGTCCCACCCAGTGACTGACAGCTTTATCTGTATGCACACTTATACACAGATAGCTGCCAGTCAATTAGCAGGACCACCCACCCGACTTAGCCCAGAATGAGCAGAGGGTTTACTAGTTTTTCCTGGAACTTTTCCCACAAAACCAAGTATCACTCACTTAGACTCGATCTTTGATGCGCAGGCTCCACTGACCATAACAACTAGGGACTTAAAGGGATTTTCCTGAACTAGATGGCTGTTTTGGTCCCTTCCAACAATCAACTGACTAAAAGGAGCTCCTAATTTGCTTGGAGTGATTTTCCGACCAAACAAGAACCCCATAAATCGACCCCCACTAAAAAATATTAGCTCTATGTTATAATCGCCACCCAGTCTTGTGTTATCCATTATGAAGTCACCTGTTGCTAAGGATGATGACATCACAGCTCACAGACCTTATTATATCACAGTCATGTGAATGCCATCTCATTGTATTGTAGTAGATCAGCGAGGATACATGAAAGGTAAGCACAACAAAAAGGTATTACAATTTTATCAAAATTGCTTTATGGGATTATTTAATGCTGGAAAACTCCTTAAAGGGATTCTAGTAGAAACCTCACCCATACTAACCTGTTAGTATGTGCAGATTGGCCCCGCAACACTGAGAAGAATGCTGTGCTACATTTGTCAAGTCTGTGCTACAGTTACGGGTATATTGCCTTAAAACCTGATATGCAAATGAGCTTCCTTGGTGTACTGGAGGCGGAGCCAGCATCCCTGTGCATCGGTTTTCAATGACGCTGCTTCATCACTATTCATAATAATTAAGGTGTTATGTTACTCCCAGCCTGAATTATCGTTAATATTGATGAGGGGGCATCATTCATGGACTGGAAACTGGTGTGCAAGGACCACCCCCAGTGCACCATGGAAGCTCATTTGCATATAATGCAAAACAGAAAGCTGTATTGTGGAGTTGCCTTTCGCTCAAAGTGCCATATTTTTCTGACAAAACAGTTGGTAAATAACAAAATTATACAGTCGGGGGTGTGAATGACTACTAGATGGCCCCTGACTGTATAATCCAGCCCATCACTAGATACCAGTGAACTCGATTTTGATCATTGTAGTAGCTATCTGTTAAAGGGGTTATCCAGGATTATGGGAAGCACAGCTACTTTCTTCTAAAAATGGTGCCACCCCTGTCCTCAGGTTTTGTGGGGTATTACAACTTGGCTCCAAAAAAAAGTGAGCTGCAAAACCCACACCCAACCTGAAAGAAAGTGGCCATGTTTATCTAAACTCCTTAAAGTGAACTGTCAGACAAATTATAAAACCGCATATCTCAGAAATGAGAGGGTGCATTAAGAAACCGTAAAAAAAAAATTGTATAATCAGAGCAACACAAGCAATTTAAAGGGGAACTCTGGATAAGAAAATCTTGTTTTATAATAAAAGTACATTAAAAGTTATATAGATGTGTCTATACAATGTATTACTGTATCTGTACAGTTCTGCCACACTGGTAGCTGATAGAAATCCAGGAAGTGAAAAAAAATGGCCCCTGTGCCAATCCACTTTGTCTTCTGCTCCTTATGTTTTCCCACCTTAGGAGGCAAATCTTCCATGCCTCTGTCTCACATTGTGTGTGTTTGCTGAGCACAGGCTGATGATGCAGACTGGGGGCAGGGCGTGATGTCACAGGAGGCGCGGCTGGATTCACCATCTCTGACCGTCCAGAAGCAGCTGCAGCACTAATTTTACTGATGGTAATGGGTGGGGTCTGTGATGATCACATGAGGGAAAGCATTGCATTCTGGGAAATGCAAAACCAGGAAGAACAGAAACACAAAACAGAGCAACCCCCCCCCCCCCCCCCAAACAAATGGATTTTTGGTAGTTTCAAAACTGGGATAAGTAGGTAAGTAATGTGTCATGCTTCTGCAGAAGTTTCATTTTTTTTAATCTCTACCTGGAGTTTCCCTTTAATGGTAGTAAAGCATTTTGGGTTAGTCACAGGTCACATGTAAGCATCTAAAGAGAAATATATATTAGACGAGGTGAAAGATGCCTGTGCAGTGCTAGAAGTGACAGATTGGTGGCTGCGTCCAGTCCATAAGCTTTAATTGGCACCTGATGCCATCGGAAAGGGGTTATTCAGGCGTTAAAAAAAAAAAAAAAAAAAACATGGTTGATTTTTGTTTTTTCCCCCCAGAAACAGCACCTCTCCTGTCCTCAGTTTGAGTGTGGTTAGGCAGTTCAGTTCCATTGAAGTAAATGCGGCTAAACTGTAATACCACACACGACCTGAGGACAAAGGGTGTCGCTGTTTTGCAGGAAAACAGCTGTGCTTTTCCCAGATAACCCCTTTGATTTTAGTTTAGCATGTTTTCACACAAAAAGTTAATTAGGTTTTTAATTGCAATTATTAAATACAATCCAAAAATGGGAAAAGATGTCCTGATCTCTCCTTTTTCTTACATGGCCTCTATTTATCAACTCCTGCCTTTGTATTCAATAATCGCAATAAAAAAAAAAAAACTGCACAAACTATTACGTTTTTATACACGGGACCTGGCCAGGAAAAACAATATTTTTCTTTCTCAAATTATAACTTAAAAGCAGAATTTTGTTTGAGTTTTCTTTGTCAAACATTAGAATTCGTCTGAGGACCTGGAACAAGTGTCACAAATAGAAGAAATCCTATCGCTATCTGTTTGGATATACAGCTGTAGTGACGTGCTGTGTGCCTGTATTACATACTGTACATTAGTTTTGCTATTATGTGTTAGGCTGGGATCACACTACTTTTATTTATTTTTTTTATGCTTTTTTGCAAAAACGGATGCATTTGTGTGCATCCGTTTTGATCCGTTTTTCCATTGACTTCCACTATGGAAAAAAAAGGATCAAGACGCATCCGTTTTTTTTTTTTTTTTTTACGTCAACTGCATTTTAGTTTAGGTTAAAAGGATGTGTTTTGATCCGTTTTTTTCGTAAAGGAAGTCAATGGAGAAATGGATCAAAACGAATGCACTCAAATGCATCTGTTTTCCATCCCTTTTTATGGATGAGAAAAAAAAGTAGTGTGAACCTAGTCCTAGGCTACATTCACACGTCAGCATATTTTCAAGTATGAAAATTTAGAACCTCTTTTTAATCTGCAAAAAGATCATCCGTAGTGTGTTCCGTATTGTAATCCGTTTTTTGCGGATTGACAAATAAAGGTGTAGTAAAGAAAAAAAAAGGGGGGGATTACGGATCATATTACAACCTGTGCTATTTTTTTCTGCAGGAAGTGTGGATGCGCAAATTTACTGGATGTATGAATAGATCCATTAGAAATTGATGGGTTGTAATGGATGCTGTGTGTCCTGGGCAATGAAAACGGATGAAAAATACTGATGTGTGAATATAGCCTTAGGCTAAGTGCATACTAAGGCTATATTCACACGTCCGTTGTTCTGCAATTGCGGACAGAACATAGAACCTATGGTATTCAATGGCCCCGTTCACACGTCCATGTCGATCTATGCCGCAAAAAAAAGGACATGCTGTAATACGGACCGCATTTTGCGACACGGATCACTACACTAATGAAGCGTCAATGTAGTGCTCCGTGATGCACATTCGTAGTGCGGTCACGGGCTGTAGTGCGGATGTGTGAATGTAGCCTAAGTTTTTGTAATATGTTTTTTTCCATCATTTTTTTGCAAAAAACGGATGCTTTTGTGTGCATCCGTTTTGATCCATTTTTCCAATGACTTCCATTATAAAAAAAAAAAAAAAAGATCAGTTTTTTTTTAGCGGACACAAAAATAAGGTTGACTACGTTTTTGTGTAAGTAAAAAAAAAATAAGCATCCCTTTTGATCCGGATTTTTTTATAATGGAAATCAATGGGAAAACGGATCAAAACAGATGCACACAAAGGCATCCGTGTTTTTACAAAAAACAGATGGAAAAAATGGATTGTAAAGTGGTGTGAACCCAGTCTTATTCTCTATACTTTTGCCAAAGTATTTGACCCTGATCTCGCTAATTGATCCAGTATTTGTGTTTGCCAGCCTGCCACCCTCCAGTTGTTTCAAAACTACAATTCCCATCATGCCCCAGAAGCTATCTGTTCTTGAGTTACTTTTAGGATCTATGTGACCTTTGCCTGTGATGGAGCAAACACACCTGGCCACACGGGGGAGACAAACAACCAATCCTGCAGAAGCTTCTCGGTGTGAGGCTGAAGAACACAATCATGACAGCGTTACAGACACTAATCTGCAAGGAAATTTGAGGGAGTTCAATTTCATTTTCAAACAATCTAAAAAGTGAAATAAATTACAAAATTCGGTTTGCAGGTTTCTGAGAAACTGCTACTAGATCAATAAGATCACGTCCTTTGAAAAAAATATATATATACACTCACCGGCCACTTTATTATGTACACCTGTCCAACTGCACGTTACCACTTAATTTCTAATCAGCCAATCACATGGCGGCAACTCAGTGCATTTAGGCATGTAGACATGGTCAAGACAATCTCCTGCAGTTCAAACCGAGCATCAGTATGGGGAAGAAAGGTGATTTGAGTGCCTTTGAACGTGGCATGGTTGTTGGTGCCAGAAGGGCTGGTCTGAGTATTTCAGAAACTGCTGATCTACTGGGATTTTCACGCACAACCATCTCTAGGGTTTACAGAGAATGGTCCGAAAAGGAAAAAACATCCAGTGAGCGGCAGTTCTGTGGGCGGAAATGCCTTGTTGATGCCAGAGGTCAGAGGAGAATGGGCAGACTGGTTCGAGCTGATAGAAAGGCAACAGTGACTCAAATAGCCAACCGTTACAACCAAGGTAGGCAGAAGAGCATCTCTGAACGCACAGTACGTCGAACTTTGAGGCAGATGGGCTACAGCAGCAGAAGACCACCCGTTACTAGCATGGTGTACCTAATAAAGTGGCCGTATATAGTGGAGTGTATATTAATCATTGTACCATATTCTCAGGGTCCCCCCAGCTTGTAGCTCAGTTGTTTCTATTATAAAATAGGCCTTATAAAAAAATTTAAAGGAAAAGTCCAGCCACATGATTTTTTTCTTTTTCCGAACGGCAAGGCACAGGGGAAATATAAAAAAATAGTACTCACCTACCCAGTGCTGGATTTCCGCTCCCACCGGGGTCTGGGATGTCCATCAGCTGGGACAGGCTCATGACATCATCAAAACCCAAGGGAAAATGCCTTCCAGCAGGGGTCCCAGAGCCATTCAGGCGGTGCATCGCGAAAATGGAGAGGTAAGCAATGCTTGATTGTTATTGCAAAACTACAATTCCCATCATGCTTGAACAGCCAAAGCTTTAGCTGTGGCTGTTCAGGCATGATGGGAATTGTAGTTTTGCAACAGCTGGAGGGCCTGAGTTTGACACCTATGATCTAGAGTTTTCTTATAGGACATGTAGCCTGCAGTAACATTAAGCTATAATAACTGTGTACAAAATGATGGACGTGTCTTTTTTTCAACCGTATTAACTATGTAACTATTAATTATGTAATACCGTACCGTGTACCGTATTCAGTCATTTCCAAATCTGGCTAAAATTAATCGGCGGCATATGTTATGTATTACGGCAAGCCGCAGTTTGGAGACCCATGTGTTACACCATTCCCTCATATTGTGCACAATGTTGCAGTGCATTTCTTGAAGGGGTTATCCAGTGCTACAAAAACATGGCCACTTTCTTCCAGAGACACCACTCTTGTATCCAGATTGGGTGCAGGTTCTGAAACTCACCTCCATTGAAGTGAATGGAGCTTAAAGGGGTTATCCAGCGCTACAAAAACAAGGCCACTTTTCCCCCTACTGTTGTCTCCAGTTCAGGTGTGGTTTGCAATTAAGCTCCATTTACTTCAATGGAACTGAGTTTCAAAACCACACCCAATCTGGAGACAACAGTAGGGGGAAAGTGGCCATGTTTTTGTAGCGCTGGATAACCCCTTTAACTGCAACCCACACCTGAACTAGAGACAAGAACAGTGCTATCTCTGGAAGAAGGTGGCCATGTTTTTGTAGCATTGGATAGCCCCTTTAAATAAGGGGTAGGGAACCCTAGCTTGCCAGCTGTTGCAAAACTACAACTCTCGTCATGCCTGGACAGCCACCGGGCATGATGGGAGTTGTAGTTTTGCAACAGCTGGAGAGCCAAGGTTCCCTACCCCTGATTTAAAGGGTCTTTCTTCCTGTTTTAAATGGTAGGGTTGGGGTGTTTCCAGAATGAACATGCTAAAAGAAAGGACAATGGTGGGTGTCCAGGATTCATTGGGTACAGTCCAAGCACATCCTATATGGCAGCCGGACCATCTAATGGCAGTGGTCTCTTGTAATGGAATAGTGTGCAACAAAGCCAGTGCCTCGTGAGATCAATGGATATTGTGTGTTCACTATTTGCACTATATCATATAAGACAGTGGTTATCTTCAGACACATAATATACTATATACTAAGGGGGAGATTTATCAAACATGGTGTAAAGTGAAACTGGCTCAGTTGCCCCTAGCAACCAATCAGATTCCACCTTTCATTCCTCACAGACTCTTGGAAAATGAAAGGTGGAATCTGATTGGTTGCTAGGGGCAACTGAGCCAGTTTCACTGTACACCATGTTTGATAAATCTCCCCCATAGTGTTTAACAATTATATATTTAGTGCAGAGATCCATGTCACTTTGCGATCATCATTGGTCAGTGATCAGCTGGGTCATAAATGGCTGCCTGTCCCTTTAAGCAGTCAGTCTTGTGTGTCAGTAGTTTACAGCCCCAATCAGCAGCCATAAACTTGTCAGGCCCATAGAGCTGCTGATGGCCGATCAGATACACCTATTGTGTTCCTCCTATCACATTAACCTCACATAGGGAATTAATGTCTCTGCCACTGTTTTATTGCTCTGACCTGGTCACTAAAAAGTATTTTTTCTCTATCCTAAAGGGCAATGGTGCTGTAATTGTGGCTTATTTATAGCCAACCCCAGATAGCCTGTAAGATGTATCTCCTCGCTGTTATCACGTATCCACAAAGACAAGAGGGTTAGGCAGCATTCACACGTTCCGTAAAATTGACCGTGACCAGATATGTGACCACAAACAATTTTAGGGGCCATTGAACCCAAGGAATCGATTCAGATCATCAGTTCCAGGAAAAAAATAGGACTTGTCATAATTCGGACGTAATCACGACACGGATTAGCCAATAGAAGTCTATGGGATCCACAGACCCCACAACCGTGAAAAACGTGGATCAAATTGAAGCAAACTACTCACGGAATAAAAATAGCAGAAGGGGAAAAACAATGTGTGAATAAGGCCTTAGAATGATTTATAGAGAGATTATTATTTATTTATAAAGCGCACTTAATTCCAGAGCACTATACAGGCTACAAGGGTAACAAACAAGAACATTACAAGATCAAAACACATTACATGAAGGCAGATGGCAGACTGGTACATGGGGAAGAGGACCCTGCCCGTAAGGGCTTAGAATCTATAAAGATCCCCACAATTTAACGTTACCCCCTATCCAGGTTGGATTTTAAGGCCTGATCCTTTTGTTCTTGAAGGGATAGGCTGCCGCCAGAGCTCTCTGCCAGCGGATACTTCTCCTCTCCCATACTAGAGTGAAAAGAGGTAGTTAAAAAAGATAGTTCACGTAAAAAAAAAAAACTTTCAAATCAACTGGTCCCAGCATGTGTCAGAGATTTCTAATTACTTATCAGCTGTTGTATGTCCTGTGGGAAGTGTTGTATTCTTTCCAATCTGACGCAGTGCCCTCTGCTGCCACCTCTGTCTATGTCAGAAACTGTCCAGAGCAGCAGCAAATCCCCATAGAAAACCTCTCCTGCTTTCCACACTGGAAAGAATACACCACTTCCTGCAGGACATACAGCAGCTAATAAGTACTGGAAGACTTCCGTGTTTTGTTTTGTTTTTTGTTTTGTTTTTATAGAAGTAACTTCTATAATCTCTGGCACTTGCTGGGACCAGTTGATTTGAAGGACTTTTGTGTGTGTGTATAAACTACTCCTTTTACATCAGCTAAACTCACCAATGTCAGCTGGACCAGGCATCCATGTATTGTGCATTAGGTGTCCATATTACACACAGTAAAGGACTCTCTACTAGCCCACTAGCCACCAGTTTTAGTTTTGAATCACCAGTTTTTCATTGTTTTTCCTTTTGTTTAGTTTTTTAGCCAAAGCCAGAAGATTAAGTGAGAATTTCTACTACTTCTTGCAGGATCCGCTTCAGGTTTTGAGTCCAAAACACTGCAGAGTTGCTTAACCCACCATGATATTATATAACACTGCAGAGTTGCTTAAGCCACCATTATATAACATTGTAGTAGATTTTATTGTTGCTTGTCATTTTAATCTGCCTGCTTCACACATGCTGGAGCTTCATTGCATTAACACAATGAAAGATGTCTGGAAGGCAATGAAATATTTAAGTACTTAATGAGAATCTGTCACTAGGTTTATGCTGTCTTACATGAGGGGAGCATAAACTAGTGACAGAAATGCTGAACAGATCTGTGTATCACTTACATCATTCTGTTCAGTCGTTCTCCTGATATGCAGGAGAATAGGATTCTTGCCACACCCCTCCCCCTTCCTCCAGCTGCTGATTGACAGTTGACTGCCTATACATAGCATGGATAGGTATTTGCCAATCAGCATCTGGTGGGCGGAGTTTTCTGCTTCTCATGAATATCCAGGACTACTGGGCTCATGCACATAATGGAGAGGACTACTTATTGTCCATGTTATTTAGGAGGATATCTCTGAACCAGCTACACAGAACAATGTAAGTGATACATCATTCTGTTCAGCTTCTCTATTATTATTATTATTATTATTATTATTATTATTATTATTATTATTATTATTATTATTATTATTATTTATTTATTTATAAAGCGCCCTTAGTTCCAGAGCGCTATACAATAGATAGGCAACAGGCAGGAACAATACAAGATCAGAAAACATTACGTGAAGGCAAAAGATAGACTGGTACATGGGGGAAGAGGACCCTGCCCGCCAGGGCTCACAATCTATGGGGTATAGGGAGAGAAACAGGAGGTAAAGTGCAGCCATTCAAGTGTGATGCAGAGTTATTGTAGGTTGTAGCCTAGTTTGAAGAGGTGGGTTTTCAGGTTACTTTTGAAGGACTTGATGGTGGATGAGAGACGGATGTGTCGGGGTAGCGAGTTCCAGAGTATGGGGGAGGCTCGGGCAAAGTCTTGGAGGCGGTTGTGCGAGGTACGAACAAGGGGGGAGCGGAGACGGAGGTCACTGGAGGATCGAAGGTTGCGTGAGGGACGGTAGCGGGATATCAGGTCAGAGATGTACGGAGGGGACAGGTTGTGGATTGCCTTGTATGTCATGGTCAACAATTTAAAGTCAATACGTTGGGCAATGGGGAGCCAGTGGAGGGATTGGCAGAGGGGAGAGGCTGAGGCAAAGCGAGGGGAAAGGTGGATTAGTCGGGCAGCAGAGTTAAGGATAGACTGGAGGGGATCAAGGGAGTTAGCTGGAAGGCCAGAGAGGAGGATGTTACAGTAGTCCAAACGGGAGATAATGAGAGCATGGACCAGCAGTTTGGTGGAGTCAGGGGTGAGGAAAGAGCGGATTCTGGAAATGTTTTTGAGGTGAAGGCGGCAGGAGGTGGTCAGGGCCTGAATATGTCGTTTAAAGGACAGGGCAGAGTCAAAGGTGACGCCAAGGCAGCGGACTTGGGGGACAGGGGACAGAGTACAGCCATTGATAGTGATTGACAGATTAGAAGGCGGGGTGGAGCGAGATGGGGAAAGATGATAAGTTCTGTTTTGTCCATGTTGAGTTTTAGAAAGCGGGAGGAGAAGAAGGAGGATATGGCCGATAGACACTCTGGAATCCTGGATAGCAAAGAGGTGACATCCGGACCAGAGAGATAGATCTGGATGTCATCGGCATAAAGATGGTACCTGAAGCCATGGGATTCTATGATATGTCCCAGGCCAGAGGTGTAGATGGAGAAGAGAAGAGGCCCGAGTACAGAGCCTTGGGGAACACCAACAGTAAGGGGACGAGGAGAGGAGGTGGTGTGGGAGTGGGAGACACTAAAAGTGCAGTTGGAGAGGTAAGAGGAGATCCAGGAGAGAGCTAGGCTAGTGACACCAAGGGATGAGAGGAGCACAGAGTAGTGGCGCAAGGTTTTGGCAGTCAGCAGGTCATTGGCCACTTTGGTGAGGGCAGTTTCTGTGGAGTGGTGGGAGCTGAAATCGGATTGCAGGGAGTCAAAAAACAAGTTGGATGAAAAATGTGAGGAAAGTTCATGGTAGACATGTTGTTCCAGGAGTTTTGAGGCAAAGGGGAGAAGCGAGATGGGGCGGTAGCTAGATAAGGAGGTAGGGTCAAGGGATGGCTTTTTGAGGATGGGTGTGATGGTTGCATGTTTATATGGAGATGGGAAGATGCCAGAAGTTGAAGCTTTTTTTATCACTAGTTTATGCTAACCTTACACTTTAAATTAAATGATACTGTAACATAATGAAAATGCAATGTGTGATCACAGTCTTCTAGTTCTTTATATACTTATCTATGATTTCCCAATAATCTAGAATATTTTAAGAATTGCATTACCCACATCTCCCAGTAATGTATTACTGGGAATATATGAAGTAATGCCTCATCAGTAAATAGTATATACCACTAATAGCATGTGTATAGACAGCCAGCATTCATCTCTACGTGCATTAGGCAGTCATAACTAATAAAACGATCTATCTATCTATCTATCTATCTATCTATCTATCTATCTATCTATCTATCTATCTATCTATCTATCTCCTATCTATCTATCTCCTATCTATCTCCTATCTATCTATCTATCTATCTATCTATCTATCTATCTATCTATCTATCTATCTATCTATCTCCTATCTATCTATCTCCTATCTATCTATCTATCTATCTATCTATCTATCTATCTATCTATCTATCTATCTCCTATCTACTTTTTTTATCAGCCCTATTGGCAGGGTATATGTAATTTTATCTTTAGTTATGCACCATTTTAAACCAGTTTTTCCTAACAGAACAGAAATTTTTCATTTATATTTAGGTAATTTTGGAGACCACATAGACCACCCAGGACACACCAGGGGAAATGAAATGACTAGCACTTCCTGGTGAATGTGTTCCTCTACTCCATAAATTAAAGGCCCAACTCACCTTATAGGAGCAGGAGCAGCAGGGTAAATCAGCCGCCCAGGGCCCCATACGCTGCTCCTCTAATGGATAAAACATAGCTGGAATACCAATAAAACCATTAGGAAATATCTAATAAAGAATGAATTTTAAACTCATTGCGGGGTTTCCCAGGAAAACATTTAACATTCCAGACATCCCAGGATGCCAGATCCAGAAAGGAAAGGGTTACCCTAGTCATTTACTCCACCCTAATGGGCTCCATCCAAATCCTAGAGCAGAAGCTATTAACCCTGTCAGGGGCAGAATGGAACGTTCTCTTAGTAGCAGATAGTATACTAACAGCAAAAATGCAAGCAATAAATATATATATATAGAGAGAGAGTTATTGACAGAACATAAATATATATATTACTAACTCTGTCCTATAGCTATCATGTATCATATCTATCTAAGTATATAGATCACCGCAGCACATATACCTGTATACCCAGCACCATAGGTCACAGGGCTGCAAACTGTTGGCACCAAAGTTTTTTTTGTTTGTTTTTTTTTTTTAGAAGTAGTGCTGCATCTCATTTATTTTTTTTTCTATTTATCTATCTATCTCCTATCTATCTATCTATCGATCTCCTATCTATCTATCTATCTATCTATCTATCTATCTATCTATCTATCTATCGATCTCCTATCTATCTATCTATCTCCTATCTATCTATCTATATAGAGGAGGAGGAGGAGCCGCACTTCTTAGTGGATGTAGCGGGTGCTGCAGGATGTAAGTCCCTTGGCTGGAGGGATCCCCAAATACAAAACGAAAGTTCCAAGCACTCCAGCATAAGTGAAAAAAGTAGTGGTTTATTGCAAAGTGCAAAAAATACAAGGATGCAACGTTTCGATTCCCTCTCAGAGAACGATTCTCCTAATCTCCTATCTATCTCCTATCTATCTCCTATCTATCTATCTGTCTATCTATCTATCTGTCTATCTAGACAAAAGATAATTCAGCAGCACTCCATAGATGTCAGTGGTGCCAGCGGATCTTCCCCCAACCAAAGGCTAAGGTAAATATACAAGAGATAGTCCATAGGACTCAATGTATGAAGGTGGCAAAGATTGTTCGCTGAAATGTTGCTCCGGTATTTTTGTATGCTACACCTTGCTGTGAAACTTTTTTTGCATGGAATAAATTCAGTTTTTTTCACCTGCATACATAGAGTCCTGTGGACTGTCTATTGTCTATCTATCTATCTATCTATCTATCTATCTATCTATCTATCTATCTATCTATTGCTACATTTACACAGAGCAATATTTCGCCCAATCGATCGTTTAACGATTTTAAAGCAATGATTTGGTTTTCATAACAATCAGTGTTTAGACGAATAAATCGTTAGAAAAATAGTTTGAAAATTTGTAAGAAAAATTGTTATTGTGATCGTTTTTAAGATCGCTTAAGCCCATCTTTTACATAGGGTAAATCGGTGAAAGACTGTTTACACAAAGCAATCTGCGAATTTTCAGCGAACGACGGTTTAAAAACATATTGAAAGATGAAAATGAACGATTTCTCGCTCGTTGTTTGTACGTTTGCTGTATTTACACAGTACGATTATCGCTTAAATGCGATAGTTTATGCGAAAATTCGAACGATAATCGTTCCCTGTAAACACAGCATAACTCATATCTATCTATCATCTATCTATTGCTGCATTTACACTGAACGATTATCGTGCGAATTTACACGATAATGATCGAATTCGAACGATAATAGTACGTGTAAATGCAGCGAACGACAAACGAGAAATCGTTCATTTTGATCTTTAAACATGTTCTTAAATCGTTGTTCGTCGTTCGCAAAAAATTCGCAGATCGTTCCGTGTAAACAGTCGTTCACAGATTTTTCCTATGTGCGAGATAGGCTTAAGCGATCGCAAAACGAATTTTCCGTACGATATATCGTTGCGTCTAAACGCTGATCATTATAAAAAAAAAAAAAATCGTCACTTTCAAATTGTTAATCGTACGATCGAGCAAATTATCGTTCTGTGTAAACGCAGTATATCTCATATCTATCTATCTATCTATCTATTTCCAATCTCAGGTCTATCTTTCTTTAAATAAAATATTATTGTATTATAATTTTGTTTTTCAAGTAGATAAATTAAAATGACTATTTATAAATATTAAACGTGTTGCTGTCACTTTGCAAAATCATTTGTCTTTAGTTCTATTATTCTTGGATACCCCTGACAAGTATATTTTTATTAAATAGTTCAAATATAAATAAAACGTTAAACGTAATTAGAAAAATCGTCTCTTACAGCTGTATTACATTTTTTCCCAACGATTATATAAAAATTCCAAAATCTGTTAATACATAATAACAATAAAAAAAAAAATCTGCAATTACAATTACATAATGTAAACTATCAGTCTTTCATTTCTCATTAGTACCAGTCAGTATTTCTATCGTCTTTTGTGCAGTTTACATTGTGCTTCCTTATCTTATTTCCTCTGTAGCAGAATGAATACTTGTGTAAAGTCTTGTTAGGGGGGAAGAGAGATGAGGAGGACCTGCTGAGCACATGGGGCTGCTCTGGGAAGAAGTTGCCTAGTGGCTACATAAAGCCTTTAGTATTTGTAATCCCATTCACAAACAATCAGTTGCTTATTGGTGGAGAGAAGTCTTGTGTCTTCTCCTGCCCTCCCGATGACCTCTCTGGGAAACCCTTCAGGTCTGACGTGTAAATCAAAAATTCAATCTGTGCAGAGGTTACAGCTCATCTGTTGCCCAAACCAATGACACAGTTCACTACCAGCACATTTCAACATGTTGCATTAGTATGCATTGGAAAGAATTTTAGCAATAAACATGTGTACAAATTTTCATGCATTTGGTCAAAAATTTTCAAAATTTTTTGTAGTTTTTCTTGTCTTCTTTTTAATTTTCTATCATCCTATTCTTTTAGTGCACAAAAAAAATTCATAAAATAAGAATAATGCTGGTCAATAACAATAAAGGAAAGCTTGGCAGCTCACAGACATTGAGCTGACAACCATTAATACTTGAGAAACACCCAGTATACTGAGGTTAGTATCAAGAATGATCTTTAGAATTTCAACCAAGAAGCAAGTATATTTAATATAGCTCTCACGCCATCTAAGAAAAGGTGGTGTTCCTTTAAGTCAGTTCCAGAACATTGAATAAGGATTAGAGATGAGTGGAGCAGGCTTTGTTAAGGTTCGTACGAAGTTGGACCATCGGCTTTTGAATCCCACTGTGGAGGGGGTGGGTACATCCGGATGACTGTCTTGAAAACATAGATACAGCTATACACCATAGGCTGTATCCATATTTTCCAGGCGGTCCTCAGGATGTATCCAGGTTCTACACAGAGCAGGCAGACAGTGGGATTCAAACGCCAATGGTCCAGCTTCAGCCTGCTCCACTCATCTCTACTAAGGATATATACCAAGCCAAAAATATCTCCAAAAAGAAAGGCTTCCCATCTGAAGACAGCTGTTTCAAGATTGTTGTCCCTCATCAGTGCAGAGCGTTGGCTGGCTAGTGAGAGGCCTATCAATGTGGGTATGGTGGTCTCTCCTTAAGGAGAACTATTATCCTTTTGACTGACATCGAGAAGTGTAAAGGTCTCCATACACCTTAGACTTATGTTGGCTGAACCCGATATAAGTGGTCAGCTAAGCACAGCTTTACACGGGCTGATTATTGACCATTGGTCATTTAGCCCGGCTACACGATTCATCAAGCCTTCTGAAACCACTGCAAGCAAGTGCCGATCAGTGAGTTTGCTTCCGTAGATGGCCCCATATCGGACCCTCAAAATGGATCTTTAGATGTATGGCCACCTTACCAGTACTGAAAGATCTCAACCCTGGCAACACCTACATTAAATATGCATCATTGGCACCTACAGAATATAGATTCAATGGCAAAGTATGGTCAAAAGGATACATTACCTTATTCTCTGAGGACCAACCTGCTAATTTTCTGTAATAATTCTGCTAAGGAGTTAATGTGTTGGACATCCTTTGTTGTCTGGGGCCAAACAGACAATGGGGATAGATATATCAGAGTGTAAATAAGAAATAACAGGTCTGTTTACTTAAAGTAATGATCTAAACAGAGACAATATGGGGCGTGGAGAGTAAAAGCTCGATTATAAAAGCATGTGTGTTATAAGGCATGTATATCGGTGTCATGTATTCAGCAGAGTCCTATGAAAATTAAAGGCCGGAGCATGTTGATTGCTTTTGTTGTGCTTTAAGGTTCCATTACACCAAGGGATAATTGGCCGTATTTGGCCAATAATTGCTTGATAGGTAATAGGTGGTTTTAAAAAAGGCAATGATCACCAATTCCACCGTCACTAGAGACGGCCACCTTTCTCATGGTTTCTATTTTATCAGCCCATTCAATTCTGATGCCCCTACCTACCAGACATTTTCCACTTGTGGGGAAAAGTCTTAGGGCCGTATTACATGGTCCGACATTTAATGTAAGCCAATGCCAATCTGCTAGATCGACGCTTGCTTACCAAGCCTATTAGACGTAAATGAAGGACTCACAGACCTTGATAGCGATGTCCATGCAGCCCTTACTGTATATGGTAAATAATAAAATATGTACTTACCTCTCCACGCTCCCTGGTGTCCTTTTAGCCTCTCCCTACTCACAGCAGCCACTGCTGCAGCCATCTTTAAAGTGACAGGCCGCTCAGCCAATCACTGACTAAGACAGAACAGTGCCGCAGCCTGTCACTGGACAGATGTCTTTGGATGTGCCAGTGGCAGCTCTAGTGAGTGGGTAGAGGCTACTAGGACACCAGGGAGCATGGAGAGGTAAGTATACAGTTTATTATTTTACTTTGCACATTGGTCAGCCATCGGCCGCACATCACTACTACATGTTAAAAGATAAAGTTCAGCCCTTCAGCTGATCGTCGTCTTTATTACACGGAGCGATCTGCAGATTTTCATTATATGTAATGGGGCCCTAACACAACCATGTTTTACCTCTACTAATATGGATACTTACCTTAGGATCCATAACAGAGTCCATAAAGATTAAATCGTCAATGTATCTCACCCAAAAGGCTCTTCCAGCATGGTAAGTGAAGAGAAAAAGTTTTTTCCCAACTTGTCTGGTAATTTTTGTGAGTCTGGATTATAAACTTGGAATACAATAACTCCATAAATCTTTATAGGTTCCATAGGTTTACCATGGCACTATATATCGCTATATGGTCCTGTAGTTGTAGATGGTGAATGTGTCTGCCCCATCTCTGGTAAAGGATCAGTGCGGTGATATAACCTTTAATACACCATTGCTCTTTCACAAGACAGGACATGCACTGGAGCACGGCGCCTCACCACCACTCACACTCGCTTAGATCTGCCTGTGGAAATGTCTGAGCGCAGCTGAGAAAATAATAAGCACATAATTCTTCAGTAATGTCAACCAGGAATCCTAGACACTCATTCTATGTGTCCCTATCTATCAGCCGCTGCAATCATCAGCCGCCTGCCAGGATTTCTTCTCAGTGTTACACTAATTTACTTTATGGTAACGGACATTGCTGAACACTTCTACTTTGCACAACTGCAGCTTTGGCCAATTCATTAGCCAAAGCTTTATTAGTCATAATAATAAAGTCATAGAATTAAAGGGGTATTCCACTCAAATATAACTTTTGATATGTTGCTGCCCATGGTGAGACTAACAATTCCTTCCATACTTGATATTATCTATTCAGTCTCCTTCCCCCAGTTCTGAGCTGCTGCTTTCTGCTGAAGACCCAAAAATCTGTATGTGAGCTTTTCTCTCCTTCTCCTCCTCCTCCTCCCCTCTCCGTTCTGAGATGGCTGATGTAAACAAGTCCCTGGGAGGCTTTATCTGCAACTTTGTAGCTTCTTTGTAACCTATGCCTCCTGCCCCAGTATGCTCGACTGTTACCAACTCTGTCTCTGCCAGACAGCTGTTTGCTGTGCTGAGTCTTTAGTGCTTAACCTGGACCACTGACTATGCTTATTTGCCTTACTGGCCATGCACTGACTGGTACCACCTCGTCCTCTGAGCCAGCCACTACCCACACAGGGACCATGCTTTGGAAGCATCCTGGTACACTCCAGAGGTCCAGCTATCACAAACTCTGCTGTGTCAGTACAATAGCGTGAAGGTTCAAACCCTTTCCGAGCCCCCGGCATCATAATGAATAATAATGCCAGAATTTCCAAATTTGTGTCCATAACACGTCATTCCTATTTAGGGACTATGCACGGAACATGTAAATGCCCTTTAAGAATAGACCTCACAGGTACGGGAGCCTAATTCAATATAGCTCAGTGATGGTATGACATCCTCCTCCTCCTGGTTTCCACTGTAAACTTATAATGAATAACAGCTTTATCATAATAATAATGTGGTTTGGTCGCCTCTCCTGGGACCCGACCATTCACACTATTCATTTGTGTTCACAGGGTTGAATTTCACTTTGAACTGTTGATTAAGATTGTGGTTATGAACACTTCAAGCGACTCTGTACCCGACACCCCCCCCCCCCCCCCCCCCCCCCCAAAACCGCTAGTACCATTACATAGCTGCATTTAATCCAAGATCTGTCCTGGGGTCCGTTCGGCAGGTGATGCAGTTATTGTCCTAAAAACATATTTTAAACTTGCAGCCCTGTGCCAAACTGCCATGGCCTAGAGTGTCTATGCCCTAGGCCTGCACCACCTCTCTGTTCCTCCTCTCCACCCTCTTCACCATTAGCAACACCCCTGGGCAAGATTTCTCCTAATCCTCACTTGTCTGAACACTGCACAGGTGCTGGATTGTTCAGGCACATGTGCAGTGTTCAGACAAGTAATGAATAGGAGAAATCCTTGCCTGGGGGCATTCCTAATGATGAGGAGGGGCGGAGAGGCATGGTAGGCCTAGGGCCCATACACCTTATAATAAAGTTATCCCAACCCACCACGTTTGGCGCATTCGGACACCTAAAGGTCTATGAAGACCACCTGACAGATGATGTTGGGGGAGAGAAGGGTTGGATATGTTGGAATACATAAATGATCGTGTGTATGGCGTTGTAAGGATAGAAAACAGCCAGGAGTCATTAAACATATATGGCCGCCTTTATTTTCAGACAATGCTTTATGAGAAAAATATGCAAAGTCGCCCCCCTCTTGAAGCAAGAAAACAATCTCATCCCACCCAAACAAGGGTTTCCTCTAGATCAGTCATGTCAAACTCCGGCCCGTGGTGCCATTATCTTTGGCCCGCCAGGCAATTCAGAGTTTTATTTACATCTGTCCCACCATGGCTACTATAGAAGAGACTATGGGGGAGGGCTGGCTTCTATATGAGACTATGGGGAGAGCTGGCTACTATATGAGACTATGGGGGTGGGTTGGCTACTATATAAGATATTATGGGGAGGGGGGCTACTATATAAGAGACTATAGAGGAGGGCTGGCAACTATATAAGACTATGGTCGAGGGCTGGCTACTATATGAGAGACTATGGGGAGGGATGGCCACTATATAAGATATTATGGGGAGGGGGGCTACTATATAAGAGACTATATTGAGTTGGGCTGGCTACTATATAAGACTATGGTGGAGGGCTGGCTACTATATGAGAGACTATGGGGAGGGATGGCCACTATATAAGATATTATGGGGAGGGGGGCTACTATAAAAGAGACTATAGAGGAGGGCTGGCTACTATATAAGACTATGGTGGAGGGCTGTCTACTATATAAGAGACTATGGGGGGAGGGCTGGCTACTATATGAGAGACTATGGGGAGGGCTGGCTTCTATATGGGACATTGGGGGGCTGGACTATTAAGGCACTATTGGGAAGGCTGACTACTATATGGGAACTTGGGGGTCTGGCTACTATATGGGACTATTAGGAGGGCTGGCTAATATGTGGGGCAATTTTTGTTGGGTTGGCTGCAACATGGAGAAATATTGGGGGGATTGGCTATTACATCAGTTTAATCAGGTCATAGCAATTTATCATGTCCCTCACACCACTGACAGTGCCAGGAACACCACACGCCACTCTGACAGTGCCAGGAACACCGCACGCCACTCTGACAGTGCCAGGAACACCGCACGCCACTCTGACAGTGCCAGGAACACCGCACGCTACTCTGACAGTGCCAGGAACACCGCACGCTACTCTGACAGTGCCAGGAACACCGCACGCCACTCTGACAGTGCCAGGAACACCGCACGCCACTCTGACAGTGCCAGGACCGCCGCATTCGCGCTTCAATAATTATCAAAGTTGGCCCGCGACTTTGTCCAATTTTTTAATTTTGGCCCACTGTGTATTTGAGTTTGACACCCCTGCTCTAGATGGATGACTCTTCCTTCCTAGGATGACAACACACCTGATGCCGCTCTTTACAGGCAGGACACTCCCATACACATTACATAGTTGCAGTCACAGACCCTGATGCCTGATGGGGCCCATTAAACCCTCAACCACATAAGAGAAAACAAACCCTTTAAATGGAATATTATAAATGAATGGTGCCTGGTGTTTAGAGATAGACACAGGAAATTTATAATTGGTTCATACATTTTTTTTGTCTATACTTAGTATCCAATATAGGTTTGTGTGCGATTCTTCTTATAAAAATGTGTGTGCCAGAATTTTAGCAAACTGATTAAAAAAAATAGATTTTTGTCCCAAGATTGACAGGGGGCGTGGAAAAAGGGAGTGGCTCTTATGCTTAAAGGGGAACTCCAGAAAAGAAATCTTTCAAATCAACTGGTATTAGAAAGTTATACAGATTTATAAATTACTTCTATTTAAAAATCTCAGGTCTTTCAGTACTTATCAACTGCTGTATGTCCTGCAAGAAGTGGTGTATTCTTCCCAGTCTGACACAGTGCTCTCTGCTGCCACCTCTGTCCATGTCAGGAACTGTCCAGAGCAGGAGAGGTTTTCTATGGGGATTTGTTACTGCTCTGGACAGTTCCAGACATGGACAGAGGTGGCAGCAGAGAGCACTGTGTCAGACCGGAAAGAATACTCCCCTTCCTGCAGGTCATAAGCAGCTGATAAGTACTGGAATACTGGAGATTTTTAAATAGAAGTAAATTACAAATCAGTATAACTTTTTGGCACCAGTTAAATAAAAAAAAAGAAGACAAATTATAAGGAGTCTTAAGCTTATAAAGAACTGCCTGAGCCACATATAATAATCTGCCGCACTCTTAGTCCATCTAGTCTAAGTTGATATTGCCCAAAAATGATCCTTTTTTATGTATTTTCCCCATTGTTTAAAAGGCCATCTGCCCCCTCTAAAAAAAAGCAAAAGAATTTTAATAAGCAAAAACACATAAAAATAATTATTTGGACTCAAAGACATTGCTGACCTCTGGTGATTAAGAGGTTAAAAGGCTGTTTTTTCACCCTAAAGCCATCCTTATACTCAGAGACTGATCTCACACAAGCAGTATACGGATGGAAATGTTTTCCCCCGTAATTAATGAATGAAATATTGATTGTTTGGGTTAATAAGAAGTAAATATAATCACATGATGTCGATGCACGACTGACATAAAGAAAAATAAGTAGTTCAGCAAAAAAAAAAAAATTCTTTCAAATCGACTGGTCGCAGAAAGTGCCAGAGATTTGTAATTTACTTCTATTTAAAAAATCTCAAGTCTTCCACTACTTATCAGCTACTGTATGTTCTGCAGGAAGAGGTGTTTTCTCTCCAGTCTGGAGAGCAGGAGAGGTTTTCTGTGGGAATTTGCTACTGATCTGGACAGTTCCTGACATGGACAGAGTTGGCAGCAGACTGGCAGGACATACAGCAGCTGATAAGTACTGGAAGACTTGAGAATTTTTAATAGAAGTAAATTACAAATCTCTGGCACTTTGTGGCATCAGTTCATTTGAACAAAAATTCAATTTATTTATTTTCTTGCCTCAATTATTTTTTCGTTCTGTAGCGCTAATATAGTCCGCCGCCCTGTACATTTCCATTATCTGTGTTGCTTTTGTCTACAAAACTTCAGCTGAACTGGTCAACTTTGTAAAGTAGCTAAACATTCCCCAGCCCATTCCTTAAGTGTTTAGCTGACAATTAAGTCTTGTTTTATTGACTTTGTTCCTATTGCATCTCTGCATTATCTGGCCCTATCTCCTAATTAGTTGTAAGGTAATGAGGTGGTGTTTATGACCCCGCCGCTGCCTTCTTGTTAAGCCGCCCTTTCTTTACAGCACAGTTACTGCATTCATTGCCATTAGCTTAGAACAGCTGGGAAACTTGTAATTATTGCCTCCAGGCCCCGAGGTCCCATGGCTGCTCTGCACTGAGACTGGTTACAGGATCCATAGTCCTATAGGTTGTCACCTTCTGGGCCGTTGTGTCGGGCCTGCACTGAGACTGGTGTTCTACTCTAGTTACAGGATCCATAGTCCTATAGGTTGCCACCTTCTGGGCCGTTGTGTCGGGCCTGCACTGACGGACCAGACCAGCTCTCCATGGAGGCATTTCTACTCGTGACTTTTAGAACATACTAAAAGGGGAAAGAATCAGAATATGTCACCGGTAAAACATTGGGTACAAAACACGTACTGTATACAGTATATATACACAGTGGTACCTTGGTACCAAGAGTAACTTGGATTGAGAGCATTTTGCAAGAAGAGCTCACAGTTTTTCAAAATTGTAACTTGGTTTAAGAGCATTGCTTTGGTTTAAGAGCTCCCTGTCGCAAAGGGGCATGGTCGACATACCAGGGTCTTACAGCCCTGTACTCTGACCTAGAAAGTCTCCATAACCTTCCAAATCATAGCAAATCCACCTCAGACTGGGGCTTGCATCAGGGGACAGGACTGTGGGGGTAATCTCTCCATAGCTGTAACCCCTCTCTCCCAGGACAGAGAGTGCTGCATGTATGTGCCCACATCTGTCCTGCTAATTTCTTCATACTCCCTGCAGTCTCTCTCAGCCCTTGTGTTTCCCATCCTCTCCATTTCTGTACAGTAACTTATAATATCACATATTCTGCTGTCTCTGAATGTTTGTTTCATCTATTTTACATGTTATTCAGAATAATAAATCATTTGCATATCAGTGATTTCTTATGGGAAAATTTGCTTTGATTTAAGAGTGCATTTGGATTACAAGCACGGTCCCGGAACGAGTTATGCTCATAATCCAAGGCACCACTGTGTGTGTGTATATATATATATATATATATATATATATATATATATATATATATGTTATTATTATTATAAATCTGTACTTTTCTTTTAATTTAGGGTGTGTGAACATAGCCATACAGCTGTAGCATTGCTGCATGCAGATACTAAGCCTCCCCTGCATGTTGGCATTATAATAGATATTTCACTAGGAGAAGCCATGGTACCCTGTAGCAGAGCGAGCCAGGATAACTGTCAATCACTGCTAGTTCCGCAGCTGCAGTAGTAGTAGCCCAAGCAGCTTCCCCAAATGTGATATCTATTATAATTAGCGATGAGTGAACCTTGAGCATGCTCAAATCCATCTGAACCCGAACGTTCGGCATTTGATTAGTTGGGGCTGCTGAAGTTGGATAAAGCTCTAAGGTTGTCTGGAAAACATGGATACAGCCAATGACTATATCCATGTTTTCCACATAGCCTTAGGGCTTTATCCAACTTCAGCAGCCACCGCTAATCAAATGCCGAAAGTTCAGGTTTGGATGGACTCGAGCATGCTCCAGGTTCGCTCATCTCTAATTATAATACAAACATCCAAATATGTCAAATTACCAGGGCATCTCCAATGTAGAACAAAACAGGACAAACCACAAATTTTCAATTGGACTGCCCTCTGGCTGGGCCGATCCTATACTTTAATCTCATTATTTCGCTAATCTGTAGGTATGCTTTGGGTCATAGTCATACTGAAAAATTAAATTTCTTCTTCATCTTCAGCTTTTTAGCAGAACCCTGAAGGTTCACTATTATTTAGAACTCTTCATAATTTTCTTTACCTTGACAAAAACAGCCCCGATGCATAATGCTGCTGCCAACATACCTTTTAGAATCATGACCAAAAAGTTCAGCCTTGGCTTCATCAGACCGTACCATGTTTTCTCACAGGCTTTTGGCAGACGTGATGTAGGTTTTGGCAAAATATTGCCAAGTTTGGATGTTTTCCTTAGTAAGGCCCCCTTCACACGTCCGGAAAAACCATCTGGATTTCCCATTAGGAATTCGGACGGATTTCCGGACCCATAGTCTTTAATTAGTCACCGTTCCGGAAAATAGATCCGGAAAAAAACGGGACATGTCCTATTTTTATCCGGAATTCTGGCCCGGACGCCACCATAGAAGTCTATGGGAGCGCCGTAATCACAGGCACTTTCCTGATTGACATCAGGAAAGTGCCCATGATCCGGATGAATGAGAGCCCACCGGACCCCGCAACCACTGGCACCCCTGTCTGCTGCCCGATCAGCCAGCCGCGCCTCCCTCCCGACACCGGACATCAGCTGCCCACCGCCCAGAACCCCCCCCCCCCCGGACCAGACAGGACCCCGACGCCTCCTCCCCCTTGGACCGGACATCAGCTGCCCGCCGCCCAGAACCCCCCCCCCCCCCCCCCGGACCGGACAGGACCCCGACGCCTCCCCCCCTGGACTGGACATCAGCCACCCAGACCCCCCACCCGACCGGACAGGACCCCGACGCCTTTCACCCCCCGGACCGGGACCGGACATCAGTTGCCCGCCGCCCAGACACCCCCCTCCCCCCCTAAGCAGACAGGACATGAGCTGACCACCCCCAACTCACCACTCGTCATCTCGGCCCCCCGGACCGGACAGCAGCCGCCCGATCATCCAACTCGCCATCTTCTCTGTACCCCCGCCCGCCCGGGACTCACCACCAACTGCCGCCGCCGACGTGTTGGTTGAAACATCCCGCCTCCCCCCCCCGAACTAAAGCTTCAATCACGCAGGCCATGATGGGAGTTGTAGTTCTGCAGCCTGTGGCCATCCAGGTTGCAGAAGTACAACTCCCATCATGCCTTGCTGGCAGGTCATGATGGGAGTTGTACTTCTGCTGCCTGTGGCCATCCAGGTTGCAGAAGTACAACTCCAATCATTCCTTGCTGTCAGGCCATGATGGGAGTTGTAGTTTTGCAGTCTGTGGTCATCCAGGTTGCAGAAGTACAAATCTCATTATGCCTTGCTGGAAGACCATGATGGGAGTTGTACTTCTGCTGCCTGTGGCCATCCAGGTTGCAGAAGTAAAACTCCAATCATTCTTTGCTGGCAGGCCATGATGGGAGTTGTAGTTCTGCAGCCTGTGGCCATCCAGGTTGCAGAAGTACAACTCCCATCATGCCTTGCTGACAGGTCATGATAGGAGTTGTACTTCTGCAGCCATCCAAGTTGCAGAAGTACAACTCCAATCATTCCTTGCTGGCAGGCCATGATCGGAGTTGTAGTTCTGCAGCCTGTGGCCATCCAGGTTGCAGAAGTACAACTCCCATCATGCCTTGCTAAGAGAGCATGATAGGAGTTGTACTTCTGCAGCCTGTGGCCATCCAGGTACACTAGGGGCTGTGTGGGTACCTGTGATATATGTTGGCATACTAGACCATATTAAGTTCTTTTTTTTTTTCTCATCAGGAAATCCTGAAGGTTTTTCCTGATGGTAAAAACGGATTACTGTCAGGAAATCCTGATACTTTCCTGATGACATTTGAGGCCTCCTGATCAGGATTTCCTGACAGTAAAAACTGACACGGACGTGTGAATGGGGCCTAAGTAAAAGCTTCCATCTTGCCCCCCCCCCCCCCCAGGAGATTGCTGTCACACGCAATACACTTAGAAACATAGAAGATTGTTGGCAGAAGAAGCCCCCCGGTCCATCTAGCCGGCCCTCTTAGTATTTTCTTTCTTATTATCTTAGGATAGATATATGTATATACCAGGCAGGTTTACATCCAGTTATTGTAGATTTACCAGCCACATCTGCTGGAAGTTTGTTCCAAGCATCTACTACTCTTTCAGTAAAGTAATGTTTTCTCACGTTGCTTCTGATCTTTCCCGCAGCTAACCTCTCATTGTGTCACTGTGTCCTCTTCTTCTTGAGTTCAGTTTCTTCCCTCCTGAACCTTATTTAGTTCTTTAGGCTGGGTTCACACTACGTATATTTCAGGCTGTATTTGGTCCTCATGTCAGGTCCTCATAGCAATCAAAACCAGGAGTGGATTGAAAACACAGAAAGGCTCTGTTCACATAATGGTGAAATTGAGTGGATGGCCGCCATATAACAGTAAATAACTTCCATTATTTCAATATAACAGCCGTTGTTTTAAAATAACAGCAAATATTTGCCATTAAATGGCGGCCATCCACTCAATTACAACATTATGTGAACAGAGCCTTTCTGTGTTTTCAATCCACTCCTGGTTTTGGTTGCTATACAGCCTCAAATATACGTAGTGTGAACCCAGCCTTAACATGTATAAAGTTTTCAATCATGTCCCCTCTTTCCCTTCCCTTTCCTTATTTTTACAGGTTGTGAGGCACAGCTTATAGATATCTGTACTAGTGATGAGCGAATACTGTTCGATCGAATAGATATTCGATCGAATAGTGAGATATTAGAATATTCGATATTCGTACGAATATTCGATAAGCGTTCAATTCCCCCAGCTTCCGGTTTCACCCTCCAAATGGTCAAATAGATGTTTTTCACTAATCGAATACTTGTTCCCATAGACTTTAATGGGATCGAATATTCGATCGAGAATTCGAATATTCGCGGGATATTCGTACGAATAGCGAATATTCGAATATCTCACTATTCGCACATCACTAATCTGTACATTTGTATGATATTAGAACTTTTAGGTATTTTCCTCAGACCCAGTCTATATAAAATACCATTAGTTAAATTAATATTGGACTGTCTACTTATCTTGATTGTCTGTCCTACTTGCCCTGTATATACCGGTACCTAGTCCCCCCCTATCCGTATTTTAATGGGTGTTTTTAATTATTTTGGATTTTTGTGTTAATAAAATGGATATTTAATATACATTTCTGTATGTTGTTTTTATTATTCTTTGTGGGGGTGGAAAATATAGTTGTTAATAATTAGTTACAAATACTCTAGTATCCAAATGATATGTAGGTGAGGTCTCCAGAACTGGACACAGTATTCCAGATGTGATGTCACTAGATCTCTATACAGCGGGATCACAATCTCCCTCTTACTACTGGTTATACCTCTAGCTACACAGCCCAGCATTCCATTATATATATACAGCCCAGCATACCATTATATATACAGCCTAACATACCGTTATATACACACACAGCACAGCATACCATTTTATATACAGCCCAGCATACCATTATATATATACAGCCCAGCATACCGTTATATATATACAGCCCAGCATAACATTATATATATACAGCCCAGCATACCATTATATATACAGCCCAGCATACCATTATATATACACAGCCCAGCATACCATTATATATATATATATATATATATATACAGCCCAGCATACTATTATATATATACAGCCCAGCATACCATTATATATATACAGCCCAGCATACCAATATATATATATATATATATATATATATATATATATATATATATATATATATACAGCCCAGCATACCATTGTATATATACAGCCCAGCATACCATTATGTATAGACAGCCCAGCATACCATTATATATATACAGCCCAGCATACCATTATATATATACAGCCCAGCATACCAATATATATATATATATATATATATATATATACAGCCCAGCATACCATTGTATATATACAGCCCAGCATACCATTATGTATAGACAGCCCAGCATACCATTATATATACAGCCCAGCATACCATTATATATATACAGCCCAGCATACCATTATATATATATAGCCCAGCATACCATTATATATATACAGCCAAGCATACCATTATATATATACAGCCCAGCATACCATTATATATATACAGCCCAGCATACTATTATATATATACAGCCCAGCATACCATTATATATATACAGCCCAGCATACCAATATATATATATATATATATATATATATATATATATACAGCCCAGCATACCATTGTATATATACAGCCCAGCATACCATTATGTATAGACAGCCCAGCATACCATTATATATATACAGCCCAGCATACCATTATATATATACAGCCCAGCATACCAATATATATATATATATATATATATATATATATATACAGCCCAGCATACCATTGTATATATACAGCCCAGCATACCATTATGTATAGACAGCCCAGCATACCATTATATATACAGCCCAGCATACCATTATATATATACAGCCCAGCATACCATTATATATATATAGCCCAGCATACCATTATATATATACAGCCAAGCATACCATTATATATATACAGCCCAGCATACCATTATATATATACAGCCCAGCATACCATTATATATATACAGCCCAGCATACCAATATATATATATATATATATATATATATATATACAGCCCAGCATACCATTGTATATATACAGCCCAGCATACCATTATGTATAGACAGCCCAGCATACCATTATATATACAGCCCAGCATACCATTATATATATATAGCCCAGCATACCATTATATATATACAGCCAAGCATACCATTATATATATACAGCCCAGCATACCATTATATATATACAGCCCAGCATACCATTATATATATACAGCCCAGCATACCATTTTATATATATTGCCCAGCATACCATTTTATATATATTGCCCAGCATACCATTATATATATATACAGTCCAGCATACCATTATATATATATACAGCCCAGCATACCATTATATATATACAGCCAAGCATATTATTTGCTTTCCTCACCGCCTGGTTGCCCTGGTGACTCCTTTTGAGGCTGTCAGAAATCACTCCCCCTAAATCCTTCTCTTCAGAAGTCATTGCCCACACAAAACTGCTGATATGATACTCGAATAGAGTATTCCTTCCCCCAAGTCCATTATTTTGCGTTTGGAAACATTGAACTGCAGTTTCCATTGCTTTTACCACTTTGCAGTTTCCATTGTTTTCACCCTTGTACACACCGAAAATCATGGGGATAAGCTCCGGCGGATTCTGTGCCCCCCCCACACACACACACGGAATCTCCTGGAGCTTATCCACGCAATTTACAAGGGTGTGCAAGAGTCCTTATCTAATAAATAATTATCCATATTACTGACACCTCCATGACTTGCCAGCATCTTTAATGTTGCTATAGCCTATTGACAGTCTCCCGGACCAAATTTTATCCTATCTATTCATCCATTTGTGAGTCTGTTCACACGCTGATTTAACTGCATTATTTTTGGTTTTTAAATTTTTTTCCTCTAAATCTTTATGTTTTTAATAAATAATTCTAAAACAATTTATCATATTTTTTTACATAAATTTGGCAATATTACAGGGGTGTGTAGACTTTGCACTGTCTTTAAGGTGCCCTGCAAGTTTTTCTGCTCAATACAGTCTGATGAACAATACTTGAGAGAATAGATGACATGTCACTCTTCCAGGTAATATATAACCAAAGGGCTTTACTGCTGTCAGATCATTTTAACCTTTTCCCCATGCAGCCACTTAATGATACCGAGTTTTTTTCATAGATTAAAAATGGTCACATAATTCTCCAGGATACACATATACAATAATACATTATATGACCAATGTTTCCTGGACAATCCTATAAAACACTACAGGTCATGCCAATGCGGAGACACATATACAGTAGGATAGGTTATATACATAGATGTTTCCATGGGGCAGGGCTCCTGCAGCAGCAGGTGCCTTACAGGCACAACTATCTTCTGTTTGTCACTGGGAGTGGAGAAGACTTAAGAGGGTGCACCTGCAAAAAAAGTTGTACAGATTTGTAATTTAACTCCTGCCTTCCAGTACTGATCAGCTGCTGTATGTCCTGCATGAAGTCTTTCCAGTCTGACACAGTGCTCTCTGCTGCCACCTTTGTCTATGTCAGGAACTATCCGGAGCAGATGTTTTCTATGGGGATTTGCTACTGCTTTGGACAGTTCCTGACATGGACAGAGGTGGCAGCAGAGAGCACTGTGTCAGACTAGAGAGAATACACATGGATGTTCAACCTGCAGTCCTCCAGCTGTAGCAAAACTACAATTACCATCATGCCTGGACAGCCTCCGGCTGTCCAGGCATAATGGGGATTGTTGTTTTGCAACAGCTGGAGGACTGCAGGTTGGATACCACTGTTTTAACCCTTAGGCGACCCTGGACGTACCTGCACGTCCAGGGCTGACTCCATGTGTTCAGAGAGGGGCCAAGCTCTGAACCGTCGCTTTCCCGGGTGCCGCTCGTAGCCCGGGACTGCAGCTATTAGCGGGCACGGTCCGATTGCCGTGCCCACTAATAAAGTAATCAGATGCAGTTGACAGCTGCATCCGGTTACTTGAATGCAGCCAATGCAGTGTCTAGTGGGGTGGATCGCTCCTCCGGGACGAGCAATCCAGGCATCTTACTCCGTCCGGGGTCTGCACCGTAATGGCGCTGATCCTGGCTCTGCACTCTATTGCTTCCGGCTGCAGCAGCCGGAAGCAATTGAGTGCCTATCTCATCGATCTATGCTGCATATGTATGCAGCATAGATCTCAATGAGAGATCAGAGTGCTTATACTAGAAGTCCCCCAGGGGGAATAACCCTAACCCCAGGGGGGCTTCTAGTATAAGTGTAAAAGAAAAAAAAAAAACCTCCCCTAATAAAAGTCAGAATTACCCCCCTTTTCCCATGTTATAAATAAAAATAAATAAACATGTTTGATATCGCCGCGTGCGTAATCGCCCGAACTATTAATCACATTCCTGATCTCGCACGGTAAACGGCGTAAACGCCAAAAAATCCCAAAGTGCAAAATTGCGCATTTTTGGTCCCATCAAATCCAGAAAAATTGTAATAAAAAGCGATCAAAAAGTCGCATATGCGCAATCAAGGTACCGATAGAAAGAACACCTCATGGCGCAAAAAATGACACCTCAAACAGCCCCATAGACCAAAGGATAAAAGCGCTATAAGCCTGGGAATGAAGCGATTTTAAGGAACATATATTTGTTAACAATGGTTTGAATTTTTTACAGGCCATCAGATACAATGAAAGTTATACATGTTACATATTGTTGTAATTGTAACGACTTGAGGAACATATATAACAAGTGAGTTTTACCCCAGGGCGTATGGCGTAAAAATGAAAAAAAAAAACTAATAAAAGAAATGCGTTTTTTTTGTTTTGTTTTTTTAATTTCACCACACATTTAATTTTTTTCTGGTTTCGCAGTGTACTTTATGAAAAAATTCAGCCTGTCATTGCAAAGTACAATTAGTGGCGCAAAAAATAAGGGCTCATGTGGGTTTCTAGGTGAAAAAAATGCAGGTGCTATTTCCTTTTAAGCACAAGGAGGGAAAAATGAAAACGCAAAAATTGAAATTGGCCGGGTCCTCTAAGGGTTAAAGAGTTACATAGATATGAGGTTGAAAAAGAGTCCATAAAGTTAGACTTACAACCAATAACCCTACTGTTTTCATTTGATCATAGATCCTAAAATTGAAGAATAGACAAAAGATATCAGAAGTTTTCTTTATACAAATAATATTAGACTGAACCAAGGTTGTATCATATTGAGTTGTCCCCAGTGACTCCCTCGGCTCTGCTGCATCTGGCATACATCTGTATCCTCTTAGCAGCTCTATTGAGGTAGACAAGACTTCTGTGGGATTTAATCCGCTGTCAGTATTAAGATGGAGTTATTATGTAGTGTTAGATGTCGATAGGATTGTGACTTCTCATACATAATCCCAGAATGAATATTAATAGGGCAGGTCTAGATGAAACTGGCAGACAGGTTGGGCATTGTTCACACACATGCTGAGCAAACGTGCCGGACTATTTTAAGCAATAGAAAATATATCAGAGGTGTAACCAGTAATAAACAACAAGGGTGCATAACCAAAACCATGGGGGGAGATTTATCAAACATGGTGTAAAGTGAAACTGGCCCAGTTGCCCCTAGCAACCAATCAGATTCCACCTTTCATTTTCCAAAGAGTCTGTAAGGAATGAAAGGTGGAATCTGATTGGTTGCTAGGGGCAACTGCACCAGTTTCACTTTACACCATGTTTGATACATCTCCCCCATGTGTATTATTTTTAAGACCGGTTCTAATCTAACCATATTTTGACCATAGGGGGCAGTATGCACTGTTTTTATTGCTTGGGTCAATTGTGGTTTTGCGATATCAAAGTGACAACCGTGATGGCTGAGAACAGGTGTCGGTTCATTTGGCTAAATCAGCTTCCTTGGTGTGATGCACATTTCTTGGGTTGTCACCCATTCACAAGTTATGTAAGTAATCAGAAATTATGGTTTATTCCATCAAACTTGGCTCATTTGTGTCCGTTTACTTCATAGGTTGGTCAAATCGGCTTGATATTTCCTGCAAACCTATTACTCAGCTGGGGGCGAAATAGGCCTAAAGGGGTATTCCACTCAAAAATAACTTTTTTTTATATATTGCTGCCCATGGTGAGACTAACAATTCCTTCCATAACTGTTATTATCTATTCAGTCTCCTTCCCCCAGTTCTGAGCTCCTGCTTTCTGCTAAAGACAAAAAAACTGTGTGAGCTTTTCTCTCCCCTCCTCCCCCCTCCCTTCTGAGACGGCTGATGTAAACAAGTACCTGGCAGGCTTTATCTATAACTTTGTAGCTTCTTTGTAATGCTGGATGGGTAATTTGAGGTCAAGTTGCTGATGAACTAACTGTGATGAACCTTTCTGGCAATACAAAGGTGCAGACAGGGACTTGTTCACATCAGCCGTCTCAGAAGGGTGGGGGAAGCGGGGGAGACAGAGAGAAAAGCTCACACACAGGTTTCTTCAGATGAAAGCAGCAGAACTGGGGGAAGGAGACTGAATACATAATAAAAAGTATGGAAGGAATTCTTAGTCTCACCATGGGCAGCAACATATCAAAAGTTATATCTGAGTGGAATACCCCTTTAATGGGAAAAAGGATTAACTGGTTTGGCATATACTTTGTGATTTCATAAAAATGCATATAATGTGATATGATGATATACTAGGTGCTATATTAAACTAATAATTCATATATATGCTAAGAATTTTTCATCATCTTGTGAAGGTATTTCCTAGGGTAATCTCACAATGCACCCAATCAAATCCCCTTTCCCGCACGAGGACGTAACTGTACGTCCTGGCGCGGGTGCGGGCGTTCAGAGCGGGGCCGCGCGGCGACCCCGCTCTGAACCGCGGCAGTCCCGGGTGCCGCTTGTAGCCCAGGAACGCCGGTATTAGCGGGCACGGTCCGATCGCCGTGCCCGCTAATACAGTAATCAGATGCAGCTGTCAAAGCAAACGAGTGCCGATCTCATGGATCTCTGCAGCATATCTATGCTGCAGAGATCTCTGAGAGATCATGGTGTATATACTAGAAGTCCCCTAGGGGGAATAACCCTAACCCCAGGGGGAATAACCCTAACCCCAGGGGGAATAACCCTAACCCCAGGGGGACTTCTAGTATATGTGTATAAAAAAAAAAAAGTGTTGTCATTAGTAAAAAGCCCCCTCCCCTAATCAAAGTCTGAATCAACCCCCTTTTCCCAGGTTATAAATAAAAGTAAATAAATAAATAAATAAACATGTTTGGTATCGCCGCGTGCGTAATCGCCCGAACTATTAATTAATCACATTCCTGATCTCGCACGGTAAACGGCGTCAGCGCAAAAAAATCCCAAAGTGCAAAATTGTGCTTTTTTGGTCGCATACAATCCAGAAAAAATGTAATAAAAAGCGATCAAAAAGTCGTATATGCGCAATCAAGGTACCGATAGAAAGAACACATCATGGCGCAAAAACTGACACCTCACACAGCCCCATAGACCAAAGGATAAAAGCGCTATAAGCCTGGGAATGGAGCGATTTTAAGGAACGTATATTTGTTAACAATGGTTTGAATTTTTTACAGGCCATCAGATACAAGATAAGTTATACATGTTATATATCAATTTAATCGTAACAACTTGAGGAACATGCATAACAAGTCAGTTTTACCCCAGGGCGAATGGCGTAAAAACACATTCCCCCCAAATAAAAGAAATGCGTTTTTTTTTTTCAATTTCACCACACTTTGAATTTTTTTCTGGTTTCGTAGTATACTTTATGCAAAAATTCAGCCTGTCATTGCAAAGTACAATTAGTGACACAAAAAATAAGGGCTCATGTGGGTCTGTAGGTGTAAAAATGTAAGTGCTATGGCCTTTTAAGCACAAGGAGGAAAAAACAAAAATGCAAAAACGAAAATTAGCCTGGTCCCGAAGGGGTTAAAAGGGTTGTATTAAGACAACAATCAGCTGACATTGTGCATGTCAATTGTTTCCTTTTATCGCGACCTATTACACCAAACGATTATCGGCCAGATTGACCGGCAATCGGCTAAGTTCAGACGATAATCGTTTTGCGCAATAGGGCCTTAAGACCCCCAAAACAACCAGATTTTTGGAGGTTTCAGAAATGGCGTAGACAGATAAGTAATACTATATGCTTTTGCAGCACGTTTATTATTTTATTTAATGTCTGTGTACCCCTTTAAAGTCCGGCCATTTTTTAAAATCTGGCAGCCGGAAGGGGGGAATTTGATCAGGAATACAAACTTAGCTCTCCCTGTGACCGCGGTGAGTGGAAGGACCAGCCTTGGGACCCCCGCCGGGCTCAGGGATCTCCAGCGCTGACACATCATGACCCGGCTCATTGACTGGGGTGGGATGCTGATCCAGTCAATGATTGGCTAAGCGGCCAGTCCATCAGCCGGGAAAGGCATTTTCCCATCATCACAACTCCTTCCGGGGGGTCCCGAGGCCACCGCTCACCATGGGTACAGGGGGAGGTAAGTTCCCTACTCCTGATCAAATTCCCCCCTTCCCCTGCCGGCTTCTAGATTTCAAAAATGGCCGGACTTCTCCTCTAACTATGGAAATTCAGGTACTAAGTGGAGAGAGCCCCTTCTTGACCACCATTCACCCTAATAAAGAATTTGGTCACATTTATTTTTCTATGTTCTGACCCTCTTTAATTTTAACCTTTTTTCTTTTTTTCTTTAAGATAACAGCCTTGATTACCTCGGGCTTGATATGTCGCCCTCCGATCTAAGATGGCAGTCTTTACTCAATAATCCCCTGCAGTTTTCACAAATCCTCTCCTGAGGTGACTGACAGGTCCGTCCCTGTATAATAAGTGAAGTCTTCACCTCGCTGACACACCCGAAATTAGTGCGCAACCGACTTTCAGGTTCTACAAGTTGGAGACTTAGGGCTTTTAATTAGATTGGTGTCTCCGGTGGCAGCCGCCATGATACTTTCATTAGCTAAGAACGATCTTAGTCTTTTTTTAGGTCATTGGGAAGACTACAATTATCTTTTACAAGCTTATGAATAGGCTCATTACCTACTGGAAGGGTGACATGATTCAATGACGCCTGACACCCTTATGTTGAAAGAACTGATTATTTCATCTAGTTAAATAGAATACGTGTTGGGAAACTATAGCACAACCTCAGCTTTACCCTTTATGTTTTTTGTTTTTTTTTATTTATTGAAAGTTCCAGAAAAAGTCTCCATCAATGAAATCACAGGTACACAGTATAAGCAGCCATAAACCTTCAATAGTATTACTGCACCTATTCTTATTCTAACTTTCCTCACAGACAACGATACTACTCATATACTTCAGTGGAGTGAAAGCTGCTGCCTGATCCTTCTCTTCCCCAATAGCTTTGCCCTCATACATGTCCTGTTTGATTTATCAAACATGGTGTACAGTGCGACTGGCTCAGTGGCCCCTAGCAACCAATCAGATTCCACCTTTCATTTTCCAAAGAGTCTGTGAGGAATGAAAGATGGAATCTGATTGGTTGCTAGGGGCAACTGAGCCAGTCTCACTTTACACCATGTTTGATAAATCTCCCCCATGGACTTACTAATTCCCCATGTGCCTGCATTGTTTTGATAACTTGTTGCCCTTGGTTATGACCCACCAAGGTGGACCAGGCATGCTCAGTTCAACTGAAATCTCCAGGAAGTATTGGCAGTTGGTCTCCACTGAGCCTGCAAGCAAGGGGGGATTGCGGGGAAAGTGTGTGCATGTCAACAGCAGGGAGCAAACTAGGAAGTGATAATTCCCATAGGGCTGAAGAACAACAGCAATACACTGCCAATTTTAGAAGTTTTCTCACCAACAAAAAAATTGAGAGGTCTATAATTTTTATTTTAGGTACACTTCACACGTGAGAGACAGAATGTATTTTTAAAAATTTCAGAAAATCACAGTTTATAATGTCTAAATAATTCATTTGCATTTTATTGCAATAAGTATTTGATCACTAATAAACCAGTATAAATTCTGAGACCTATTAGTTTACCTGTATTAATTTCCCGTTTGACCTCATTACCTGTATAAAAACCACCTGTCCACACACTCAATCAATCTCACTCCAACCTCTCAAACATATCCACCAATGGCATCAGGAATAAAATTGTAGACCTGCACAAGGCTGGGATGGGCTACAGGAAACTTGATAAGCAGCTTGGTGAGAAGGCAGCAACTATTGGCACAATTCTTAGAAAATGAATGAAACACAAGATACCTGTCACTCTTCCTAGGTTTGGGGCTACATGCAAGGTTTCGCCTCGTGGGGAAAGGATGATTGTGAACAAGTACAGAAATCAGCCCAAAACTAGATAGGAGGACCTGGCCAATGACCTAAAGAGAGCTGGGACCACAGTCTCAAAGTTTACCATTAGTAGCACACTATGCAGTGATGAATTAAAATTCTGCAAGACACACAGGGTCCCCCTTCTCATGCCAGCACATGTCCAGGGCCATTTAAAGTTCACCAATGGGAGAAAGTCATGTGGCCAGATGAGACCAAAATAGACCTTTTTGGTATCAACTCCGTTCTCGTGTTTGGAGGAAGAAGAAGGATGAATACAATTCCAAGAACAGAGTCTCAACTGTGAAGCATGATGGTTGGATACATCTTACGTTGGAGGTGCTTTACTGCAAAGAGGACCGGACAACTGTACCATATTGAAGGGAGAATGGATATGGCCATATATCGCATGATGGTTTCTGGACCAAATTACACAACCCCTTTAAATGTATATTCCCATCAACTGAACTTTATGGCATGCCAAAGAAATTTTGAAAATGCTTTGCATTAGAAAAATTGCTTGATTTTGTAGTTTGTCCTCTTTTTTCCTCCATACTGTTTTCAGCTTGTTTCCTGGGTTCCCAACCACCGCTCTCCACTATGTAAGACGTGGCCAGCTGTGACGCACGGGGATGGCGCAGGTCCTTGGTAACAGTAAGTATACTTTCACTCGCCTCCGCTATCTCTTCCACAAGGCCCGTATATGTGTATAAGCTCAGTAGGAGATATAGCGATGCCGAGCTGATTCAGCGGCATCCTTCAGCCACCCTTGCTTTGCAAATCTGCAACGTCACAAACCCAGAACAGCTGTGCAGTAGGGATGAAACAGTATGATACCAACGGTGGCAGGGCAGAAGCCAGAGAAATAAGTGTTGTTTATTATTTTCATTCACAACCTTAAAGTCCTTTGTCTGGACAACTGGATACTGTACTTAGATTTCATTGTCTTCATTGTCAAGCTCATGGGGAGCCCCAGCAGTCAGAACCCCCTCGCTCAGTATCTCTTAGTCATGCCCTATGCCATGGATACTTGTCACAATGGGAAAATCCCTTTAAGCCTCTCCTCTTATCTTCGTTGTTGTCACACATGCTTTAGCACTGGAGCAGAATGAGAAGACAGCACAATGCTTCCTGTACACCTTAGAACCAATTTTTAGCTAATTTTCAGCCTTTGAACTGGCTTATGGGATGACTCATATATGTCACATTCTGTTACAGAAATCCTATTCCCATTACTTCCGAAACAACCACCTAGATAGAAAAATTTTGGTCACGGAACATTCCGGCTGCCATATGCAAATCCATCCCTACAGTCACTGTAAGTTTTTCTAGCAATGTTGAGTGGAGCGGCTGAACCGATCGGGTCCGGCAATATTCTCCAAAGCTGAACACGCAGCATTTGACTCCCCACGGCTGCAGAGGTTTGATGCCACCCTAGGGAGCCTATGGGTCCTATTACCTGATCGTTTTCTGCTAGATTAGCACTCGTTTACTGGACCTATTAGATGGCCGGATAATCGGGCAGTAAGGGCTACATGGACATCGTAAACGATGTCCATGCAGCCCTTGCCCAAATACCTGATACCTTACCTTTCCCTGCTCCTGGTCTTCTCTCCGGTGCACCGCAGTTTCCCAGTCCTGGCGGCAGCAGCGTCTAAGCGTCCTGTCTGCTGCCACGGTGGTCCCGGCCTGTGATTGGCTGAGGGGCCTGTCAGCTGACAGGAAGCTCAGATGCTGCTGTTGCCAGGACCAGGAAGCTGCAGAGCACAGGAGAGAAGACCGGGAGCAGGGAGAGGTAAGGTATCAGGTGTTTGGGCAATCGTCAGCCGCTATTACACGTAGCATTGCGCAGTCGTGGCCCGACGATTTTAGGTTAAAACCTAAACCAATGATCGTTTCATGGGCTGATCGTTGTCTCTATTACATGGAGCGATAATCGGCCGATTATCGCTCCATGTAATAGGGCCCTGGATCCACAATTGCATCCGGTTTTGCATCCGTTTTTTCCATAAAACGTATACGTTAAACGGATTGCAAAAACGCAGTGTGAACCCAGCCTTAGGCTGTATCCATGTTTTCCAGGACTCCCTAGGGCGGCATACAACTTCTGCAGCTGCCAGGAGTCGAATACTGAGCGTTTGGCTTCGGAGAACATTGCTCAACCCGAACCGTCCGGCAAGTCCACTCAACACTAAAGATGAGGAGTAATTCATGGATGTGAAAATAACCTGGTGTCTAAGAACCGGAGAGACTCTTAGCTTCCCCGCACGTTGCGGCTTTAGTTACGTCTCTTGGGTTCCTGCCAGCTGTCCTCCAGCCAAGACAACTCAGCCCTAAGTTCATCCTATTCCGGCCGTACTAATATTTCATATCTCAGCAAACTCCAATAATGCTTCATTTGTGGTCATTTCACGCTTACCTGGAAACCTCACCAGAAGAGGCCTCGGCCGGACTCCACAAATTCTCTTTCTGATAGGAAAACTAAAAGTAAATCTATTTGAAGTGGATTTGTCACCATGAGTCAACATGAATTATTTTTCCGGGCCAATGGTACATTGAAAAGCTATCTAGAAAGCATGACATTGCTTGCCTCCCGCCAGCTGGCTTCACTAGCACGCCTTTGGTAAATGAACCTCCTCCTGCTTCTACTTCCATTGTGCCAATGGCGGGATATGAACTTTATTTGTATCTATAAACCTTCCCCATGTGATAGCTGGATGGGGAGACAAAGAAATATTTGTTTAGTGCATCAGTTTCCTCTGAATCTTCTATACAGGAGACTTCTATATGGAGAGATAGGGAGGGACAGGGAATAACATTCATCTCTCTATCTATACTTATGTATATAGCAGAGCCCACAAGGCTTGGGGTGGAGGGGGTTAACTAATAATATGCAATGCTTGTCAAGTAAAGGGTGTAACAATGTGGCACAAACATAATGGTATTCCATCTATACAATGCTCTGTAAGCTAAATACATGAGAACCAGCTACAAAGATCTCACTATGAGTTTTGCTACAATGTATCAGTCTGGAGTCCAGGCTGTAGAGCTCACAGAGCATTGTCTACACTGGATACAGCTGAGAGCAGGATTAGCAATGTACAATGTGTCAGTCTGGAGTCCAGGCTGTAGAGCTCACAGAGCATTGTCTACACTGGATACAGCTGAGAACAGGACTAGCTATGTACAATGTGTCAGTCTGGAGTCCAGGCTGTAGAGCTCACAGAGCATTGTCTACACTGGATACAGCTGAGAGCAGGATTAGCAATGTACAATGTGTCAGACTGGAGTCCAGGCTGTAGAGCTCACAGAGCATTGTCTACACTGGATACAGCTGAGAACAGGACTAGCTATGTACAATGTATCAGTCTGGAGTCCAGGCTGTAGAGCTCACAGAGCATTGTCTACACTGGATACAGCTGAGAGCAGGATTAGCAATGTACAATGTGTCAGTCTGGAGTCCAGGCTGTAGAGCTCACAGAGCATTGTCTACACTGGATACAGCTGAGAGCAGGATTAGCAATGTACAATGTGTCAGTCTGGAGTCCAGGCTGTAGAGCTCACAGAGCATTGTCTACACTGGAGACAGCTGATAGCAGGACTAGCTATGTACAATGTATCAGTCTGGAGTCCAGGCTGTAGAGCTCACAGAGCATTGTCTACACTGGATACAGCTGAGAGCAGGACTAGCAATGTACAATGTGTTAGTCTGCAGTCCAGGCTGTAGAGCTCACAGAGCATTGTCTACACTGGATACAGCTGAGAACAGGACTAGCTATGTACAATTTATGTCTGGAGTTCAGGCTGTAGAGCTCACAGAGCATTGTCTAGACTGGATACAATTGTCCCCACTTCTCAGCTCAGAGCAGGACTAACTATGTATAATATATCGGCCTGGATTCCAGGCTGTAGAGCTCACAGAGTATTGCCTAGGCTGTATACTTGTATCATTGTATTGTATAATTGTATCACTTCTCAGCTATTCAATAAATTGATACATAGCAGAAAAATAGATAAATATAAGGTTTTGCCACTAGATGTCGCCAGTATGTATATCTCTACTTGTATATTGCACACTGTAGTGAGCAAGGGGTTATTGTTTATCTGTGATCTGTGCACCAATGAGAGCCATTGTTCTTCTTCACCTATCTCTATTCTCCTTTTTCTCTGCACTCTCTTCTCCACCACTCACAGGAGTTATTACACACCCTGTAGGAAGTTGTCACATGGGAAGAGGAAGTGTACACCCACACTAATTGAGTTCTTCTCTAGTTCTCGCAGAGGCAACTCACATGTAGTCTAGTCTGGAGTGTGGTAGTGGACGAACGTACATGGGAAACACAGAGACACTTTTCTTCAAAGCTACACTTATTCCAACTATGCAGTGCTAAATCACTCAAGAGAGGACAAGGCAAGGATCATCCCAACCCACGCCGTTGAAAGTCTCTAAAGGTGCAGGACAGTATCCTAAAGCTAGAGGAACGGATCCGGATAGAGCAAAGTTGCCAGAAGCCTATGTACTCTATCTCGCAACGCAGGTGTAACCAGGTAATTTTGGCCACCTTGCTCAACTCAGCTAACAAGGTCTGGGGCTTGTGTCACACTGCAGGGCAATAGGTGGTATCACAACAGAGGTCGAAACACGGGCACAAGTATTCTTCTACTCTCAAGTACTCTCAAGTATTCTGCTACTTCTTCTAAAGTCAAGTCAGAAGTCTATTATCAGTTGGTGTACTAAGCGTTCCATCAGTAAAGAAGAGTTTATTTATTATAACAGGACTCAGTGGTTATTGCTCAAGCACCTTCACAGTAGTTACACCGACCAACCACCACAGTAGTGGCATCACACAGTACCATCTAGCAAGTGACCGGTTGAGCACACGCCACATATCTATCTATCTATCTCCTATCTATCTATCTCCTATCTATCTATCTATCTCTCTCTCTCTCTCTCTCTCTCTCTCTCTCTCTCTCTCTCTCTCTCTCTCTCTCCTATCTCTCTCTCTCTCTCTATCTCTCTCTATCTATCTATCTTATGCATTCTCAGACCCCAGTTGATATTAGATAATGTAGTGTTTAGTCTCTGATAAGACACATGTAACCTGGGATATCCGGGGAGAACAATGGGCACCGGTGTCAGCTATTCTGCTTTGTTTGCTCTCAGTCTTATTTATATGTAACTACTAGAGGAATTCATGAATTCCCGGCCATGTCTTCCCATAATGAATGATTAACAGCAGACGGCTGAGAAATCACTTCAATGCACCCAGAAAGAGCAGGGCTGTCAGTCAGGCTGTCAGGTGACAGTCACTTGTCACCTGGCTGTCACCGGCATCCTAATGACCTGACCGGCAGCTCTCATTACTGCTGCTCAATTTGCAGGCACAATCAGTGCAGAAGTGCTCTCCATCCTGCAGTCATTTGCATCTCCCACGTGGAGTTAATAGGAGCTGTGGACTGGGGCAGGTACAAATGTGTCCTACAAGGAGCTCAGGGAGAGATCCAGGCGTCTTATGGCAAGAAATCAGTGATTTTAACATTTCTATAGAGATGACGGTAAAAATAAAGTAGAAATTTCCTTTTAATAATTAAGATCCCTTGGCTGTCCGGGCATGATGGGAGTTGTACTTGTAACAGAGAGATGCAAAAGACATAAATCATTTCATATACAGTATACATTCTGAAAATAACATAGATTTGTAATTTACTTCAATTTAAAAATCTCAAGTCTTCCCATACTTATCAGCTGCTGTATGCCCTGCAGGAAATGTTGTTTTCTTTCCAGTCTGACACAGTGCTCTCTGTTGCCTCCACTGTCAGTGTCAGGAACTGTCCAGAGCAGTAGCAAATTCCTATAGAAAACCTCTCCTGCTCTGGACAGTTCCTGACATGGACAGAGGTGGCAGCAGACAACAATGTGTCAGACTGGTGAGAATACACCACTTGCTGCAGGACATACAGAAGCTGATAAGTATGGGGAGATTTGAAATTTTTAAATACAAGTAAATTACAAATCTATATAACTTACTGAAACCAGTTGATCTCAAAGAAAAAGATTTTCATTGGAGTACCCCTTTAACACATATACAGGGTTTACAAGGGATGGTCTATAGCCAAAAGCCTTTATGGACAAGGTACATAAGCCTTCTGGGGAAGGTAGTCACGGAACAGCCAGTCCTATACGACGTGTGAACATGGCCTTAGATTGTACTCAGATCCTCACAATGGCAGATTCCGATACTAAGTTTAAAAATTAAAGGGGTACGCCAGCAGGAAAAACATTTCTTTCAAATCAACTTGTGCCATAAATTGCCAGTGATTTGTCATTTACTTCTAGTTAAAAATCTCAAATCTCAAATCTTCCAGTACTTATCAGCTGCTGTATGTCTTACAGCAAGTGGTGTATTCCTAAGAGTCTGACACAGTGCTCTCTGCTGCCACCTCTATCCATACAGTCATATGGGACGCATATGACTGTAATCTGTGCAGGTGCTTTATTATTAACCCTTTTCATACTATAGTGTACAGCCAGCAATCATGATGTATGCCCGCAGTGTGCAGCCACATCCATCTCTATAACCACTACTATGAACCTTGAAGTGTAATTGCTGGATGAAGGGAGCGTCCTTGACTACATTGATCCAGCTGAGTAAATGAAAGGGACTCTTATATAGGAGCTTCTCATTTCCGTCCATTAACCTTCCTTAATATGGAGAGGTGCATAAGGATGCACTAATTCCGTGTCTTGTAGGAATAGAGGACACTACAGGAGACGGCCGCACAGTCGATATTGTTCCGAAAAGAAATGTGATTGGATCGTTGTTGACGAAATTTACTTTTATTACTGCTGTAGTGTATTGAGTTGTATTGGATATATTCAGCCAGAGATGCCAAGATAGTTACTATAGTCAACATTCTATATGTACCTTTACCCCTTAAAGAAGCACTCCAGACATCTTTGCTTATAGCCTAACATAGACTATTATTAGAGAATAATGTATAGGTTCGTGTGTATGATGTCTTGTGTTACCTGTTTTAAAGGTTAAAAAACTAAATAAATTAGTATCAGAAAGATACAGGGTGCTCTCTGCTGCCACCTCTGTCCATGTCAGGTACTGTCCAGAGCAGGAGAGGTTTTCTATGGGAGTTGGACGGTTCCTGACATGGACAGAGGTGGCAGCAGAGAGCACCCTATCAGACTGGAAAGAATACACCACTTTCTGCAGGACTTTCTGGTAAGTACTAGAAGACTTGAGATTTTTAAATGGAAGTCATATACAAATCTATACAATGTTCTGACACCAGTTGATCTAAAAATACATTTATATAGAGTAACCCTTTAACTAACATAGCTTATATGGATATGGATTTTTAGCCATCTTGATTCCTATTTTCTAATTCTGCGTACTTTTCCTATGATGTCTCTGGTTTTGCAGAGTGAGAGAGGGTGGAATCTTATCACTGCACTTGCTCCAACCCATGGATACAGCTGGGGGGGAGGAGTCTGAGAGCTGCCAGGAGGGCTCTGATTGGTGGTGATGTCATCCTGTAGTTCTCATGAAATCAGCTGACCCAGAATAGACCACTATCTGTTACATATAGAGCTGAGTAACCCTCTGTTGGTATGAGTACTGAGTTTACATGACTCAGTAAACACTGCAGTAATAAGATGTTATAGCAGAGCTGGGATGAAAAAGATGGAACTATAGGAATACTGAGGATAACTGCGCTTTACATGGCCAAAAAACTTAAAAGAGATGGCCAATTTTTTTTCTTGTTTTTAATTTAGAATGTACTTGGTCTCGTCATATTTTGATTTGTTTATTGTGAGGTCTAGGTTACCATTTTGGGGAATAAAAAACTTTTTTTTTACTTTTTATTTCGGTTTTGACGAAAAGAGAAAAAATAAGAGCAGTTCTGGCATTGGATATTTTTTTTCTCTAACATAATTCATCACCTCTTCATTCATTGTTACGCCTGGATATGGCCGAGGATTGTAGAGTAGATCAAGAGAGTCCTGTTCAGACATCTCCATGAAGGACGAACTACAGTACTCACTGTATACAGTTTTATTATTGAGTTCAATGTGTTAACTGTATGCAGGATGCTCCTCAGCTTCCGCAGGCTGGCGGAATTTTATATCTGCTCTCTACGTCCATCTGGGGAACTTGGAGAAACTACAGTATATAAGGCAAATAAAGGGGTGAGGTGCCTAATGTGCACAACTAGGGATGGTCCGAACCGAGTTCGGTTCGGTAATGATTCCTGCTGTCTGCCCGCTCCGTGCAGCGGGCGGATCCAGAGGGAGGACCGCCTGGAAAACTGGGATACAGCCATAGCCATAGGCTGTATCCCAGTTTTCCAGGCGGTCCTCCCGCTGTATCCACCCGCTCCACAGAGCGGGCAGACAGCGGGGATCTGATGCCGAGCGTTCGGGTTCATACGAACCCGAACCTTGGATGGTTCGGACCATCCCTATGCACAACCTCTTGAATCTTATACAATAGTGTAAGCAAGTGGCATTTACATATAGAGGTATGATGTTTTGCAACCTACACCAGGAGCTTCCCCAGATTTATGAAATTATTTTTATCAATTCTCTTTTTATTGGGTATGACATGTCAAAAACAGAACATCCAAGTCAAAACAGAAATGGAGTAATAGACAGAACTAGATTTGCATTTCCAGGGAAATACATAGTGCTTGAAAAGAGTGCCCCTTTAACAGTGACTTCCCTTTAAGAGAAACTTTATCCCTTGATACCCTCCCTTTAAGAGCGACTTTGGTACAGTCCCTTTAAGAGCAACTTTGGTACAGTCCCTTTAAGAGTGACTTGGGTACCATTCCTTTAAGAGTGACTTGGGTACCGTCCCTTTATAAGCAACTTGGGTACTGTCCCTTTAAGAGCGACTTGGGTACTGTTCCTTTAAGAGAGATTTGCTACACGGCTTGCTCAGCTCTGCTACGTAGTGCGGGTGTCGGCTCTGCTACACAGCTAAGTCAGCTCTGCGACATAGTGCGGGTGTCGGCTCTGCTACACGGCTGGCTCAGCTCTGCTACATGGCTGGTTCAGCTCTGCTACTTTACCTACTGAACTCTGCTACTTATAATGGTAAAGATTATTGCTCGGACAATCTTACTCATGTCAGTGAGACAAAATCGTTAAGGACCTTCCATATTCTATATCTTCCATTGGCCAATAGTGGACATGTGACTGTGTGGATGTTGTGAGGCATTGACTGACAAGACCTTAGAATTTCTATTGGCTGCTATATTTCATCTATTTGCATATGTGCTGTGATTGGCTGTTAGCGTTTACAGTGTGGCCATTATTTCCAATGGGCCATTATTTTCTATGGGAAATTAGGGGAAATTTAAACGTAAATTTCTTAAAAACGCCAAATTCGATCTGAACCAAAAATAGATAGCACACCTGTCACCGCCGAGGGCTTCAAAACGCAGTTTGAACGGAGTCTGTGCGCAAAGCGGTTCGGGCGGTATGAATGGCAGAAGATGGCTGGAAAAAGAAGCGGAAGAAGAATACGGATTACAATATTGTGATTTTTCAAGCACTATAATTACAATGACTTGAGGTAACAATAGTAATAGGGGGAAGAAGGCAAGGGGAGTAGGGTTAAGACTAAGTACCTTGTTCAATCGACTTTCTGGAGAGACCTAAGGGCTGGCCAGTGGTGAAGGAGGAGGAGACGGGCTCGTAGGTGGTGAGTTGATCGGTGGTATCCATAATGGGTAGTACTGTGACCACATCCTAGGGTGCCACATCTTCAGGAAAGAGTCGTCTGTCATACTGGACCAGCTCGACAGCTCCTCGAAGCGGCCTATCTGATTACCTTCTGCTTCCACTTGAGCGGAACAAGAGAATTGTACGTCTTCTAAAGAAGCCCTCCATTTGTTCGTACGGGGATGAAAACCTCTGTATTAGAAAATGGGAGGCCAAAAAATGAAATAATACATATATATATATATATATATATATATATATATATATATATATATATATATATATAAATATGAATCGGCACAATTAAGATGGTGTCCGAGAGTTGCCAATGACTTTAAGAGTTAGAAATATTCTCGTGTAAAGCGTCATGCAAGCCGGTATTTCAACAGGAATAAGCGCACTGTCAGATCTCCACACATTAATGGTTAAATGCCAAATTCTATAAGAAAAAAAAAAAAGGTTAATCCGGCTATCAGCGAGGAGCGGCGTATTGATGTCTCCAGGTTTCCCGCAGCAGGGACAGTACAGGGATTTTTTTCCTACATACAGGAGAAAACGGGGGAATCACAAGAATGATGAAGACAAGGAACAGATCCAGACCAACAGCTGTCTCTTGCTTCCTACAAAGATTACTTTCATAAGCCATGTGCGGTGACCTCCGACCTTTAGTAAAAGACATCCTAGTACTAATCCCACCTTCAGAGCTCAGCATTGCTTGACAAGAGCTCCTTCTAAAAGCCTGCCAAGAGCGGCCTAATAGGAGAGCTCTGTTCACTTCCCTGACTTCTGCAACCTGGATGTTTTTCTTAGCTGCACAATCAGTTATTTAAAGTGGAGTCAGGCTACCAAGAACAGCTATTAAAAAAAAAAAAAAAAATCCCTATGCTTGATGTTTAACCCCTTCATGAACAAGGCGAATTTATACCCCCTATGACTTGAGGGTTATTAAAGGGATAATCCGGAAAATATTGTTATTAAATCAACTGGAATCAGAAAAGTTATACAGATTTGTAAGTTACTTCTTTTTTAAAACTTGAAAGTATCCAGTACTTATCAGCTACTGTATGTACTGCAGGAAGTGGTATATTCTTTTCAGTCTGACACAGTGCTCTCTGCTGACACCTCTGTCCATGTCAGGAACTGTCTAGAGCAGAAGCAAATCCCCATAGAAAACCTCTCCCACTCTGGACAGTTCCTGACATGGACAGAGGTGGCAGCAGAGAGCACTGGGAAAGAATACACACCTTCATGAAGGACATAACGTAGCTGATAAGTACTGGTAGGCTTAAGTTTTGTTTTAAATAGAAGTAAATTACTAACCTATAAAACTTCCAGTTTATTAAAAAACTGTTCTTTTTCTTCAGAGTACTTTAACACTTTAACTTTAACTTTAACACTGACGGCCATCTAGTGTTGTAAAGCAAAGGACCTCCTTTGGCTTTACAAACCACAGAACTTTGCCCGGACATTGAATGAACAATTCAGTCATTGTTCATCATGCGGTCCTATATTTCCTCCAATATTGATCAATGTAAAAGGCTCAGTAAACAAGCTCCAAACTGCGGCCCTCCAGCTGTTGTGCTCCCATCATGCCTGGACAGCTAAAGCTTTGGATTTGGCTGTCCAGGCATGATGGGAAATGTAGTTTTTCAACAGCTAGAGGGCCGCAGTTTTGGAGACCCATGCTCTAGGAGATCGCCACTTGTATTGGGCCTTCTAAAGGCATTGCAATTGAGCGCCGATCTTGCTGATCGACGTTTGCTGTCATCCTTGCATGGCCCTATATTGGCCGGTTCTAACTTTGATCAGTGAGGATCTAGGTTTCAGACTTCCATTGATCGTTAGAATCAACAGGGATAAGAGCACAAGAGACAGTCCCATAGATTCACTAAACAAAGTGGGTAAAGAACACACTTACTGAGCTCTTCTCCCGACTCTGTATAAAGATTGGTCTGAACACCTAGAACACCCAAAACCATGACCGACCCCCCACTAAAATAGAGTGAAACATACAGAAGGAATCCTATGGGATACCTGAAATTTTTGCCGCCTGTTATTCTGTGGATTTTTCCAATGGAAAAAGTTTGCCGTGGGAACATGGGCTTACTGGAGATATCAGGCCCAGTAATGTCTTCCACATCCACCATGGCATCGCTCTCCCTCAGTGACTTTTTCAGTAACATTTTATTGTGAGACAAAGGCAGAACTTTAATTGTATCCTTTGATGTCGCAGCCAACTTTCTGGATAACTTTATGTCTTCCACATGCAGCTACTTTTGTTTAAAGCGACATACCACCCAAATCCTAAATTTGCACAACGAGATCGGTACCAACCAGCGATTGCAGCAAAAAAAAATAGTTTGGAAGGAATTCAAGTTTAATACCATCCTCTACCTTGGCTGTTGACCAAGCTTGGGACCCCCAACCCACTGTAACTTTGACAGCACTAGGGTAGTGTCCATAGTACAGGATAGATAATGTCATGATACCCGTTTTTGTACAAAATTGTGGTAAAAACACAGACTTTTTGCAAATCATGGTAGAACTGTAGTCAGGAGACAATACACCACTGAAAGTCTAAGTCTAAGTATAAGGACCTATTATATTGGCTAGATCCCTACCAGAGGAGTATCTATTAGATACTGTGCTTCTCCAATAAGAAAGGGTCTTATATTATTTTGGGTGCTATTACACTAGATGATTTTTCGGCGATAAATGATCTCAAACGACCGCTATGACGAGCGATCTTAAGCGTTAACCCTATTACACAGGACGATGATCGTTACTTACGGTCGTTCTTGCGACCGTCCTTTCCTGGCTGATAGACCAGGGAATGAGAGAACGATGCGTTTTTAGGCTATGTTCACACTACGTAAGTTCAGTGGAAATCATGTCCGTTGTTTCATTTCATTAAATAGCGTCCGCAGAAAACCATGTCAGTGCACACTATGGAGTGTGCGGCTCCAGCCGCACGCTCCATTGTGTGCTGTGGCAAGTTCTGATTTAGGCGCATGGATGCGCCCGCATCAGAACTCTGCTGCGCTAAAGATCATCAGGCTGGTACTGCAGTACCGGCCGGCATGATCTTTTCAAAGACCGGCCATTCTGTGACTTGGCCGGGTCACGGAAAGGCCGGTCTCTTACGTAGTGTCGGCATAGCCTAACACCGGACGATGTTCGAACAATTTGTGAAGATCAACAATAAAAATAGAGATTCTAGTCCAGATTCTATCAAACTATCAACGATTTTTGCTTGCTATTACACGAAACGATTATTGTTCAAATCCGAATGATCTAACGATTTTGAGAGCGATAATCGTCCCGTGTAATACCACCCCAAGTCTTATTTTTGGGGTAGGTCTAAATTTAACAATTACACATTATGCTTGACTCCTTTCTTGTACTCCTCGGAGTAGCTCTTTTTTTTTTTTAATTCGTATTGTCTGGAGGTAACAATGCACCGTCACCTATACAGTATACCAGACAGAGATGAGCAACTCCTTTAATCGATTTGTAGATTTGGCCCAAATCCATGAACTTGGGAGGGGCAAGAGGAAGGACTCTGCAGCAGGTGAGCAAGAACCATCATAAGTGACGATCATAGTTCTGTGTAATTGGGTAAATGATTTCAGGTCGTTCGCCATATCGGTAGTTTGAGATCATTTATCGTTAATTGTGGAAAAACCACTTCATGGAATAGTACCCTGTGTGTTTTCAGAAGCTGGTATGGCAGCCACTTTTTTAATGTTATTAGGGCAAATAAAGAAATTTTTTCCTTTTGCTTATGTAGTGAAGCATTTTCTATTATTAGAGAATGATGTAGACTATGGGGGAGATTTATCAAACATGGTGTAAAGTGAAACTGGCTCAGTCGCCCCTAGCAACCAATCAGATTCCACCTTTCATTTTCCAAAGAGTCTGTGAGGAATGAAAGGTGGAATCTGATTGGTTGCTAGGGGCAACTGAGCCAGTCTCACTTTACACCATGTTTGATAAATCTCCCCCACTGTGTTTGCGTTGTACTTACCTGTTTTATCTGATGTGGCTGACATAGTTTTTCAGCCATCTACATTTCTATTTACTTGCTGAAATAATTTCCTAATGCGTCTGACATTTCTAATGATGCTTCTGTTCACACAGTGCACCTACGCAGTGTCGGACTAGGCCACTGGAGGATCCTCCGGTAGGCCCCAGCCCCCCCACACAGTTAACACACTGTCACTGTCGGGCGGCAGGGCCCCCTGACAGTGACAGTCCTGCCCCTCTAGCAATGCTGTCAACTGACTGGACCCTCACTTACCCAGTCAGGTGACAGCAAACCTCCCTTGGACGATGGCGGCCCCCCGTGGCGTAATGGGGCCCCACCACACTGTTGGGGGAGTTGACGGGGTCCGCCAGCTTCAGGCCGGGTGCAGCTTTCGGCACAGACAGCCGGAAGCTCACAGCTTTAGCCCCGCGATGCCCGTACTTCTCTCCTGCTAGGCGGCACCGCCGCGATGGCGTCACATGTGCTGGAGAGAAGTACAGGCATCGCGGGGCTGAAGCTGTGAGCGTCCGGCTGTCTGTGCTGGAAGCTGCACCCGGCCTGAAGCTGCATTAGGGGGGACCTGCCGCCCGGCTGCTTCCCCTGCCCTCCGGTTCCCCCTGCACCCCACAGCCGTTCCTCCCGCACCCCACATCCCCCCTGCTGCTCCCCTGAACCCACCAGCTTCTCCCTCTGAACCCCCAGCTTCTTCCCTGCTCCCCCTGCCTCCCCACAGCCTCTTCCCCCGCACCCCACAGCCTCTCCCCCTGCACCCCCCTGCTGCTCCCCTGACCCCCCCCAGCTTCTCCCTCTGAACCCCTCAGCTTCTTCCTTGCCCCTAGCCTCTCCCCCTGCACCCCACAACCTCTCCTGCTGAACCCCCCAGCTTCTTCCTTGCCCCCCAGCCTCTCCCCCTGCACCCCCCTGCTGCTCCCCTGAACCCCCCAGCTTCTTCCTTGCCACCCAGCCTCTCCCCCTGCACCCCACAGTCTCTCCTGCTGAACCTTGGTGGGCCCCAAGGATCATTTCCTCTGGTGGGCCCCAGGTACACCAGTCAGACACTGCACCTAGGCATATCATTTTCTCTATGGGAATTCTGAACAAAGACATAGATCTTTATAACTTACACACTCCTACACAAACAACAGTGTTGGTCCAGTTACTGATCCCAGGAAAGCTAACTGAATAGGAATGAGTTATCCAAGCCAAAAAAGCATGGGTGTAGTCTACAGAGGGTGCAGAAGTGACGCCCCCACCCAGGAGCTGCCTTATACCACTTTAAAAGGGAAAAAATATTTTAATAAAAGGGATTTCGAATCAAAAGTTATACAGATTTGTAATTCATTTCTATAAAAAAAAAATCTCATATCTTCCAGTACTTATCAGCTGCTGCACGTCCTGCAGGAAGTGGTGTATTTTTTTCAGTCTGACACAGTGCTCTCTGATGCCACCTCTGTCCGTGTCAGGAACTATCCAGAGCAGCAGCAAATCCTCATAGAAAACCTCTCCTGCTCTGCACAGTTCCTAACATAGGTGACAGAGGTGGCAGCAGGGAGCACTAAAAAGAATACACCACTTCCTGCAGAACATACAGCAGCTGATAAGTACTGGAAGACATGAGATTTTTTAATAGAAGTAATTTAGTTTGTATAACTTTTTTTTTTATTGGAGTACCCCTTTAAAGACACCACTATCATAAATGACACATGGTAGGTGGGGTATCCTTCCCAGAAACTTTGCATCCGGAAACATTACATTACACAGAATTTTGATACTTTATTCATCTCCTTCTCACTTTAACACGTCTATTGTATATGAGCATCACTGGCTCACATGGAAGTATTCAGCATGGCAGCGAGCCCCTCCGCCGACAGATGACAGGAAACAGATCCTCTCGTAATGACAAAAAGATGACGCTGGTAAAATGTTTGCCATAAATATAGCAGGAGGGATAAACACAATGAATATTCCATAAAGTTTTTCCCTTGTCTTAAAGCCGCTCGGTGAGACGCTCCCAGATATTCTCCAGAGATCACAACTTTAATATGTTTCCCTTTTTATTTTTAGAAAAGCTGCAGCCAGTAAGTCTTATATTGTTCCGGTAATATCCCTAGTCATGTTTCAAGGCGCTTACACATGTTGGGCGTCGGCCTACTAAGCTGCTAACTGTAAGGGAGACCTCATTTGTATATTGTTCCCATGGGGCATTGCCTGTAAAGGCCCTATTACACAAAGCGATTATCGGCCATATTTAACCGATTGTAGACCATTATGGCCGATAATCGCATTGGGGGAGATTTATCAAACATGGTGTAAAGTGAAACTGGCCCAGTTGCCCCTAGCAACCAATCAGATTCCACCTTTCATTCCTCACAGACTCTTTGGAAAATGAAAGGTGGAATCTGATTGGTTGCTAGGGGCAACTGGGCCAGTTTCACTTTACACCATGTTTGATAAATCTCCCCCTTTGTGTAGTAAAAGGCAATGATCAGCTGACATGCATGATGGGAAAAGTGGATCAACGTCATAAGGATGTGTGGAGATTTAAAAGGCTGCTACTGCTCCACTGGGAATTCTGGGAAGAACGGATATGCAAAATTTTGTCAGAATTTGTTGGTTTTTGTTGTCCACCCGTCTCTTGATGATTGACCACAAGTTCTCAGTGGGATTAAGATCTGTGGAGTTTCCAGGCCATGGACCCAAAATCTCTGTTTTGTTTCCTGAGCCATTTAGTTATCACCTTTGCTTTATGGCAAGGTGCTCCATCATGCTGAAAAAGGCATTGTTGATCGCCAAACTGCTCTTGGACGGTTGGGAGAGGTTGCTATTGGAGGACATTCTGGTACCATTCTTTATTCATGGCTGTGTTTTTAGGCAAGACTGTGAGAGAGCAGATTCTCTTGGCTGAGAAGCAACCCCAAACATGAATGGTTTCAGGATTTTTTACAGTTGGCATGAGACAAGACTCGTGGTAGCGCTCACCTCGTCTTCTCCGAATAAGCTGTTTTCCAGATGTCCCAAACAATCGGAAAGGGAATGATCAGAAAAAATGACTTTCCCCCAGTCCTCAGCAGTCCACTCCCTGTACCTTTGGCAGAATATCCGTCTGTCCATGATGTTTTCTCTGGAGAGAAGTGGCTTCTTTGCTGCCCTACTTGACACCAGGCCTTGCTCCAAGAGTCTCCGCAGTCTCACAGTGCGTGCAGATGCACTCACACCTGCCTGCTGCCATTCCTGAGCAAGCTCTGCACTGCTGGTGGCCAGATCCCGCAGCTGAAACACTTTTAAGAGACGGTCCTGGCGCTTGCTGGTCTTTCTTGGACGCCCTGGAGCCTTTTTGGCAACAATGGAACCTCTCTCCTTGAAGTTCTTGATGATGCGATAGATTGTTAACTGAGGTGCAATCTTTCTAGCTGCGATACTCTTCCCTGTGAGGCCAATTTTGTGCAGTGCAATGATGACTGCACGTGTTTCTTTAGAGATAACCATGGTTAACAGAAGAGAAACAATGATGCCAAGCACCAGACTCCTTTTAAAGTGTCCAGTGGTGTCATTCTTACTTAATCATGACAGATTGATCTCCAGCCCTGTCCTCATCAACACCCACACCTGTGGTAATGGAGCAATCACTGAAACAATGTTAGCTGGTCCTTTTAAGGCAGGGCTGCAATGATGTTGAAATGTGTTTTGGGGGATAAAGTGGCAAATATTGACTTTGCAAGTAATTGCTGTTAAGCTGATCACTCTTTATAACATCCTGGAGTATATGCAAATTGCCATTTTAAAAACCGAAGCAGTAGACTTTGTTAAAAATTAATATTTGTATAATTCTCAAAACTTTTGTCCATGACTGTATATTGTGAAAAGTGTAATGCTTTTTTTTCTGGGGGGGGGGGGGGGGGGTTTCTGGAAAAATTGAACATTTGCTTCTAAGTTCCCAATAGACCTCAGCAGCATGGCTCTTCCCAGTCAGTGGACCCTTCTGATGGGGTTCTGCATAGTGGACAACTTTTTACCATGTTCTCTAGTGACAGGACCACAGCAGTGCTTTAGTACCATATGGGGACCAATTATATATATATATATATATATATATATATATATATATAATAAAGAGATCAGATTTTACACAATACTAATGCTGATAATCTCGCAGCAATGGTATTTGTATTGGACTTGCTGCCAAATATTTGGTTTTGTTTTATTGTATGTAACAGCATTTTAATGGGATGCGAACCGCAAAAATGTTCTGTGTTTCACTTTGTCGAGCACAGTGGAATGTGCACACATATATAGGCTATCTCTCTTTATACAATATTCAAGGGGTTATCCAGCGAAAATATTTTTCTTTAAAATTAACTGGTGTCAGATTTGTATATATTTTTAATTTAATTCTATTAAATGTATAGAATCTGATGTATGTCCTGCAGGAAATGGTGTTTTATTTTCAGTCTGATACAGTGCTCTCTGCTGACACCTCATTCCATAGCAGGAAAGGTTTTCTTTGGGGATTTGCTGCGGCTCTGGACAGTTCCTGACATGGACAGAGGTGGCAGCACTGTGTTAGACTGGAAAGAATACAGCACTTCCTGCAGGACATACAGCAGCTGATAAGTACTGGAAGGCTGGAGATTTTTAAGTAGAAGTAAATTATAAATCTGCATAACTTTCTGACACCAGTTGATTTGAAAGAAAAAAACATTTTGCCAAAGTACCCCTTTAATGCACAAGGTGACAATGATAACAAGCTAGCCCAGTATGACTTTTCCACTATGTAATGTTGTCAGTATCATCAACCATGTTACAAAGACATATACCTATATTATCATCAGTCCCAGGACTGAGCAGGCATTGTTCCCCAGGAGCATCTCCCCAGTAATGATATGATAGCCTGTGCTGCAATCGTGTGGGTAGGACGGATTGCAGAACATTCCAACACTCAGCACATTACCGGCCAACAGAAAACTATTTGGAAATACTTCTGGGTTTCTTGCTGAATGCCTCATAAATCTCCCAGCGATAAGCCTCTAAACATGTCCTTTTACAAAGAAAAATATTCTAACACTCAAGGCACAAACATGCATATTATTTAAAGGTATCCTCCAGTGCATTTTATATTTGCCGCATCTCCAAATAAAATGTATAACCCTGGGTGCAAGTATTGGTCTGCCTGCAGCTGCCCCCCCCCTTGACCTCAAAAGCCTTAGCCAAAAATCATCTGGAGCCCCTGATGAGCGAGAAGGATATGCTGGATTTCATCTTCATCATTTCATTTCTCACCTCCTTTCTCCCGACTGAAAATACATAAACGCTTGGCTGAGACGAGCAAACCTTTATAAGGGTCCTATTAGACAAAGCGATTTTTACCGATTAACGATAACAATTGCAAACAAGATAATTTTATATCAGAATATTACACAGAACGATAATCATTAGTTAGGTTCGCAATTACACTGGACGATTAGGGAACGAATGCGGAATTACAGCGAACGATTAACAATGATTTCAGGGTCAGATCTAAATCAACGATCAACGATACGCGAACGATTTTTCGATTGTTGCCTGCAATTACACAGAACGATTATCGTTTAAATTAAAACGATATAAGGATTTGACGCCCCATAATCGTCCTGTGTAATAGGGCCCTTAGAGTGTGCGTTCACACGTTCAACGCGTTTAGAGCTGCAGATGCTAAAGGCCATGATACACGTAGCGATTATCGTTTAACGATTCGCTATAACGTCGGTTGCTAGTGACAGCTAGCGATTTTGTAGCATACAATTCTGTGGTAATTACATTAGCCGATTACTGTTATGAACGATCGTTTTTACGTCGTTTAACAGTCGCTAATCGTTCCTCAGGACAATTCACAAAATATGTTTTATCGGCGAACAACTTATTACACGAACAGATATGCGAACGATTGGCGCACTACGAACGATCATTTTTCAACATGTTGAAAAACAAAACGGAGCGTTTTTTCGTTTGTCATTTGATCCCTGGGTGTTATTACACGGACAGATAATCGCTCATTTTTTATTATGGCAAATTTCTAAATGATAATCGTCCCGTGCAATAGCGCATTAAGGGTATGTTCACACTGAGGAATAGTCGAGGAATTTAAGGTGAGTAGAAGAGGAAAGTTTTCTGCTTGAAATTTCCTCTTCTTCAGCTCTGACAGAATTGGCGCAGAATTGAACTGAAAGTGGAAATTAAAAGCCCCAATTTCATGTAGCTGTTGTAAAGCACGTCTCTAAATTTAAAAAAAAAATAGACATAAAAAAAATAATTTCGGAAATTAAAAAACAAATTTATGTGTTTCCATATCAGGATATAATTAGTGAAAAAAAATTGAAAACCAATTTACATCCTCATTGTGAATATTTTTTGCAGATGTAGAAAATTGGGAAAATCAATTACCTATTCATTGCCTTTCATAGCACAGGGCAACAACATGACTGCACAGATTCTTCTGCTTCCAGTCCTGACATCTTCATATATCACTACTAATCCTCTTCCCGTGTCCTTCCAAAAAACAAAAATCTGAGGAAAGTGAAGATCTGCCAAAACTCACACCAAGGCCGAACTGCTGCATGTCAGCTCAGCCAAGATACTCACTAAAATTAGTCTTTTGTAGTCTGAGACACCGGAGTGGCCTGGCCCCCTCCCAGCCATCAATCCTCTTAAATCTTTAATAATAATTGGGAAATCTGTAAACTCAGAGCTTTAGTGGTTTGTAGAGATGAGCACAGCTCGAGCATCCTCGAGTCCCATCATTTTGGTGGCTGAAGAAGTTGGCTGCAGCCCTAGGGAGTCCAGGAAAACATAGATACAGCCCAGGGCCATTTCTTGGTCTTTTTGGAAACAGGGTGAATCTTGATAAAACCCTCCGATCAATACTGAACTGAGTGATTCAGTGATTCAATTTACTTTTCCTCTCCATCTGGCCCAGACCACCATGAGGATTTCTTGCAGCTACAATTCATCTCTTCTGAACCTGCCAAACATCTTAGGCACTTTTCCAGGAACTTCTTTCCAGCTGTGCCCTCCATATAGTAATAATGCCAGCTGCTGTGCTCTCCATATAGTAATAATGTCCCCTGCTGTGCTCCCATATAGTAATAATGCCCCCTGCTTTGCCCCCATATAGTAATAATGCTACCTGCTTTGCCCCCATATAGTAATAATGCGGTGTGTGTCCCACTGTTGTGTTCGTAACGTTCTCACTTCAGGTTGAGTGGTCATGATGGTAGCGTTCTGTAGTTTCACCACTAGGTGCCAGTGTTACTTCTAAGTCTTGTTATTTCATGCACAGCTGAAGTTAACAACAGGTTAATGTTTTTGTTGTACCATGTGTTCATTGCTGGCCTATAGGAGATGCTCTTTCTTTTTTTGCCTATCCTGGCTCTCCACACACACCACCCAGTAGGAGCAGTTAGCTAGCTCCAAGAGGAAGCGAGTGCAGTTCAGTCTGGTCTAGTCTAAGACACGTGTGGTCAGATGCAACTAGATACACCTAGTTCTTTCAGTACTTATACTATATCTACTATGCAGTGCTATACACTACAAAGGGAGAAGAGTCTAGGAACATTCTAGCCCATGCCGTGAACCAGTCTAAAAAGTGCAAGGCAGTATTCTGATACACAAGAGTAACTGGCCTGGATAGGACAAAGCTACCAGGGGGTCTATGTATCCTATTTTGCAGTGCAGTTAACTTGGACACCCCCCCGAGCTTAGCTTCACCCAGGTAACCACGATTGGGGTTTGTATCACCCTAGTAGGATGAGTCACTCGACACTGTACAGCAGAAGGTGGTCAGACTAAAGTCTATACACGGGTACAAGCAAACTTCTCACTCTAAAGTATTCTCTCAAGTTCCTGCAGAGTACATTGCTACATTGGGTTGGGACTTCCTTGACAAACTCTTCTCCTCTACACTACTCTACTTTCAATTCTTCAAGCACCGCTACAGCTACAACTACAACTACCTCTACTCTACTCCTTCAAGCATCTCCGTAAGCACAACTAAGTGAAGCACCGGTTAAGTACCACAATAATGCCTCCTCCTGTTCCCTCCATATAGTAATAATGCCCCCTGCTGTACCTCCATATATAGGCAAGGAATTGAAGAGGAAAGTTTTTTGCTTGAAGTTTACACTTCTGCTCTGGTGGAATAGGTGCGGAATTCGAGCGGAAATTCATAGTGTCAGCCATTTAGAATGTGAATTGCAGCTGACAGATTGCCTTTAAGCAGGGAGGGTTGTCAGTCATCAGACCAAGGATCTGGTTTCTTTGGACCATTCTTATCAATAGGCTGTGGCTGCTATTGAAGCTCCACTCCTGTGAGCTGTAATACCAGACACAACCATGAGGGACACTGCTTCTGGCTGGGAAAAAAAAAGCAGCCCATTTTTCTATTCCTAGACAACCCTGTTGCTGTTACGGATCTGGACAGACATGCTTTTATAGAAGAAGCCGGCCGTTCCAGACAAAAGAGAACTGGGTCATATAACTGCAAGGCTGAAAATGAGGCAAATGCTAAAAGAGGTGCAAAGTTGAAGGCTAAGTTAATAAACTATGAATGAGCAAGTAAAATTAGAACAAGTGCCCCAGCTGCCTAACAAAGAGGCTGTTATGGATTTCCATAGAATTTTATTGTATTTCCTTTTAGGTAACTTCTTTACAACTGACTGCATGGAAAACACAGTCGATATCCCCATCATAAAGGAGCGACTCAAGTGTTAACAATCGGATGTGTCGGCTTGTCTTGTCAAGGCACAAAAAAAATTCTGCTGATACTGATGGCACAAAAATTAAAGGCAAAAGTTAGGCAATGTTCAGGCTGTGTTCACATGCTCGGGATTTTGGGAGGATACGGAGTGGCTTCTGCAGGTGAAGCATCATGCAATTTGCTAAGATTCTGCATGGGATTCTTTTTATTTAATATATTTACAATGTATTCAGAAAGTCTTAAGACCCTTTTACTTTTTTCACATTTTGTTGCAAAGCTTTCCTCCATCACACTGCACCCAAGCTCTGTCAGGTTAGATGGGGACCATTGCTTGACCCTATTGTCCATAAATGTTCCATTGGGTTCAGGTCAGGGCTCTGTCCGAGCCATTCCAGGACATTCACAGAGTTGTTCCAGTCTGAGGTCCAGAGCATGATGGATCAGGTTTTCATTAAAGCGACTCTGTACCCACAATCTGTCCCCCCCAAACCACTTGTACCTTCAGATAGCTGCTTGTAATCCAAGATCTGTCCTGGGGTCCGTTCGGCAGGGGATGCAGTTATTCTCCTAAAAACAACTTTTAATCCTGCAGCGCTGTGTCTAACGGCCGGGGCTTACATTTGTATATGCATTAGGCTGGCACCACCTCCGTCCTCCGTCCTTCCCCCCCACCCTCCTCATCATTAGGAATGATCCAGGAACATTTATTGCTGTTTGAGCTTTGCACAGGTGTATTAACGATCCAGCCCATGTTCATTATACACACAGGTGGGGAATAGGAAGCAATCTGCCTGGAGCATTCCTAATGATGAGGAGGGTGGGGAGGAAGAACAGAGAGGTCTTGCCAGCCTAATGCATATACAAATGTAAGCCCCGGCCGTTAGACACAGCGCTGTAGGATTAAAAGTTGTTTTTAGGACAATAACTGCATCCCCTGCCGAACGGACGCCAGGACAGATCTTGGATTAAAAGCAGCTATCTGAAGGTACAAGCGGTTTGGGGGCGGGGGTCAGATTGTGGGTACAGAGTCGCTTTAAAGGGGTATTCTGCTCAAACATAACTTTTCATATTTTGCTGCCCATGGTGAGACTAACAATTCACTCCATACTTGTTATTATATATTCATTCTCCTTCCCCCAGTTCTGAAATTCTGCTTTCTGCTGAAGACACAAAAAAACTGTGTGTGATCTTTTCTCTCCATCTCCTCCTCCTCCTCCCTTCTGAGACAGCTGTTGTAAACAAGTACCTATCTGCAACTTTGTAGCAGCTGTAATGCTGGGGGGCATAATCACAGTGAGTTCATCAGCAGCTTGACCTCAGATTAACCCTCCCAGCATTAAAAAGGAGCTACAATGTTGCAGATATAGCCAGCCAGGGATTTGTTTACATCCGCTGTCTCAGAAGGAAGGGGAGAGACTGAGAGAAAAGCTTACACATAGTTTTTGTGTCTTAAGCAGAAAGCAGCAGCTCACAACTGGGGGAACAAGACTGAAGGAGAGAATCTTGTTTCTGACAGTCTGAGAGTCCTTTGGGTGTATTTTTAATTTATTTATTTTTGCTTACTCCGGGCGGCTTTTGTGTTTGTTTGTTTTTTTCAACTGGGGGAGCAGCTTCTTTCTGGCCACACTACCATAATGGCCAGATTGGTGGAGGCTGCAGTGATGACCTTCAGAATCTTTGGAGCTCCACCAGAGTGACCATTGGGTTCTTGGTCACATCTCTTACCAAGGCTCTTCTCTCCCGATTACTTAGTTTTGTATGGTACCCAGCTATAGGAAGAGTCCTGGTTGTTCCAAACTTCTTCCATTGTAATAATTATAAGAGAAACATATCACTGATCTCAGGGAGAGCAGGCAAACGATAACACTGCCGGCTGCTAGTGAAAGCACTCAATGCAGTGAAATCCTTGGTGCATTGCCCCCTGGGAAGCATGAATATGAAAAAGAAGAGCCTGTGGAGCCTCATTGAAGAGTCTCGAAACACAGGACTAGCCAGATATCCCTCCGGGAAGGACCGGTCAAGGGGTGGCTCCTGTAGGGAAACCACCAAAACCACCATATTAAGTGGCCCTGTAAGTCAATGTAATGACAAGGGAAAAACCAAGGCCAGGTAACCATCCACATACAGCTGTTTCGGGGTGTTGTCCCTCATCAGTGTGGAGCAGGATTCTGGCTAGGTGGGAGCAATGCCTAATAGAGCCATATAAGAAACAGATCGCTAATGTCAGAGAGACCAGCCAAACAATAACACTGCCGGCCGGTAGTGAAAGCGCTCAATGCAGTGAAATCCTAGGTGCATTGCCCCCTGGGAAGCATGAATATGCAAAAAAAGAACCTGTGGAGCTCTTTGTAATTGTAATAATTATGAATGCTTCTGTGCGCTTGAAAACCTTCAGTGCAGCAGAAACGTGTTTTTCCCCTCCTCTAGATCTGCTCCTCCACAAACCCTGTCTATGAGCTCTACAGGCAGTTCTTTCCTCCTCATGGCTAGGGTTTTGCTTCGATACATTGTCAGCCATGAGACCTTATATAGACAAGGGCGTGTCTCTCTAGATTCCATCCAATCAGCTGACTCCAACTGACTCCAACTGAGGTTCAAAAACATCTCAGAGATGATCAAGACAGATTGTAGACCCCAGAGCTCAACTTCAGGTGTAATAAGGTAGGCTTTGAAGCCATTGCTACATTTGTGTTATTTTCAGATTTTTACCTCTTGTAGATACATGTCGGATTTGCCATTGCCCCGGCCTCAGACTATCCTCAAAGGTTTTGTTACCATAGTTTCTGAACTCCTCCTTTAAGAATTATCTCGCCTACAGGGGACACAATACAAGACTGCCAGCACTGAGCATTATCTGTCGGAATGTATAAATATTTATGTATTTTTGGAAATGGTTCAGAATTTTCAGGGACAAAAAAAATCCGCTGAAAGTAAATAGTAATGATAATGGCGAATGTTATGAAACAATCGAGAGATAACTTCTGAGAAATTCTATGTTTGTTTTAGAGACTCAGTGGGAGCGTGACTTTACTCTGATACAGGGCACTACCAGATATACTGTATATATTACATATACTGCATAGCAATGACAGACTATTGTTTCTGGGCCTACCTGAAGAAGATTATTATATGGGTCTCCTTCCAGCTACACAAAACATTTATATGTTTTTTTCTGTAATTTTGTTATCATTGTGCACACAGGATTAGTTTCCTTGGCATACAGAGAAAAGCAAAGATTACAATGGTCCCCTAAGGAATCTTCTGTCACTTGTTTAACCATCTATGCCCTTTACAACAAATGTCCACCATCTTTTTGAAGCTTAAAGGGGTTATCCAGCGCTACAAAAACATGGCCACTTTTCCCCTCTCTTGTCTCCAGTTCAGGTGTGGTTTGCAATTAAGCTCCATTTACTTCAATGGAACTGAGTTCCAAACCCCACCCAATCTGGATACAAGAGAGGGAGCTGGCCATCACCATTCTGGGCTTATCTTTTTTAATGTCTATAGTCCTTTCCATTACTAAAATTAAAAGTTTACCTGTCGTTTCAAAAACTTTTGACACGTCATAGAGACAAGTCAAAAGTTTTGATCGGTCCAGGTCTAAGTGTTCAGACCCATACAAATTGGGAGAACATGTCGGGAGAGGACCATGCTACAGAGCATCCTCTCCCCGCTCTGTGTTAGAAAAGAAGAGTCAGGCTTATAATGGAGCTCTATGGAGCCCAACTCTTCTCCCGGCTCGTTCTCCCAATCAGTATGGGTCTAAACACTCAGATCTGAACCGATTAAAGCTTTTGACATGTCTCTATGACATACAAATAATGATAAAATACTGCAGCAACCTGCAAGTGTCAGGACTCACCCACCCAGCTGCTGTGGGTGTTTTAAACAGAGTTTTACCTGGATCATGTAAGCCCAGTTTGTAGACTTAGGGGGTCCTATTCCACGAGCCGATGGGGGCCCGATCAATAATGTAAATGAGTGCCAATCTGCTAGATTGGCGCTCGTTTACTGGGCCTATTACACGGCCCGATAATCGTTGAGCAAGGGCTGCAGGGACATTGTTACCGATGTCCTTGCAACCTCTTTTTAAACACCTTACTTTATCTAAACATGTTGCAGGTCTTCTCCTGCGCTACTTCTTCCTCCGGGTTCCGCGCAGCTTCGGAGCGGCCTGTCTTAGCTTACAGACTGCTCAGCCAATCACTGCCCACGGCGGTCCCAGTGATTCGCTGAGCGGTTTGTCAGCTCAGACAGGCCGCTCCGAAGCTGCTGCTGCGCATGGGACCGGGAAGAAGAAGAAGACCTGCAACATCTTTAGGTAAAGTATGGTGTTTGTGGAATCATCGGTTGCCCACCTGCGGCGCTCCACCATTACACGTAGCAATGTGCGGTCGGTGCCCGACAATTATAGGTCCAAACCTATATTAACGATCAGCTGATGATCATTGTCATCGGCTGATCGTTGTGTTTATTACACAGAACGATAATCGGCCGGATAGGGCCAATTCGGCCGATTATCATTCTGTGTAACAGTACCCTTATTGTCCGAGTTGCTAGTATAAGGACCATCCCTCTCAGGTTCACCTAAACGTGGTGAGATGGTACATTCTGTTTGATCAAATGGTTTACTAAGAACCTCATTAACAAAAACAAACAAACTTTAGAACAGGTTTTTATTGTGTGTACGACAGAGGGAGTATATACAGCGAGTTCTGACACTTGCATTTTTTCTGTCTTTGTCTGTATGTTAACTATGGCAGCGTGCAAACTGCACAGTGTGAACAAGTGTTAGTGAAGTGCTGTCTATCTTTTTGCTTTTTATGTCTCTATGTTTTTTGAAACGACAGCCACACTTTAACTTTTTTTGTTATTGTGTACATGAGGCACAAGTGCCCAGGTTGTGTTCTCCAATGTGGCAAAAGCCCAGTTAAGTCCAGCCCATGTCCACTTTACCTTGGCTCTTGCTGAGTTGGAGAAAACCCTGTGGACATTTGAGCCTACAAATGTTTCCTGAAAGAAGAATAAGAAGAATACAAATGGTAGCTAAATAACAGGACACTAAGGGCCCTATTACACGGAACGATAATCGGCCGAATTGGCCCGATTCGGCCGATTATCGCTCTGTGTAATAAATGCAACGATCAGCCGATGACAACGATCATCGGCTGAACGTTGATATAGGTTAGAACCTATTTTTGTCGGGCGCCGACCGCGCACCGCTGCGTGTAATAGTGGTGCACGAGCGGCGACTAACGATATACATTACCCATCCACGTTCCAGGGCTGCTCCGGATGGGTAATGTATGCCAGTTTAGCAAGGGCTGTATGGACATCGGTAACGATGTCCTTGCAGTTCTTGCTAAACGATTATCGGGCTGTGTAATAGGCCCAGTAAACGAGCAACGATCTAGCAGATCGGCGCTCGTTTACAGGTATTATCGGGCCCTGCTCGGCCCATGTAATACCACCCTTAGGGGGCTAGTCAATACACGGAAAGGCAAGTCATTGCAGTTTCCAGCTTGCATTTGCAGTAATTATTTCATGTTGTATGTCACCCTAATATTACTGGCCTAGCAGGTCAGCCTATGTAATGTATTATATTCAGTACATTTCTTTCTATCCTGAGATCTGTATGGTTTTGTTGGACACTAGTGAACACACAAGTCTGTTAGTGAACAATCAACATCAGAACATATACCTACCACACCTACTGTGTGTGCACCACTATTCCAATAGGAAATGAACCACAAATAATATTTTGTGCATTCTACAACAGGCCGTATAGCAGAGCTGAGACGTTCCTGTATGTCACCATATATGTGAGCTTCATACACCTGCTCTGCTCCATGGCGAAGAGTAAATGACAAAGCTAGACATCAACTTCATGACACTACCGATAGTTAAAAGGGTTTGTACAGTGAAAATCTTTTTCTTTCAAATCAATTGGTGTGAGAAAGTTATATATTTGTAATTTACTTCTATTAAAAAAATATCCAGTCTTCCCATACTTATCAGCTACCGTATGTCATGCCGGAAGTATTGTTTTATTTCCAGTCTGACACAGCGCTCTCTGCTGACATCTCTGGCCGAGACAGGAACTGCCCAGAGCAGGAGAGGTTTTCTATGGGGATTCATAGAAAACTGAGACAGAGTTCCTGTCTCGGCCAGAGATGTCAGCAGAGAGCACTGTGTCAGACTGAAAATAAAACCACATTACCTGCAGGACATACAGTAGCTGATAAGTATGGGAGGACTTGAGATTTTTTAATAGAAGTAAATTACAAATCTATATAACCTTATCACACCAGTTGATTTGAAAGAAAAAGATTTTCACTGGACAACCCCAGTGAACAACGTAGTGTGCACTGTGCGGGCGTATATCGTATACTTTCAAGCGAACGCATCAACCTCAAAACTAGGCGCGTATATTCGCGGTTCGCACTACGGACGGATTCATACGCAGTGTGAACATAGCCTTAGTATGTTTTCAAAATTTTGTGACTGTTGTTCCCAGCTAGATGAAGCTTGCAGAAATTGGTGCACTTGCTGGAACAAAAATAATATACTTTGAAGTGATTTTCATTTGTGCAAATGTCTGTAAGAGATTTGCTGTGTATGAATTAACCAACACAGCCTCCCAGTTGTACAGAGCCATAATATGGTGCCAATGTGTGTCATACAGAGGCATACAGAATTTGCAAGAAAAAGATTTGACATGCTTCATCTGATGTCATATTCTTTTGCTTCTTGGGGAGAATATTTCCATAGTACAGAAACCCTGGAAACAATTTAGCACAGTCAGTGCTTGTTCTTATTCATATGTCACAGATCTGCACCGTTCAAGTGAAAGTGACAGTCACAGAAAATCTGCAAGGTATGAATATGCCTTGGTAGTCAGTATTAGGTATATATATATATATATATATATATATATATATATATATATATATATATACACACACACACAAATGTAAGGAGCTCCTCTATACATACTGATCTTTTGTGTGTGTATATATATATATATATATATATATATATATATATATATATATATATACACACAGATGTAAGGGATTCCTGTATATATATGTTCTGATATACAGATGTAAGGGATTCCTGTATATATTTATGTTCTGATTAGAGATGAGCGAACTGGGTTCAAGTCGATCCGAACCCGAACGTTCGGTATTTGATTAGCTGGGGCTGCTGAACTTGGATAAAGCTCTAAGGTTGTCTGGAAAACATGGATACAGCCAATGACTATATCCATGTTTTCCACATAGCCTTAGGGCTTTATCCAAGTTCAGCAGCCACCACTAATCAAATGCCAAAAGTTCGGGTTCGGATCGACTCGAGCATGCTCCAGGTTCGCTCATCTCTAGTTCTGATATTCAAATGTAAGGTAGTCCTGTGTATAAATATATACACTACCGTTCAAAAGTTTGGGGTCACCCAAACAATTTTGTGTTTTCCATGAAAAGTTACACTTATTCACCACCATACGTTGTGAAATTAATAGAAAATAGAGTCAAGACATTGACAAGGTTAGAAATAATGATTTGTATGTGAAATAACATTGTTCTTACATCACACTTTGCTTTCGTCAAAGAATCCACCTTTTGCAGCAATTCCAGCATTGCACACTTTGGCATTCTAGCTATTAATCTGGTGATATAAGCTGGAGAAATTGCGCCCCACGCTTCTAGAAGCAGCTCCCACAAGTTGGATTGGTTGGATGGGCACTTCTGGCGTACCATACGGTCAAGCTGCTCCCACAACAGCTCAATGGGGTTCAGATCTGGTGACTGTGCTGGGCACTCCATTACCTATGATAGAATACCAGCTGCTGCTTCTGCTGTAAATAGTTCTTGCACAATTTGGAGGTGTGTTTAGGGTCATTGTCCTGTTGTAGGATGAAATTGGCTCCAATCAAGCGCTGTCCACTGGGTATGGCATGGCGTTGCAGAGTGATAGCCTTCCTTATTCAGAATCCCTTTTACCCTGTACAAATCTCCCACCTTACCAGCACCAACCCCAGACCATCACATTACCTCCACCATGTATGACAGATGGCGTCAGGCATTCTTCCAGCATCTTTTCATTTCTTCTGCGTCTCACAAACGTTCTTCTTTGTGATCCAAACACCTCAAACTTGGATTCATCCGTCCACAACACTTTTTTCCAGTCTTCCTCTGTCCAATGTCTGTGTTCTTTTGCCCATCTTAATCTTTTTCTTTTATTGGCCAGTCTCAGATACGGCTTTTTCTTTGCCACTCTGCCCTGAAGCCCAAAATCCCGCAGCCTCCACTTCACTGTAGATGTTGACACTGGTGTTTTGCGGGTACTATTTAATGAAGATGCCAATTGGGGACCTGTGAGGCGTCTGTTTCTTAAACTAGAGACTCTAATGTGCTTATCTTCTTGCTTAGTTGTGCAACGCGGCCTCCCACTTCTTTTTCTACTCTGGTTAGAGCCTGTTTGTGCTGTCCTCTGAAGGGAGTAGTACACACCGTTGTAGGAAATCTTCAATTTCTTAGCAATTTCTCGCATGGAATAGCCTTCATTTCTAAGAACAAGAATAGACTGTCGAGTTTCAGATGAAAGTTCTCTTTTTCTGGCCATTTTTACGTTTAATTGACCCCACAAATGTGATGCTCCAGAAACACAATCTGCTCAAAGGAAGGTCAGTTTTGTAGCTTCTGTAACGAGCTAGACTGTTTTCAGATGTGTGAACATGATTGCACAAGGGTTTTCTAATCATCAATTAGCCTTCTCAGCCAATGAGCAAGCACATTGTACCATTGGAACACTGGAGTGATAGTTGCTGGAAATGGGCCTCTATACACCTATGTAGATATTGCACCAAAAAACAGACATTTGCAGCTAGAATAGTCATTTACCACATTAGCAATGTATAGAGCAGTGCTTCCCAACCTTTTCGACCTCGGGGCACCCCTTGGGAAAAAAAATTTCCTCGGGGCACCCCTACTAAATAATGTTCTACAAAATAAGAAAACCGTTATACAGTGACTCACAGGTGACGTCTTCTTTGATCTGAGGCATCACTTTCCCTTTTTCTCTCCTTCCAGTCCAGTCCTCCATGATGATTCTTTCCAGATATGTTTCATCTCTTCAGAACCTGCGAGACAAACAATTTAGGCTCCGCACATTTCTAGCAACTTCCTTTCCTTTCTCCCCCCTGTAGGCTCCCATAGTAACTGCGATGTTTGGTGTTATGTGCAGTAAAACGACTAGGAATGTGGGATGCCCCCTGTATGTAGGATCTCCTGCTGTGCCCCCATGAACTAATAATGCCCCCAGAGGTTCCCCCATAAACTAATGTCCCTAGAGGTGCCCCCCATGAACTAATAATGCCCCCAGAGGTTCCCCCATGAACTAATAATGCCCCCAGAGGTGCCCCCATGGGCTAATAATGCCCCCAGAGGTGCCCCCATGAGCTAATAATGCCCCAGAAATGCCCCATGAACTAATAATGCCCCCAGAGGTGCCCCCATGAACTAATAATGCCCCCAGAGATGCCCCCATGAGCTAATAATGCCCCCAGAGGTGCCCCCATGAGCTAATAATGCCCCCAGAGGTGCCCCCATATACTAATAATGCCCCCAGAGGTGCCCGCATGAGCTAATAATACCCCCAGAGGTGCCCCCATATACTAATAATGCCCCCAGAGGTGCCCCCTATGAACCAATAATGCCCCCAGAGGTACCCCCATACACTAATAATGCCCCCTGCTCTGCCCCTAAAAAAACAAACATCCTACTCACCTAATCCGCGCTGTGGCTGCAGGCAGCAGCTCTTCCTCCTCTTCGGGCTCCATCTTGCGAGCCGCAGGGACGGGACTTCAGGCAGGCGTGATGATGTCACATCATCCCGCCTGCCAAAGAAGTCACGTCCCGGCCTCCCATAGGCTGCTGGTATGAAGTGCCGGCAGCCTATGGGAGTTAATGTAGGAGCAGGATGCTGACACTTCCTGCTCCTACATTATGCTCACTTTAATGTTCCGCCCGCTCACAGTGCGGGCAGAACATCAAAGTGATCTGTGCATCCCGAGAAGCTGCCCAGCCGCAGCTTCTCGGGATGCTTAAAGTGACAGCGCACATTTCCCACCGGGATCCTGCGGCACCCCAGGTGGGTTCTCCCAGCACACCAGTGTGTGTTCCCGGTTGGGAAACGCTGGTGTAGAGTGTATTTCTTTAAAGTTAGGACTAGTTTAAAGTTATCTTCATTGAAAAGTACAGTGCTTTTCCTTCAAAAATAAGGACATTTCAATGTGACCCCAAGCTTTTGAACGGTAGTGTGTGTGTGTGTATATATATATGTGTATATATATATATATATATATATATATATATATATATATATATATACAGTATATCCTCTGATATACAGATGTAAGGGACTCCTGTATATATATATATATATATATATATATATATATATATATATATATATATATATGTTCTGATATACAGATGTAAAGTAGTCCTGTATATTTATGTTCTGATATACAGATGTAAGGTAGTCCTGTATATATATATATATATATATATATATATACAGATGTAAGGGATTCCTGTATATATATGTTCTGATATACAGATGTAAAGTAGTCCTGTATATTTATGTTCTGATATACAGATGTAAGGTAGTCCTGTATATATATATATATATATATATATATATATATATATATATATATATGTTCTGATATACAGATGTAAGGGATTCCTGTATATATATGTTCTGATATACAGATGTACGGTAGTCCTGTATATATTTATGTTCTGATATACAGATGTAAGGTAGTCCTGTATATATATATATATATATATATATATATATATATATATATAGAGATGTAAAGGATTCCTGTATATATATGTTCTGATATACAGATGTAAGGTAGTTCTGTATATATATATATATATATATATACAGTACAGACCAAAAGTTTGGACACACCTTCTCATTCAAAGAGTTTTCTGTATTTTCATGACTATGAAAATTGTAGGTTCACACTGAAGGCATCAAAACTATGAATTAACACATGTGGAATTACTGTATATACTTAACAAAAAAGTGTGAAACAACTGAAAATATGTCTTATATTCTAGGTTTTTAATAGTAGCCCCTTTTGCTTTGATTCCTGCTTTGCACTCTTGACATTCTCTTGATGAGCTTCAAGTGGTAGTCACCTGAAATGGTCCTCCAACAGTCTTGAAGGAGTTCCCAGAGATGCTTAGCACTTGTTGGCCCTTGTGCCTTCACTCTGCGGTCAAGCTCCCCCCAAACCATCTCGTAGCACCCCATCACTCTTCTTCTTGGTCAGATAACCCTTACACAGCCTGGATGTGTTTGGGGTCATTGTCCTATTGAAAAATCAATGATGGTCCAACTAAACGCAAACCGGATGGAATAGCATGTCGCTGCAAGATGCTGTGGTGGTCATGCTGGTTCAGTATGCCTTTAATATTGAATAAATTCCCAATAGTGTCACCAGCAAAGAACCCCCATACCATCATACCTCCTCCTCCATGCTTCACAGTGGCAACCAGGCATGTAGAGTCCATCTGTTCACCTTTTCTGCATTGCACAAAGACAAGGTGGTTAGAACCAAAGATCTCAGATTTGGACTCATAAGACCAAAGCACAGGTTTCCACTGGTCTAGTGTCCATTCCGTGTGTTCTTTAGCCAAAACAAGTCTCTTGTGCTGGTTGCCTGTCCTTAGCAGTGGCTTCCTGGCAGCTATTTTACCATGAAGGGCTGCTGCACAAAGTCTCCTCTTACCAGTTGTTGTAGAGATGTCTCTGCTGCTAGAACTCTGTGTGCCGCCATTGACCTGGTCTCTAATCTGAGCTGCTGGTAACCTGTGATATCTGAGGCTGCTGACTCGGATGAACTTCTCCTCCGCAGCAGAGGTGACTCTTGGTCTTCCTTTCCTGGGGCCGTCCTCATATCAGCCAGTTTCTTTGTATTGCTTGATGGTTTTTGCAACTGCACATGGGGACACTTTCAAAGTTTTTCCAATTTTTCAGACTGACTGACCTTTATTTCTTAATGTAATGATGGCCACTTGTTTTTCTTTACTTAGCTTCTATTTTCAGTCTATTCAGTAGGACTATCAGCCGTGTATCCACCTGACTTCTGCACAACACAGCTGATGGTCCCAACCCCATTTATAGGGCAAGTAATCCCACTTATTACACCTGACGGGGCACACCTGTGAAGTGACAACCATTTCCGGTGACTACCTCCTAAAGCTCATCAAGAGAATGCCAAGAGTGCAAAATAGTAATCAAAGCAAAAGGTGGCTACTTTGAAGAACCTAGAATATAAGACAGATTTTCAGTTGTTTCACACTTTTTTGTTAAGTATCTAATTCCACATGTATAATTCATAGTTTTGATGCCTTTAGTGTGAATCTACCATTTTTATAGTCATGAAAATACAGAAAACTCTTTGAATGAGAAGGTGTGTCTTTTGGTCTGTACCATATGTTCTGATATACAGATGTAAGGTAGTCCTGTGTATATATATATATATATATATATATATATGTATATATATATATATATATATATATATATATATATATATATATGTTCTGATATACAGATGTAAGGGATTCCTGTATATATATGCTCTGATATACAGATGTAAGGTAGTCCTGTATATATATATATATATATATATATATATATATATATATATATATATATGCTCTGATATACAGATGTACAGGATTCCTGTATATATATATATATATATATATATATATATATATATATATACTCTGATATACAGATGTAAGGTAGTCCTGTATATATATATATATATATATATATATATATATATATATAAATATATGTGTGTGTGTGTGTGTTCTGATATACAGATGTAAGGGATTCCTGTATATATATGTTCTAATATACAGATCTAAGGGAGTTTTATATATATATATATATATATATATATATATATATATATGCTCTGATATACAGATGTAAGGTAGTCCTGTATGTATATGTTCTGATATATAGATGTAAGGGGATCGTGTATATGTGTGTGTGTTCTGATATACAGAAGTAAAGGATTCCTGTATATTTTCCAATATAGAGACGTACGGGCTACAGATGAAAAGGACTATATATATATATATATATATATATATATATATATATATATATATATAATTTCTTTTGTACTGCCTTGATACGGTTGAGACATGGAAACACCAACACATTCAATCATATGCTGAGAATACGCGCCTTTGGGATACATTTTGCTTTTTAATATCTATGGGCACAATAGACAAATAGATCAGAATTTCCCAGTATACACACGGAATGTAGTAAATGTGGTAGAAACCCTTTACGTAAAACCTCCAAATATCCAAAGCCACTTGGAGCACAAGACTTAAACCTACAGACAAGATGTGAACATTTCACAGTAAGGTTCTGTTCACACTGGCGTTGACACTTTTGCTTTTACAGGCTCCTTGTCTAATAGATGGACCCATCATGATCCATTAGTATCCTTTTTTTATTCCCACTGACTTGAATAGAATAGCATAGCATTGTATGCAGACAGAATCACTATAATAAACCACTAATGTGAATAGAGCCCTAAGCTAACAAGTATATGGAACACTGAGAAGAATTTGTTGGGATTAATGAGAAAGTGAACTATCCTGGACTGGTAGAAACAAGGGGCACACAGGGATCATTCTGTAACTGTAGATGAACTGTTTTGTTGCAAGAAATGTTACAACATTAGTTATAATAGGAAAAAAAGGGAAGAAGCAACAAATGTTACATGTACAGAAACCCACAGCCTATAAATACTCATTGTATGCATGTCACAAAACCTATAAGATTGCAAATGTATTTTACAAGTTGCAAGGTTAGAGAATACAGCCTGTGTTCAGTTTATAATTGTTTTACAATATCTATCTATCTATCTATCTATCTATCTATCTATCTATCTATCTATCTATCTATCTTCTATCTATCTATCTATCTATCTATCTTCTATCTATCTATCTATCTATCTATCTCCTATCTATCTATCTATCTATCTATCTATCTATCTATCTATCTACCTATCTATCTCCTATCTATCTATCTATCTATCTCCTATCTATCTATCTATCTATCTATTATCTATCTATCTATCTATCTATCTATCTATCTATCTATCGGATCTAGCCATCAGATCGATCTATCTATCTATCTATCTCCTCTCTATCTATCTATCTATCTATCTATCTATCTAATTTTTATATATTTCATATATATATATATATATATATATATATATATATATATATATATATCCATCTTATATCTATGTTCCTAATCTATCTGTATAACTTTTGTCATATCTATCAGCTATGTTCTAGCTAATATCAGTCTCATACCAATATGACAATCTTATAAGCTCATGTCTATTTTTTCTTTTTCTTTTTGAAGTAGCCTATAGCTATTATAACCTGTATCTCCCCATATCTCTATCTGCCTACAATCTCCCCTGCACACACTTCCCATAGACATTACACTATCCATATGCCTCACATAAATACATAATTACACATCTTGTTTCTATTAAACACATCTATCCGGCCTGGGCAGATTTAGGTTCTATATCTGGCAAATATTTGCTTAACTTGCTCTGGGGTAGAGAAGAAAGAATGGAGGGAAGATTAATTTTAGTTGTAAAAGCAATGTGCAGTGTGATCTATTCCCTCACTGACCTACAGGGGGAGCAAGAGATTTATAAGTATTACCTGTCTTGCATATGAAGATAAACATGGACTTTATAGCTTCCCCTGTTTAAGTAGCATTAACCCTTTTGGTTCAGGTTTGGTTTGGCAGTGTATATATAGGATTCAGCAGCCATTCATATGTCATGTCCTCTGGGTACAGTGAATCTGCCTACAGTGACATTAAATAGCTAGAAAATACACCGCAACGGCCGCTCATGTGGAGAATGAAGGGCAGGGGTTTATGTATCATGTGGTAATCCATCATAAAAAAACAGGTTTCATTGGTTTATAGGACAGTAGAGAAGAACACATTTTATTTACTATATTTTTACATTTTGTACCACAAAAAAGGTAGAGACATATCAGGAATGTATGTGGCTACAAGTGTATATATTGTATATGAAAAAAAATCCTTTATTTCAGAAATGATGTGGGTCTGATTTCAATTATTCTGGATAATTGGACGGTCATAGAAAAGTATCTATAACTCACCTCACTGTAAGGACGGAGAAACCGGCAGGATGAGGCCTGGTGTAAATGTAAGAGCCCTCACTACTATAGGTGATAGGAATACAAATGTAAATGGTTATTCCTGTTCAGTCTTGTAAAATTCCACATTATGATTCTACAATAAGTCCTTTATTTATATAGCGCCAACTTATTTTGCAACACTTTACATAGCTTGTGTGCTGATAGATAGATAGATAGATAATAGGAAGGAGATAGATAGCAGATAGATAGATAGATAGATAGATAGATAGATAGATAGATAGATGGTGAATGGTAAATATATATTTCAAAAACGCTGCAGCACTCCGGAGGTAGTGAAAAAATGGTGCAAAAATTTATTTATATATATTTATTTATAGATAGATAGATAGATAGAGAAGACTTCAGTTAAAAAACGTAGTGGTTTATTCCAATTCAAAATATTCACATGTGCAACACAGCAAAGCACAACGTTTCGGTGGGGTAACCGCCATTATCTATCCTATCTATCTATCTATATATAGAGAGAGAGAGAGAGATAAATATCTCACGATGTAGATATGAAATAGGTAGATATATGGTAGATAGAAAAATAGATACACTATAGTTGTGAGATGGCTAGAAATAGATCGAATAAATAGGAAGATACCCCGCTGAAACGTTGTGCTTTGCTGTGTTGAATATTTTGATTTGGAATAAACCACTAAGTTTTTTCACTGAATTGGTGTACTGCGGATCATCATCTTCTCTAACTACAGAGGTTCGTGGTCGGAGCCAAGTCTGCTGGCACCAACCTTCTTGGGACTTGTAGTGCCACTCATTTCCTTAAACATAGATAGATAGATAGATTAGAGAAAGAGAGATATGAGATAGATAGATAGATAGATAGATAGATAGGAGATAGATAGATAGATAGATGGATATGAGAGAGAAAATATAGATAGATAGATGGATAGATAGATGCGAGAGAGAGAGAGAGAGAGAGAGAGAGAGAGAGAGAGAGAGAGAGAGAAAGAGAGATGAAGAGGTAGAGGTAGGGCGAGAGAAGAGACTGGACTTACATAGTTATTAGATAGATAGACATGAAAAGATAGAGAGATGAAAGGATAGAAATGAAAAATAGACACCAGAGAGAGAGAGAGAGAGAGAGAGGGAGAGAGAGAGAGAGAGAGAGAGAGAGAGAAAGAAAGAAAGAAAGAAAGAAAGAAAGAAAGAAAGAAAGAAAGAGACAGACATGAAATTAAAAAAATGAGAGGGAGATACATAGCGATTGGAGAAAGGGGATATATATATATATATATATATATATATATATATATATATATATATGATAACTAGATAGATAGATAGATAGATAGATAGATAAGAAAGATAGGGACATGGGATTAGGGAGCTATAGGTGCATATATAGAGGAATAGACAGACAGAAATGGGGGAAGAGAGAAACCTTTTAGACATGTATTATTCAGCTAACACAAATTAATAATGCCCACAGATTTGCCTTTTACATTGGAAATACATCAGACAGAGAATTCTCATTGATTTTCCCCCAAATTCTCATTTTCCTATATACTGAGTATTCAACCAACAAAACCGACACAGTCATTTTTTAATTCTTTGATTGTAATTTGTATAATAATAATCTTTGTACGGCCCCAACTTTACAATACAGAGGTTACACATACAGACAAGATGAGACATTACGCAGAAAGCAGCCGACCCCAAACCATACATGAGGCGGAGGGCCCGGCTCCCAGGAGCTCACCATCCTGCTTCCTCTAATACAAAAAAAGAACAATTTTAATAAAACAATTGAAGGGCTTCTTTCGCAATTGCAGATGATAAAGCCATGAAAATAAGTAGAATACCATCTGTGGACTCTGGATTTTCTCCGTTATGTCAACATCTTTTATAGCTTTGTAGCTAAACGCCAAACTAAAATGGCCAGTTTATTTGGGGTAAAGACCTGGGATATAATTATAATATATAAAAAAAAAAATATCGTAAACAAAGAATAAAAAGTATAAAAAAAAAACATAAATAGAAATAGTAAATAAACTGCATAGAAACAGGGAATAGCACACCAGGGAAAATCATCAATTCAAGGAGATAAAATTCCACGACGAGCTTAGATTTATATAACGTTTACATGTTTTTATATTATATATTTAAATATATATATTTAATATGAATAGTGTGAACCAGGCCTAACACTATACACAGAGCTCTACACAAAGGGAAAAGGAGTTGGATGGATGAAATGAATTCTTGATGTTACTGGTTAAATACAATAGGAAGAATAAGATAATGGCGGAGATACAATATATATATATAAAATGTATTTGGAGTGGCTCAGTATCTAGAATGAGAATGGAAGAAGACTACAACCCCCTATGTCCGCCGTGGTGTTGTTCTTTGTCCATTGTACACATGATGGCAGGGGGGTGTATACTTTTCCACACAATTGATTTTTTTTTTTCTACATGGTTTTCTAACACCGTCACACAAATCCAGCTTCAATGAAACCTATAGAGAGACGTGTAGGCTGTGTGCAGACACAGGCACATGCTAGGCTGCTATGTTACAGTGCTGGGTCATGCTATGAGCGTGTCTTGCCTTCCCCAGGCTGGGAACAGCAGCAGCAGCGACGGCTCCATTACCGAGCAGAGAACAAATAATAAAGCTCGCCTTAAAATGGCTGCTGTGCTCCTGTGTCTGTCAGCACCCAGCACCTCGCACAGCACAAAACAGGCGGCAGCCTCAATTGGCTTTTACAGACAGGCAAATTATGGTGGTTTTCCTCCTCTGTAACCCCATAAATTGTAGTGACAGATATAAAGCTGAGGAACAGCTGTGAGCACAGGGCAGCTGCACCCCACAAGTCTGCACACTATACTGGTCACTTGGTCAGTAATCAACTGTCTCCATAGACAGGTGCCAAACCGCAGAGGTCCCATTTATGGACTGTTTATATACTGTGTCTATCAGCTTACCCCCTCATAGTCCCCGGCTACTCACACCACAGCCCAGGAGTAGCCATAAACTGGCAATACATGTATGATGTACAAGATAGATAGATAGATAGATAGATAGATAGATAGATAGATAGATAGATAGATAGGAGATAGATGAGAGTCATATGTGATAGATTAAAAGATAGATAAATAAAGGTAGATAAATAGGAGATAAACGCATAGATAGCGAAAAAGATGTATGTATGGATGGATAGATATGAGACAAATACAAAACACAGAGATATGAATTAGATAGATAGAAGATAGAATATATAATGGATGAATGGAATATATAATGTAGGAAGGAGAGAGGAGCCGCACTTCTTCACAGGTGTAGCGGGTGCAGTTGGATCCAAATCCTTTGGCAAGGGGGATCCCCAAGTATCACACAAAATCCAAAGCACTCCAGCAAAAGGTGAAAAAAGGTGTTGGTTTATTACAAAAATGTGCAAAAACACAGGATGCAACGTTTCAGTTCTCTCACAGAACCATTTTCAAGCATGAAAGCATGGAATATATAATGGATAGATGCATAGATAGATAGATAGATAGATAGATAGATAGATAGATAGATAGATAGATAGAAAAGGAATATAGGAGCAGCACTACCTTATAGCGTATGTTGGTGCCAGCAGATTCCCCGGCCAGGGGTACAAATGTCCATATACAAGGAATAGTCCACAGCACTCCAAGGTTGTGAAGCAAACGTGAGATTTATTCCATTAATTCATAACATCAAATAGTGGTAGCATGCAGCAATAGACGCCGTATTCGTTGTATATAGATAGATAGATAGATAGATCTGAGACAGACACATGAGAGAAATATAATATAGATAGGTGGGAATTGATGTACAAAGAGATGATAGATAGATAGATAGATAGATAGATAGATAGATAGATAGATAGATAGATAGATAGATAGATAGATACGTCGTAATAGGTTAGGTTAGGTTTCAGTGGTTTTAAACGTGTTAAAAATTTTCATGAAGTGTTATTTTATTATTTTTATTTAGTATATGTCTGGTGTTTTCAAGTCCTACAGAACTTATGAATAACTTATGGCAAATAAAAAAAAGGTGCCCATACCCTCAGATGGCTACATTTTGAGGAAATAACAGCTGACCCCCAAAAATGCCACGGCCCACAGCACTTTGTACGTCTCTTCTCACATTTTACTATGGACACTAATGTAACATCTACCTATAGTGTTTTTGGTATAAAAAACACACACACAAAAACACCATGAAAAATTATGTTTTTTTCTTAGCAAATTCTAGTGTGTGAAACCAGCCTAACATTTATCTACATTTATCTGTATCTACATTACTCTATTGACACATCAGCCATTTTGTACAACTCTATGGGTGCAGGAGATATATAACAATAGGAGACATATCAATACATAGGAATAAAGAGGCAGATTTAGCATTAAGCACGGAGGAGAAGCTGAGTGACAAGAAGGGTGACTATACTCTTAGTGATCCCTCATAAGTTGTCACCCAGCTTTCCCAGACACAGATATGACTTGGATTTCAGATGACTGGTTCATAATGTGAGTTTCTTAATATTGTATTGATAATAAATGTAATATTTAATATACAAAGAGATCTCAATCATAATAAAAGCAACAAAGAAAAACTAAATGCATTAATAAAGCATTTAACATCTACACAAAAATGTTATACAAAAAGCAACAAAGACAAATAGCAGCGGATTCTTCACTTATAGGACAATAGGTGACTACACAGTGACCATCTATCGGTACAATATACAGTCCCCATCTAACGGGATATTATACAGTCCCTATCTAACAGTACAATATACAGTCCCCATCTAACGGGATATTATACAGTCCCTATCTAACAGTACAATATACAGTCCCCATCTAACGGGATATTATACAGTCCCTATCTAACGGGATATTATACAGTCCCTATCTAACAGTACAATATACAGTCCCCATCTAACGGGATATTATACAGTCCCTATCTAACAGTACAATATACAGTCCCCATCTAACGGGATATTATACAGTACCTATCTAACAGTACAATATACAGTCCCCATTTAACAGTACAATATACAGTCCCCATCTAACAGGATATTATATAGTCCCTATCTAACAGTATAATATACAGTCCCCATCTAAATGTATAATATACAGTCCCCGTTTAACTATATTATACAGTCGCCACTAACAGGATATTATAAGGTGCCCATCTAACAGTATGATATACATTCCCCATCTAACAGTATAATATACAGTCCCCACTAACAGTATAATATACAGTCGCCACTAACAGGATATTATAAGGTGCCCATCTAACAGTATAATATACAGTCCCCACTAACAGTATAATATACAGTCGCCACTAACAGGATATTATAAGGTGCCCATCTAACAGTATAATATACATTCCCCATCTAACAGTATAATATACAATCCCCACTAACAGGATATTATACACCCCCCATCTAACAGAATATTATACAGTCCCCACTAACAGAATATTATAAGGTCTCCATCTAGCGGTATAATATACAGCCCCCATCTAACAAATGATTTCATCCACTATACGGCATCGGGTGGAGCGTGTTGTGTAAAATTATTATTGCTCCATTGACTATTATTGCTTTGTATTATAATATTGGCTTGAGGCCTAAGGCCTCATCAAACTGGATTCATGAAACCTTGTACAGGGCAGCAGTGGGGCAGTTTCCCATAACAACCAATCAGGTTCCAGCTTTCATTTTTCAGAATCCTTTTTCACAATTAAAGCTGGAATCTGATTGGTTGCTATGGGCAACTGCCTCACTGCTGCCCTGTACAAGGTTAGATAAATCTTAGCATGGTTGGAGCTGAAGCTGGTGGAATCCCAAGGAGTCAGTGTATCGTGATTCGTGTGGATTATACAATTACATGTGGATGCAATATACCAGGCTATAGAGTCTATAGAGACCTAACAACACGTAAACCTATGTCTATATATATGGTATAGATATGCTGATATATAAAGTATAGATATGCTGAAATTATTTATTTTATAACAACATCCAATGATATGCAGAAAATCTTATAGTTCAATGCAGAACAGAAATCTTTCTATTTTTTTAGCACTGAACCTGGAAGCACTGCATTACCAGGTCTCTGCCTGGAAAGGACAGAGCAAGCTATCCAGCTCCCTGTTCTAAAAATCCATTTTATATGTAGTCCCCAGATGGGAGACATATTAGATATTATACTTATAGGAACAGATACTACACTTGATCTTAGCCAAAAGGCCGAGAAGCAATCTCCTGTCTCCTATCTATCTGTCTATCTATTATCTATCTATCTATCTATCTATCTATCTATCTATCTATCTATCTATCTATCTATCTATCTCCTGTCTCCTATCTATCTGTCTATCTATTATCTATCTATCTATCTATCTATCTATCTATCTATCTATCTATCTATCTATCTCCTATCTATCTATCTATCTATCTATCTATCTATCTCCTGTCTCCTATCTATCTGTCTATCTATTATCTATCTATCTATCTATCTAGTCCACAGAAATCCGCAGCACTCCAACATGTGGTAAGAAAATTTATTCCATCAACACAGGTACAAAAATGGCCATTTTTGTACCTGTGTTGATGGAATGAATTTTCTTACCACATGTTGGAGTGCTGCGGATTTCTGTGGACTGTGTTTGGGATCCCTAGCCAAGGGACTTTCTTCGCTGGCACCCACGTCTTTGCCCCCGGATGTGCGGCTTTTCTCTGGACTATCTATCTATCTATCTATCTATCTATCTATCTATCTATCTATCTATCTATCTCCTGTCTCCTATCTATCTGTCTATCTATTATCTATCTATCTATCTATCTATCTCCTATCTATCTATCTATCTATCTATCTATCTATCTCCTATCTATCTATCTATCTATCTATCTATCTATCTATCTATCTCCTATTATCTATCTATCCATCTATCTATTATCTATCTATCTAGCTATCTATTAGAGATGAGCGAACCTGGAGCATGCTCGAATCGATCCGAACCCGAACTTTCGGTATTTGATTAGCGGTGGCTACTGAAGTTGGATAAAGCCCTAAGGCTATGTGGAAAACATGGATATAGTCATTGGCTGTATCCATGTTTTCCAGACAACCTTAGAGCTTTATCCAAGTTCAGCAGCCCCAGCTAATCAAATACCGAACGTTCGGGTTCGGATCGACTCGAACCCGAACCCGGTTCGCTTATCTCTAATATCTATATATCTCTCTCTCTATCTATCTATCTATCTAATTATCTATCTATCTATCTATCTATCTATCTATCTATCTATCTATCTATCTATCTATCTTCTATCTATCTATCTATCTATCTCCTATCTATCTATCTATCTATATCTATCTATCTATCTCCTATCTATCTATCTATCTATCTATCTCCTATCTATCTATCTATCTATCTGTCTATATCTATCTCTATATCTATCTCCTATCTATCTATCTATCTATCTATCTATCTATCGCCTATCTATCTATACGTCCAAAAAGGGTAGCTGCCAGCCCAAAAATTATTCAGTGATTTATTTCAACAACTGTTTATCTTATGAGTTGAAGTATATCACTGAATCATTTGTTGGAGTGTCGCTACCCGTTTTTGGACTTCTGTATACCACACAAGTGGACCCTTAATGCAGGAGCCAGCACCGATACTTCTTTATTACATTGAGTGCCGTAGACATTATGTCTCACCAACTATCTATCTCCTATCTATCTATCTATCTATCTCCTATCTATCTCCTATCTATCTATCTATCTATCTCCTATCTATCCATCCATCCATCCATCCATCTTCTATCTATCTATCTATCTATCTATCTATCTATCTATCTATCTAATATCTATCTATCGGTTTGTCTATCTCATATGCATCATTCTTTCTATTGTACTGTAATTTGAATTCTGTCTATCTATCCCATATTAACTTATCTTTATAGCTACAAGGGTTGCAGAGACAGCAGTTGAACCTGGGTCCCAGTGTGTGAGTTGTTAAGGCCGCTCTACCATAGAAGAAGACATTAATATTGGAACTAGTAGATAGTGTATTGGGGCCCTTATCTGATATAACAAAAAACTAAGGCAGGTTTACATTCATCTGGTGATTCGGTGGCGTTTCCCTCCAGCACAGTAGAAAAGAGCTGGTGGAAAACACAACTTTAAACTGATCCCATTCATCTAAATAGAGCAGTTTATAGCATCTGGCGTGCTAATATTGTTGCCGGATCGCCGGACATGGCGTATGCCAGAACATGTCTTGCAGCGTTCTGCCGTACGGCCTGCCCACTGATGGAAAAAAAGGGTAGAAAGCCGGATGTTTCTAAAAAAAAAAAAAAAAAAAAGCTGAACCGGATGCAACTGATAAATGGGAACCCCGCCTAAGCAGAATTATGTGTTGTTTATTCTTCTTGAATCCCCAGTGAGTATAATACGGATATTTTATACACCTAATTTGTGGCCTTTTTTTATTTTACACTGCATGTATGTTTTCAGGAAAATACCACAGTAGTAAAACCGCCGTTAAACATCATATATTAATACGGCCTAAGAATTTAAAATAAAAAAATATGAACATTGTCGTTTTGTCAGCTCCACATAGGGAAAATGAGTATCAAATTAATTTTCTTTGTTCCATCACCCAAATTTATAACAAATTTTAAGAAAATCTTTATTCAGAGATGAAGAGGTATAATCCTGGTAGAGGAGACGGCACAGGGTGCACGCTGGTGATTGGGAGGGCGATGAATGTAGATTGCAGGCCCAGTGGATTCTGCTGATGTGATTCCCTCAATGACAAGGGCGGCTTTGTTAGAACTGCAGGCGGCTTCAAGGTCGGTTGTTCTTTAACACTTCAGTGCCCACAGGGTCTATTACACATTACTTTATAAAACACACTGGAGAGCTTTACTAGAGAGCCAGCTCCATGCTCCCTGCTGTACACAGCTCCTGAATACCATGCAAAATAGCCATTATCTGTGTGCAAAAAGCATGCTGTTTTTGTTTGTCTTGCAGGGTTGTGTTATATAGCTGTCCCTTCCCCAACCTTCATTCACTATAGCTGGGACTATTCTCTATGCCCATGGCTCAGACTTCCTCAGATTTATGATGATTACAGTCAAGTAGTTGATAGATAGATAGATAGATAGATAGATAGATAGATAGATAGATAGATAGATAGGAGATAGATAGATAGATAGATAGGAGACAGATAGAAGATAGATAGATAAACATAAAATAGCTTGATAGATAGACAAATAGGGTATTGATAGCTAGCTAGATGGATAGATAGACAGACATATATGCCAGGACATAGATGATAGATATATATATAGATACAGGCTCGGACTGGGCCACCGGGGGGCCGGGGAAACCCCCGGTGGGCCCCGAGCTGGAGTGGGCCCCCTGCTCCTAGGGGGGCCGGGGGCCGCACCTCCCTTTTTAACTGGAAGCGATCGCAACAATCGCTTCCAGTTAAATGTAAGCAGTGTTGTGATTGACAGGGCGGGAAGCCTACGGCTTCCCGCCCTGTCAATCACTCTTGTGACCGCAAGCAGAGATTTGCTTGCGATCACAAGAGTTACGCAAGCTCCGTTGCGAAGTCCCGGCAGCGTCATCACTGACCTCAGTGTGCGCCGCGGCGGCTAGGACTTCCGGTTCATGCAGCGCATACCGGAAGTCCCAGCCACCGCGGCGCACACTGAGGTCAGTGATGGCGCCGGCGGGACTTCACATCGGAGCTGCTCACCTGTCAGGAGAAGAGAGAAGAGGAGGCCGGCGACCGACGGGGGATCGTGTGGTTAGGTGAGTTGTCTTGTGTTTTTTTTTTATTTTTTATCAGAGGGGGCAAGATAAGGGGGGGGGGCTGTATACAGGGGAGGACAACATAGGGGGGCTGTATACAGGGGGGAGGACAACATAGGGGGCTGTATACAGGGGGAGGACAACACAAGGGGGGCTGTATACAGGGAAGGACAACATAAGGGGGGTATATACAGGGAAGGACAACATAAGGGGCTGTATACAGGGGGAGGACAACATAAGGGGCTGTATACAGGGGAGGACAACATAAGGGGCTGTATACAGGGGAAGGAAAACTTAAGGGGGCTATATGGGGCAAGGACAACATAAGGGGGCTATACGGGGGAATAGACAACATAAGGGGCTATATGGGGGGTAGGGATGGCCAACATAAGGGGGCTATCTATATGGGGGGATGGATAACACAAGCGGGCCAGTTATAAGGGGGATAACACAGGGAGCCATCTATAAGGGACACTGGTTGGGGGCAATTTATAAGGAGGACAACACTGAGGAGGCATCTATAAAGGGCACTACACAGAGGGGGACAACAATGGGGGGCATCTATAAGGTTAACTATACTGGGTGCGGTGTGTATACAATAGGCTATAGGGGGCATCTACTTTAGTGGACTACACAGAGGGGTCATCTATAAGGGGACTACACAGAGGGGGCCATATACTATAGGGCAGGAATAGGGAACCTTGGATCTCCAGCTGTTGCAGTTGTTGCAGGCATGAAGGGAGTTGTAGTTTTGCAACAGCTGGAGAGCCAAGGTTCCCTACCCCTGATAATAGGGAATGCACAGAGGTTGTCATCTACTATAAAGGGATTACACAGAGGGGGATCTCTACTATAGTAGAGGCACACAGGGACACAGGGCCATCTATATGGAGGACTGAACAAGGGGCCATCTACAAGGTGTGTGCACAATATATATATATGTGTATATATATATATATATATATATATATATATATATATGAACACACACACACACAATAGTCAGGGCTAACCACTGAGAGAAGGTGTAAAGAGGCCAATACAGATGTGCAGTTTGTAGAGAGATGAGGATGGTGACAGAGCGAGGAGCCTAATATATTTCTCTGGCAGATTCTGTGGATTCGTGGCTCGGAGAAGTTCTCATAACGGCCCAGGGCAGATGGAGAAGTAGATGAAAAGGGAAGAACTCCGATCAGAGAAGACGTCCCCTGTGAGTCACTAAATCTATGTGCACTGTAACGTATATAGTGTAGAGCTGGGGCTACCTCTGTATGACTGTATGAGGGGATATTGATCTTTGTTCAGAGGATTTTATTCAGTAGCAGCTGGGGTGTTAGTCAGTAAATGGCGGTGTTAGTCAGTATGTGGGGGTATTATTTGTTACTTGTAATCTGGTGCGGTGTTCATTGGTCTTAGTATACCAGATTTGGTCAGTAACAATATGGTGGTGATGGTTGTGGTGTGGCGGTAATATTTCCCCCATGTGTACTGGTAATTTTGGTCTCAGTATACAGGATTTGGTCAGTAACAGTATAGCGGTAATATGTATGGTGATACTATTTCCCTCCTGTATACTGGTTTATTGGTAATATCGGTCTTGATATACAGGATTTGGTCAGTTACTGTATAGCGGTAATATGTGTGGGGATATTTGCTCTTTATATACTGGTGTTATTGGTAGCATACAGTGTTATCATGCAAAGAAAATTGTCTTATAGCGCGATTACACCAGCCAATAATCGGTAACAAGTGCTCCTAGGAAGTCTATTCAGCCGATGATCGGCCCATGTAAAAGTGCCAGAGATTGGCTGACATGCAAGCAAATGCCCCATAGTCGGCTGATTTGATCTTTTGTGCGGCTAAGATCATTGCTGTCGGCTGCACATCTCTATATATTCCTGCCCTGCTGATTAGCAATCATTTGCAGCCCTACACTGCCCCATATCACGCCGTGTTAATGTACCTTTATTAAAGTTACCATAGATAAGTGCGGTGGCAGAAGGGTGGGCCCCAAGAATGATTTCCCCTGGTGGGCCAAGGCACTCCAGTCCGACACTGTATAGATAGATAGATAGATAGATAGATAGATAGATAGGAGATAGATAGATAGATAGATAGATAGATAGATAGGAGATACATAGATAGATAGATAGATAGATAGATAGATAGATAGATAGATAGATAGGAGATAGATAGATAGGAGATAGATAGATAGATAGATAGATAGATAGATAGATAGATAGATAGATAGATGCTGCACTATTATTTTACAATAAAACACTTTGGTTGAAACATGAATTGGAGTGCTGTAGGCGATCCTTTGGAATAGATAGATAGATAGATAGATAGATAGATAGATAGATAGATAGATAGATAGATAGGAGATAGATAGATAGATAGATAGATAGATAGATAGATAGATAGATAAAGATATAAACATACAGACGTAGATAACCACATATAATTTATAAAGTCAGCGAGAGCCGTAAGTAAGATAGATGGATAAATAAATCCACAGAAGTCACCGCAGCACTCAAATATCATGAAAAAAAAAATGTGTATTATTCACCCAGCAGTAAAGATATTTTAGCAGCACATTATCGCTATTTCAAGCAGTGAACATGTAAACCATTAGATGTGTATATACTAAGTGTGCTTCATTCAGTGATATATGATACATAATCCTACATCATATACATGAATAAATAAACAGAGAGAAAGAGGACAGTGATTATCTTCTATTGCTTAAAGTGCATTAAAGTAATTGAAATTACAGCCAGATAGATGCATGATAGACAGATAGATAGATAGATAGATAGATAGATAGATAGACAGATAGATAGTAGATAGATAGATAATAGATAGGAGATAGATAGATAGATAGATAGATAGATAGATAGATAGATAGATAGATAGATAGATAGGAGATAGGAGATATATAGATAGATAGATAGTAGATAGATAGATAGATAGATAGGAGATAGATAGATAGATAGGAGATAGATAGATAGATAGATAGATAGATAGATAGATAGATAGATAGATAGATAATAGATAAATTTTATTCCATTTAAAAAAGCCTTTACAAAGTGCAATGTTTCTGCCCCAGATTGGAGCCTTTGTCAAGCACACTGGAGCAGAAACATTGCATTTTGTAAAGGCTTTTTTGCATGAAATAAGTTTTCTTCACTACTTGAACAGAACTCTAAAGGACTCTATTTGGCTACTTATCAAGGAAACATTTTTCCACCCTTCAGCCTGCCTGCACCCACATCTATACACATTGTGCAGTGCACCCCTCTTGTGGATAGATAGATAGATAGATAGATAGATAGATAGATAGATAGATAGATAGATGAAAGATAGATAGATAGATAGATAGATAGATAGATAGGAGAAAGATAGATGATAGATAGATAGATAGATAGATAGATAGATAGATAGATGATAGATAGAGAGATAGATAGAGAGAGAGATAGATAGATAGATAGATAGGAGATAGATAGATAGATAGATAGATAGATAGATAGATAGATACTGTAGATAGATAGATAGATAGATAGATAGATAGATAGATAGATAGATAGATAGATACTGTAGATAGATAGATAGATAGATAGATAGATAGATAGATAGATAGATAGATAGGAGATAGATAGATAGATAGATAGATAGATAGATAGGAGATAGATAGGAGATAGATAGATAGATAGATAGATAGATAGATAGATAGATAGGAGATAGATAGATAGATAGATACTGTAGATAGATAGATAGATAGATAGATAGATAGATAGATAGATAGATAGATAGGAGATAGATAGGAGATAGATGTACTTTTCCCTATTTTTGCTTTTATTTTACTGTGTATAAATCTAGTCTTATATGTTTACAGAAAAATGAAGACTGTTATAAACTTATGGTGTGACTAACATACAGAGTATTTGATAACACCAGCACATATTCTGTCCACGCTAACTCTTGGGAAATGTTTTCTTTGCCTATGTACTATTTTTATTTTATATTTCATATTCAGTGACATCACGGTTTTGTCTTCCTTCTATTGGAATGAGTTATGATTTTTTTATGTCTGAACCTACCCTCTTCATTCATATCCTCCGATGTATCCTGGATTCTCTAGTTGTCAAGCTTCCATTCCTTTATCTATATAGTATACATGTATGTAGACAGTAGACCCTGTTTTGCTGAAGCTGTATTCATCCCATATGATTAGACTGATTGTAATTTTTTGGCGAGAGCTCCCCTGCATAGTTGTAATGTTACAAAAGTTATATCAGACTTGTATGCTTATGACCATTCCTCCAGACAGGCCATCTATATCAGATTTGTGGGGTCTGATTGTGATGAGCTGCAATACCAGGAATGGCCACTATGAGATACCTGGTGCTGTGCCTGGTAAGCAATGAAGAGGCCACAGTGCTCAATTAGCTGATCAGCGGAGGTACCCCCCCCCCCCCCCCCCCACACACACACACACACTGTTTATGGGGGTCAGACTCCAAAAATCTTATAGTAATGACCTATTTTAAGAATAGATCAATATAGAGGTCTCAGAATACCCATTTAAATTACCAAATTTTTGGCACCCCACAAGTAATAGATAACAGGGCGATAATCACTTTGTGTTATCGAAACCTTAAGGTGGACTTGTGCTCAATTACTTGCCCTGGACAGTAAAGATTTGGTCACAGTTTACTTTAGCAATTGTTCATTGAGCAGTTTTGCTGGATTACAGTCTCCAGATGCTTTGCAGCACTTAAAGGGGTTGGCCACTTTATAGTAAAATTGCTCAGTGTACAGTATTAGTAAGTGTACTCACTGTATAGACTGTCAGCAGCTCCCTGTGTACCTCATAGAGCTAACATCAGACTGCCCTGCTCTGTGGTGAGTCTATCCATAAGATGGCCGACATGGAGGAGCATGTGACCATGTCCCGCCCTCTGTGTCCTCCATAGGCATATTACAGACTCAGTTGTGGACAATGGCGGTGGATCATGATCACATCCTCCTCTATGTTGGCCATCTTATGGACAGACTCACCACAGAGCAGGACAGCACTTCCTGGAGGAGGAGAGTCTGATTTTAGCTCTATGAGGCACACAGGGAGCTGCTGTCAGTAAGTGCAGTGAGTACAGTTACTAATACTGTACACTGAACTATTTTACCATAAAGTGGCCAACCCCTTTAAGTGTTGCTGGTAGTGTTTGCAGCTTGGTGTTGCTAGTAGAGCGGATGCTATCCAATAATATAACAGATAGTGTCCTGAGGCAGACTATTACAGGTTGTGGCACAGTCTCACTTAAAGACTGTATGCAGAAAAGACGGTTGTGACATGTAGCCTCTGGGGAATAATTTAGGCCAACAAAGAGTTAAGTAATGCAAGGAACTAATTACCTCTTGATTTTCCAGTTTTTCCCAATTTCCTAATCTGGTTTAGGAGCAGGTGCCTGTAGTAGTACTTTCCTCTTGGTGTAGACTATAGACAGTCTTAGGCTGCATTCACATGTTCCGTGTTCCGCATGGAACACGGACGTGGAATGCCGGTAACAGACTCTCCCCCGCCCAGGCAGCATCTGTGATAAGATGCTGGGAGCGGAGGAACTGTACAGATATGCGCCGCGCTGTAATGAATCAGCTGCGCGGCTCTGTCATTACAGCGCAGCGCATATCTGTACAGTTCCCCGCTCCCAGCATCTTATCACAAATGCTGCCCGGGCGGGGGAGAGTCTGTTACAGGCATTCCACGTCCGTGTTCCGTGCAGAACATGGAACGTGTGAATGCAGCCTTAGCTGACACCTCCACACAATCAGAGCAAGTAATAACTGGAACAAGATGCTAGTAGTGGGATGGCTGGTACTGGGTCAGGTTCAGGGGCCCTTAAGAGACAAAAACTTCTCTTCACTTTTGGCTTGAGTTGAAATAAATTGAAGTTCAAGCTTTGAAGAGGTAGAAATGTCTCTTTCTGTGGCCTAACCCCCTTTCACCGGAAGTGTAGACTTTGTAGCAACTGGGTCTACAACTGAGCACTAAAACTAGAAGAGACCATCCCGTGGTCAGGCTAGGACTGGCTATACATTTTTGATTCCTCTGGGGAAAGAGGGATGAACTCTGATTTGCAGAGATTACTTCTAAGCCAGAAAGAGATAGACCTAGGGGGGCTCACTTGAAGTGTCATGTGACCAAATATTTACTTCCTTACATGTGACCATTGACTAACAAAATACCTCAGTGTTATGCTGGTTTGGCATGTGACATGTAATATAACAGTACATTCCCAAGACTTGGCACAAGATACACACAACAACAATAGGCTGGAACATGGGTATGGGGACACTGCAGTACTTGCTGGTGAGCTAACTCCCCTCCCCCCCCTTCCCTTCCTTCTTTTGGCCAATAGTTTTTCCAGGGTTCTTGTACAGACTTTTGAAAGTGAGGGAATGACGGAAAATGAAAAATGAATTTGTAAAACCGCATGTGTTTACCATGAATATCTGTGGTTTTATGGTTTACAGGTGAAACTTGTCCGAAAAATTTGTTTCACCTGTAAAGACCACACAGCCAGTAACTGCAATGCAAAAAGTCCAATCAATCTGTATGAAAACACACTTCAATGGGTTGTCCAGGCTTAGAAAAACATGGCCGCTTTTTTCCAGAAACACTTTTGTCCTCGGTTTGGGTGTGGTTTTTGCAGCTCCGTCCCATTAAAGTGAATGGAACTGAATTGTAATACCACACAAAACCTAAGGACAGGGGTGGTTCTGTTGCCGATAGCAACCAAATGCATCCCAGGTATCAGAATATAAGATGAAAGCTCTGCTGTAATTGGTTGCTTTGAGCACAGTTTATCCAATCACAGCCCAGGTTTTATTTTACCAGAGCAATTCTGAAATGAAAGCTGAGCTGTTTTTGGTTACTAAGGGCAAATGAGACAGATTGGTAAAATGTTCTATAAGATTCTATAGTGTTACTATTTTATTCTAGAAAGGGTATAATGCCCCATTGACAAGAAAATGGCATATATTAAAGGGGTATTCCACTCAAATATAACTTTTGACATGTTGTTGCCCATGGTGAGACTAACAATTCATTCCATAATTGTTATTATCTATTCTTCTTCCCCCAGTTCTGAGCTGCTGCTTTCTGCTGAAGACATAAAAATCTGTGTGTGAGCTTTTCTCTCCGTCTCACCCCCCTTGCTTCTGAGGCGGCTGATGTAAACAAGTCCCTGACTGGCTTTATCTGCAACATTGTAGCTTCTTTTTAATGCTGGGAGGATTAATCTGAGGTCAAGTTGCTGATAAACTCACTGTGATTATCCCTCCCAGCATTACAAAGAAGCTACAATGTTGCAGATAAAGCCAGTCAGGGACTTGTTTACATCAGCTGTCTCAGAGGGGAGGGGGGGAGGGGAAGACAGAGAGCATACAGTACGCAGTGATGTATAGAGCACTGCAGCTACCGAAGCCCAGGCTCCCGTCATAATAACAGGAGTCCCTGCTCTTGAGTGGGGTTTCCTGCTCAAGAGGGGGAGGGCTTCTGCTCCTGAATCGGCCTGTGGCCCCACTCAGGCTTAGCCGAAAGCACACCCTGCCCAGCCTGTAAGGAAAGAGTTTGCCCCACCCCACCAGAGGGCTAAGTGGTAATGCTGTGCATCCTCACTTAACCCTTTCTTTGCTGGTCCGGGCACAGTGTGGATCGCTGCTTAGTGTCTGGCCCGAAAAGAGTCACATGGCGGACCCCCCTCCATTTACCATGAGAGCATAGGTTGTATGTCTGCCCTGACGTCAGTGCTACCACCCCATTCAGCTCTATGATGAAGATATCCAAGCACTGTGCTCAGCTGTCTTCATCAGACCATAGAGTTGAATAGAGCACAAGACCCCTGTTCATGTGACAACACTTTTAGTCGAATAAGGCCTGTCCTCAAGTTATCTTCTAATTTCTATTCAGCTGTTATATCAGTTTCTGGGAAAGTTGGGTGACTACTCATATGTACGTCACCCCCAGCTTCCCTATAGAGTTAAACAGTAAATTCCCCCAAACAGCTGCCACACAAAATCCCAACCCATCAACCATTCAGGATCTGTGGAAAGCTGGGTGACAGTATGGCAGCCATATTGGTTGTGCCCTAACTTTCCCAGGAACAGATCTCAGACTATTAAAATAGAACCTTTATTTAGTGATTTTACTTTTTGGCCGCTGATTTCCCCCTGATTCCTGTAATCCGGGTTCAGGCCCTCTCTCCCTGCGCAGTGTGAACGGCCCCAGAACTCGCAGCACTTGTCTGGGCTCTTTATTCCGAGATGATTAAACCGAAGATTGGAATCTGTTCAGTATAGAAATTCATTGTTCCCTTCGTTCCCACTTGAAATTATGGCCACATGCACAAGAGAAACTGGCAGCCTTCCCGCGAACGTTTCATGAGCGACGTCACTTCCTTAGTGACTGAGTGAACCGTATGTAGATGCCAGGAACATTAAAATGTTAACCCCTTCCGTCCAGGCTGTGTCCAGTCCAGTGTCTCTATCGGCTCGGGTGTACAAACATCTCCCCGCTGCCAGAAGCCTCCAGCCTCCATTCTTATAATTCATACAAACGGCTCAGTGAGATTACAGCTCCGGAGGAATCTTTAATATTTAACACGCAGCCAAGTGTGGCCTTATTCATAGCCACTTCAATAATTGGAAGGCATTATATAGCCGCACATAGCTGCGGGGCACAGGTTCATTACCGTGCATTGTAATTATGCATGGATGTAAGTAAATACACAAACTAATAGGCCTATTAGCAATTAACTATTACAGCCCAGATTGGGGGCCGCGCATGAGCCGTACGCTAAAAAAAGCAGAAAGCGTCTGCACCCCGTGACCCTATTTGTTTACGCCGCAACTTCAGCATTGCTCCCAGCTTGTTTGCTATTGACTTTACTTGCGCAAACACATAAGGGTCATACGTATAATGAGCACCTGATGGTTTGTTTTCTTATTCTAAGAGCATAACAATGTCCCGCAAGAGAAGATGAGCGAATTTCGTGATATTTATTTAAGGTTCGATTGGTCGCCAGGTTCAATTTGAAAAAGTCTCAGGACAGAGACGGAACGCGTGGGGTTTCTCGGACCCTGACATGGACTCCCCCTCTGGTGATATTTGATTTATTCCTTTGGCTCCCATATCTTTTTCTATCCCCTTTTTTGTTATCATTTGTTGTTTTGTGTCCATAGAGTTTAGTCATTTATACAGACATCATTGCTTACACTCTGACATTTTTACACCATTTTTGTTGTGAGTCAATACTATTAGCCATAGGGGGGTCATAATATTTATACATGTCGGTATGTCCTGGCTCCATGTCCATTCAACATGGGCCTTTGTATGCTGTGGTTTCTTGCAAAAACAGCACCATCCCCTGTCTTCAGGTTGTGTGCGGTATTACAATTCAGCTCCATTCAATTCAGCTGCAAAACCCATACCCAAACTGAGGACAGGAGAGCTGCTGTTTCTGAGAGAATGTGGCCATGTTTTTCTAAGCCTGGATAACTTCTTTAACATTTTATTACCATACATATCACTGTCACATTGTTACTGACCAAATACAAGACCATTACCAATAATACCAGTATATAAGAAACATACATTATCACCACACCATGACTCTACCATTACTACCCACCACATAGTAATTAATACCAACACAACACTACTAAAAATCCAGTATACTAAGACCAATATTACCAGAAACAAGATCAATAGTATCATATAAGAAACCAATATCACCACACCGTGACTACCACCATTACCACCACATAGTTTCTAATACCTCCATACCATTGCTGAATACAGTCCACTATATAAAGACTAGTATTCCCCCCCGCCATACACTGACCCATATAGAGGTAGATATGAATGGTACACCAACTCTGCATACCATATAACTGATTACAGAGCAGTTACATCCAATGACTCATAGGGGGCGTCTTCTCTTATTGGATTCCCTCACTTTTCCTTTCTTCACCATCTAGCTAGGCCATCATTAAAACATCTCCTGTTTACACCTAATCTCTACAAAATTTGCCAAACAAGGATTTTAGGTTTTTTTCTCATGCACCATCCTCACTTCTATACAAAGTCCCCACCTGCCTTACCCCACACTGTAACAGCGCCTATTTTGTGCCCCCATATAGTATTTAGGCCCAATTTGTAGTACTTAGGCCCCCTCCCTCCCTCACATAGTAGAAAAGCCTCTATATGTGCCCTTTAATAGCAGATTAGCCCCCTCTGTGCATCCATATAGAATATAGGACCCCCCCTATGTCCCTGAATATAGTAAGTAGGCCCCTCTGTGCCTATTTATTGAAGTAGGTCTTCTTTGTTCCCCTATATAGTAGTCAGGCCCGTGTGTGCCTCTATATAGCACTTAGGCCTTCTCTGCACCTCTACATAGGAGTTAGGCCCCTCTGAAGCTCCAAATAGTAGTAAGGCCTTCTTTGTGCCCCTATATAGAAGTGAGGCCCTTCTGTGCCCCTGCATAGTAGTAAGGCCCCCTCTGTGCCACCATATAGTAGGTAGATAGATAGATAGATAGATAGATAGATAGACAGACAGTCAGCCTCTGGAAAACTTATTGATTATATATATTAGGTATCCCTGCATTTTATTTCTTTTTTCTATGTCTTTTATATTATAGAGTTCTATAGTAGATAATTGTATATTGGGTCGATCTATATTAATGTAGTTTTTGCGTAGTTTTATGGTTATTGTGTAACCCGATGTTATTTTGTTTTAATTGTGCGGTATAGTTATTGTATACTATATTGTATTGTAAATGGGGTTAATGTATATTGGGTAGTTTTATGTTATGTAGTTTTATTTTAGGTCGTCTCATATTATGTAGTCCTATCCCTTTTAGTTTTATTTTCGTTGTATATTCTGTCATCCTACACTATGCCGTGTATTGGGTAGTCATGTCATTTTATTTTACATAGTTTTATAATGTGTAGTCTTATTTTGTTTTAAATGTATTGTATATTATGTCATTTTATAGTATGCAATTATATATTGGGTAGCTTAACTAGTATGCAGTTCTATGTTATGTAGCTGTATGGCTATATTTACATGATTTTTTTTTTCTTTCCGTTTTTATTTTTAAATTTCCGCCACAAAATGCCGCCTACACCACATAATACATGTCCCCATATGTGCATTGGGCGGCCGTCTTTCCATTGACTTCAATGCAAGGTTGCTGTATATAGGATTCCTTTTATATCATGTTGTTGTATATACAGTATAATTCATGATAAATTATGTTGTCATATATAGGATTCATGATATATTATGTTGTATATACAGTAGCATTAATTATATATTATGTTGTTTTATATAGGATTCAGTCTACATTATCTTGTTTTATATAGGATCCTTTCTATATTCTGTTGTTATACATAGGATTTATTCTATATTTTGTTGTCAAACTGTATATCTAATTTATTTTTGTTTTGTTGTTATATATAGGATTCCTTTTATATTATGTTGTTATATATAGAAATTATTCTATATTATGTTGTTATATATAGAAATTATTCTATATTATGTTGTTATATATAGAATTTATTCTACATTATGTTGTTATATATAGAATTTATTCTATATTATACTTCGGAATGTTCATAATGACTTTAGTTTTTTTCACCATGACACATCCGGCCCCCGTCATTGTATTAGGGGTGTTACGTCTGACAGCTGAAATTGATCATCCAGATTAATGGAAATTGAATCTGATTCTGACAACCCGGCTATATGAGGCGAGACACCGGGGTGCTATTACTCTATCACTTTTGTTACTTCTACTGCAGCCAAGGTTTGAGATCATTGATTTCTAGTTTGAACAGAGTGTACGTGCACACAGGTTTTTAGAGGAACACAGAATAGATCCATATTGACAACATCTCATGCATGTTACATTATCCATTTACTTGGCTCTGTGCAGGGAAGGTCTGTTTTAGCCAGATATCAGTGATATTGACGCCTGGTTGTTAGCGGAGGGGGCTGTATTACTTCCTTATCCGTGGCCTGTTATAGTATTGTAACCTATAATAAGCAGAAACAGAGCACTATTTGGTATTTACCATGTAAATTCCCGTAATTTGTGTATCTCAACAACTCTAAAAGAAACTATATAGATTTTCTGTTCGATAGTAACACCGGGACACAGTATTAAAGGGGTTAGAAAAACATGTCCGCTTTCTCCCAGACACAGCACCTCTCTTGTCCTTGGTTTGGGTTCAGCTTTGTAGCTCAGTTCCATTGAAGAAAATAGAGATTAATTGTGAAACTGCACCCAGTCTGAGGACATGGGTGTCGCTGTTTTTGCCAGAAAGTAGCAGTAGTAAGTAATAGGGCCCTTAGACTGACCAACAAAAATGTCAGAGGACTAAAGCCCCTATCACACGGGGCGACATAGAGGAGCAAATGAGAGCTGTCAGCGCTTGTTTGCTCCTCTTCCCCCTGCTTGCTGCCGCCGCTATTAAACATGTCGGCAGCGAGTAAGTACAGGGGGGCCACGGGGAGCTGCAGGGGGGCTGCCCGGTGATCGCTAGATTGTCTGGGCAGCCCATGGAGGATAGTGGCTTTTTTTTAAATATAATTAGTTATTTATTTTTAGTATTTTCGTTATTGATGTAGCATTATAATTGTAATTGTTGTTGAGTGTTTACTTTCATGTACGGATGAGCCACCAACAATTGCAGCTTTAGAGGTCGATTCTTTTGATGTCTCGAAATGCAGCGAGACACACGTCACCCCCGCTTGCCAGGCCTGTGCAAAGGCTATTTGTCATTGTAGAGAGTGTTTCTATGCAGAATAACATGTAGAAATCCATATTCACAACAATAGCCCATAACCATCACTGTGGATGGCAGACATGGGACAATCCTAATGGTCAGCGACGTATATGTTATCAATGTTCTCCTTTTGTATTAATTGAAGACTGTGAACATATGGTATAATCCCTTTTATAGGATTAGTTTGCAATATGCTATTATGTGGAGGGTAAAGGTCACCAGCTCTACAAGTGATCTCTTATAAAGAACGGCTTCAGTGCACACTAGTCGTCTACAGGACGGAGGTAATTGGCTGAGAGATAAATAAGGGGGGGGGGTCCTATATAGTCACCATAAGCGACATCTTACTTATTGGTATACATTATAATAATAATAGTAGTAAATATTATTATTATTATTATTATTTTATTTATTTTATTTTTTCCAAAGTCCTAATAATGCCACAGTTCAGACGTGGAGGAAGAAGACGCAGCAGGAGGGACAGGCAAAAAATCGAGGACTCAAAAGAACAACAAAACTCCGATGCCGAGACTGAGATCAGCCTGAGGAAGGAATCGCTAAAACCGTGGTAAATATCTCCTCTACCATACTAAATAATGCACAATTATCTGTATTAGAAAAAGGACTGAGTTATTGCCCGAGTTTACCTATAGACTGGTTCCAGTTGGAACTTGATGTGACACAATTTTTGAGGCGCATTAATTTAAAAATCTAGTTTATGTCTAGAACTGTACCTGATAGAAATGTTGAAAATGATAAATGTGTGTTTAAAGCTAAAGATCTACAATTGTTTGCAGAGAGTGAGTTCCAACCACCCACCATGCCACCTGCACTTGAGACATACACTGATCTCATTAAGAAAGACATAGCCAACATTAAAGATATGTACGAAGGGCACAACATTGTAGTACCTAACATGACCACTGAAGAAAGAGAGGCACTAGACTCCCTAGTCCATGAGCACCATGCAAACAAGGGTGGATCAATTGTGGTCATGGACAGGAGTCTATACATGGGTGAAGCACTCAGACAACTTACCGACACTGATGTATATGAGGTTCTCAAGAGGGATCCTCGCAAAAGGATGGAAAGTGAACTTAAAACGTTAGTGACCACAGCACATGAGGAGGGTATTATAGATGAAGCATTAGCAGAGTATCTGATTATTAAACAACCAATAACACCAGTCATTTATTTCCTTCCCAAGATACACAAATGCTTGCAGAACCCCCCAGGGAGACCCATTGTTTCCAGCAAGGACTCTGTAGTATATCATGCCTCTATCTTTTTGGACAGGATTCTCAGACCTCTAGCCACAGACACTAGATCCTATATTAAGGATACAGGTGATTTTTTACAAAAGGTGAAAAGACTAGCTATACCTGATGGTGCTATATTAGCCACATTTGACATTGTGAGCCTATATACTGCAATTCCACATAGCAGTGGCATGAAAGCGATACAGGATAACCTACACAAACTTGACATACCTAGTGACACACACAGCTTCATTTTGACGTTACTGGAGCTGGTGTTGGTGAATAACTACTTTTCTTTTGATGATGTACTGTATATTCAGAAGAGGGGCGTGGCAATGGGGGCTAATGTAGCCCCCACTTTTGCTAATGCTTTTGTGGCAATGATGGAGGAACAACACATCTATGGATCCCACCACTTCAGCCAAGTGCTGGGGTGGTGGAGATTCATAGATGATATTTGCTGTATATGGATGGGTAATGAACAAGAATTATCTGAATTACACAACTTTTTGAATAGTATTGAAGACAGTATAAAATTTACGCTCACATACTCAAGGGACATAATTCACTTTTTGGATGTCAATATCTCAGTTTCTGACCATCATATACAAACTGACATTTACAGAAAACAGACGGATGTGAACATGTGCTTACGTTTCAACAGTTGTCATCCACGTTCAATGGTACGGAGTTTACCGTACAGCCAGATCTTGAGGGCACAGAGGATCACAGATTCATCTGAGAGACTACAAAAAACAATCAAAACCATGATTAGTGAGTTTAGGAGTAGGGGTTATCCCCAACAATTACTAGAAAGACACAAAAACAAGATACTGGGTGACACTGGTCAACATACTGACATACCCAGGGAAACCCCTAGGAGAATCCCTTTTGTGTCAACCTATAGTGACTTATCTCCTAAAATAGCTGATGTGATCAGACGACACTGGGGTGTCATTAAAAATAGTTTTCACATGATTCCTGATTTTCAGACTCCACCGTTAATGTCATATCGGAGAAAAGTGAACCTCAGGGATAAACTGGTAAGAAGTGATGTTTCAAAACAGGACAGCAGGAAGGGACATTCATTCTTAATGGTTAAAAATAAAGGTTGTTTCCCATGCAGACAATGTGTGAGCTGCACATACACGCAGAAAGGGACTCAGTTTATACATCCTGATACCGGCAGGACTTATAATATCAAATTTTATCTTACCTGCACCTCCAGCTGGGTTGTGTACGTGCTGTGGTGCCCATGTAGCTGCTATACGTGGGGGAGACAACCTGGGGCATGCGTACACAGTTAAACCAGCACAGGTATTCCATCCGTAGCCAGAAGAAAGACTTGCCTGTTCCTAAACATTTTACAGAGAAGGGACACTGCGAGAAAGATTTACAATTCATGATTATTGATCATATTCCTTCTCCTAAGAGGGGAGGGGACAGAATCACTATGCTAAAAAAAAGGGAATTACTCTGGATTCATAAACTAAATACACTTCAGCCCAATGGCCTTAATGTTGAATTTAAAATAACAACAAAAATGTAGAAATGATGGCTTGCTGCATAGTGGGAGTGTGTCCAGCAACCTCACGATACTTGCCTTAGTAGCTCTGTTATACCTTTTTACATATATCCTTTCTCTTTTTCTTTTATTACAGATATTATGGAACACGGCGGAGGAGGCTTACTGAAAATCACTGCTGAAGTCAGTAGGAACATGTTCACATTGAGCAAGGGATTCAGCCGTTTTGCAGTTCTATATTACGTGGGTGGAGGGGTGATCAATTTTTAGCATATAGGTTTGGGCGACCCCACCGGGTATCTCCTGAGGCACACTGTGGTCTTAGTTGAGATACGCGTTGTAATGAGTGCTATGTGCCTTTGAAGTTCGGGGGCGCATGGCTCTCAAGCCGGATAACCTGCTACCCAAAGGAAGGAGTTCCAAGATCTACCCCTCTGATTTGACTGAACACTATTCAGACGTCTACGGACCAATGCGGTTTCTTTACATTCTGACGTTCTGACAACGGACTTTCCCTGAGGATTATCTCACAGTGACTTTTCCAGGACAGTCCAGGATACAGATATTCAAGACTGGGCACTTACTGGGAATATGCTATTCATGCCTGTTTTTTTTGCTTTTACTGATCGAGCAGTGACAAGTGGAAGCCAACTCCGCCGTCTGTTTTTAAATACCATACTTTTACACATATGAATGTATAACACACTGAGTGTATTATATGTAATCACATCTCGGAATAATTTGTTCAGTATACAGAACCTTATTTATCACTATTTTTAGCACCAGATTTGTATCACTCCTTATCACTTCTAATCACCTGTTAATCATGATTTGCCACACACTATAAAAGGATATGAGTTACTGTTTGTATTTGCTTGAGAAAGGTCTTGAGATGAGACTGAAACGTTGCACTTGCTTTTTGATGTACCAATAAATACCACAACTTTTTTCACTATACGGATGTGCCGCAAAATTCTTGGATTTAGATAGATAGATAGATAGAATTCAAAAAATTGTTGCGGCACTCAAAAAGGCAATAGCTAAGCAGGTGCCAGCATGCAAGCCGGAGAGCCTCCTGGCTTGGTTATATATACTTCAAAAAGGCAGCAGCACTCCAATCCATGGAACAAAATGTGGAAATTTATTCACAACCCATGCAAAAACAGCAGTGACGTTTCTGACCACAACAGTGGTCTCTGGCTTGAGAAAAGACCACTGTTGTGGTCAGAAACGTCGCTGCTGTTTTTGCATGGGTTGTGAATAAATTTCCACATTTTGTTCCACGGATTGGAGTGCTGCTGCCTTTTTGAAGGATAGATAGATAGATAGATAGATAGATAGATAGATAGATAGATGTGGCCATCATCAGTGCTGTCCACATGGATACCCTGCAATGAAGTCCCAATGCAACAAGCGCAACGAGCCCCTGAGGATTTATCACACAAGAAACACGTAGGGCTACAAGTATCGTGTCTGAATGGACTTCTAAAGGGAAGTAATTTTACTAATGATAAAAAAGTACATGTGTCTAAAAAAAAGTTATGCATGATAAGAAAATGGGACTATGATTTAAGCACTTTAATAAAAGCACTTGGAAAGGAGACTGTTGCAATAAGGGAGTTATGTGCAATATTGGTGAAAACATATATAAATCGTGCAATGACTACAGTGCAATAGAGACTTTGTGCAATCTAAATACATCTGTGCAATAGTATCTGAATAACTAAGCCAGTCAAGATAATGAATAGTGATGAGCGAATACTGTTCGATCAAATAGATATTCGATCAAATAGTAAGGTATTCGATAGTATCGAATATTATCAAATAGTATGCCAAATATTCGATAAATATTCGATAAGCGTTCAAATCCCCCTTCCCTTTCCCTGAGGTGTCATTGTGGACTTGGTGACCTACAAGTGGTCAAATAGATGTTTTTCAATAATCGAATACTTGTTCCCATAGACATTAATGGGATCGAATACTCGATAGAATAGTCAAATATCAGGGAGATATTCGTACGAACATCGAATATTCAAATATTTCACTATTCGCTCATCACTAATAATGAATTGAACATATGAACTTGATACAGGACTATGATCGGTTGTATACTATGGGCTATAAGATGATGGCCGTGAAGATTGTAATATACATGAATATTCTTTTGGTGGTTTTCTTTACAATTATTTTCATTTTTATTTGATTTAATAAAAGTTAGATTTTATAGTAATTTCCAATTCCTCAGTGATTATAGTACTTGAATAAGGAAATACATAAACTGAATTAGTGATCTGTCAGGATAGATAGATAGATAGATAGATAGATAGATAGATAGATAGATAGATAGATAGATAGATAGATAGGAGATAGATAGATAGGAGATAGACAGACAGACAGACAGACAGATAGATAGATAGATAGATAGATAGATAGATAGGAGATAGACAGACAGACAGATAGATAGATAGGAGATAGATAGGAGATAGATAGATAGATAGATAGATAGATAGATAGGAGATAGATAGATAGATAGATAGATAGATAGATAGATAGATAGATAGATAGGAGATAAATAGATAGGAGATAAATAGATAGATAGATAGATAGATAGGAGATAGATAGATAGATAGGAGATAGATAGATAGATAGATAGATAGATAGATAGATAGATAGATAGACAGATAGATAGATAGGAGATAGACAGACAGACAGATAGATAGATAGGAGATAGATAGATAGATAGATAGATAGATAGATAGATAGATAGATAGATAGGAGATAGATAGATAGATAGATAGATAGATAGATAGAATGTTCGACAAACACAAACCGATCACAATAATTTTTTTTTTGTGTTCATGTTCGGGATCCGAACCAAGCATCAGGATGTTCGCTCATCACTACTCACCAGTCATTGTACTCCTGTCTGTGTTATTTATATACTGGTGTGACCAGTCACTGTTCACCTGTCTGTATCTATATACTAATTTCACCAGTCACTGTACTCCTGTCTATGATGATAAGGAGAAGACTGCAGCAAAATCATCTGTACAGAACGGGAAGTCACAGATTTAATTAGAAAGTAGACAGCAAGATTTCAGGATTATTTAAAAAAAAATAGAGATAGAAAAAAAAGGAAAATTGGAAAGCATTATCATATACTGTATATATATATATAGAGAGAGAGAGAGATTATTAATATTATTATTATTATTATTATTATTATTATTATTATTATATAAAATCTTAAGCTATAGGTCACTTTCTGAAGACACAATCACTCTAAACACCATCTTATGCAGATCAAGAATTTTTATACAGGTGATTAGAAATTGAGAACTAGGAATTACATGTAATTTATGGATAATTGTCTTTATTTTACTGTTTTTATACAAATTCATGTTATGTTGTCCCTGGAAAGAGACAGCAGGTTATTTTGCTTTCAGTCATGTGACCAATAGGAATATTATAAAAGGGTTTTCCAAAATTTTCCATTGATGGCCTCTTCTTAGGATCGATTGTGAATCTGGTCCCCAGCTATCAGCTATGACCCCCAAGGGGCCAGGGTTCTCCGACAGAAGGGGCGTTGTGATTCCTTAAGGAGACCACCAAACTGGCATATAGAAACATATAGGTTGTATGCTTTATTCCCAGTTCTAGACATAGTAACGCAGTATTATATACAGTATGCATCTGTGCCTGGTCCTGGCCGGTCATGTATGCAGTTCTATACAATATTCTTTACATTGTCGCCAAATGCAGGGTATACAGCAGATACAGTGAGAACTGGATACTCAACATTTGGACATGTTTATTTCTCGTTCTATATAAAGCACTGACATACGAGTGATACTTTCCGTGTGATTCTGATTCTTGTTTTAAGGACTAAATACGAATTGTCAAGACCCGGCCTTTAAGTTACAGGCACTTGCCAATCAAACAGCAATTACAATGTTTTATTCATGGGAAATTCTCACGGGAGGTCAATTTACATTTTAATTTTAAACGCCATTATTTTGGCAAGCCATTTGTTTGAATTAATCAGGTGAAATTGGCCATAAAGATGTCCGTACACATCCAGCTGTCAAAATCAATCGCAGTCATTTGCTACAATACATGCATTGGTTATGGTAAAGAGGGTGGGGGCAGACTTGTATTGGGGGCCCAGAAGCCAAGGGGACCCAGGGCACTGGAGCACCCTGAGAAGTCAGAGATAAATGTGTAATGGCGGCTGTACTGTTCTGTCTCCTGCACTGATCTCAGGAACAGGAAGCTGAATGAGATCAGTTGCAGATGCTGTGTGGGCCCCTAATACTGAACAGACTCTTGGCCCTCTTGGGTCTTACATAATCTACTCAGAATACGTAGGATCCACCCATACTCAGTTTTACAGCCTTGGACAAGTGGGTGGAGGACCAACCAAAATGGAGACAGCCACTGCCCCATACATACAGCTATAATTGAGCAGCACCTCCAAAATTTTTAAAGTAGTTGTGTCATGCCCATGCATGTTTGGAGCTTGGCGTAGCCCTCGGTTTGCGTTATCCAGCTGAGCCTGGGCCTCTAGTCATGTTTTGTGTTTGAATTAAAAGTTTTTGCATTTGTCTGAACCCTGTCCTACAGCTTCTGCTCCTCTGATTGATTTATCTGCCACACCCGTCTCTTTCCTGCTCAGTTCCTCCTGGCCACTTCACAGTTAACCTCTGTTTTGTCTAGGTGATTGACATCATTTTTTACTTATTGTTGCTGGATTCTGGACCTCTGTTCCAATCACATTGTGGACTGGTCCCCTGATCTCATGTACTGTATATACGTCCTCATAGGGGTGTAGCTACCATGGAGGCAGACCACACAACTGCTATGGGGACCGTGTGGCAGGGGGCCAAGGCCCCACTCAGCAAAGTGAGGGTTGGTGGGTGGTTGGCCTGTTCAGGATTTATGGGGCCCCATACAGATTCTTGCTATTGGGCCCCATGAGTCCTAGCTACGCCCCTGCTTCGACAGTCTGTGAACCCTTTGCCAGCTATAAGTCTTCTTTGTGAAGCCTCCGAGCACATCTATTGTTCTCTCTCTGTTTGCTTTTTCTGGTTCCCTAATTTTGGCTTATCCTGACCTCAAGCTCTGTTACCTGAATATTCTCTTGGATGCTGATTTTGTACGTTGCTGCCTATTTGGTTTTGATCCTAGCCTGTTGACCTTCCCTTGTATGTTAGTTTTCTTGTCCTTGTTCTGTGTTATCACTTTATCACAAAAAGGGACCGTCTCCGTGGCTGTCCACAGTCCCCTAGGACTGTTGCGGCAAGTAGGCAGGGTCAGCTGGTGGGTCCAGTCTATCCCTGACTGCTGGGTACCCAACATTTAGCTGATTTTTTGGGCAACAAACTTAAAAAAATAATATTCAAAATTGTAAATTGAGACATTCAAGTGGCACAAATCCCCCCCTTTAGCAAATATGGCACTGATGTAAGAACCAGGACCATCCTTAGGGACTTAAAGTGTACCTGACACTCCAAAAAGGTTTGTAGAGATTTGTTAAAACTTTCGATTGGTCAGAGTTTTGGGTGCTTAAACCTTACCGGTCACTAGAACAAATTGGGAAATGTACTGCTTTTCCCCACTCTGAGTGAGACAGGAGATAGTCCCATGGTCTTTCTATACAAAGCCATCTAGGTTGCCCAGTAATTTATCATCTGTGTTTTGAAATGACAGTACTTCCTAAATTGTTGGATAGGTCACCATCAATATACGATTGGCCGTGGTCCAACTCTCAGCACCATTGCCAATCAACTTTTTGAAGGGACTATGGTGCTTTATGATCCCTTTAGCCAGTATCTACACTACTTGGTGCTCAGTCTTGCACTGCCATACTATTAGTAGTAATGGTCCAAGGAACTGCAGCATTGACCTGTTCACTTGAATGGGTCATGCCTAATAAAAAGAACCAGTGATGAAGAAATATACAAAAAAATGCTTGATTGCGCCTTATATGTAGGCATTAAAATAATCACTATTGGACGCACATTGCCCTCTGTAAATGGGAGTCATGCAGTTGGCAAGGATGGAATTAAAGTGCTGCACAAGCGACCCGGCTTGCATGATAATTGACCCATGTAAAGGCCCATCAACGAGATCAGGGCTTGTCCAGCCTTAAGGCTGGATAACCCCTTTAAGCCATGTTCACACAACGTATGTGTTGTATAAATCATGGCTGTTGTTGCAAATTGCAACAACGGCTGTGATTTATACAACACATATGTTGTATGTTAATGAATAGAATCCCGGCCGGAGCGTATACACACAGTATATGCTCCGGCTGGGATTCCATCTGGCCGCAGGAAAAACTGACATGACCTGTCAGCTCACACAATGGAGCGTGCGGCTCCGGACGCACGCTTCATTGTGTGCAACTGTGAATTCAGATGCGGGCGCACACTTCAGTAGCGGTCGGGATGATCTTCAGTAACACTGGCTGTTCTGTGATCCGGCCGTGTCAGAGAACGGCTGGTGTTATACGCCATGTGAACATGGCCTTAAATAAAATAATTTTGGCTTACTTACTTACTTACTTAAAGGGGAACTCTCAGAAGGTTATGCGAACCTAACCTGCTGCTATCCCCCTATAGTGCCTGGGATGCTGAGGAGGAAGATATGTGCCTTACCTTCCTCCTCAGTGCCAGTAAGAAACATACCTTCCTTCTCAGAGTCCCGGGCATTGTAGGGGGCTATCACCAGGTTAGATTAGTCTAACCTGCTGATAGTTTCCCTTTAACCCCTTAAGGTCAAAGCCAATTTTCGTTTTTGCACTTTTGCTTTTTCCACTTTATGTTTAAAAGTCCACAGCGCTTGCATTTTTTCACCTAGAGACGTATATGAGCGCTTAATTTTTGCGAAACCAATTGTACTTTGCAATTACAGGCATTATTTTTCCATAACATATGCTGCGAAACCGGAAAAAAATTAAAAAAAAAGGAATTTGTTTTGATTTCGGGGAGTTTTGCATTTACGCCGTTCGCTCTATGGTAAAACTGACTTGTTATGCATGTTCCTCAAGTCGTTACGATTACAACGATATATAACATGTATAACTTATATTGTATCTGATGGCCTGTAAAAAATTCAAACCATTGTTAACAAATATATGTTCCTTAAAATCGTTCCATTCCCAGGCTTATAGCGCTTTTATCCTTTGGTCTACGGGGCTGTTTGAGGTGTCATTTTTTGTGCCATGATGCGTTCTTTCTATCGGTACCTTGATTGCGCATATGCGACTTTTTGATCGTTTTTTATTACATTTTTTCTGGATTTGATGCGACCAAAAATGCGCAATTTTGCACTTTGGAATTTTTTTGCGCTTACGCTGTTTACCGTGCGAGATCAGTAATGTGATTAATTAATAGTTCGGGCGATTACGCACGCGGCGATACCAAACATGTTTGTTTATTTGTTTATTTATTTATTTATATTTATAAAATGGGAAAAGGGGGGTGATTTGGACTTTTACTAGGGGAGGGTATTTTTTATTAATAAAAAAACATTTTTACTTTTTTTTTTTTACTGTAACTTGAAGTCCCCCTGGGGGACTTGTATATAAACAGCACTGATCTTACATAGAGATCAATGCTGTGTATATACACAGCAAAGATCGATGAGATCGGTCATAGATTGCTATGGCCTGCTGCAGGCCATAGCAATCTATTGCCGAGCCGGGATCAGCGTCATTCCGACGCTGAGGCCTGGCACGGGCAGAAGAACGGATCTCCCCCCCGCGATCGCATTGCGAGGGGGAGATCCGTCCCACTAGACCCCAGGGACGTGAGGTCTGAAGCCTCTAAGTGCAGCTGTCAGGTTTGACAGCTGCACTTAGAGGCTTAATTAGCCGGCGCGGCAATGGGACCCACGCCGGCTAAAAGAGGCACTGCCCGGCTGCACATGCCGTGGATCAGTGCCGTTCAGAGTGGGGTCCCCGGGGCACCATGACGTATCAGATACGTCATGGGTCGCTAAGGGGTTAAGGATATGTCCAACAAGTAATACTTTATGCAAGAAGAGTAAAACAGAAAACTCCATAACAAACAACAGTACAATGCATTTCAAGTTTTTGTGGTTGTTGTTTTTTTCTTTTCAAAACCCCATCCATACTCTGAGGTTGTTCTCTATGGACACTGCCATTCTGATAGATGGGAGCTCCCGCCTAGCCAGAATCCTACTCCATACTGATGAGGGGCAACACTCAGAAACAGCTGTCGGTGGATGGATACCTGGCTTTGCTGTTTCCCCTGTCATATCCTTAGACTTAAATTGAGTTAGATATTGACTGAAAGGGCCACTTAATGTGGTGATCTCCTTACGGGAGCCACCCTTTGGCTAGGTCCTTTCCTGGAAGGATATCTAGCTAGTCCTGTGTTTCGAGACTCTTGAATGAGGTACCACGGACTCTTTTCGCATATTCTGATAGAAGAAAACCCAGTGATGACCACAGGGAGAAACCACTGGTAAGTATGCAACTTCCCTGCAGTACCACCACAGGTGAAATGAAGCATTACACAATTTAGATTAAAATGTGTTGTCTGTGGAATACATGGACACATAGGTCCTCCAAGGCAAGAGAGGCTCCTTGTAGCCACTTCTCTGCTCCAACTAATAGATGAGCGTCCTGAATGAGGGACTTGCCTCTCTTACCTCCGAATTACTTTATAAGGTATAAGGAAATTGGTTTGGTTAACAGTCCTTTTAACCTCACCACTAATAGCAGAATAAACGCCATGTAATTGGGTATTTAGGCTGGATCCACACAAGGCACTTTTGGCCATTTTTCCTTTTTTTTTTTTTTCACTTTATAAATTTCTCGCTGCCAGATATTGTGTGAGAGCGAAACAGAAATGGGATTTTCCACTCACACATTGTGAGATTAATGTCATTACAGAACATACTGTAGAACCAGATGTGTTAATTAAACAATTAAAGAAAATTAGAACATTATATTATAGATATAAAACTTTTTTTTAAAATCTAAATGATTCCTCTATTGCAACACTTTATGGTGTGTGTGTGTGTGTGTGTGTGTGTGTGTGTGTGTGTGTGTGTGTGTGTGTGTGTGTCACCTAAAGTGAAGGTATAAGTAGTGAGGAAGCCACCTACTTGGTTCCCATGTAAGAGTACCCATCATTCGGACTAACTTATAACAGTGTCAGTTTGTATCAGTAGGGGTCTGGGTGCTGAGACTCCTTCATGTCTACTCTGAACAGTGAATGGTGCAGTTATAATAGAAGTCTATGGGACTTCCTGTATACAGAATAGCCAGAAGTCCCATAGACTTCAATTATAATTCCATATAACACTAAATATTGTTATAGCTGTTAAGGGGAGAGATGAAGGGGAACGGCACTTCTGCTCCTTTATGCTAGTGATCAGGTGGTCTCAGCATCTTGGTATGTCTCACTATGACACCAGACATTTGTCCAAATGATAGGTACCATTAAAGGGGAACTCCAGCAATAAAAAAAAATCTGTCAAATCAACTGGTGTGAGAGTTATATAGATTTGTAATTAACTTCTATTTAAATACCTAAACTCTTCCAGTACTTATCAGCTGCTATACGTCCTGCAGAAAGTGGTGTATTCTTTCCAGTCTGACACAGTGCTCTCTGCTGCCACTTCTGTCCATGTCAGGAACTGTCCAGAGCAGTAGCAAATCCCCATAGAAAACATCTCATGATTTGGACAGTTCCAGATATGGACAGAGGTGGCAGCAGAGAGCACTGCCAGATGGATAGAATACACCACTTCCTGCAGGACATACAGCAGCTAATAAATACTGGAAGACTGGAGAATTTTATATAGAAGTAAATTACTAATCTCTATAGCTATGGTTGTGATATGGGTGTCGTGGGTGCATCACAACTAATGTAAGTGAGAAAAGTCACGGCCAAGTCACCGTGTAGAATAGACCTTAGGCCCGTTTTACCTCAGCACATTACCTATGCATTTTTGCATCTGTATTATAGACCCAAGTTGTGGCCTGACAGCTGTCAGTTCAGGTCATCAAGAAAACATACAGACCAGGACTTCCATAATATGGACACAAAAATAGTACATCTAAGTAAAACTGGCATTATTGTACATTGATAATCTACACTTTATTGTAAGCAACATTAAAATATTAAAAAATGTAGCTGTCACTTTAAAAAAAAAAACTTTCAAAAGTTTTGATTGGTCTGGGACTAACCAAGCAAGGGGAGAAGCATGCAGCAGAGCGCTTCACTCCATACTCACTGTTTGCCTCCCTGATACACTCCCAGCTCATTCTAGTGACCAGTCATGGTCTGAACTCCTAGACCTCAACCAATCAAAACTTTTGACATGTGAAAAGTTTTTATCTTCAGCAGTTTCCAACAATCTACTATCTTGTTGATTGTGGTAAATGAACAGAATGCCAGATCTTCAGTAAAGACTGACACAATGATGAGGCGGTGACATTTCACTATACACAACAATGCAGATTTTCATGCTGTTCAGGATCTGTGGAGGTGTGAATGATACTTTGTAGATCTCAGAAATGACTGAATGAATTATAAGGTCAGACTTTTCCAGGACATGCCCCTGGGATAAGGGACAGCGCTTGGCTGGGAATCCTCTATGGATACCAATCTCCAAGTCCTCATAGGGATTTCCTGTTGGTTCCAGGTCTGGGCTGTGTCTCTGGCATTCACGGAGATTGGCTTTCCCTTTGTTCAAATACTGTATTGTTGCTTTTGCTTTGTACTTCAGATCAATGTCCTGTTGTATCTTCTCCAGTATCCCAGGTGCCCCCCCCTTCTGTATCTGCCTTTCTTGGCTTGGTGCCAGTTAACCCATTAGCTGCTGGAGGTCACGCAGCAGTCACAGTGAGCACTGGCTTCTGGGAGTTACAGTGTCGCAGCGGCGTGCGTTTGGCATTTGCCTCCTCATAGCTAATTATTAACATGATTTTTACAGAGCGCAAACATATGCTGCATGGCCGGGACGTGGCGAGCCCTGCAACCCTCCAGACGGAAACAATACAGGTGACAAGAAATATGTGGAGCGCTCACAAATGTGTGAGGGATTTTAACGACCCTTCTAACTAGACCAAATTTACTTTGAAATCCCCTGCCCCCATATAAAAAAAAAAATATATATATATATATATATATATATATATATATATATATATATATATACCCGGCTACTGCAAAGAAGGGAGGACTTGTATTCAATCTCAGGGAAACTTCTGAAAATATAATTTATTAATTTTATATTTTTTGTTAAAAAAAAATCTCAGGTCATATAGTGTTTGTAGCCTCTATTATTTAGAATTTATGTTTTTTCACCCATTTTATTATTCCCTATTAGTTGTTTTATTCCTGCAGAGATATGACTTAGCACTGAGTATATGAGTTAGCACTGGCGCCACGACCATCACAGGCCGGGCTATACGCCAACCACCAGCAAAACATCATCCCGGCAGTTGGGCACAGAAGGCGAGAGCCACCACACATTCACTCACTGTGGGGTGAGGACTGCAATAGGAAGTGACTAGAGCTGTGGTCGAGCATGTGTACTGCCGCATTCACTTGGGAGACAGTTGACCTCTCTTCTTGTGATCTGTGGGGATCCCAGAGATCAGCAAACCTTGAGCACATTTGTGTTCGTCCGAACACGAACGTGCAGCATTTAATTACCGGTGACTTAAAGGGGTATGAGGACCACAATACTGACTGAAATATATGTAGTGTAAACCCAGCCTAATATGGTATATTATTAGGTTTTGTTCACACATAGTATTTCTGTCAGTCTTTTTTCAACCAAAACCAGGAGTGGCTTGAAAACACAGAAACTGTGCACATTGGTCTATTATAATTTTGCCCTGTCAGTCCCACTCCTGATTTTAGTTGAAAAAAGACTGAGCAAAATACTGACGGAAATACTATGTGTCTTAGAGCCTTAGATTTAAAATACAGCTGCGTTTTATACCCATTTTCCTGTCATATTTTGCTTTTATTTTACTCTGTGTGAACATAGCCTGAAGCTGAATTACATTCCTGAACAAAAAAGATCAAATACAAATTCTTAACATAAAACCTCTTCCTAATTTGTTCTTTCCATGGTTGCACATTATATCGGTTTCTGTTCTGCATTTTGAACTAAATTGTCATTTTTTCATTTTTTGTTAAAGAACGAATCCTTTTTTTTTTTTTTTTTTTTTTTTTGCTGTTTTTGATGATATTGCTGAAAGTGATAGGGTCCTTGCTAAAGTGAAGGGTCCTTGCTAAAGTGATGACGTGCCATAAAGGACGTCAGAAGGAGGAGGGCCCGCTGGGCTTCTATCGGCCATAGATTATACAGTAGAAGATACGGCTGGGTTACAGTAAAGAATAAGAGGTAAAAGGTGGAATGAGCCTGTAAGGAGAAGCGATATATTATAATCTCCTCACCTGGGCTTAAGAATAGCTACATAGGAATTAACTTGTCAAAAAGTCTATGAACAGAACTATAATCTCCTTTATCTGAGCTGTCAGTCAGAGGCAAGAAGAAATACTTTGAAACTGAGGAGCGGGCATGTGCAGCCTTGACGTGACCCATTATTCTGTACAGTCTCTATACTTTATGGCACACTGTCTGCTTCACAAATACAGTAGTTAATAGAAGGAACTAAGGGTTGTTTTACAGGGGCAGACAGCTGAACGATATGAACGCCAATCAAATTTGTACAAGTGGATTGGTGATTGGTGTAAGGAGCCTTTAGAGAGTATAAGAGGGTTGGTAGGACACTACCCCTAGGAATGGTCCTGGTAAAGGCGGATGGCTTTGAAACCAAGAGGCAAAGGTCATAAAGGGCACACTGAAGGTAAGTGAGGTACTAGCCAAGGTCTAGACTGGCAGCATTTGTTCATAATCGATAGACAGGGAAACATGGCAGGTGCATAGGTCATAACTAGGCTGAGGTTAGACACGGGAGATTCAGAGTACAAAGCAGCAGGAAAGGACAATGTCAAGGATGGAAGCATTGTAATAGAATCACCTTGAAAAGGAACAATAGGGGACAAGGAACCTTATTGCCCAAGCGCCGTGTGTATGGTGAGGCTGTCATAAAGGGGTATTCCCATTTCAACTAACATAGACTTATAGGATTCATCAAGTTACATATTTTATTTAGCAAATGTGAATGTCTCCTGATATGCCCTCCCATCAGCTTAAAGTGACTCTGTACCCACAATCTGACCCCCCCCCCCAAACCACTTGTACCTTCAGATAGCTGCTTTTAATCCAAGATCTGTCCTGGGGTCCGTTCGGCAGGTAATGCAGTTATTGTCCTAAAAAACAACTTTCAAACTTGCAGCCCTGTGTCAAACTGCCATGGCCTAGAGTATCTGTGCCTTAACCTTGCCCCACCCCTGCGTCCCTCCTCCCCACCCTCCTCATCATTAGGAATGCCACTGGCAGGATTTTTCCTATTCCTCTGCAATGAACATTGCACAGGTGCCTTAACGATCCAGCCCATGTGCAGTATTCACACAGCTGATGAATAGGAGAATACCTGCCTGGAGCATTCCTAATGATGAGGAGGGCAGGGAGGAGGGACAGAGAGATTGTGCCAGCCTAATGCATAGTCACTCTAGGCCAGGCCAGTTTGGCACAGGGCAGTAAGTTTAAAAGTTGTTTTTTAGGACAATAACTGCATCAACTGGCGAACGGACTCCAGGACAGATCTTGGATTAAAAGCAGCTATCTGACGGTACAAGTGGTTTGGGGGGGGAGGGGTCAGATTGTGGGTACTGAGTCGCTTTAATGTCTAAGGTACCGACCACCCTGCCCTAAAAGCAGTGGTATTGCTGCTGTATGTATAGTTATAATGTAGATATATAGAGATCTAGAATTAATATATATATATATATAGTGTAATATATATGAATATGTAAACTATATATCTATATATATCTATATATATAAACTCCAGCCAGACCCCTGCTTTTAGAACAGAACGGTGGTTAGTAACCTAGACAATGAGCTGTCAACAATGGGAGGGAAAGAGTTTGCTATATAAATGTATATGCAAAAGCATTTAGTTTGACAAGCCCTACAAGTGTTACTATATTAGTTGAGATGGGAATACCCCTTTTAAGAAGCAGTTGTCTGACGGTGATAGAATGGAAATGGTGTAAGTGCATCCTATGGGCAGCACTAGGAACAGCAGCAAGAACATAAGAGCGGGAGCTGGTGCTGTCTCCTGGCATTACAAAGGTATACGAGACTTTGGTCATTTCCCATGTACACTACATACATATATATACACATACATGACCCCTGAGTGTGATTCGGCTTTGATGCTACATACGTTTCCTGTAAATGAAAACCAGGCAGTCTCCGGCCGCATTATTGAAGTAAAATAGTAAAAATTGGGCAAAGAGTCAAGATATTTCCTGCACCTGCAGGCTTCGTCTCCTTCATGACATCACTGGGTGAAAAGTAAATCATCTTTCCAGAAAAGCTAAGCGTTTTGTCACCTTTTTCTTATTATATACACTTCCTGTACTATTGGTGAACCAGAAATCCTCCATTGTCATTGAAATTGTGCAATTAGACCTGAAAGAGTAATCGGCAAGCGTCTAATTGTACGTCTGATTATACTGCAGGTTCGGGGACTCTTTCGGTATTAGGGATGTGTTTTCTGCTCTCCGCACTGACAGCTCCTACATTTGCCACCGGTATTTAAAAGATTTGAAATGCCTTAGGGTCTTCTTAAGCCTGACAGTCAGAAGCTTTCCAGAAATAACCATTCTTGCCTCCCATTGGGACGTGGAGAATAACACCACTTGAAGCCGTGCAAGGCTTGATGGAGATGGATGTAGCAGTAGTGCAAGAGATAATTAGATAACCTGCTTAACTCCTCCAGACCTGAAGCGGTTAAACATAGATCTCACGGGCGAAAACAATCACACTTCTCCTTATTCTACTCCAGGCAAATTGCATTGATGATGCACAAAAGGATTTTACTGTGTATAAATTACATTAGCCTTTGGCTCTGGATTATATAGAGTTCTGAAGGGCTTTCACTTGAAATCGCGCGGACAATTATTTGCAAATTGAATGTGATTGCACTTATGAAATTACGCTGATTTGTTTTATTGCAGCTTTAAATGATGTATGTGACTATGATAAAGACGGGGAAGCTGATGTTATCCCCATATGGTGGTTACACATCTTCTGTGTATTAGGCAGATGGCCATGGTCATATGTCAATGGACCCAGGGAATGCCAGAAAAATCCCCCCACACTGCCATCATTTGCCTTTTAAACCTCAATGGTACACCCATGGGTTACAGCTTTGTGCTGTTTATGCCAGTTATAGACCCAGGCATCTGTATGGTTCAGCAGGAAATAGGACTTGGAGGGCTTCTACCATATGTCCAAGGTCCATTGATGTCTTTCCTTGGCCCATGCAAGGTGTTGTCTGTGATGTTGCGGGGTTGTCAGGTGCCCCTTGTTGGTCTTTAAACCCCAGTTAATTATTGTGGAAATTTGTCCTACTTGCATGTTATACTGCTGGGTCCACTGTTCCATGTCATTGCGGAGATACCAAATGTGTCACCTCTTAGATTAACCACATGTGATCTGCTGCTGTGTGATCTTCTGTCAATGGGTTATTCAGTCTTGGTACACTCTTAATATGTTTGAGAACAGCAACAAGCATGGCTGTTTCAGAAATACTGGCTTCATGTTTATTCATGACTGGCAATTTGTTGCTTTTCACTGTGCGGAGGAGTGGGCGACACCTGTGTGAGAGTTGGGTTTGCATTATTGGTTATTAGGTGCCATTAGTAGCTGTAGTAAAGCAGGTCAGAATTATATTTATATCGCTGCTGTACAGTTTGGGCTGTGAAGAAAGACTGAGCATGTGTGTCCTCCAGCATTCAGCTTAGTAGGTGGACGTGCATATTTTTATACACTTTGAACACCAGGTGGCACCATATTATACTATGTAAATAAATGCCATAACCTTTTTCTGGATCATTTTTTGAAAAGCATATAGATGACAAACATGGTTGTTCTTCATAATTTATGTAATGGACATAATATTTAATAGTGGGACAACTCTTAGCAATTATATGTATTAGTAAAAAATGTAAAGGAGGGCAAAGATCAATAAATATAGAAAATATTCAACCAGGGCATGTCACAGTGGATATTATCCTATCACTACTGCTGCTAAAAGTATTGATTCTGACAAGAGATGAGCAATCCTAAAGCACGCTTTGGTTTGTCTGGACCCGAGTGTACAGCATTCGATTACCGGTGGCTGAAAACGTTGGATGCGGCCCTAAGGCTGTCTGGAAAACATGGATACAGCCTATGGGTGTATCTAAAGATCTGCGCTCCACTCATCAAGCCGCCGGCCTTTCAGCTGGGAGACATTTCACAGGATTGGATCCAGCTTTCCCTAGCACCCGGGGTGGAGCGGCAAGAAGCTGAGCAGCGCTGAAAGGCCAGCGGCTTGATGAGTGGAGTGTAGATTAAATAAATTAGTTTGCTTTGTTTAGATGAGCGATTCGCTTATCTCTAGTTGGATTCATGTTTTTCATGAATCCCTATGGCTGCACCAAACTTCTGCAGCCACAGGTAATCAAATGCCGAGCGTTTGTTTTCAGATGAACCTACTTGAACTTCGCACATCTCTAATTTTGACAATAATACTTTTTTAGGAAATTACAATTTAACCAATAATAATGTCAGGTTTACCAGGAGTGGACTTAGAATTCAGGTTTTCACATATGGACACTTCATGTTGACTCTACAAGCCCTGAGTCCTGCCCTTACAGTCCTCATCCTCTATTAGTAATAATTGCTATCTGCTTCCCTGTACTTTATCAGTACATTTTCGGATTCTGCCCTTAGTAAGCTTAATTGAATTAACTTACAAATACGGTTAAAGTAATTGTCGGTGTACACAAATGGTCGAAGTAATCTGTAGGCTGAAGATTAGGTGAAAGCTAAATGGAGAGGGCTAATGGCCGCCCAGCACTCTGGAAATGGCAAATACTGAAAGGCGTAATTGCTTGAAGAGTAAAAGAGGCCGCCTCTGTGCTGCCCGACTAATAGGGGCCTGAAAAGAGCAGCCTAGTTGTCCAGGGAGCTCTGACATTTGTTAAAAGGAGATGTCATGTGCGGCAGATGGAGGGGAAGTGCTGACAGAAAGACAGGATCCATGGACAGACACTAGGCTAATACAACGCTAAGAACGGATGATGACGTTATAGTGATATATAATGTTCTGGAGCAAAGAATAGAGAGATGCTTAATATCATATAAAGACATGAGAACAAACCCAACATTGGTTGCACTATAGTCCTACAACGGGTGGCATCTATTCCGTCTCCCCTTCTGTTTTCTCAAGCCATTGCTATTGCATGTGAAAAGTGGCAAAATGGCAGAAGGATGAGTCTTTGGGTCCTATTAGCCTAAGCGATTTTCAACGATTAACGATAAACGGCAAACAAGATTGTTTATCATGAACATAAAATCGATTATCGTCCACTCATCTACCTGTGTAAACAACAGATGTGCGGCCGATAATAAATGGCCTGGCCATGCGATTAATCATGCCTTGTAAAGCCGCTGCAAAAGAGGTGTCTGGACAGTCAAAGATCGCTATGTGTAAAAGGACCCTTAGGGTGGTATTACACGGCCCGATAATAACTGCAAACGAGTGCCGATCTGCTAGATCGGCGCTCATTTACTGGGCCTATTACACAGCCTGATAATCGTTTAACAAGGGCTGCATGGACATCGTTACCGATGTCCTTGCAGCCCTTGCTTAAACTTAATACATTACCTATCCATAGTCCAGGGCTCCTCTTGCGGTCCGCTTCTCCCCGGGTCCCGCACGCTGCAGATTCAGAGCGGCCTGACTTAGCTGGCTGTCCTGGCCAGTGATTGGCTGAGCGGCCTGTCAGCTAAGACAGGCCGCTCTGAAGCTGCAGCACGCGGGACCCGGAAGAAGCAGAGCGCAGGAGGAGCCCTGGACCATAGATAGGCGCGCCGGCCATGCACTGCTATTACATGTAGCGATGCGCGGACGGTGCCTGACAATTATAGGTCCAAACCTATATCAACTATCAGCCAATGATCATTGTCATCGGCTGATTGTTGTGTTTATTACACGGAGCGATAATCAGACGGATAGGCCCGATTCAGCCAATTATCGTTCCGTGTAATAGGGCCCTTAGTGTGGATTTTGTCTGAACACTAGAGATGAGCGGACCTTGAGCACACTTGGAGTTGTCCGAACCCGACTGTTCGGCATTGAATTACTGGTGGGTGAAGCTGGATGCAGCCCTAAAAAACATGGATACAGTCTATGGCTTAACCCATGTATTCCAGGCAGCATTATGACAAATCCGAGCGTCCTCAACGTTTGCTAATCCCTACTATGCACTGTTGTTTAGCCAAGTACTGATCTAATTTTTCCCTTGACCAAATATGATGGTGACTGGCCAAAATAGATAGCTGTAGAAACAAGAAAAAGGTATTTCCATTCCATAACAAGCTATAGAAATGGTACAGTATATTTTCAGATAATTTTCTTCCTTTTCTTTTTGATGACAACAAACATTAGCAATGCACTTTTTCCCACAAAGGGGTTTAAAGCGCAGTCTGGGAGCAAACTGATCACTTTGTTATAAAGTCTTGTGAAGAGTGCAGGTGTGCATCCAGCATGGCCGCTCGGTACGTGAATCTGGGTGCGGTGGCCTAGAGGTGAGCAGCAATGCTGTATGCATCACTGCCCACTCACTGCATTCACTATGCAAAGCGCCAGGCCCGGCAGATGTAGTCAGCGAGTTGCAATGTTTACCCAGCACTGTAAATAATGTACTATATACCTCCTGTGTTGTCATCAGCATTAACAGTCACTTTACAGACTGCAGATTTCTCGCTGGGACTGATGAAGGTCTTGTAGGGTGACATCTGCATATGAAGAGTTCAGATGACTGGGTGACGGCCTCATTAGGAGTCAATTATTCCCTTTGTTCACAGATGACAGCGCGAGCTACTAGAAAAGGCTTCAGTTTCCTGTGGTTCCCCAGCTGCTATGGAACTACAACTCCCAACAAGTAATGAAAGTGTCAAAGGAGAGCTCATGAGAAAGAGAGCTGAGGCGCGTGAGCCCTCCCATTCAAACTGATAGCAGACAGGATTCCACGTGCGGGGGGTTCCGCATGGAATTTTGGCGCCGACTCCGTAGTGCAAACGGGCCCTTAAGTTAAAACTAAAACTTTAAAAGGGGTTGACCTAAAAAGTTACTTGAATGCTTACCACCTCCTGTCTTCCAGGGAGCATACCAACACAGCCATTGGCCACTGAATGCTGGCATGATTTTGCCAACAGGGAGAAAGGTATGGGGTCGTGTAGGCATGCTCCCTGGAAGGGGAGCGCACAAATTATTATTTATTTTTAAAGCTTTTTAGCTGCTGGGACAAACCCTTTAATTCCTGACTTCTGGTAGTAACCATTTAGAACTTACCACATCCAGTATCCTTGATTCGCTTGTACTACTAGGATCATTCACTTCCACCACAGTGTATACAGACATATAAGCCAGAAGCTCATTTATTCTGAATTACCAATAAAATCTAGTTACTCTAATTTCCTTGTTAATCTCAATTGTCTTCATAAAAAAAGAAAAGAACATGAAATAAGTCTGTTCTTTTAATATATATATATTTTCTTTACAACCGCCTGTGACTGGAATGTATACGTACGACATCAGACGAGACTCCGCTGAGATGGTTAGTGCGTCTTTAATTTTTGTTTACAGCACAGTATAAAATATTTATAGAGCCCCCAAACAAATAGATTTTCTATGTAGGTAATAAAATAGTGTATTTAAATATAAATAGCAAACTCATGAAATGAGTGGCTGGTAATGGTCCACTCTCTCCAGCAGCGTCTGGGAATATCCGGGCGAGTAATATCTGAAACAGAAGCAAAAACAATGGGAAATTAATGCACCAAAAAAATAAAGTAAATTCAGAGACAAGTTTGCATGGAGGTAAGAAGATTTTCTTGCAGCGTTGGTGCAGGCCTGTGTGGTGGCCCATGAAGTTCCTATAGTTCTATATTGTCAGTGCTCTGTGTTCCTCTGTAATCTTCCCTAGAAGCTTTATACCTGCATGCAGCTCTCTGATACCAGCAATAGTAAGCATATAAAAGCAGGGACTAGTTCATGGAGGCATAACTACAACTCCTACCATGGCCTGACAGCTACTAAAGCTTATTGTCAAAGGCCATCATGGTACAATGGAGTTGTCATTTTGCAACAGGTGGAGAGTCATAGGATGAGGAAGACTGCTTCATACAGGCAATAGAGAATGACATAGGGCCTCCTATTGTTATAGGTTCTTCTATTCCTTCTGTAGGGTAAGGGGTTTTATACTATAATAATATCTAAGCAGAACACACCTAAGGAGTGTCACAGAATACTCCATACAAGTAATATGTTATTTGGGCTCTCCAGCTGTTGTGAGACTACAATTCCCAGCAAGCTGTGTGATTCTAGGACAGCTGGAGAACGTCAGGTTGCAGACCACTGTTTTGTAGAAATGTTTCCAGTACGAATGCTGGGACTGCAGATCAATAGGGCATGGTAAAGGTATGCTGCTTAGACACAGTATATAATATACAGCTGCCTTGTGATCTCCCAGGGAGGAGATTTACAGCATGGTGATGGAGGATCTGAGTAAAATATTTACTTGACCGCTCAATTACTTGGGCCACTGCAAACAGTGGAGTAGCTACCATAAAGGCAGACCACGCCACTGTTACTGGGCCCGCATGCCCGGACTGGCCTTTAACTGTGAGCATTCAGGATGACTGCCATTAGCGTCCTGCCCTGCCAGGCTCTCTTGTGGGCAGAGGCAGCACTGCACCTCAAGCCACAAGAAGCCTCTCTCTTTCCAAGTTTTCCCCTTCATTTGGGCCCCATAGCAAAAAAAAAAAAAAATGTACACGCTATTTAAAAATCTCAAGTCTTCCAGCTGCTGTATGTCCTGCAGGAAGTGGTATATTCAATCTGACACAGTTCTCTCTGCTGCCACCTCAGTTTATGTGAGGAACTGTCCAGAGCAGGAGAGGTTTTCTATGGGGATTTGCTGCTGCTCTGGACAGTTCCTGACATGGACAGTGGTGGCAGCAGAGAGCACTGTGTCAGACTGGAAAGAATACCCCACATTGCTAGTTGGCTGCATATCTATCATCTTGTGTAAATGGCAATGTATGGCCAACTATGATGCAAATGAGGGGCTGCATGAGCGATCCAGCGATCCCAGTCAGACGACCAACTGAGCCCTTGTAAACCCTTAGCAAGCAACAGACCCCTGTGAGCCCGTCTAAAAGAGCAAAGAGCTCTTAGTCAGGTCTGTAGTGAGGTCTAGCTCAATTTTATTACCAATGCTTATAGCGTACACACACTATATATATATATATATATATATATATATATATATATATATATATATATATACACACACACATATATATGTAGGTAGTCTCCTGACTTAGTGTAAGTGTCTACAATCATGTACATTCTTCGCTGCTGTGCATGCACAAAGAGGAACGCTTCCAAGAATACAGTATTTCCTTACTTGACAATCTCCTCGGGGTAACAATTATTGATAGTGTTGATGTATTCTTGGAGCGGGGAGCCGGGATCTGCAGAGATCTCTTGAATCTTCTTAAGCCCACCACTTGTTACAAAGAGCCGCCTTGCTTTGCTGTCATGTGGAAGAACCTGTTAATGAATAGCAGAAAAATCTTAACGTTGGAAGTAACAATACCGGCAGGCGCTATCCGAGGTCTAATTTCAGGGTGTCGTTACATACCGGGCTGGATTAGAGCTCGGAAATGTCAACACATTTACAAACATCTTGATATACGTTTCTGAATAATCAAGAAAGGAGACCCTGAGGCTTCCCGGCTTTATGGTTCAGAGACATAAAAATGCAACAAAATAACTAGAGACGCTGGCGATGTAGAGCAAGCGGCAATAAAGTGGCGGCGGTGTCATCACATCAAAACAGCTGGAGAGACCTCACCTAGTTATCGTGTCATGTTGTGTAGGCCACATTGTTAGGGAGGTACAGAATGGAGACCGAGCAGATGAAAGGAGGTAGGAGAGTGCAGACATAAAGAATCTGCCCAACAAAAGCTGAAAGAAAATGAAAGCAGAGATGTAAAACATCAGAAAGCCGAGTGGAAAGAGTGAGCGGGCTGCGGCGAGAAAAGAGTGCAAATTATAACGAAATACAAGCCGTGTATATACAGGAGATATGGAAAATGACATGGGAAAATAAAGAGAAGACAGAGATAGGAAACACAAGGCATTGTAATGGGGTTATATGATGGAATGCTCAATATATATATATATATATATATATATATTGTTGGTGGTGGGGGAGGTCAGACCTCCAGCACCCCCTTTACAGTCTCCATTCAAGTGAGTGTGTCATTTGGTATCAGTTTGGATGACGTGTTGGCATAGTGGATTCTATTATCAAGACACCTTTATGCTGCCTTAAATGTGGCATCAATGAGGGCACCATAAACTAGTGACAAAAATGTATTTACTTACATCCTTCTGTTCAGCCGTTCTCCTAATATGCAGGAGAATAGGCTTTGTGCCAGACCACTCCCCAGCCCTCCAGCTACTGATTGACAGTTGACTGCCTATATACAGTATAGATAGACAACTGCCAATCAGAAGCCAGAGGGCAAAGTGTGCTGGTGCTCATGAATATCCAGGAATACTAACACATGCACATAATGGAGAGGACTAGTTATTGTCCAGGTTATTCAGGGGACTCTCTCTGCCCAGAACAATATAAGTGAATCATCAAATCATTCTGTTGAGCTTTAGTTTAGGCTACCCTTAGATAGGGCACCATAAACCTACTGACAGAGTTTTTTTTAAAGACACCTTCTATCCAAATTATGACAGTAAGGATGGTGAGCGACAGCTGTTTAATCTTACCATTCACCTTCCACCGACTCTGTAGGAACCTCAGGGAGTCACAGCCCCATGATGGAATGCCAGCTATTACAGATAGAGGCTGTGCTGCCGGATAACAGAGCTTCATGTGTAATACCGCAAGGTGGATTAATAATATAATAATAATAATACATTTATTTGTATAGCGCCAACAGATTCCGCAGCGCTTTTTTTCTATGCATACAGTACAGAGGTACATAATACACAGTTAAATTAGAATAAATAAAAACATCATAATAGATAAAAATAACATAAAATACAAAGTATAAACGATTATGTCTATTGCGGCTTGGAATCCAATAGCGGTGTAATTTTCTATGTATCTTTCCTAATTTCTTTAACTGGATTTCATAATTCATGCACTCCATGCATGGCACTGGTCAGGGGAAACTATTGCTCCTTTCTTATGATGTAAACCAGACAGTATGAGAATTGCTAGAGCTCGAATTAGAAGCACAAGCATTTAAAGGAAATGTCCATAGCAATTGACTACTTATTCTACAGGTGATGTTACATGGTTTCCTTTTGTAATTAGACATAGCAAGTACTGGAAATAAAGTAGGGGCTGTGGTGATGTCAGGGTATCATGTGAGCCAATACTGTCTAATGTAGATCCACTAGGTTGAACATACAGGATCCAACTGTATTATAGCTCTTGTACCAGGGATCCATAGGCTGGGCCACCATTGCAACTTTTGGTTGCTAACGATTCACTAAATGACTCCATTGTTATAATTTGTGGGGGTTTTTAGATTTTTGCACGTGTTGTGTGTACTTGTGTGTGTATGTGTTGTGAGTCATTGTTGGACTGCAGCCTCGTGGGCCTAGCCGCTTAGTGAACAAGCATCGTTCTTGTTGATCAGCGCTGATTTACTGAGGTCCCCATACACTTTATACTGATGTCATCTAGGTTTCTGCCCAAAGTATAAAGTCCACAGTGGATTCCCGAGAGGGATCGGGTTTGAATTTCATTGCCCGACCCCTTTATTCTCAGCTATCTGGCTGCGGCTTATGCCTGCTCTTCCCATAAAGAACATGTATGGAGAATATGGACAGGAGTTATTGAAGGTATATAAGCACCTTAGTATATTGTATTAGTATATTGTGTGGCCATCGGCTGCACCTTACCTAGTACACAGGGAGATGTGCGGCCAACGGAGCGAGCAGCTGATGAACAAGTCGTTGCACGTTTGCGGGCTAATCTCTGGATAGATAACATACATAGCTGTCTCTACAATTCCCACCACAACTAAGGTTTGGCCACACATCTAACCCTTCACAACACCTCAACGTTCTTATTGGGAATGCAATGCTAGGATAAAATCGAGCTAGTTCACGGCTATTTTGTGCACGTGCAGGGCCAACTATAAAATTTTTTTTTTTTTACTGCACGTGACTTATATTCCTTTATGGTTAGCACTTATGTGGAAATCTTAAGTGGCCACTTGAACACCAGGAAATTAGTTTTGATTATAAAACCAGCGGGCTTACAAGTCTACCTGTCACTAACATTCAGTAGCAGTAATGAATTCCATTACATGCATTTGGTCACGGATTTAACTCTCTTGAAATCCACAGCTAAATAGATTATATATATATATATATATATAAGGTGACTGTTCATTTATTATATATATAGGCTGCACTATGGGAAGAAGGCAAGCCCGGCAGGGCAGTGTGATGGACAATGTTCCGCTGGAAGTCTTGGATCGTAGCATCATGTGAATGTTACTGTGACAGATACCGCCTACCTAACCATTGTACACACCAGTATATCCTAAATCGCAGCAGAATCCCCTAAGGGCAGAGGACTCTATTAACAGGATAATGCCGCAGCCAGAACAGCAAACATTGATCAGGAAAGAGGAACATGACAAAAAGATCAAGGTGGTGACTGAATTTCCCAGATCTCAATCCGATTAATGATCTGATCAATCCATGGAGGCCGCACCTCACAACCTAGAACATCTTGATGCCAGATACCAAACTTCATCTTTGTTTATTAAATTGTTGATCAATTCCGTCCATTCTGTTTGAGAACTGTAATGGCAGCCAAACTGGTTGTCACCCCCCCCCCCACACACACACACACACACACACACACACACACACACAAAAAGCTGGTTAGGGGTTTTAGAAGTGGGCAAAAAAAACCTTAAAAACTATATAAATACTATATATGGGAAGTTCAGGTTAATTTAAGAGGAAACGGACTCCACTAAATCCCCCATTTTCCATCATGGGTCGGCAGGACTGAAGTTTGAACTTGTTAACATAACAAATAAAAAACTAAAAAGTCAGCACAAGTTTATCAAGACATTCTTATATGGTACATAAATTGCAGTTCACCACCCCACTCCCATAAACAGTACCCATAATGGAGAAATACCTCTGTGCTGCGCTCACTGACCCATGTTACAAGTAAATTATTCCAGCGCTCCATGCTGTGAGCCATTGCTAATATCTTAAATCCACATACTTTTTCAGCCTATATTGGATTCTTCTCAGATTAGGGCTTACGAAAGTGTGCTCCGCCATCAGATGAACATTTGGCAAGCATATACTCAATGGGGTCCTTCACATATCGTCGAATAAGTGATTTAATGACTTGGAACATTGGTCGGAGAACATTAGGACAGAAACCAAAGAATGTCTCTTACTGTACTTATGGATGGAAGCGAGAAAAAAAAAAATGTACATTTGGAGAGAGACCAAAACGCGCCAGACACAGTATATTGTGCTAGAAGGGGGAATAATATTCTGATGCCTCATTACATCTGTTCCAAGCAGAAATTTCATTATTTTCTGCTTTTTGCAAATAAATCATTGGATATTAAGAACATTTTCCTTAAACAGGGAAAAAAATTCACAACGAAACACGTAGTTGACTGGTCATTTGTCTTAGTGTTTAAAGATGTTCAGTCATTTCCTTAAAGTGACAGTGAAGTAAGCACAAACAGTATATATTTATATAGTGCCAACCTATCCTGAAGTGCTGTACAGAGATTGGCATTACTCACTGTCCCCGTTGGGATCACAAATCCAAATTAGTCTGTTTTTGGAGTGTGAGGAAATCAGAATATTTAAAGAAAACCTATGCAAACATAGGGAGCACATACAAACTTTAGTCAGATTTGTACCCAGAGCTGCAAAGAAAAGTGTGTTTTTGTCTCCGGTCCCTATGGTAGACCTATGTGTTGCCATGGTAACAGACTACAAACACGTTGTGTAGTCTGATCCTGCTATTCATTTCTCACTTTTTGCAGTGTTTACAATCCTTACAGTCTTTACAATTTTATGTTTTTGCCTTTTTATTTTTTATAATTAAACGTATACAATTCTTTAAATCCTTGTTATACATATGCAATAAAATATCTGATAATCTCTGTAAAAACTCTAAAGATTTTAAGCTTTTTAAGTGAGTATTTTTGCAGTTATACTGGTGTAATTTATAGGCCATGCACTGGCTAGTACCAAATCTAACAAAGTGCCCTGTATCTACATATTTCAAAGAAGCCTAGATACGGGTTTATACCTAATGAAGGAAAGAATGTAGTAATGAGTGCTTCCAGGGTATTTTTGGCCGCTGAGAGGACCTCTAAATAACTTGTTTCCTTAACCCTTGTGCTATTCCCAGCTCTGCAGCCCATTGTATGTACTTTGTGCTACACACAAGGAAAGGTTGTGAGTTCACACACTCCTGATTATTTGCCTAATACCTCAATTAGATCTTTACGACCTTAGCACGGCTTATCTCCCTATCTAGTGCCTGCATTTTACAGCCCATACTATCACTAAATCTGCTTGACTTTTATTGCTGTCCTGGAACATATTTGCACCTCAAACCAATTTAGTTTCCCTCAGCTCTTACTAGGGGGAAAAAAAAGGTTTAAAAAAAAAGAAAAAGAAAACAACAACAACAGTGACACAGAGTATGCGTATAATCATTGCTTATAGGGTCCCATTCACATCATAATTTTGACTACTGGCAAAAAGTAATGTAGGCGTATACTGTAGCGCACTTGGACTTCAACCAAACGTAGGACCAAACGTAGGCTATTAATGAATACAGTCAGTCTATTTCACACCTTTTTTCAGGTCTCGAAAGTGAATTTTACTATTGTAATGTCAGCACACACCTCTTTTTCTTTTTTTGCTTTTTTCAACCCAAAATGTGATGTGATGTGAATGAGAGCCAACAGTGAAATAACTATCATCCAGACCAGATGCTGTCCTTAAAGGGGTTGGCCACTTTATAGTAAAATTGCTCAGTGTACATTATTAGTAAGTGTACTCATTGTATATACCAATAGCAGCCCCCTGTGTACCTCATAAGGCAAAAAATTTGACTCCCCTCCTCCAGGCTGTGCTGCCCAGCTCTGAGGTTAGTCTGTCCATAAGATGGCTGACATTAAAGAGCATGTGACCATGCCCCACCCCCAGTGTCCACCACTGAGCCTGTATATTCCTATGGAGGACACTGGGGGGCGGGGCATGGTCACATGATCCTCCATGTCAGCCATCTTATGGACAGACTCACCTCAGAGCAGGGCAGCACAGCCTGGAGGAGGGGAGCCTGGTTTTAGCTCTATGAGGTACACAGGGAGCCACTGTCAGTTTAAACAGTGAGTACATTTACTAATACTGTACACAGAGCTATACTGTACTATAAAAGGCCAACCCCTTTAAGGACAGCATCTAGACAAGAAGCCTGCTGCTTCACTGCAGGTGCCTAGAAAAGCTGGATCCAGTCCTGGGAAACTTCTCTCAGGACTGGATCCAGCTTTTCCAAGCACCTGGAGAGGAGCGTCATGAAGATCAAAGGCAGAAGGCTGACAAGCTGACGCTAGGACTAGCAAAGCGCTTTGCTAGCACTGTAAATTTGTGCATCCTTAGTGCTTAGGGCTCTTGATCTTTGGCAGAGCAGGGTATTAGTCGGCTAGATGAGATGCTTTTAATAGGAGCCCTGGTTCACCTGAAGAAGATCCAGCTGCGTATGGAGTCTTAAGGGAGCGTGGAAGGAACTTGCTTCCTCTTCACTCTTCTATCATAACAGTGCACACCACTAACTAATATATTTTATTGAGATCAGCGTATTATCCCCTGTGTAGAGGGTAATCGCTACGTCTTCTCTCACAGTAGCGATCTCCAGCGCACGCTTCTAGGTGGCGAGAATAACAAAAGACACTAGAGAACCTTAATTAAGCAATAATTGCGGATGTTTTGCTCCTCTATTAGCCTTTGTGAAGTTAGCAAGTCATCTAGAAAAGGGCCACAACTGTGCGGTGGCATTCCACCCCAAGCATGGCTGCATGTCTGTATCTAATAATGTAAAGCTCGCTGGGAGCCAGATTGGATGAAAGCCACTTTCTAAATTCATGTTATATTTAGAACATTTTATGCAGCTGTGGTCTGCCGTTACCTAATGAGACAAAAAGAGTCCTTTAATATCCCATCCTTCTTTATTAAAGAAATCATTTCATGGCCTGCAATGCCCCGAGGCGGCATTCCACTTGTGTGGAGCGTGCATGTGAGCGGCCCTACAATTATTTCAAGTTCATAACTTTCAGTGCCTCATTAAAAAAGGGGAAACCTAACTGAGAAGTCTGTGTGGAGGGAAGCATTAAACCTTCAGTGTTTTCATTGTCCAGGGCCTACCTGTAAACTGGAGGAGAGACGTATTCTGCTTTTGCATATACAGGAAGCTTTTTCATTCCATAATATAGAGCAGAACTCATGGAGCCCTAATTGTGTGACTGTTTTTTTTTTTTCTGGTGAGAAACCTAAATCCTTCCGAGCAGCATCCGGCTATGACGGCACAACTGTATCTTATAGATTGCGAGCAGGGCCTTAGGCTACATTCACATGTTCAGTATCATATATGATGTCTAAAATCTTTGTCCACAACCCACCAAAAAATGAATCCGCAAAGAATCCAGATTTTTTGAGGGACAGCAAAAAAAGAAAAAAAAAAAAGCGGGGGGGGGGGGGGGGGGGGGGGACGGGGTTGAGTTCGGCTAGGTTCACATCACGATTTTGCAATCCGTTTTACTGCATGCATTTTGGAAAATGTGAAGAAACACATGGTCAACCACATTTTTGTGTACGCTACAAAATGTAAAAAAAAGAACGGATAGCAAAAATCGTGAACCTACCCTTAATTAAGTGGAAATGGTTTAAAAAATATTACTCATCCATATTTTTATGGACGCTCCCATAGACTTCTATGAGACAATCTGTGCCACAATTACGGCCCATACTAGAGTACTCACTGTAAACTGAACTCATCAGTCATTTCTGCAGATTGCGGATGTGTAGATATACAGACAGTGTGAACAGCCCAACTGAAACCAATTACGGACAAAACCAGGGAATGTAAACGTAGCCTTACTCCTCATGTTCGACTATCTCTGTAATGTCTAATTTTGTCAATGCATTTTCCCCCCAGAGTTGTAAAGGGCTGCTAAATGTGATTTCTTTATAGCTAGTGTTTACGGGTCTCAGCGTAGCATTAAGGTGAATCTTTCCCACTAAAGAAGTAGTCTGAAATGGTATAGAGCAAGAAGAGCTAAGCAAAGGTAAAGATTCACTAGAATTTGTTATTCGTTCTATTAAAACACAGCTTATTTCTGGCCAACGGAGATCAGTGGCCGGTTCTGAGCGGTGATTGACAGCTATTTCTGTAGGAGAAATTATACACTGAAGGCTATGAATAAATATGGACTTCTTAGGCCAGAAAAGTTCACGCAATAAATCTGCTAACAGTAATTTTGAAGGGGCTCATATAATACCATTTCCTGCAGTAGCTACCAAAAATATATGTTGGGGAAATTCTCAAAGATACATAGACTACTACTAGTGAAATATACCATTTTACAGTATACTATACGAAATACATCATATAGCAAACCTCAATGATAACCACAAAACTTCTGTCGAGTAATGGGAAGTCTATGGAAGTATTTACTGGAGACATGCACCAAAAACGTCTACAGCTGAGCTCACACGGCATTTTTAAGTGTATATTCCTGTGTGCGTTCAAACCGTTAGCAGTGGGCATTCCCAATGGGCCTAAACCACAACAAAAAGATATCTAAAGAGTCAAAGAACCCTACAGAGATACGAGGCTGTCCTCTCATTTTCTGCTGCACATTTCCGCTAATATAACTATTCCCATAGGTGTCACAGTGTTCATGACCAGCTGCAGTCCACAGCACCCAAAGCTTCACATCTATGTATCTAGAAGCTTCTCCTATCAACTCTCTGACAATGAAAGCAATAGTTTACAGTGTGTTTATAGGGGCATCAGCATTCCCTGATGTGAAGGCTTACAGAAACTGCTCCGTCTGCCCTACCGATTCTGGACTGATAAACAAGGAGATTACCGAGGGCAGAGGTCCCTATCCTATTTATGGCTTCAGGACCTTAAGAGGAACAGGCGGTCTTCAGCCACATTAAATATTATACAAAAACTATGACTGTCAATTCTAAAGTTACCAATAAAAAGAAGGGAAAGAACCAAAGAGAAACTGTGCTGGTCGTAAATACGGTTCTACAGTTCTGGTTATAGTGCCAAGGGCTTGTTGTATGACGAATCTAACCCTGGTGTCAAATGGCAATAAATATTGTACCTAGCACTGTGTACACTATCATATAGTCCTGACTCCGGAGCCAAACCTTTATAATATTACAACATCTCTGGTATTACAGGCCACAAATATACATACAGATGCTAATAGCCGGGGAGTCATATTAATGGGCCGCAATAGCCACTGGCTGTAGAGCAGTGACCTAGGGTACGGATTACAGGGAATTATTTCCGGTCACTGAATACTGCAGACATGAAAGCTACCGCAATGCTATAAGCAGGCTGCTGTTCCCCGCTACATTCCTGTAGTGGGAACATAGACTAAGAAGATGTGATTATCCAGCAATTCTGTAGTTTGTAGGTTTTTTATAAAACTTTGGTGATGAATAGCATAAGATGAATGTAGGGCCATGCCTCTTTTTCCCAAAATTTATGGTAATACCACCAGGAGATAAGACAACCACTTTATACAGGTATTGACATCAACAATCATATGTAAAACCTTACATTATACTTGCACATACCTTTGTTATTCAGTATTGCAGTGCTATATACTCACTATTTCCCTCCCCATTGAGTCATCCTTCTACACTGTTGGTCACCTATGGCTACAGCCACTAGTGGTCGCCTATGATGGTTGCCCGGTTTTGGGAAGCATGGGGCATGCGCAGTAGTATCCTGCCTAACCACCTCTTTAGTGCGTTTTACAAATTAGCAGAATTGCTTTCGGAGCCCAGGAACTTATCCTATAGTGCTGTCTGATCACTGCACAATGTAAGGCCCCATTCACAGCACATTCAGGCTGTACATTTAGGTTACATGTGAACATACCAGCAAAAACATATGATAACATATACCATGGCATACTTGTAATGGGCCAACTTAGTTTAATAGACTATTATTGACTGTGTTAGGTCCATTTTACACATGTATACTGCTTTGGTGCAGCATTAAAAAGCATAGTCTGTTATGCTATTAAGTCCTGTATAAAAATGGTCTATGCTTAGAAAATGGGCTGGCAAACTACAGATGTCTATTGAACTCCATATGCCAGCTGCATGTATGCTGCAGTACACACCAGCATAACTTTCTGTAGGTATACCAACCTATACCTGGTTATTATTATTATTATAATTATTATTATTACTACTAAGGCCCCAATGTGATGTCAATGAGGTCTATGTTGTATTTTAGGGTTGGGCATGTTATTAGATCTGGGCAGCGTCTTTTATTTATTCCCCATACTGCTAATAATAATTTATATAGCAACTACGGGAGCATGTTCTGAGAAGTGGGAAGTGTCTATCCCTCCTTAAGATGCTAAAAATAACTTATATAGCAGAGCTGTGAGACTCTAGGACTATCTTTTACTCCTGATGCTGCTATTAATAGTTTATATTGTAGCATTTAGGAGAGAGCATGTACCAGGAGCATAGCATCTCAATCCAGCAGAAGCTGGGGGAGGCAGAATGGGCAACCATACTGAGAATGATGACTGGCTGCTAAAAAGAATACAAAAAAATCAATTAATAAATTATATATCTCCAAAACAACTGGGAAGATGTCAATAATTCTTCAAGTATATTATGCTCAAACATGCCAAAAGTTATGCAAGAATGAATTTCATTATCTCCTTAAGATGAGCAGTAATAGGCCGTGAACTCTAGTGAGCTAGAAGCAATATGACAAGATACATAAATATAAATGAATAACTAAAAAATAAATAAATATATATATATATATATATATATATATATATATATATATATATATATATATTAATAATAAAAATATATATATTTTAGAGATGAGCGAACCGGGTTCGGGTTCGAGTCCATCCGAACCCGAACGTTCGGTATTTGATTAGCTGGGGCTGCTGAACTTGGATAAAGCTCTAAGGTTGTCTGGAAAACATGGATACAGCCAATGACTATATCCATGATTTCCACATAGCCTTAGGGCTTTATCCAAGTTCAGCAGCCACCGCTAATCAAATGCCGAAAGTTCGGGTTCGGAAGGACTTGAGCATGCTCCAGGTTCGCTCATCTCGAATATATATATATATATACACACTGTATGTATATATATATATAATTTTTTTTTTTTTTTTTTAATAAAATGTATATTATTTGTTGTTATTTTTCTGGGTTGTTATTATGATGTTGATTATAATTATCATTATTATTGTTGTTTTTATGATTATTATTACTGTTATTATTATTCTAGGTTGTTATTATGATGATTATTATTGCTAAAAAGTAAATATTTAGATTTTTTATTTTTTTTTTGCAGCAATTTATCCAGAAAACTGTATAACGTGTTTACGATTTATTAAAGCATCAAAGTGACAAATAAAACAGTCGGCTACACAGAAATAAAGAATGAATTGTGACATTAAAAAAAGAACTATGAAGATAAATGGCGGTTTGGTGAAAATGACAATAAACCCTGCTATTGCTATGGAACAGATGATAGTAATAAAACGCACGCTACCTGTCCTGATGCCAATTCGTTTTACTCTAGAGGAGGCTGGTTGATGGTTTCAGAGGATTCTCTTGGCAGATACGTGTTTATACAATATTGATTTTCCGCATGAAAATTATCATAGGGAAACCTGTAACATCAAACGTTGTTCTGGCCGCCCCCTGTGTTTATGACCTTGTAGTGAATACTAACCTTCTGCCCTCTGAGTGGGACATTTAAGAAGAAGAATAATGCACCTTGGGGCATGTTGACACACTTTTCTGGTGCTAAAAGACACTAAGCCTTTGGCACAATCTTGTAGCATTCCTGGGAAATTTAATCCTTTAATGTACACCCTGGATCACACATTTCATGCACCGTCCCTTTAGTGCTTGGCTGGAAGCGGAGTCAGTGAATGAGCAGAAACGCGTTTCATGCACAAACCCTGAGAGCGAGGTTACAGTGACCGGTTTTACCTTACTAAACTGGCCGACCACGTGCTTGAGGATGTTGGGTGGAGCGTCGTGCAGCAGGGGCTCGAGTGCAGGCAGATGGGTGCATTTCTGCAGGATGTTTTTCAGGGCTTTCTTTGCCTGGTGAGTACAAACAAAATGAAAATTAGGAGGCATCTGGCTTAAACAATGCCGAGGATTTGCAGTCATTCAGGTCCAACATTCCAGGAATTCAGACTGTCAGGTCATGCTTGTGTTTCTCCCTGGCTTCTGTTAACCCCTCGTGTGCTGACCGATCTGTCTATTAATCAAAGGCACCAAAGTCACAGAGAGAGAATGGTAAAAAAAAAAAAATAAATAAGTAAGTAAAGGAAACTACAGTCACTATAAATCCTTTCATCTTTTTTTCTGGGAACACTTGCTTAAAACCAATATGGCTGCTATTAAGGTGCAGAATAGGGTGGCAAATCCATCTAGTTATATTGCATTATGAGAAAGGGGATGCACCACATTAGGAGTAGGAATATTTTCCGTTCAGGGCTATGGGAAAGCTGGGTGACAACCCCAATGGCAGCCAGACTACTTACCATACAGTAACTAGAAACACATATAAATTTTGTAATGTTCTGTAATGTCACTCCCTATCGCTTGTATAGCGCTCCGGAATCAATGGCGTTTTTAAAAATAATAATAATAACAATAAAAAGTAGATAGGCGTCTGGTTTGGCTAGTATGCTTAGTCATGTTTCTAAGCTCTTCTATGGCTTAGACTTTTACTTACAAGATAGCTACCTATAGGTGGCGCTAAAGAAACAAATTTTGGAAAGAACTTATTTGCATATTCCCCCCCCCCCATTTAGCATTGCTTATACTATTCTATATACAGCAGGATCCCCTCTATAAGAACCAGTACCCCCAGAGGTGCATCAAAGGAATACCACCCAGCTAACTTGCACCCTGCTCTGTACTATGAAAAGGATGCAGATGTCTAATGGTGGGAGTCAGGATTTTAGAATATTTCTAGTTAAGGAGTTTTCCAAGAAAATTGCTAATAGTGAGAGTGCTGACACCCAGCAGACTTGTTGATCAGCTGTTCTGCACAGCCACAGTACCAGTATACACAGTGTAAGGAGCCAGAAGCCTCACCCGTATGCATTGTGCAGTGGTGGTACCAGGGTACTGTTGTGCAACTACTATTCACTTCATTAGGAGCTGTGATGCAGTAACCCGATGCAATAACTGCATAATAAAAGACTAAAGATGAGCGCAACTGGAGCATGCTCAAGTCCAATCGTTCGACATTTGAATACCAGTGGCTGAGGAAGTTAGATGCAGCCCTAGGGAGTCCTGAAAAACATGGATACTGTCTATGGCCTATGGTTGTATCCACACTTTCTAGGACTCCCTCGGGCTGCATCTAATTTCTTCAGCCACTGGTATTCAAATGCTGAATGATCGGATTTGAGCATGTTCAAGTTGCGCTCACCTATTGTAAGGAGAAAATGTACAGATGGATAAGAGTTCTTTAAAGAAAAAATAACAGGACAGTGTCATCAGACGATGGCCTTTCATTTACATCAAGTATTTATGTGTTGCCTATTTAAAAGAAAAAGAAAATTTGCAGTTTCTGTTCTGGCCACTAAGCCCAGGCTGGCACTTCCTGTTCTGTAGAGGTCAAATTCCCAGAAGTCTCCTCTTTATCATCACAGGCAGTGAAAGGTGGCCCCACTGTATAGATAACACAGAATCTGCCATTTACAATAGGCGATGGTCACAACTGCTCCTCCCCCTCCCTGCACAATGACCTTTGCACAGGTCACAAAGCATGCCCACAACACTTTCCCATTGCCAATGAATCAAATAGGTTCCTATGGTCCATGTGGATGATGGAAAGCATGTCTCTAAATACTAATAAGAGCAGTTAAAGTAAGATATTCACCGCCATAATAAAAACTAGATGTTAATAATAATAATACCAGCAATAATAATAATCATTAAAACTCTGGTTTTAATTAGAAAAAAGTAAAAAAAAATAATTACACACACACACATATACATATATATATATATATATATATATATATATATGTGTGTGTGTGTGTGTGTGTGATACATTTCCTTTAAGCAATAGTATCTATGGTGGTTAGAAAATGTAACCAAATTGAGTGGTATGGATAGAGCAAGGTGATGGGTTTTACGTCTGGCCTCCACCCACTTTAAGCGTCAGCTGTTAGTCGGCCTACGCATACTCTGTACTTCATTTGGATCCGTAATCCCTTAAGAATGTAACACCTCTGATCTGGGCACCGTGTGCCTTCAGTTCCAGCTGATATTTTCCTGTATTCACACATTTAACTCTTTCTTTCTTTTATAAGCACAATATAACTAGGGTCAGATTTTAGGATGCACACATTCTCTGTGGAACTTCAGGAGGTAAACAGGTCAGGGTGAAAAGCTTTTGGCTCTCCGTCGCACACAAGGGGGCAGCTATTTCCTTAGACCACATTCATATACTTTCCATAAATGACATCCTTTCCTCTTGTATGTTCAGGAAAAACCCTTTAATTATAGTTCTCTGGGGAGTCATAATTTAATTAGTATTTTGCCAATTATGTTTATTATTTTCTATTAACAGCTAATAAAATCTTTGAATCCTAATGATGTGACATGTGGACACTAGACCCCATGCACACTGATGCACCTAGAAAAACTTACCAGAAAGTCACCGAAATAAAGAAGTCTATGGCCACCTTTCACTAAAGTGATGTCATGTATGTTAATAAAGCTGTGCTGTACATTTGGTAATTACAGTCATTAAATCGTTCCAACAACCCAGGTGGTCACAGCCCTATAAATAGTTTTTAAAGGGAACGTCTCTCGTATGCAGTTTAATTTCCTTAATTAAAAGCAAGAAGAGAAATTATATATATTTTCAAGATAATTTTTTGTGATTTTTTTTTCTTTAATTCCATCACTGTATTTATTAACTACAGACCGGGCTTGTTACCCCCTCTTTCTAAGCAGACAATCAAAAGCAAAGGGGTTTCTTCTCATTTAGGTACCCAAATATTGTAAGCATCAGTTTTCTGGGACACCTCATTCTTTATTTTTGTACTTTTTATTTTAGTAAGTTATTAATTTTTTTTAAACTAAAATGTGTCTCTTTTTTGGGTGAGGGGGTTCACACACTTATTCATTTAAAGGGACTCTGTCCCCTCCAAAGCACCCACTAAACTTAAAGTGTCACTGTTGTTTACATTTTATTTATTTTTTTGCAGAAATCAATAGTACAGGCAATTTTAAGAAACTTTGTAATTGGGTTTATTAGTCGAAAAATGCATTTTTATCATGAGAAAGCCGTTCGAAGCTCTCCCCCCTGTCTTCAGGGTTCTCTATGAAGAGGGCAAGGGGTGGAGGGAGATGAGGCACCAAAACAGGACAACAAGAGTTAATTTACAGCTACATCACTGGGTTATCTGCTCTGAGGTCAGCACTGACCTCTCTGACCTCTGAATATCTGCTTTCACACAGCTCCCACTGTGTAACCCTTTTTTCTCTGCTCTCTGACGGTGACTAATCTCCCTCCTCCCCCCTCTATAGGTTACACAGGGCCCGACTGATGTAAAAGAGTCGAGATTTCCTGAAAATGAGTGAATGTGAATGTGAATGAGAGAGGAGGGGGGGGACCTGGGGAAAGTCTTTTTGAATACAGATAATGGCATATTTGTCTAATAAACCCAATTACGAAGTTTCTTAAAATCGCTCGGATTTCTGCAAAAAAATGAAACAAGAGTAGATTATAGATTATACATCAGTATATAACGTTGATTCTATATCTGAAATTTTTCTCTATGTTCTTGTAGTCCTTTGCTATAAGCCACAAATGCAGGAGTATAAGTCGTCCTCTCCATTATATTCTTGGGGTAAGTCGTCCTCTCTACATTAACATGCCCAGGTTGTAGGCTTACGGTGAAATACAAAGGAGTAAAAGGGACACAAATTACAGATCTGGAATCAGCATCATTTATCCTACTTACAGGTGACTTTTTTCCCATTTACTGAAAAGGTATAAAAAAAACTATGTATGAAACTATCCTAAGCACTATCATACTGATGATTTCCCTTGTAAATGGGGCCAACAGCCTCCAGGCACTCTCTAAGGAGCTGACCCATCAGCTCACTACAGCCACCCATCATCCAGTGATCACATGATCCCTAGGACAGGAAGCCATAAGTCTTGGCAGTATACATAGCACTCATTAAGCACTGTGTATACAGAAGTCGACAAGGCAGGAGAGCCCGGCAGTCACTGAGAGCTGTCTCTCCACTTTTGCATTGGTAATAGTCTCTGTGCTGCTGCAAGGCTCTGCAGGGGACTTTTTTCTTGCACAGTCATATGCCGAATGGTGAGACATTTTGTTAACTTCTAAAAATGTTTAACTTTTCACTGTAGTCAATGGGCCTCAAAATAGACTGACATTTCCTGTTCCACTTCTCAGCAGTCATCTCCTTATTACCACAGGCAGAACTGCAGTGAAAGGTGACCCAGCTGAAGGTAGATCGCACATGATCCAGGATAAGTGATTAACACGGCTCAAGGTGGCATTCTCTACATCTAAAAAGGAAAGAAGGTTCTTTACTGTAACAGCAGGGACTCTATGGAAATCGCTGCCACACGATGGTGTAATGATTGATTTACTGGACAAAGGACAAAATACTAATAATCAATCAGAACAATACTGACCCTCAGAATTCTGCTGTGGATGTGCCATGGATTTCTTTAATAAAGTTTTATGCCCTATTATTGTTCCGCAACTGTACCACAAAATATATTCTTACAGCAGGTTGTTGTTTTTTTTTTTTTTCAAAAATCAAATTCAATACATATGATAGGTTTGACAGGCAGTCACCCTTCCTCAGAGACTAGTGACTGCCAGTGAAAATGTATACATGTGGTTATATAGCATATCATGTAACCAGCCTGCCTCCTCTAGGCCAGTGTTATAACAGAGCTGTCATTATATGCTCTAACTTCTGCTGACTCTGTCCCAGTCTACACAGCAAAGCGAAACACGACATGTCAGCCTGCTGTGTTTTTACTAAGAGACAGTGTGAACAATCATTTTTAAAGGAAAACTATGAGTAGTTTAGACTGATCTAACCTGCTGATATGTCCCTATTGCACAGGAGACGCCGAGAAAATGTGTTATCCTCCACCTCGTCGCCGTTCCGTTGCAGTTAGTAGTTTACTTCATGGTCTGGTAAGACTGTTAGGCGCACTGGGGCTCCTGTTAAGAGCACTGCCCGCCCCTGGCCGTCCCACTCCATTGATTATAATTAGAGAGGGGCAGGCCATAGGGGGGTGGATTGGCGCTAGGGGGGTGGGGGAGAGCTCCTAAACGGGCCGTAGAACAAAAAATTAACTGTACCAAAACAGTGCCAAGGAGAAAGGTAAGAGACATACCTTCCTCCTCAGCGCCTACTGTGCAGTAGGGACATTTAGATTCGTATAACTTGCTTATAGTTCCCCTTTAATTAAAAGTTTATAAATATATATAATATAGATAATTATTCCGGATGACATACTCCCTTGCCAAAATATTTTGTATGCCGCTCTATCCTTTACTTTTTACTACTGCTGGAATCTGCTCAGAGAACATCTAACTTCAGTTGAATAGACCAAGTAATCAGACCGCTTAAAAGGGATGGGTGTGGAGCCCCAGGCCACTGCCAGGTTAGCCTTCCCCCATTAATACCTGCCCTGTAGCGGCAATGAGCGAGACGTTCCTGGGCAGATATCTGTAAATTAATTTCATGCATTGCTCCGGCAGACATTAAAGGAGAGAATGTAATAATTTCATAGCTACAAAAGATCCTTTAAAATGTTTGTATTAAAAATGTTAGATATCCACTTTCAAATGCTTTCTTAATAATAGTAAATAAATCCCAGCTGCTTATTTGGTATAAGCCGGGGAGTAGCCTGCCAAGAAGAGGGAAGGAGGGGGCACAGCAGGGTTTATTTAAAAGGATCTTACAGCAAAGTTTCCTCAAGCCAAATGGGGCAGAGACTGGACATACAGTACAGAAGAATTCCAGGCCCTTTACCGATTTTTTTTTTGTTTAGACAAAACACAAAAAAATATATAATTTTAACTTTATTCGGCATTTTGAGGATGACAGACAGATCCGCATGAGGATTTATTTGCAAATTTGTAAGTTTTGAAAGTTTGGATAGGATATCCATATGGACTGGAGAAGGCCGCTGTGAATGGTTAAATCCATGATATCCAACTGGGGGCACTTAACCCCTCAAACGCCTATATTCCCTATTGGTAAAATATAACTTTTATTGCATTATTATCTAAAAGAGCAGAAGATGACAAAAAACAGAAAAACGCACAGAAAGATTATGGCCATAGTCTTTGAAAAAGTCGCGTATGCGATGAAACATGTCAGAAAAGGGTTCTTTTGATACTACACACTAGCTGCTCTTTAGGGTGACACCATTATTCATAAACGGGGGGTCAAATCGCAAAAATCGCGCCCAGGGACTGAGATAGACCAACCCATCCATGGTGTCTACCCTTCTAAGGCATCACTTTTAGGAAGCATCAATGCATACCGGGGTGCCTTGATCTTTATCCCCGGCTGCTAGGAAATTGATTTGATGGTAACCCTGACCGGGGTACTACCTGGCCTGTGATGCTTTCCTTCCCTCAATGCATTTTTGGGTAAAGTGCAATAGATTACAGCACTTTATGCAGGTAGTGTGTTAGCCTTTTAACTCACTGTTTACATTGTGCGTTTTCTGTTTTTTTTTGTCGTCTTCTGCTCTTTTGGCTAATAATACAATAAAAGTTATATTTTACCAATAGGGAATATAAGCGTTTGAGGGGATAAGTGGCCCCAGTTGGATATCAGTGTATTGATGCCTCTTGTTGGACTTGGGATCCTGTAGTCCCTCATCAAAGGTTAAATTAATAACGTGTTCATTCTGTGGTGGAAATGCGGTGGGGGGGGTTTTGCGCCGGTTTTCACCTTTTGAAATTTAATGTCAGCAAATTATGCTGCAGATTTTTGAACAACAGACATGCCTCTATTGTGCCTTAAAGTTGTACTCCGGGGGGAGATTAACAACTAAACTGTCAGAAAGTTTTACAAATTTGAAACTTTTTTAAACACAAATCTTCCAGTAGTATCAGCTGCTGAATGTCCTGCAGGAAGTGGTGTATTCTTTCCAGTGTGACACAGTGCTCTCTGCTGCTACCTCTGTCCATGTCAGTAGCAAATCCCCATAGAAAACCTCTCCTGCTTTGGATAGTTCCTGACATGGACAGAGGTGGCAGCAGAGAGCACTGTAGTGGAATTGCTCAGGCAGTGTTGTTGTATACAATGTAATCCACGGCACTGCTGGAGCAATTTTGTCTCCAGAGCACGCCAGCACAGGAAGCACGGTGCCAGGATTTTTACAGCTTATCCAGCCACCTGGGAGACATGACAGTTATACTTTTAAAACCTTTTTTTCTCCACATCCCTTTAAGACCTTTTATAATATATTATCATTCCCGATAACTGCTATGGATAAAACTCTGTACAATCATAACTTTAATGTGAGTATAAATATCAGGCCACACTACCTGGGTAAAGGTCTCTATGGCCTCTTCCCCACACTGCGGTCACTGTAGGCGGCAGAACCCATGCTCCTCATGCAGTCAATAGATGCAATGTGGGAATGCGACCTTAGAGAACTCTAACACCGGCCATTTTGACAAAAGGCAGTTTTGCAATTTAGTCCTTATTGCTCAGAACCACCCAGACTTGCCTTCACCTGTTATAAGCGCACAGTTTTTTGATCAGTATATCAGAAATTTTGTTTACTTTTTGCAAAGCACACTTTTGGGATTTTTTTTATGAATTACAAATTTAGGCAAAAGAATACTGTGGCGTTCAGCAGATCACTCCATGTAATAAAGTGAGAAAAGGGAATCTCCAGAGTTCCACACAGGGCTCCTTAGGGTGTATGGGCAACACTGTGTTGTTGTAGACTGGCCGGAATCTACATAAGACCTATCCCATTGGAAGCCTAGCAATCTATATACATTTTCATGCTTCCTATAATGGCTAAATTATACAATATAGCTTTTTGCTAAAAATTTTGCAAAAAATCGTACACCCCACTAAAGACAAGGACTGGCTGAATGGTAAAGTTATCGGTACTAGGTTGCGGATTATGGGTAGGTTCACACAATGTAAATATGATGGATATTTTTATGAAAGACAGATGTAATTTTTACATTTTTACAAACTTTTCAAGTTTACATGGTGTGCACCTAGCTTGTGTTGGCGCAATACAGTGATCTCTCAACTTACAATGGCCTCAAGATACAATAATTTTCAGACAATGGTCCTTTCTGGACCATCGTAACTTGAGACCAGACACAACATACAATGCTACAGACAGTCAGGATTTACGGCATATGTAAATAAGTAGATGATTAACCAATGAAACTGACCATTTTACTGGTAAGACCCCCAGTATTAGTGAAGTACGTGCACTGGTTGGTTGGCTGCCTAGTAGTGATTCTCTGAGTATAGTGTGATACTACATGTCCTGTGCTGCTCTGTACCTGGGCCAGTTTTCCATAGAATTTTGGTCTCAACATACAATAGTTTCAACATACAATGGTCGTCCTGGAACCAATTAATATTGTATGTTGAGGGACCACTGTATCGGTGAACAGGAGAGCTTACCGCTTAGTCCGTGCTGTGTGCGCTTGCAATGCATCCATTTCCCACATGGCTCCACTAACACAACTAAACATGACCTAGAACAGGCTGTTATTTCAGTGCTGGATAGAGACAACTGATCTGAAGTTTGACAAATAAAGTGGTTGTTTTAATGAAGTGGGCATGTATCCACTGGGAACGCAGCGGAGACCACCAGAATCACTAGCGATGTGTAAAGTGGAATTAGATCCAGGTGTCTGCTGGGGAGGGGGAGGGGGAGGGGGGGGTGTACATTCTGGACAGACATGTGTTCAAAGGCTAAACAGAGACAGTAAGGGCTGACATTCACTAAGCCACATGTAGAGTGGCAGAAGGAGAAGAATGAATGCTAGATAGACAGGGAATGGTTAGCACTAAACTACACTACATTACAGACTATTTCCTCCAAAAATATAAAAAGCTCCAGCAAATAAACACTGAGTTTTTATTAAGCGGCTTCATACACATTCTGTTTCTAACAGCAGTCAGGAGTCTCATGTACCGCCACCATAACCATATAGCACTAACCCCCCCTCCCCCCTTTTTTTTGTTGTTACTTTCTTCCTCTCAAATTGTACTGATGTAAGTAACACCATCTTTGCCAGCATGTGATGCCTACAGGGTTACCAGATACAAGTTTAAACGGTACTCCAGCGGAAAATAAAATCAGCAGGTGTCAGAGATTTTTTAATTTACTTCTATTTAAAAAATCTCAACTCTTCCAGTACTTATCAGGTGCTGCATGTCCTGCATGTGCATTCTTTCCAGTCTGACACAGTGCTCTCTGCTGCCTCCTCTGTCCATGTCAGGAACTGTCCAGAACATAATTTTTTTTTCCTGCTCTTCAGGACATACAGCAGCTGGAAGTACTGGAAGACTTTAGATATTTAAATGGAAGTAAATCTATACATTACATATTTCTGGCACTTTCTGGCATCAGTTAATTTGTAAGATTTTTTTTTTTTTTTTGCTGTAATACCCCTTTAAGTATTAAAATGATTTATTTTTATTTATTTACAGTTTATTATATGTTTACACCCTCAGTCACCAGACAGAAACCTGACGGAGCCAATTGAAGTCAATGAGATTTCTCAGGATCTGTTGGTGTCTGTTGCTATACAGTATTATCCATTGAACAGTAAAGAGAGAGAGAGAGAGAGACTTTCAGATTGGAGCATAGACATAAGGAAGAAAAAAATGACATACAGGCCGGACTCACTGAAACTTGTTTGTGATGGAGAAGTAATACACAGTTTTTGTTTTTCCCATTGAAGTCAAAGGAGCACAACCTTCCTATAAACACAGGGAATAAGGCTTATTGCTTTATTTAGGAATTCAAAATTATTCATGGTAATAATAATGCACGGGCTGCACAGTGTGCTACTGTACTACGTGAATGGGCTTTAACAGTAAGAAGTAAGGAAACGTTTGGATTAAGATCTGCAAGCCTCAAGGGTCTATGTTAATCTGAATCCAGGTAGAAGGTCCAGGTATGAGACATAATAAAGACTATAAATTGTGGCTGCTTTGCAGTCATGTGAAACAGGCCTAAGGGTTCTCGCACATTGGCACAGAGCCTGTACAAGCTGTGTCAGACTCCGTGTATACGGAAATACTCTCACCTAGAAGCAAAGCTTCTAAGGCAGAACACCTTTGTATATATGAAGTGTAATAGAGCATGCCTCCGGTTTTTTTTCTGATGGTTTTCTATGGAATATGACCAAAAAAAAAAGAAAAACCCTTCAAATGCCTTGATATAAAAACAGACACATATGGAAGTACAGCAGAGGCCCTGAGCATCTCTATGAACGTCCAATAATGGTTCCACAGATGAGTCCTTAAACTGCGACTGTCAATTCAAACTACATCCCTTCATGCCTGTGTGATTCTTAAAGCGTCACTGTCGTTTAAATTTTTTCTGCAGAAATCAATAGTACAGGTGATTTTAAGAAACTTTGTTATTAGGTTCATTAGCCGAATAATGCATTTTTATCATGAAAAAGCAGTTTGAAGCTCTCCCCCCTGTCTTCATTGTTTTCTATGGAGAGGGGAGGGGTGGAGGGAGATAAGGCACCAAAACAGGACAACAAAGAGTTAATTTACAGCTACATCACCGGGCTATCTCTTCTGAAGTCAGCACTGACCTCTGAATACCGTCTTTCACACAGCTCCCACTGTGTAATCCTTTGTTCTCTGCTGGTGCCTAATCTCCCTCCATCACCCTCCCCTCTCCATAGGTTACACAGGGCTCGACTGATGTAAAAGAGTCCAGATTTCCTGATAATGAGCAGTGAATGAGAGAGAGGAGAAAAGTCTTTTTGAATGCAGATAATTTGCCTAATAAACCCAATTACAAAGTTTCTTAAAATCACCTGTACTATTGTTTTTTGCAAAAAAAAAACACGACAGTGACACTTTAACATATTTGACTCCTTGGCTCTAAAATGTTGGCCACTAGGTGTCTCCCTTCCCTGCAATCTGCTGTCTACTGCCTGCTGTTAGGACAGAACACAGGTGGAGGTGGGGCTTAGCATGTGCTATGTGTAGGAGAGAATGAAAAGAGCCTGAGAAAGCCTGGGTTGTGATACACACTGTCCCTGAAAAGTAAATCAAGGTTTCTTGATTTTATCTCACCACCCATAACACATAGGGCAGATGTTTTTCCTCCTGCACAATGCAGCCTTTTCAGTACACTTATGAGTATTAGTATATGCTGTGCCAGAGAAGTAAGGGAAAGGAAACCTTGTGTGTGTACTGCTGGAAAACAGCCCAGCTTTGTTCCTACCCATGAAATGGAAAGAATTGAAAAACAGCTGTGCACCATGGAAGGGACTCTCAAGGGCTCGATAACAGCAGTGAGAGCACTGAAATCACCTTGTAATTGGTTAATCTGACAAACCGTAAAGGTTTTTAATATTCTTTTAAGCATTCCAGTGGCAATTCTGCTACTGAAGGCTTAATGGGAATATGTTAGCAGTTTGGAGTCACAAAAACAGATGACATCCTTATACAGAGGTTGTGGAGGAAAGGATACCTGCTGCAACCAAGAATAACACTGTTTACTATCCAGGCCACTGCCATAGTAAGTGTCCAGGAGGCGGGCTCTTCTTGTTAGATGGATAGAGCTGCCTGTAATTTGTTTCCCCAGGCCCTCTTCGCACATATGAATGAAAGGTCTAGCATCCAATCAGGAGATGAATAGAGCTGAGAGGAGGGGCTACAATAACTCTCAATACAGAGGAGTTCTGGACACCTAACCAGAAGACCCACCTCCTGGACACTTGCCATCAAAGTGATGATGACGGCAAATAATGTTTTTCTTAGTCACGTACGTAGCAAGTTTTTACACTCCCCTTCCCAATCTTTGTATAGAGGCCATCAGCTGTCTTGTCAGGGGTGTGTCCCATTATGACCTGGGGTTGTTAGGTGATATATATATGTAGCAACCAGATTGTCAAATGTCACTCAAGTAAAAGCTAAAGTGACATCGTGCTGTAAGCAGAAATGGATAAAAGCATCAAGATAGTGGTTATGTCATGCCATTTGGGTTGTGGAGTCCTTTGCTGGCCTGGGTCTGTCAAATATTGTTGCTCTTACCAGAGCTTGTTATACTGTTATTATACTTTTAGGGGGTTGTCCAATAAAACTCTTTTTCTTTCAAACCAACTGGTGTCAGAAAGTTATATAGTTTTGTAATTTACTTCTATTAAAAAATCTAAAGTCTTCCCATACTTATTAGCTGCTGTATGCCCTACAGGAAATGTTTTTTTTATTTTCATTCTGACACAGTGCTCTCTGCTGACATCTCTGGCCGAGACAAGAACTGTCCAGAGCAGGAGAGGTTTTCTATGGGGATTCATAGAAAACAGAGACAAAGTTCCTGTCTCGGTCAGAAGTGTCAGCAGAGAGCACTGTGTCTGACTGAAAATAAAACATTTCCTGCAAGACATATAGTAGCTAGTAAGTATGAGAAAACTTGAGATTTTATAGAAGTAAATTACAAATCTATATAACTTTCTGATACCAGTTGATTTCAATGATAAAAGATTTTCGCTGGACAACCCCTTTAAGGCTATGTTCCAATTTCAGAAACATAATGGGGAAAGGCGGCCATCTTATTATAATCACTGCTACGGATAATAATCATGAACATTATTCGCGGCAGTGATTATAACAAGACGGCCGCCTTTCCCCATAATGTTTCCGAAGTGGGAACATAGCCTATAAATAAATAAATAAATAAATTAATTAATTAATTAATTAATAAAAAATAAAAAAAAGTAAATATTCTATTAAAATAATGAAAACACAAAAACAATTTATTTATTGCAAACATAAAAAAAATACTCTCCTAAAACCAGTGTGAGCTCAAGCTGACACAGAAGGGTAAAAAATTAAAAGGAAAAGGCGGATGAATACATGGTTACAGTCATACTGTAGTTTGATAAATGAGCAGGTTTTGCTATGCTGGGTGTGATCATTCATTAGAGAGCAGTAAAGTCTTGAGAAGCCCCTGTCAGCGATGACAAGGGAGGAAGCAGATTAATATGGTCTAAACACAGCGGCTGCAAGTAAAAAAAGGGGACGTTTACCTTGACTTGAAGGTCCTCTGAGCTTTCAGTATCCATGTAAAGAGACAGGAGCTTTGGCAATACATTTGCTACAGCGACAGCACGTGCATGCTCAGGAGTGTGTCGCCCAATCTGGCCAAGGGACCAAGCAGCAGCTGCCTTGATGTGATCCTCGGCTTCCTCTGACAGGCAGATGGCTAATTGAGAGACCCCCTGCAAGGTTCAACGCAATTGTTCTTAGTGAAAAGCAATGCATATCAAGTGATCTCACAAATAACACAGCATATTAGATAGAAATCATGTCATTTTCTTTGTCTCGTGTCTTACTAACCAATAAAGAGGAAACTAGAACAATTTTATTTATTTATTTATTTTTTTAAAATATATCCAGGCCACATCCATAATCTCCATAAATAATCAGACACCACAGGCTACAATGGGTTAAACATTCAGAGTTCAGATAGAGATTAAAATGATTATTCCAGTCTATACAGCTTGGGAGCAATATTGTTGCATTATGGGTTTTTTTTTTTTTTTTTTCTTCCAGGGCCGAGGACCAGAAATTACTGGCAGGCTTCATCGAGGATTACACGTTATTAAAAAAATAGACACTGTGCATCTCCGAGTGAGAAATAATAAGCGTCGGGGTTAGGAGTGATCAGAGGCTGACGTCACATCGGGACAAAAGGCAGCGGAGGGTTTAATTATAATATTATTAATATATATGTGGGCAGAGAACGATACAGCTCATGTAATCCTAGAATTGGACTGGGGAAGTCCCAAGGTGTTCCGCTTCCTTATAATAAATATTTATGGTCGAGAATATTTGCATAAAAGAAAACAAAAAAATTATTATATTCCAATGTCACATCTTAGCTTTTCCCTTGGTTTTGGCCTTCTTTACACACAAAATTATAGGTTGAGGTTTTGGATGTTTTTCTATTTTATTTTTTATGCAACTGGTTTTGGTGGCTTTTTACCATAAAAAAAAGGCTTTTTTTTTTTTTCAGAGAAATTAATAGGTAAATTCCCCAAACTACATAATTCCCACAGCATGCCTAACTTTGCGAAAAATACACAAAAGCCAAAAATATTTTGTACACTTGTTTAGTAGTGTAGTTTATATCACATTTTACTGTAAGATCTGAATGCAAAAAAAAAATAAAAATAAAAGACAATCTAAGGCTATGTTCTTCGTTTTTTTAAAACAAATAAACGTCAGTTTTGGATAATGACGCCCGTTAATAATGATCATGACCGATATTTACAGCCGCCGGCAGTTTAAAAAAAAATAATAATAATAATTGCAGTTATGCAGTTATTTCACATAAAAAATTGTTGTGGGAACATAGCCTTATGCTGAAATCACAGTTTTTGTGGGAATTTTTGTGCATTTTTTTATTTTTTAACAAAAGTAAAGTGAGATCAAGAAGATTAGGAAATACCCTTTAAGGTTAGGTTCCCACTAAGGGATTTTATTAGGAAAAGGTGACCATCTATTCCTAATGACGGACGCAAATAACGTTCTTGAACACCATCATTATCCATAGCCTGTCGCCTTTTCCTAGTAAAACCCCATAGTGGGAACATAGCCTAAAGGAAAGACCTTGCACATCTCCCTCTTGCTGGATCCACTTCTGATTCTGGCTCCAAGAAACTGTTCTAGCATATACCAATTTTAGAGGGGAAAAGAAACTTTTATTTTTTTTGGTGAGAACAATCTTTTTTTTTTTTTTTTTTAATTTGACCATTTTCTTTACTTTGGTGCCATTATTTTTAGGTTGGTGACACTGCTTTCAGAACTCAGCATGCTTTAGCTATGGCAATTCATTTAAACCTTTCTAAAATGGCCGAAAAATGCATGTTAAAACTGACTTTAAAAAGCAGCAAAAAAGGCTTTTTTGTATATATTTTAGTTTCTCTGCACAGATAGCATTTTGGCATTCTGTTCATCTTCCTTTGTGTATGGCTTTTTTTCCCGTCAAAGAATCTCCTCAATAATGCTTAAAAACTATGTAAAATAAAAATTCATCTTTAAAACAGCAATTAAAATCCCTTACAAAACCAGAAAATTGCAAGGTTTTTTTTTGTAAGATTTTAAAGACTAAGGAAATTGAAACATTGTATGAACCCATCCTAAAACACCAGGAAAAATTATTATTTTTCCTATGAATATAAAATAAAGTCTATGATGCTTATACTGGCATCAGTTTTCACAAATTTTCTTAGGACCTTTTTTTTCTATTTACTTTTTTATTAGTGCTAATTGTTGTTGGATTATCCAGTCGTTCAATTCAATTCTCAATTTATTTAATCACCTCTTCACTTTTTGCCTACAGAGCTTTTTCTCCCTAGGAGTTTCCCTACACCATCATGTCTACAGTATGTTGGAGAACACAATGATTCTTTAAAGCTGGACTCATCCTGTCCCAACAAAACAATGATGTATGAGATCGGTGGTGTATCGAGAAACAGAAGAGGGCCAACATACCTCTATGAGCCTGTGTTCACAGATTGATTTTAAGGCTTTGAGCCATTTTACAGGCAAAATAACATCTAAAATCTTTTTTATTTCTTCATTTGGGCTGTTTTTTAACTATTTTTTGTTGATTTAAAGGCTTTGGGCTGAAAGCCATTTCCTAAAAACAGCCCTTAGTAAGTGACTGCATTTAAAAAAAAAAAAAAAAACAGACCAAGTCTATGTTCACACATATGCTGTAATTTTTACAGTGTATGAACATAGCTATAATCGGTCCATGACACTAAATTTTTCATCCATAACAATAATAGACATTGAATGAAACTATATGGTAACTAAAGGAATGTTTTTACACCGAACATAGCCGATACTACTGGCTACTTGGCAAAAAAAAAAAAAGTTTTGTTTTTTTTTTTGTTTGTTTTTTTTCATATGTGTGAATTTAGCCTGATGAAAGGAAAATGTAAAGATTATATTGAGATATGAAAGTAATTGATATTTTGCCTGTGCTGATTGTTAATAATAATAATAATATTTACTTCCCTTATTTTTATGAATAGTGAAAAAGTTAAATTTTCATTACAATGGATTTCGAAACAGGCCCTTCTCTCTGTTTGTCGTCTCGTTGTTTAGAGAGAACCATGAGGGATACATTATGTAGAAGTTATGTATATTTGTTTTCCCTTCTATAGCTCAAAATATCCAGAGTCACGATGTCAGAACAGATTATACCATACGCCCCACTAACCAAGACGGGCACAAAAAGCGTATGCAGAACTCTTACAGCTGGGTTTACAAAGAGATTCAGCTGTCTGAAGTTAGAAACAACTTTTATCCAGTTTTTACTGATGTTTGTAGTGCTATTTTCTTAAAAGATAACCTTTTGTAATGTGTTTTTAAGGCATAGTAAGTCACATAAATCTGCTACTTTTTGCCTTTCGGAACCTTAGGGGTTGAAGGATTGAGAAGAAAAAATCCAGACACTCTTCAATGATTTCTTAATTAAATTGTGTGCAAATACGACGCGTTTTTGGCCAACCTGCCCTTATTCATGGGCAAGGAAAATAAAGGCTAGGACTTTAATAAAAAGTGCACCGACTTATGATGTGCCAAACTTATTAAGGCTATGTTCACACACTGTATTTTTGCTCAGTATTTTGAAACCAAAACCAGAAATGGATAGAAAACACAGAAAGGCTATGTTCACACACTGTTGAAATTCAGTTGATGGCCGCCATTTAATGGCAAATAACGGCCATCATTTCAAAACAACTGAAGTTATTTGCCATTAAGTGATGGCCATCAACTAAATTTCAACAGTGTGTGAACACAGCCCTTCTGTGTCTTCGAACTATTCCTGGTTTTGGTTGCAAAATACTGTGTGGGAACATGGCCTAAAGGATGGTCCTGATAATTTACCCTCATATTTTTTTTGCTCAGTATTCTTTCAGAAATTGAACCAACACCAGAGGAAAAAACTATATTGGTAAGAGTTCTATTATTTTTCGGTGGCCCCAGTCCTGGTTTTGGCTAAATATACTAACTGGAGATGAGCGAACCAGGTTCGGGTTCGAGTCGATCCGAACCCGAATGATCGACATTTGATAAGTGGTGGCTGCTGAACTTGGATAAAGCTCTAAGGTTGTCTGGAAAACATGGATACAGCCAATGACTATATCCATGTTTTCCCACATAGCCTTAGGGCTTTATCCAACTTCAGCAGCCACCGCTAATCACATGCCGAAAGTTCGGGTTCAGATCGACTCGAGCATGCTCCAGGTTCGCTCATCTCTAATACTAACCAAGATCCTATGTGTGAATCCAGCCTTACATTCTGGTAAGAAATTACAAGGTCTGCAGAGATACTGGAGCAGGGATGGATTCCTATATTATCTCAAAATTGGGTATATGGCTTCCTGTCTTTTTCTGCCATATTGGCTATATACACAAGCCAATATGTTAAGGGCTGTTTAGGCCTCACACCAGCGGTATACAGTATATAGATGGTATCCATTTAAAATAGGTTTTGTTTAGGGAGGGGGGCTATTACTGTGGAAACACATGCAAAGCAAAACTCTTAATGTTGATAAATTTACCACTGACTTTTGCTAAGAAAACTCTTATCCTGTTTAAAAAAAATCAGCAAAAAAATTAAGAAATATATATTTTAGAATAAAATATAGAATAAGTATCCAGGTAAACACAAGCTTCATAGTCCAAACTGATATTCTTTTGCCCTATACTTTATAGTCTAAATCCTGATGCCTTGTCTTCATTCTACGGGTATGTTCACAAAGCAAACTGTGTGCTATATATTGGGATGCTGAATGACACCATGGTGTACCCCCAACAGATCTATTCATCTCATTTCATTGATTTGAATCTGTATAGTCTGGGGGGGGGGGGGGAGTCTGGAGGAGAGTAATATAAAGGATTAAATAAGGTTCAGGAGAAAAGAGTTTTAGGTAAAAGACTGAACCCAAGAGCAAGAGGACACAGAGAGAGGTTATTTGGGGGAAAGATCAGAAGCAACGTGAGAAAATATCCCTTTACTGAAAGAGTAGTAGATGCTTGGAACAAACTTCCAGCAGATGTGGTTGGTAAATCTACAACAACAGAATGTAAACCTGCTGCCTGGGATAAACATATATCTATACTAAGATAATTACTAAAAGGGCAGACTATGCTTCTATGTTTGACATAAATGTTTATATTTAGCACATTTAAGAGCGTATACCTTTTTGTTTCTGGACTCAAAATTGCAGACCATACGTTTGTATTGTTAGAACACAAAGGAACATGAGATCTCCAACCCGTGGTTCACCAGCTACAACTCCCAGCATGCCGTGGTAGCTGCAGGGCATGCTGGGAGTAGTAGTTTAGCAACACCCTGAGAGCCACATGTTGGAGTGACTGGTCTAATGTCTATGCGGGTTTCCAGACTTTTGCTCAATGTCTTAGGTCGCGTAATATAAACAGATAATTTTTCCTTTGAGATAAGAAGCGCCTGGCAGCCGCTTATCTTTATTGCATGTTTTTAGAGGAAATTAAAGGGGACCTGTCACCCTAGCTGCCGGGGTGAAGCCCGTCCGACCCCCCGGTGGAGCCCCTTATACTTACCCCTTCCTCGAAGTCCCGGTCCCGGACCCTGTCCCGCCGCTGAAGAATTCCCATTGGAAGCCGTGCATGTGCTCACCAGAGACCTCGAGAGGGGTATAAGTATAAGGGGCTCCACAGGAGGGTGGGGTGGGCTTTACCCCGGCAGCCAGGGTGACAGGTCCCCTTTAATGTATTAAGTGCTGGCTTAAACGAGTAGTTCACCAAAAAAATTTTATCTTTCAAATCAACTGGTGCCAGAAAAAAATCTCAAGTCTTCCAGTACTTATCAGATGCTGTATGTCCTGCAGGAAGTGTTAATCTTTCCCGTCTGAAGAGCAGGAGAGGTTTTCTATGGGGCTTTGCTACTGCTCTGGACAGTTCCTGACATGGACAGAGGTGGCAGCAGAGAGCACTGTGTCAGACTGGAAAGAATACACCACTTCCTGCAGGGCATACAGTAGATGATAAGTACTGGAAGACTTGAGATTTTTTTCCCTTCATAATATAAAAGATACATTGCTGCCTAAATAGCCGGCTATGACATTCAGGAGTTTGGGAGCTGTAACTGTGGCCAGTTTGGTTGACACCCTGCTTTCTTACACGTCACCTTAGACATCAGCTCAGATATAATGGACCCCTTGTATGTCGACACTCGTGCTTCTTTCTTTGCCTAAAATGCTGTATTTCTGCAGACTGCTCCTTCTATGTGTGACTCGATTACACAACTAAACCCTGCCAGACGAAACTGGCTGAACGTGCGCTAATGCGATGAGGATTTAAAGCACTTCAATTTAATGGCAATTACAGACAGTGCCCCAGTTCTGCGGCGTGCATGTTAATCTCTGCCCATCAGAGACCTCAAAGGGTTACACTTTCCACCTGTATGTCAAAAGCAGCTGTTCCATTTGTACTTGAAAAGATGCACAGGGGAATATGGAAATATTGATTTTTTTTCTCTTTTTTCAAAGGACTAAATGATCTATTGTACGTAGCGAGCAACTTGTGGCCTAGGATGGAGAAGCCTGCTGGGATTTCTAGCTCCAAAATCAGAGAACCGCAGCTTGTCTTTAAGTGTGATGGGCTGTCCCGGAAAAGGCCGATATACTGCATAGGGTATATAAACAAACAAAGGAATTCCCCTTGGAGAAGCCGGATTTATGAGAAATGACTAGTGATGACGAGTACTAAAATGCTCGGGTGCTCGGTACTCGAGACAAATATTTCCCAATGCTCGGGTGCTCGTTTCGAGTAACGAACCCCATTGAAGTCAATGGGAAACTCAAGCATTTTTGCAGGGGACCCAAGCTTGGGCCAGGGAAGGTTTTGTGAAAACCTGTCAACCTCAGAAAATGATGGAAACACCACAAAAATGGCCAGGAAACAGCAGGGGCAGCATGCATGGATGCCTCTGAGGCTGCCTAATCGCACCATTACGCCAAATTCTGGGCAACAGCCTGGTGGTCAACCTTAAGATAATAGTGCTGACGCAGACCAAGATGGGCAAGGCACATGCGACCAAGGTCAGACTGGCTGCAGATGACAAAAGATACTGGTGGTCACACTAGCTTTTGGAGGTTGACGTATAGTCTGTGTGTAAGTGGTGGTATATGGTCTATGCCACCTCAAACAGGACAATGAGCAGTGAGGTTCTATGCAGCTGCACTACAAATCCCAGCAATACAATGTACAACAGCAGCAGCACCAGCCACAAAAAAAATAATAGAACTGAGGACTTTTTTGGGGTCTGTGTGCAGCATCTGCTGTCCCCTTTATGCCAGCAGTCGATCTCCACAGTGTGCTGCTAAGATCGTAGTAGCTGCTCCGCAAGTCCCAGCCAGCAGTCTGGAGTAATCCAAACAAAATATAAAATTTTAAGCCCTTACAAGAGCTGTTGGGTTCTTTCTATAGTATCCCTGCCTACTGGAACGCTAATTCCCTCCCTAACGCTCTCCCTGACAAGCAGCAGCTCTGTCCCTTTTCTCTTCCAGCATGCATGTGAGGCGAGCACCGCCAGCCCAGATTCTGAAATGCCCGGGTCATCTGATCTGGCCAACCAATTCCTGCTATCAACATGTATGGGTCCCACGTAATTGCACAAAGAGTCTCCTGCATGTTTATTGGCTGACAAATTGCACCCAAACTTGCAGGAAAAGGATGATGCCATTTTCTCAAGTATCACGAGATGCTCGTCCAAGCATCAAGCACCTTTGAGTACCTTAATACTTGAACAAGTACCAAGCTCGGACGAGCATGCTTGCTCATCACTATTTACAGAGGATTGGTGCTGTGTGACAGGAGAGATGACCACACAATGCGAGCACCCCCAGGATTCTCTGCTACTAAATGTAGACATGCAGCAGCTGTACACATGTGCAATGAGGACTTGTCCTGCTTTATGCGCACTCAGGAATTGCCGTCAATAAATACCAGACCCTGTCTATGAGCTCTCAGAGGACTGGGACTTCCTGTGTTTGGTCTCTTTTTTTAAGCAGAGAAAGGACCTAATTTTGCATGGAGGAGTTTGACAAGAAGGGGAATGCCTAGTGGCCAAAGGCTTCTAGGCTGAATTAATGCTGAACTAACATAGCAAGTTAAAGTGGTCCTCTGCTTTCAGCAACGTCTACTTGTTGGCAAATGACAAAGCAACCCTGGGACCCTCAGTGACTGGCTGTAATCTAGTTACAAGAATTTTTGACTTTTTTAGTTCTACATAATGGATATGACTAAATAAAAAAAATTACTACTAGTGTTGAGTGGACCTGTCAAATGTTTCAGGTTCAGCAATGTTCTCTGAAGCCAAACACCTGGCATTTCATTCCACAATGCCCTAGGGAATCCTGGAAAACATGGATACAGCCATAGGCCATAGCCTGTATCCATGTTTTCTGTATCCTGGCAACCCTAGGGCGGCATCCAACTTCTCCAAACTCCGGGAGTCAAATGCTGAGCATTTGGGTTCGGAGAACATTGCGGAGCCCCAACAGTTTGACAGGTCCACTCAACACTAATGACAACCAATACAACATAAAACACCAAAAAAATGCACAAAAAGTATACACAAAGCAACATCAACAACATTGTTGCGGAGAGTAAATGTACAGTAGCTATAATAAGTAAGAGAGAGGTAATAGAAACAATGCTTTGTTATTCTCTTCATTAGAAGCAGCGTAATAGATGCAAGAAAGGCATTCTTCTCCAATAACTAACCTTTGAGATGATGACAGCCATTGCAAGGTTCTCGGAATGAGCTGCTACATAACCCAGCATCATGACCCCAGGAAGTCTCACATTCCCCTTGCTGTTCCCAATGCAGTCTATGACAGCGGCCACTCCTCCTGCATTTACTATGAGCTGGGACAGCTGGAATTAAAGATGATAAGTTACAACTTAGCAATAAAAGGGAAACTATAATAAAACAGTAAATATGCATCCTACAAATATGCAATTAAAAGGAAATCCATGTGATACGGCCTATAGGAGATGGAAGGTTTAGGCTTCTTTGATTTTTTTTTATTTTTATTTTTGCTTTTCCTTTGTATAATATGCGCCTGCTATTTGCAGCCTGTTTACATGATTTCTGTTTGGCGGAGAAACATAAAAATAAAAGACTAATTTGTTTAATAAATACACAAAGCAACTTAATGTTCCAATGATGTAGAGTACTTTAAAGGAGGTAAATCCACTAACTTCCAATATGGCGATTAGGGCAAATCTGTAAAGGAATTCTGTCAGTAGTGCCGAGTCCTTAAAACGACTGGGAGCAAAGTTCAAACATACCAAAAGTTTTGGCTGTAACACTGGAAAAAAAAAGGTTTTATAATGTCCTGGGCACTGCTATAATAAGTGCATGGAAGGTGGACCCTTTATGCAAAGTACCCAGAACACTGAGCGCTTTCTTGGCATGAAGGGTCCAATTCCAGGACACTTACTATAGCAGTGCCCAAGGCACTACAATACCTTTTGTCAGTTTTGCAATCTGCACATACAAAACGCTAGGGATGGTTATGTCAATCTGAGGCCTTAAGGGAGAAGTCCGGCAAAACTTTTTATTAAAGTATTTTATGCTCCCCAAAGATTATACAAATCATCAATATACACTTATTACGGAAAATGCTTATAAAGCTCTTTTTTTCTGCACTTACTACTGCATCAAGGCTTCACTTCATGGATAACATAGTGATGTCACTTCCTGGATAACATGGTGATGTCACTTCCTGGATAACATGGTGATGTCACTTCCTGGATAAAATGGTGATGTCACTTCCTGGATAACATGATGATGTCACTTCCTGGATAACATGATGATGTCACTTCCTGGATAAAATGGTGATGTCATGCCCCGACTCCCAGAGCTGTGAGGGCTGTGGCTGCTGGAGAGGATGATGGCAGGGGGATGCTCAGTGTCCCTCAGTGTCCCCCTGCCATCATCCTCTCCAGCAGCCACAGCCCACACAGCTCTGGGAGTCGGGGCGTGACATCACCATTTTATCCAGGAAGTGACATCACCATGTTATTCAGGAAGTGACATCATCATTTTATCCCGGAAGTGAAGCCTTGATGCAGTAGTAAGTGCAGGGAAAAAAGCACTTTATAAGCCTTTGCCGTAATAAGTGTATATTGGTGATTTATTAAAATTTTTAATAAAAATTTTCACTTGACTTCTCCTTTAAAAGGTATGACAGTCATTTAAAGTGAAGCTGTAACCCCAGACTGCCTACCAAGTTGATAGCACCGCTGGATAGATCTAAGCATTTAATACATACCTTTGTTGTCTGTGTCTGTGCTTTCATTTCAATTAAAAAAAAAAAAAAAACTTAATTTGGGCTGTGAATGGTGTCAAAGAGGCGGATTCTGTTATTCTCTGGTCCCTAGAATTGCTACACCTCACTGTGCTGTATGCAGAGAGTACCTGGCTGATTATGCACAGGACAGGCATACAGCACAGTGAGGCGCAGCAGTGCTAAAGCCCAGGGAACAATAGGCTCCGCCTCTTTGACACCATTCACAAATAACATATTTTTTTCTAGGCAGTCAAGGGGTCACAGATTCACTTTAAAATCTTTTAGTCATTGGTTACATTAGGGTCAGTATACATAATAAAATCTGCAAGATCTTCTGGATTTTATTGTGTTTGGGCACAGTCTGACTTTTGACCTTTGTTCCCTGAAGAAAAGTGGTGCCCATGATATATCTGATGTTTGCTTATCTCCTTACTGAATTGCCAATGTATGTATTTAGTAAGTAATGTAAACTTGCATATAATAAAACGAGAGTGCCGGGATACTTATATACTTCGTGTACAGAACAACACGGAGTGCCGGCATACATACGCTGGTATGAGCATTACGGTGAGCTCATGTGTATGACCGGAAAGCTTGGTGACAGCAAATACGCATCACCATATTTAACAGTGTGTGAACAGCTCAACTCAAGCTCTTCCTGGCCCTAAATTCCTAAGGTATACATCCTGAAATGCTCTTTTTCTATGGTATAAATGCTCTTTAAGATTTGCCTTTTAAACCCAAATAACATATGTCTCTGGTGGCACCGAATGCGAGCAGCCTGAAAGCGCAGATTTTTATGCATCTGCAAGATGTCAAAATTGGATCCCGGCTGGTTATCCGCAGCATTAATGCTCAATGACAACATATGACGCCCTGTTTAACGCCAATTTATGCGCGATCTCTGTGAAAAGCCGACAGTGCCGAACGGAAGAAGGGAGGGGGGGGGAGAGGAAGGCTTTACAAAATGGTCTCTAAATTGCTGTAACATCTCGCCAATCTGCACGTTATCAGACGTCTCTGGATGAGGACTATACAGCAATAACGTCCAACCAAATATATATCTATGATAATCACATTATTCCTGACTATTGCTGAATCAGCAATTGATATCAGCTTAGCAGCAGCCCCTGAGGGCAACAGGTCGTCTCACCGCAGCCCATAGATGTCATGCTGAGTCACATTACTGTGACGATCAACAAAAGAAAGGATTTAAATATCCAGCACGCTAATTCTTCTGATGATGAATCCCATACAAAAGGATTAAAGTATCATTTTAATTTGTAATTTACTCCCTCAACCCACCAATCTAGCTCTGAGTGCTGCTATTAATCCCCGCTGAATTATATATTAACGCTGCACGTCGCTATTTTGTAGCCCATTTACCTCGGGGGTGTGTCGGGCAATTTCTCGGATTAGAGTGGCTGAGTTCTTCCTGACGTATTCGTCCGGGTCTTTCAAGCAGGTCAGGACGACGGGGAAGATTTCGGCTTCTACCACCATCTCTGCTAAATCCACAGAGTGCTTGGATATTTGGCTTAGAGCAGAGAGCACCTGTCGCTGTTACGTGGAGACAAGGATACAAATGAGGTGGCGGGACCAGTGCAATGATATACAGAGAAGACGGCACTCCGCTGGTCGGTGGTGCTCGAGGCAAGTACATACAAAAGACAGGGTAGAAATGAATACTGGCACCAAATCTAGTTGCTTATTTATTCTGATATAGGTCAAGTACGCAATGGCCTTCACCAGTTTGGCTCAAGCTAATCAAGGTCATGGTGGCCAAAATGCGTCTCACTGTGCAATAAGACACAATTGCACAATTTTCCAATATGCTTCATGGTTTTGCAGTTATTTACTAGAAATCTTTGCTGTTTGGTACAAGGGAATAAATGTGAACATACGTGATAAATACATAGGTGTGTGGCCTGATATCTGTCCTGTAAAGGCTGTAAGATGGCCTAAGCCACTCAGGACACAAGCACAGATCAGCACTCGTTTACCAAGCCTATTGCACAGATCGGTAATCGCGCGGCCGGGCCTAGATCACTAGATCAGTCGGGTGGGCTTTTGCTTTAATCAGCGGTCGGACACACATTTCCAATTATACAGAGAGATCTAAGTCAGAGTAGTGTGATCAGCCAACAAAGGAACATTTGCTCGACATCGGCTGAACGCTGGCTCTTTAAATCAGAGCAATATCATTCTGTTTCTACAGATAATCAGCTTGTGCAATAGGGCCCAAACAAGCTATACACCTGTGTATACATCACATGGCCATAACAGATTTTAACTCGCTGGAAGTAAACAATGAAAGTTTGACCATCATCAGAGATGGGGATTCTTTACTGTAACAGCAGTGAGCCTTTCCTGGAAAATATATTCTAAAGTAAATAAAAAATATAATGTTATTAGAGATGATCAAATTTTCAAAAGTTCGGTTCTGAACCACACTAACACAGCAAACCAGTTGTAAGTGTTGAGCTGTTTTAGTGTGGTTCAGCAAGTTCACTTATCAATACTTACGTGTCCGTGCTTCCCCAGTGTCCCCGCTGATCACAGCCGCCTCCACTTCCTAACTGAGAAGAGAGTGACAGCACGCTCAGCCAATCACTAGTCGCAGCGCCGTTCTGTCTTAGTCAATCAGTGATTGGCTGAGCGGGTGGTCACTCTAGTCTTGTGAGTTACAGCCCGCTCAGCCAATCAGTCAGTGATTGGCTGACCTGGCTGGAAGTGGTTGTAAACAGCAGGTGAGCGCAGACAGGTAAGCATAGGCTCTTTTTTAGTTTTCTACATGTATTAAAATGTGGGTCCGCCATCTTTACAAAGTCGCTACAAACTTTGCAAAAAGTTTGGTTCTGTAACTAACAAATACCGGTTCATGAAGTTCAGTTGGCTAATCTCTAAATATTATAAGTTATAGGTAATGGATTCATTAAGGTGGAATGCTGAGTACAGGATTTATTCTGATTTGGTGTTGGGAAGAAATTGTCCCCCTATTATGGAACAATTATCTTATGGGCATCTGTCTTAGGAGGGTTTGATGCCTTCCTGTGGACCAACATGGCTAGAATGGACCTCATTGTCTTTTTTTTCAACCTTATCCACTGTGTAACAGCAAGTACTGATCAAAAGTTTCTACCCTGTTGACTAGGTTACCAGGTTTCAAGACTGGAGACTTGTAAGATCCCTATACAGTCTTCTCTGGGGACCTAGAAAGGACCCCATGGCTGTTCTTATAGGGGTTATCCAGCACTACAAAAACATGGCCACTTTCTTCCACAGCATCACTCTTGTTTCCAGTTCAGGTGTGGTTTGCTATTAATCTTCATTCACTTCACTGGAACTAAGTTAGGAAACCTGCACCCAAACCGGAGACAAGAGCGATGCTGTCTCTGGAAGAAAGTGGCCATGTTTTTGTAGCATTGGATAACCCTTTTAATGTTAGCTAGGGCAAACTCAGGCTGCATCATTGTGTCATAGTGACACAGAATATATTGTATATTCATACAGAAGTACATTAATACATTACGAATAAAAAAGAGGTTAGTAATCCCTCAATGAATCAAACATGTAAAAAAAAAAAGTAATTAAAATTGTTAAGCATTATTTAAGTATGCATTAGACAGGAACAAAAAAATACTTATTTATTAGGTATCCACACAATTGTAATAATTCTGTTATCTGCTCTCAGAGTGAAACCTGAATAGTACAAAAATTGGCAAATATATCTTTTTTTTATTTAAAAATATATATATATATATATATATATATATATATATATATATATATATATATATATATATTATATAAACATTATAGAAAATAATAAAACTTATAAAAATGACGCAGTCTCAGAACAGGGCAAAAAAAAAAAGAAAATTTCCCGTATAAAAATAGGCCTCATAAAGCCACATGAAAAATAAAAAAAAAGTTATAGCAGAAAGGCAAATAATAAAAAAAGCAGATAACAAAAAGAATAGTTACACTGCAGAAGAAAATCCAGAAAGATTCCCTCTAAAAAATCCAAAAAGCAGCAACTCCCAGACGCCCGGGATACATGTATTGACCATCAACTACAACTTCAGAAACTTCTTCCTGAGTATTACAAGGGATAGACGGCTGCAAAATATATAAACCCAGAATGAAAGGGGAAGTGAATTCCTTTGGTGGCTTTGTGCTTGTCGCTGCGGATCGGCCAAAAGCAACTGTCCAAGGCAAACAATTCATGACAAATGAGAAAAGCAGCCACTACTGCGGGTGTAAGAGGCACCGGGAGCCCGAGAAGTGATGGAGAGACAGACGGCTCATGTGCAGGAAGGAGAGACTTCATCTGGCTAAAACACCAATCAATGTTTTCAATGCAGATGTAGTAGAGCCGATTTTGTTACACCTAGCAGAGCTACATTTGTCATTATATACAGGAACGTTAGAATTAAATGCATTTCTTTATCTATATTAGATATACACACATGCAGAAGTACCCCTGCTCCCCCTATGTTCACACACAACTGAAAAAAAAATTAAAGGCACAGTAACTATTACTACTTAAAAGTGAAATGATGAATGAAAAGAAGTACCTTGAGCTTAGCATCTGGATAGAGAATCATCTGGGCTAAATGGGCGATTGCCCCTGCGTCCACCACGGTCTGAGCCAGCTCTGGAGAATGCTTTGATAGATCACTCAGAGCTGAAGCAGCAATCCTTTTCAAAGCGACTTCTGGCTCCTGGATACACAGCACAAGGAGGGGAACAGCTCCTGCATCCACCACAGCTTGTGACAGTTCTGGAGGTCCAACAAGAGGTAATTAAGTAAGCACGGGTGACTGACCCTTGTACAAGCCATTTTTCACTATGACAGACACACCAAAGGAAGAGAGGGCAGGCAGGACTGTGCTGTCTGCAGATCTGCATTTTAAATCAGCCCTCCCAGTTCCTGCAGCCATGTGGACCAATCCCTGGCTGAAAGGAACACCGCTCAATAGTTGGAGCCCCTTCTTACAGGAGCTAGATTAGACTGCAATAGCTTGTTATTCTATTGGAAAAATAAAGTAAGCAGCTGTCAGCTGTTTAAGCCCAGACTAGTCCACACTGCTATTATATGCATGGCTGACCGCAGGAAACAAAGCACAGTCCCATCCCTGCAACACTGTGGCCGAGTTATCCGTCATATCCCAACACATTATAATTGTAGTCTCTACTAATAATATATAGTATATAGAGGGATAGATCATACCCACCAGGAGCTCCTAATACATTTTAATCACAGGGCAAATAGCATACATTATAAAATTATACATAATCATACGCAAATATATAAAAATCACCGGATGACACGGAATGAAAGGCTTGTGGCTATTCACAACAACTGGCTTGGAGAAGATATGGCAGTGATAGATATCTAGGTCCTGTTATTTGTCTGTATAACCAGCCTCCCAATCCTTTTCTTGCTGAATCTCAGGATGATATTTGCTCCTTTTGGACGAGGACATAGCGAGCGCTCTGTGTAACTTTAGGATTATTACTTATTTGTACGCTGGTTGTACCCACACTAGATTGCAGCTTATGTGGTATCTTCCATTTTAATGGACTTGTGATTTCCTACAAACGTATTAAACTTTTTATGTTTGAAAGTAAAGTGTGACAAAATCTATCATCTCCTATTTATCCGTCCATCTCATACCTAGGTCTCCAATGTCTCTTATCTCTCACCTATATCTTTACTATCCAACTATCTGTTAATTTCAGTCTACCTGATATGTTCCATCCATCTATTCTCTCCCCTATCTGTTTGTCTATATATTTATCTAATCTCTATTTCAAATATCTATCTAATATCTATGTCCTTTCTAATATCTATCTATATCCTATCTATCTATCTTATATCCATCTATCTCTATCTATCACCTATCTATCTATTGATCTATCTATCTATTTCATACCCATCTCATATCTATCGATCTATCTATCACCTATCTATTTTATACCCATCTCATATCTATCTATCTCCTATCTATCTATCTATCTATCTATCTATCTATCTATCTATCTATCTATCATCTATCTATCTATCTCCTATCTATCTATCTATCTATCTATCTATCTATCACCTATCTATCTCCTATCTATCTATTGATCTATCTATCTGTCTATCTCCTATCTATCTATCTATCTATCTATCTATCTATCTCCTATCTATTGATCTATCTATCTCCTATCTATCTCCTATCTATCTATCTATCTATCTATCTATCTATCTATTTCATACCCATCTCCTATCTATCTATCTATCTATCTATCTCCTATCTATCTATCTATCTATCTATCTATCTATCTATCTATTTCATACCCATCTCATATCTATCTATCGGTCTATCTATCAATCTCATATCCATGTCATATCTTGTGTATAAACTGCTCTCAGTTAAATACGTATTTTTCAATTTTTTTCTATAAATTTTCATCAAAACAAAGAGCTCATAAACAACCCATCACCAGCCGGGTCCCCATACACGTCCCAAGTAGAATACATAACCGCCCATAAGGTTCTAGTGTTTTCTAATTAAAATATTTACTTTGCAAATGATCTATAATACCTACAACTTCTATAAGAAGCCTTGCTGTGTTATATCAGCCCCTCCATCCAGATACAGAGACCAACGCTGTCACCCATTCCCATCAGAAAAACATCACCTTTCTTTATTTTTCTGTTTTGTTAGAATATATTTTAAAAACAAAAAAAAGAACAAATACTATAGAGCCCCCCCCCCTCCCCTCCTCAGCTCTGTGGTCTTCTTCTGCAATGGGAATAAATAACAGTATAAGTCATGTTCACAATCCTATATACATGATCCATAACAATTTCTAGTCGCCAATCTGGCATGTTTATGTATGTGTATGTCTCTCTCTGGATAAACACACATATTTACACCAACACACAAGGGACAATTGGTAAAAATGAAGATTAATCTCGCCGCAGTTCACTTTGTGTTTCCCCCCCCAGAGGATTTAACTTACAAATTGCTGTAGGGCCCGGGTGTAAAGGCTGGCCTCATTACCCCGAAGGTGAGGTAATCCGAGTCATACAAGTGACTGAACCGCAAAGAGGCTCAATAATAGGTTGTATGTCAAATGGATTGTCCATATTTAATGGTTAGTAATGGCCAAATTATCAAATTACTGGTTAAATATAACATCTGAGAAATATCAGGAGCGGGAACCCTTAAACAGCAGAGCAGACTGAGCGCCAAGAATGCAGAATGGGGGGAAGGAGGCCTAATTGCTGGGTTTTTCCAGGTTGGAGGTTTTCAGCTGCTGCGTTGTAGTCTATGAGAACGTCCATCTACTTATCACAATAGAATCCTGTAATCTAATGTTCTCCAAATCAGGTTACATAAAATATATGAACTATCATAAAATATAGAAAAACCTGTGCACACATCAACACTTAAAGGGGTTATCCGGATTAGAAAAACATGACTGCTTTCTTTCAGAAACAGGGACACTCCTGTCCTCCGTTTGGCTGTGATATTGCAGCTCAGTTCCTTTAAAGTGAATGAAGCTGAACTGTAATACCACACACAGCCTGAGGACAGGGGCGGCGCTGTTTTTGCAAGAAAAGTAGCTATATTTTTTTTAATACTCTCTCTTAAAGAGGTTTAGGAAACCATAGCTGCCATCTTCCAAAAACAGCACCACCCCTGTCCTCAGGTTGTATGTGGTATTACAAGTTGGCTCCATTCACTTACATTGAACTAACTAAAAAAAAAATACAAATGCGTATCTAATTTTAAATGAGTAAACTAAAAGGGTACTTCAGCTAAGAACTTTTTCTTTCAAATCAAATGTGTGAGTTATCCAGATTTGTTATTTACTTCTATTTAACCCCTTAAAGGGGTACTCCGTCCCGGCTGTATTTTTCAGATATGGCCGAGCAGGGGGTGTTTATGGACGGCGAAGGTCACTTACCTCCCAGGTTCCAGCGCCGGGTCCCAGATCACTGCGCCCCGTACCCCCATCCCGTGGGCGCTTCCTGGTCTGAGCTGCCGCACGAGACGTGATGTCTCCAGGCAGCTCAGCCATTCAGCGGCCACGGCGGAGTCTCCAGGCAGCTCAGACCAGGAAGCGGCCATGGGACGGGGGTACGGGGAGCCCCGATTTGGAACCGGCCACTGGAACCGGGGAGGTAAGTGATCTCCACCGTCCATAACTACCACCTCCTCGGCCATATCTGAAAAATAGGGCTGGGCCGGAGTACCCCTTTAAGGACCGGGCCAATTGTCACTTTTGCATTTTCGTTTTTTTTCTCCTCGCCTTCTAAGACCCATAACTCTTTTATTTTTTCCCCCTACAGGGCCATGTGAGGGCTTGTTTTTTTAGGAAAAGGTGTACTTTGTAATGGCATTTTTCAATCTGCCATAAAATGAATGACGGAACCCCCAAAATATCATTCATGGGGTGAATTTGGGTCAAAAAATGGGGGGGTTCCATGTTTACGTAATGCACTTTACAGTAAAACTGACATTTTTTCTTTATTCTATAGGTCCGTTTGAAGACAGCAATATGCAGGTTTTCTAGGTTTTCTAACATTTTTGAAATAGATATATTTTAAATGGCCCTATTGTGACTATTATAACACTTATTTTTTCACCTATGGGGTGTCATTTTTTGCACCATGATCTCTAGCTTTTATTAGTAACATTTTTTATTAGATTAGACGTATTGATCGCTTTTAATAAATTTTTTTTTAATACAAATTTTCCTCTGCATTTTTTTTTTACAGTTTTTTGTTCACGCCGTTCACCGTGTTGGAATAATATTGTTTTATTCTAATAGCCTGTGGAAGACTGTATCAAATGACTGAAGACCTGACTGCACGGAGGAAGGTAAAGGACCTCGGTCAGTCAGGCCATGCGAACGGGACCCCTGCAGACACGTTGCGGGGGTCCCGATCAGTAAGTGACAGGAGATGCTCCTGTCACTTACACTTAAATGCCGCAGTCACAGTGCGATCGCGGCGTTTAAGGGGTTAATGGTGGGCAGCCGCACGATCACAGCAGCCCGCCATTGAGAGTGAGGGCCTGGCTGCCGAGGACCCCGGCAGCCCAGGACCCCGGCAGGGCGTACATTTACATCCTCTTGCACCAAGGCCCAGGCTGTGGGGGGAGTAAATGTATGCCTGTGGTCGTTAAGGTGTTAAAAACCTCAAGTCTTCCCATACCTTTCAGCTGCTGTGTGTCCTGCAGGAAGTAGCGTTTTCTTTCCAGTCAGACACAGTGCTCTTTGCTGCCACCTCTGTCTGTGTCAGGAACTGTCCAGAGCAGGAGCAAATCCACATAGAAAACCTCTCCTGACTTAAGATTTTTTCAATAGAAGTAAATTACAAATCTGTATAACTTTCTGAAATCAGTTGATGTGAAAGAAAGATTTTCACGGCAGTACCCCTTTATTATGCACTCTAGGTTCTCACTCCTGTTTTTTTATTCCACCATAGCAATTCATTTAGTATTCCCCTTATTTCCTGACATCAGTCTTTCTATAGTCTAATAAATACTTGTAATAAAGAAAAGACATTGAGCAATTCTCTATGTCGAACCATAAACATTAGTGGTCAGTGGAAGCCAAGTCTCCTTCCACCATAACCTCAGATCCCCATTTGTATATACTAAATCTAGAATAATATTTCCTCTGGGTGATGACTGTAACGTAGCACAGCTATCCAGCTCTATACAGCACGCCAGCCATTATTTTGCACTGCAGACGCCTATAATAGATTAAATTATAGATAACCATAATATTGCAATAAACCACAATAATGAAGCCTGAACCGCAAGATGTGACTGACAGCCTTCAAAGCTGTGGTTTGTGTTCCTATCCTGTTTTGTAGCTCAGACGTACACTGTGTACAAGTTGTGTGCAGCACCTGCTGTGACATCCTGCCGCAGCCATCAGCAGCCCTTTAAAGTAGTCGCCTTTCAGCAGACTACATATAGAAATACAGTCATATGTTTAGACACAAACAGATCCCCCACCCTAGATCAGGAATATCACTAAAATAGCTGAGCAGATTGAGTAAGAACTTTTTACAAAACAGAGATGGCCTATCCCCCTAATGTGTATGGAGGCCTGGGAGAGATAGCTGTCGACTGAAGGAACAAAATGGCTATGGCCAGTTATTAGATGGATCCTGGATTTAACTAGGTTAAATTGCCTAGATTTCCCAGGCAAGTATCTAAAAGATATTTAAAGTGATATTGTCACCCCCCCCCCCCCTTCATATAAGTTGTTCTCTGCACCATTCTTATATTTTGGACATTTCATATCTTACCGTATAAAGGATTTTTTGGTTGTCTCTCCCCTCAAACAGTCGTACAGTGCTGTAGGGGCAGGGCTTAAATGGCCCCATATCCCACCCCTCTGTGACAGTATCTGTGCTTAGGCCCCGCCCCCTCTGGGACAGCCAGCTAAAGTAGGCGGGGATGTGGGGCAACACAGCTGTGAAGTCCCACCCATACTGCACTGTCCATTAACAATACCATGCATAGAAATCCTTTTTACGGTAAGATATGAAATGTCCAGAATATAAGCTTAACCTCTTAAGGACGGGGACAATTTCCGTTTTTGCGTTTTCGTTTTTTCCTCCTTTTTTTCAACTTTGACAGCTGCATCCGATTACTGAATTAGCGGGCACGGCAATCAGACCGTGTCCGCTAATAGCCACGGTCCCGGGCTACACGCGGCACCCGGGATCGCGGCGGTTCAGAGCGGGGTCGCCACGCGGCCCTGCTCTGAACACCTCTTGCGGACACATGATGACACGTCATGCGTCCTTAAGAGGTTAAGGGGGAACTCCGGATAAGAAAAACTTGTTTTCTATAAAAGTACATTAAAAGTTATATTATGTGTCTATACAATGTATTATCGTATCTGTGCAGTTCTGCCACACTGGTAGCTGATAGAAATCCAGGAAGTAAAAAAAAAAAAAAATGGCCTCTGTACCAATTCACATTGTCTCCTGCTCCTGCTGCTATCCCCCCCAGGAGACAAATCTTACATGCCTCTGTCTCACATTGTGTGTGTTTGCTGAACACAGGCTGATGATACAGACAGGAGGCAGGGCGTGATGTCACAGGAGGCTTGGCTGGATCCCCCAATCTCCTGAGTGATTCACCATCTCTGAATGGCCAGAAGCAGGTGCAGCACTAATTTTACTGATTGTGATGGGTGGGGGACTGTGATGATCAGCTAAGGGAAAAGCATTGCTTTCTGGGAACTGCTTAACCAGGAAGGGCAGAAACACAATACAGAACAACCCCCCCCCCCCTCCCCCCAAACAAATTGATTTTTGGTAGTTTCAAAACTGGGATAAACAGGTAAGCAATGCTATATGCTTCAGCAGAGGTTTCATTTTTTTAAGCACCAACTGGAGTTCCCCTTTAAGAATGGTGCTGAGAACTTTTCATATGGAAAGGGGGGGGACAATATCACTTTTAACCTTACAATTTAACAAACATGGAAACAGTAGTCAGATTGTTCATGCTATCAGAATGTTTAGAGAGTCAAATAAAATAAATGTAACATTAAATAGTTGAGGGAATGTGAATATTATTTAGAGGGGTCATCCAGGTTGATGGTGATGAGAGTCAAATTCATCGGCTGCCGGACATGCATCGCTATTACAAATAGTCGTTTCTTTGGCTGACCGTTGTCTTTGATCGGCCTGATTGGCCAGATTATCGCTCCGTGTAATAGGGCCCTAAGACCCTTTCACATGGGCCGATTATCAGCAAGGAACGTTACTAGAAACGCTCCCTCAGCCGATAATTGACCCATGCAGAAGTGTCAGCGATCAGCTGGTGAGTGAGAAAATGCCGACTACTTGGCTGATCGTATCTTGTAAACGAGCAGTAAAATCATCATTTACCAGCCACACATCTTCCGGTGTAAAACAGGAGACGGCCGGCCAATAGCAATGGACTTAAAAAGACGTACAAACAATACAGGGATTGTTTGTGTGGCCTGGCCACCAGATTAGTTTTGCTGTGTAAAGGCATTGCTGATCTGCACTAGTTTGTGGACGCACCCAGCCCAAGATTGATGCATCTTAAAGGTCCACCTTGAACTCAATGTGACCAGGTCATTATCCTGCCAAAAAAGGACCTAACTTTAATAAATGGGGGGGAGCTTGGTCTATACAATGTTTAGGCAGGTGGGATACCCCACACATGAACTCACTCAATTTGTTTCAATGTTATGGCTGATGTGTGTGTGTATATACAGTATATAACACTTTGAGAACTCTGATGTATTTAAAATGAGTGTCCCATGAAGCCAGTCATTACTCTCTTAGTTCAGGCACACTCGGGTGATTATTGTAATAGTTACACTGCTGTTATGAGTCATCGTGCGGTCTTAAAACTTGTAACAAAGCTGTACTAAACATTTGTCCCCACCAAGAACTTCGAGTGACACAGACTAAACATACATCATATAAAGAAGCAGTAAAAACAAAACCGCTTTCAGGGTGACAAGAAAGGCCACAAACGTCAGAAGCCGTGAATGGGTAGTGTATCCCTGTGGTGGCACTTCTAGACATAGAGATATTTCAAAGAAATTTCTTTTTTGCTTGTGGTGTATTTTTGTATCCCAATTAAATTTGTAGGATCAGTCTATAAACTATACCAAAGAAAAGAAAACATTTTTTGCCCATTTGAGTTATATTCTATCATAACTCTTATGGTAGGCCAAATTTACCTAATTTACCTATTTATGTGTTACCTTATCATTATACCTGGCACAGGGTCTATCGCGCCACTGTCCAGGGGTTGGACTTCAGAATGGTATTATACCTGGTGATACAGTCCTACTATTATCCCACTACACAACCGGGCAATTTCACCTGGCGTATCTATGAAATATAATTTAACCCCTTTTTTTATTTATTAGTATTTTCTTTGCTGTATTCAAAGAGCAATAACAAATCACAGTACATTTGATATTAATATAGCCATTTGATGGGTGTTTGTTTTTTGCAGGACCATGTCATATTTTTCTAATAAAATATTAGTTAGGTATACATAAAACTATTGACTGTAGCCCCATTTCAATCACAATTTCAGGGTATGTCAGGGCAGGTCTCTGGTTCGACAAAAAGGTGCAGCGGCATAACTATGCTCAAGGTTTGCTCATCTCTAAGTATTACCTGCTAGTGATACAGTGTAATAGACATAGAGCCATGGCTGGACTAGTTGCATCTCATAGGTCCCTGGCTGCCACAGAGCACATCATCAGGCTATGTTCCCACTACCTAAGAGACCAGCCATTCTGTGATCCGTCCGGGTCACGTACCAGCCGGTCTCTGAAAAGATCATCCCAGCTGGTACTGCAGTACCGGCCGGATGATTTTAAGCGGCGCAGAGTTCTGATGCGGGCGCATCCATGCGCACCTGCATCAGAGCTTCCCACAGCACACTATGTGCACACTGTGTGCACTGACAGGGTTTTCTGCGGCCGCTATTCAATGAATAGCGGCCACAGAAAACGGACATGTCAGTTTTCTACGACGACGCTAGGGATCCCGTCCGGAGTGTATACCATGTGTATACACTCCGGCTGGGATCCTTTTAGCCTGCAGCACTACGTAAGTTCCGTGGAAACAACGGCCGCGATTTCCACAGAACTTACGTAGTGTGAACATAGCCTCACTCTACATTCAAGTTATGTCCAATCCCAGCCATTACAGTATTTTACAGCCAGCACCTTGTGATAACACTACCAGAGCTTTGTGCCCATGGTACAGAAGTTACTCCATCCCTGGTGACAGCACAGATACAGCTTTGTGCCCATGGTACAGAAGTTACTCCATCCCTGGTGACAGCACAGATACAGCTTTGTGCCCATGGTACAGAAGTTACTCCATCCCTGGTGACAGCACAGATACAGCTTTGTGCCCATGGTACAGAAGTTACTCCATCCCTGGTGACAGCACAGATACAGCTTTGTGCCCATGGTACAGAAGTTACTCCATACCGATGTGGTGCAGAAAAGGGATTTTAAAGTGCTAGTCTTCAGTACTGTGTTCCATTCATATGAATGGAGGTTGCCTAAACCCATGCACGTGCCACCGAAGCAACATTAAGACAAATGGAGCTAATTTTTCAGCCACAAATGTGCAACCTGGGAATCTACCCTGCATGTCATATAAAGGACTTACATACTCCTCATATTCTTACCATGAATTCTAGTAAGTGTGTAACTCCTCAATTCCTGACAAGTAACACTACCGCCATAAGCCGCTTCCATCGCACCACAAATGTTCACAACAAGCTTTTCAAAGGGGGCTTTACCGAATTACATAACACAAGGATATCAGACTTCCCGCTCTTTCCCGGCGGAATCAGATTGCTAAGTGAAAAGAATATATTTTATGTGCTCATTGGAAACAACCGGATGTAACCTAAAAAGAGGCTTTGCCTACAATGGGGCCTGCAGACAGTGAATGGACTTTATCTAATGGTGATGTAATGGGCACAAAGCCCCTCTCACCATCAAAGCCTCCAAATGGCCGACCTGTACATTTTATAACTCAAAAGAGCCAATTCTATCCTTCTTTATTCCAGGTAAATGATCTAAAACGGAAACCTCCGTCAGCTGGGCTTATCCGCTGACTTACTGATGATTCAGGAAATAAAGGAGCTGTCTGAAAATACAGGAAAAGCAAGCGCATTTCACATCTGTGTCTTATATAGTGAGCTTAAAAATACACAGTGGCAAAAAAGTCAAAGACAGTCTCTTTAAAGGGGTACTCTGACTTGCAGAAACATATAGAATAGGTTCTAAAACCCCCAACAATCCATTTGATTTGTGAGTATGTCTCTCTTCTGTGTACTCCCTGGTTCAGCAGTTGCTCAGTACTACTGAAGGGGTGGGTCTAAAGAGGTGGGTTATGGCCAAAGGTTAAGGCATCACTAAAGAGGTGGGTCTAAAGAGGCTGGTTATGGCATTACATAAGGGGTGGGTCTAAAGCTCAGAGACAAGATCCAGTTAAGCCTCCTGAAACAGCAGAAAATGATGGGTTGTTTCGGGACTGGCCCCTCCTCTCAGCTAAGACTGACAGCTCCAACAGTATGGGCAATGAAGATGTCAGCTGAAAAGAAGAGTCAGGGAGAGCCCTGCATCTAACCAGAAAAGCCCACCTTCTGGACACTTGCAGCGATAGTGACTGGGGCATTAAATAGGTTTTCCAATCATGAAACCTACTTTTACCTGTCTGATCAATGAACATATATAGATAAATAAAGTTTTTACTAGCTTCCTGTGGTCTTTCACGCTTGCTGGCTGCTTTGTTGTCTTCGTTGGCCCACGTCCTGTCTAATCTACATCCTGTAATAAACTTCTTATTCTTACTGGACACAAGCCAAGAATTCTAGCAACTCTTCTCTCCATCCCATTAGTGAGTATGGTGGGCAGGGTTATAGTAATGATGTAGTGGGAGGGAGATAAGAGTTGGTTAAATTCCCAGCTAGACTGTACAACAGTTACAGGGAGTCTGCCCCTTTAGGAAACGGCAATTTGTATTCTGAAAGCTGTAAATTTTCTATTTTTTCTTCTTCTTTTTGGCCCATGTTTTGAAGGTTTATTTTTATATTTTGCTTCCTTGGCACAATAAGAATACTTATTTTTTTGGAAAGCACAATTTTCTATTTTTTGCTTTGGGGATCTGCTCCTGCCCTGAACAGTTCCTGACAGGGTCAGAGGTGGCAGCAGAGAGCACTGGAAAGACTACATTACTTCCTGCAAGGCATACAGCAACTGATCAGTACAGGAAAACTGTTTTTTTTTAATAGAAGTAATTTACAAATCTATATACCTTTCTGGCACCAGTTGATCTGAAAACCATTTTATTTTATCTCTGGAATACTCCTTCAAAATAAATCCCCACCTTCTGTGTTTATTTCCTTACAATATCTACTATATAAATTACATAGTACATACTTGACGTACCTGATATCAGTACGTTTGCCTATTTTTGCTTTCTTTTCGGACAGCTGACTAGTTTTTTAGTCTTTTTTTTTTTCTAATACTCCAGACTATGTCCTATTTTCCCCTATTTATATTTATGTATATAGCAAGCAGACGTGAAAATGAGCAAATGTGTACTTTTCATTTCTTGTCTGTGAACCAAAGCCTTTGTGCGGTTTTATTTTTTTTCCATAGAGTGAAATAATTTCCCCTTACGTTGGTCATATTAACAAGTACTTCTGCTGGCTCGGTGTTTGCTGGCACAGAGCCAGCTCCTTTAGTGGGTATGGTCGGCTCGCGCAGGTGTAGACCCTCTGGAGAGTTTCAGAATGCTGTATCACAGAAGGATATAATCACATTCAATGACCTTTGAACTGTGGCAGAGCAATTCTGAAAAGCCACAGATTACCATAAATACCCACGGCTGACTGTATGCAGCAACAGGGTTTTTTTATTTTCTGCAACTGCACAAACGAGATTAAGTGTAATCCCTCTGTTTCTTGTAAAGTTCATATCCAAGTAAACCCTCTACCCAAGAAAACCACTTCTGCAGTCCATCAACTAGGTCGGCCCAATGGATTTACAGCTTGTAGTCTTCTATTAAGATAGAAACTGAACATCTCTGCTTCCTGTAACAATACCTCCTGGGGTAATCTTCTGCGTCTGTTCGTCCTGGAGAGGGGGGGGGGGACAAAAATACTTGAAAAACTAAAATAATGGTGTAATATAGAGAAGTAATTGAGTTCTTTCTATCAGTTTTTAGTCTTGGTTTTTATTTTGTTATGGGAATTATACTGGTTGCAAATCTGCACATATCCCCTATAGTCAAGTGGGCGGTAACTTTCAGAAGATACACTTTCACATACACAAGAACATACAAATGGGTTGGGCAGTGAAAATCCATCACTCCTGACTCTTCTCCCCATCTGTTAGGAGACCACCATGCACCTTATATTGAATCAACCACAGTGGTGTATTTGGTGAACTTTATAATATAAAGTGTATGAGCACTTGTAGACACAGGGGGTGTAAAACTAAGGATCAGGATCAGGGGCACTCCAGATTGAAAAAAAAGTTTTTAAATTAACTGGTGTCTGAAAGTTAAACAGATTTTTTAAATTACTTGCATTTAAAAATCTTAAGTCTTCCAGTACTTATCAGCTGCCATATGGCCTATGGGAAGTGGTGTATTCTTTTCAGTCATAGTGCTCTCTGCTGCCACCTCTGTTCATGTCAGGAACTGACAAAAGCAGTTGCAAATCCCCATAGAAAACCTCTCTTGCTCTGCAGACTGGAAAGAATACCACTTCCTGCAGGACATTCAGCAGCTGATAAGTACTGGAAGACTTAAGATTTTTTATTAGAAGTAAATTACAAATCTCTGGCACTTTGTGGCACCAGTTGATTTGATAGAAAAAAAATGGTAAACAACTCTTTTAAAGCGACTCTGTACCCACAATCTGCCCCCCACAAACCGTTTTTACGTTTTTATAGCTGCTTTTAATCCAAGATCTGTCCTGGGGTCTGTTCGGCAGGTGATGCAGTTATTTTCCTAAAAACAACTTTTAAACTTGCAGCCCTGTGCCAAATTGGCGTGGCCTAGAGTGTCTGTGCATTAGACTTGCACCAGCCCTCCGTCCCTCCTCATCATTAGGAATGCTCCAAGCAGGTATTCTCCTATTCATCACCTGTAACAACACTGTTGGATCGTCAAGGCACGGAGAGGCGGTGCAAGCCTGGGCACCAACACTCTAGGCCAAACAAATTTGACACAGGGCTGCAGGTTTAAAAGTATTTTTTTAGGACAATAACTGCATCACCTGCCGAACGGACCTCAGGACAGATCTTGGATTAAAAGCAGCTATCTGACGGTACAAGCGGTTTGGAGGGGGCAGATTCAGCGTACAGAGTTGCTTTAAAGGGTTATCTGGGGAAAAACATCTTCAGGTTGGGATACTCACCTGTCCTGCTTCCCCTCTAATCAAACAGCCCAGTCCCATTGTCTAGTACTTCCTAGTATTGGTCAGTGGCTGAGCAAGCACCTTCCCCAGGACTCACAATCCTATTTCCCTATCACACACTGGGGCAAATTTCATAGGAGCCACTCAGTCTTTCCTTTATGACCTGTTTTCTGTGCATAGTCTGTTCCTGGCTTTGGCTTCAAAAATCTATGAGATAAATCTGTCAGTGTAAACGCACCATTAACCCCTTGAGGACTAAGCCAAAAATGACCCAGTAGACCGTGCAAATTTTCATTTTTGTGTTTTCAATTTTTCCTCCTCCCCTTCTGAGAGCTCTAACACTTTTATTTTTCTATCTACAGGGAAATGTAATGGTTTGTTTGTTACAGGAATAGTTGTACTTTGTAATGGCGTCTTTCATTCTACCATAACATGTATGATGGAACCCCAAAATTATTATTTATGAAGATATAAATTGGTGAAAATGTAAAAAAGAATGCAATATGGTAACGTTTGGGGGGTTCCTGCTTCTACGTAATGCACTATATGGTAAAAGTGACATGATGCTATTATTCTATAGGTCAGTCCGAACACAACCACAAGCAGGTTTACACAGATTTATTCATTTTTTATTTTATAATTATTAATAAAATGGGCCTATTGTGACGCTTATGACAGTTTTAGTTTTTTATCTACAGGGCTGTATGTGATGTCATTTTTTGCGCCATGATCTCTAGTTTTTATTAATACCATATTTGTGTAGCTCGGACATTTTGATCACTTTTTAATACATTTTTTTATATAGATAATGTAACAAAAAAAAAAAAAAATCGGTAATCCTGCCACTTTTTTCCCTCTTTTCGTCTACACTGTTTGCAGTTAGTGATGACGGTTGTTATATTTTAATAGATCGGACAATTACGCACACTACGTTATATTATATGTTTATTTATTTATTTTTATATGTTTTATTTATATAATAGGAAAGGGGGGTGAATTTAAACTTTTACTGGGGGAGGGGCTTTGGGGTACTTCTAAAAACATTTTTAATTTTTATTTATTTATTTATTTTTTACACATTTTAAGTCCCCCTGGGGGACTTTAACTTGCAATCATTAGATTATACACACTGATCACTGCTATGCCGATCGGTCCCGATCGGTAAGTGACAGGGACGGCCCCTGTCACTTACACTTTAATGCAGCAGCATTTCAGGGGCAATGACACGCTGCAGCCTGTCATTAGCGGTGAGGGCCCCCACTGCAGCCGACCCCCAGCTCCGCACCGGAGCGTGCTTCATAGCAAAGCACGTACCGGTACGTCCTTGGTCGCCTAGGGGTTAAAGGGGTTATCCAGCGTTACAAAAACATGGCCACTTTTTCCCCTCTCTTGTCTCCAGGTCAGGTGTGGTTTGCAATTAAGCTCCATTTACTTCAATGGAACAGTGTTTGAAACCCCACCCAATCTGGAGAGAAAAGAGGGGGGAAAAGTGGCCATGTTTTTGTAGCGCTGGATAACCCTTTTAACCTATCCAATATATTTGGGGGGGGGGGGGAGGGTAAGGCGGAGTACTCAGTAACAACAGATGCAAACACAGGGAAACATACAAACAACATCAGTATACTGGCCTTGGTCGGGTTTTGCTGTGTACCCCCCCCCCCCCCCCCCCCCCCCAAAAAAAAGGCCAAGCATGAAACATAACATACACAGTAAACCCATCTGGTCTGCGTTCTATAAACCTGACAATACATAAGAAGATTTAAGAAGCCCATGTGGTGTTATACAAGAGCGGTATGTATTATTTTTGGCTTTGTGTTTGCTCCCTTAAGTCTTTTTAACGCTGAAGTATATTGATAGTTAATGTAACCGGTCCAGTCACTTCTCGTCTATGTCAAGCGTAACCGGATGTGTTGGACTATATGTAATTCTCTATCCTTCACTTGGCTAATCCGTATTTATAACCATCTTCCCAGCTTTAGGCTCTGATGAAGAACATGCATACAGGTCTGGCTGTGCAGACACCATTATTATATTAACTAGCGGCCGCCTGGTCTGGTGTGAATCATTATGTAGCTATAGAAACAGTTTACAAGCAACTAAATCTCCATTCTACAGGCAATACCCTTACTGGATGCATACCTGCGTTATGGCGGGCCACGTAGCCAAGAGCCCAGGCCGCAGCTTCCTTTACCCCAGGGTCAAAGTCTTCTAGGCAGACGACCAGGGCGTCCACGGCTCCGCAATCCACTACTGCCTGAGCTAACTGGGGGGAATGCTTGGCAACTGCTCGGAGCACGAAGGCCGCAGCTTTCTTATAGAATCGCTGTTGGGAGGAAGACAAATAAATATGATTACATAAGATACATAGTGCTCCGGGCAAGCGTCAGCCCTTTGTTTGCCAGGCTGCACTTGGATTTTTCTGTATTACAAATAAATTGAAGAAATTACGGCAAAATACTTATTTTTATTACAGTTTTATTTACAGTGCTGATGGAGTCTACTCAATTTTCTATAATGTTTCTATAATATTTAAAGGGGTACTCTGGAGAAAAAAATCTTTTAAATAGGTTATACAGTTTTGTAAAAAAAAAAAAAAAATATTTAAAAAATCTCCAGTCTTCCAGTACTTATCAGCTGCTGTATGTGTTGTATCTTTTCCAGTCAAACACAATGCTCTCTGCTGCCACCTCTCACCATGTCAGGAACTGTCCAGAGCAGGAAATCCCCACAGAAAACCTCTCCTGCTCTGGACAGTTCCTGACATGGACAGAGGTGGCAGCAGAGAGCACTGTGTCAGACTGGAAAGAATACATCACTTCCTGCAGGACATACAGCAGCTGATAAGTACTGGAAGACTTTAGGTTTTAAAATAGAAGTAAACTTTCTGGCACCTGTTGATTTAAAAACATTTTTTATTTGGAGTACCCCTTAGTAGGGGTTGTCTGACAAAACAGACAACAATGTATGTTATCCAGGCCCCAACCCAGATGCGCAGCTTGTTTTTTGTTGGACAACACCACAACTCAACTGGTGCCAGAAAGTTATACAGATTTGTATATGTCTATTTTTTATTTTTTTAAATGAAGCCTTCCCATATCTATCAGCTATTGTATTCAAGTAGATCATTCCAAACACACAGTGCTCTCTGCTGCCACCTCTGTCCATGTCAGGAACTTTTCAGAGCAGAAGAGGTTTGCTGTGGAGATTTCCGCCTGCTCTGGACAGTTCCTGACATGGACAGAGGTGGCAGAATTGAGCACCATATTGGACTGGATACAACTCCATTTTCTCCAGGGTATACCACAGCTTATAAGTACTGGAATGCTTGATTTTTATTTTTTATTTTTTTAATTAGAGGTCATTTACAAATTTGTATATTATCGGATCATATATAAAAATTTTCGCCTATGCTATCGAGTCCTGCAAAATTAATGTAAATTTTTGAAAAATGGATGAGACATAGTTACTACTTGATTGTGTCAGTCCAATAAAGTCTATGGGCTCATAGGGAGTATGCTGTAGTATATGCTGGCATCCTCCTTTGACAGGTTGCCGTTGTATACTGCGGGCATAGTGCGAAAACATGATAGGAAGATAGCCTTAAAGGGGTTATCCTCCGCTACAAAAACATGGCCACTTTTGCACCACTCTTGTCTCCAGATTGGGTGGGGTTTCAAACTCAGTTCCATTGAAGTAAATGAAGCTTAATTGCAAACCGCACCTAAACTAGAGACAAGAGTGGTGCAAAAGTGGCCATGTTTTTGTAGCGGAGGATAACCCCTTTAAAAGTTTCCACCAAGAACAGCAATCTATATTCTAGTTAGTTAGTGTACTAAAGCCCCATGTTAGTAAATCCCTTTTTCTTCAAAGGGTCCCCAAAGGATCAGCTGATCACATGGTGTCCCTCTGTTAGACGCAACACTGATCAGCTGTAACTGAAGAAGGAACCCAGCAGCAACTGTTCAATATTCTCTGCAGCGCCACCACAGGGAAAATGAAGTAATACACAGTTCTCATTGAAATCAATGGTCTCTCTGTGTAATGCATGGATGTGCCAGGTCCTCCAACGCAAAGAGACTGTCTAACTGCTCTCTGCTTTGGCTAAGAGATGAGAGTCCTAAACAGGAGCCCCCCTCTATTAAAAAGGTGAGATCTTGGTATGTCAACAAGGACTATATGTCAATATCTCATATTGGATGCTCCACAAACATTGTTTTTGGCCTCGGTAGCGGCAGGTTTCCTAAACTGACCACCCTGGGCCGTATACAACGTCCAGACAGAACGGTCGTAATTCAGCTGATCAAACAACAAATAATCTTTGCATCCGTGCTTAACCCCTTACTACCCAAGCCAGCTCGGTCTGTAGCAACACGCTACATTTTTTTATTTCCGCCTTTCAGCAATAACTTTTTTTTTATGCTTTTTATTGATGTGGCTGTATAAGTCCTTGCCAATAAATAATACATAGTATTTGCTTTATAGATGCTGTTTGTGGGTATGTACACATTACAGAGTCATTTATGTTATTTTATTTTTGGCACAGAGATGGGGGGGGGGGGTGACTTTGACATGTTTCTTACTAACTAACCAATTTTTAGGGTTATTACAGTCATGTGACCATGTATAGGTTGTCTGAAGTTTTTTTTTTTTTTTTTTACAGATATACATTTTTATTACACTCCCTTAAGGGGTTCTTATTTTATTCTTTTACTTTATCCAATCATAACATATGAAGACTTGGCTGCACTGTTACTCCTTAGTTCCCAATCACATGATTAGGAAAGGTGACCTGATGGAAGAAGCAAGCGTCCTTTGTCTGTGCCATCATGACATTTGATCACTCCTGACTGCGTCAATGTGAAGGTTAAACAGATAGTATAGAAGGCTTCTCTGATGCCAACCATTATGGCAGAAGCTCGGCTGTCACCAAGACAGCCAAACCCCATTCCCTGGCAGCATGGGATCACCAGACAGTGCCACTTAAAGGAGCTCTCCACTTTGGGCAACCTTAACTTGCTAGAAGGATCCCTTGACAATTGGCTGAAATTTATGAGAAATTGATAATCTGTAATTTTTGAGAAAACATAGCAGTAAGGGCTAAAGTTCCCTGCAGCACCACAAGAGGTGGCATAAAGCATTGCACGATGCCCATTCATATCAATGAGCTGTCTGTGTAACACAGGGCAGGTCCCCCAGAGCTGGGGGTGCTCATCGTAACAATTCTCTTCTCAACCTAAGAGACAAGGATTCCGATGTGAAAAATATCTTCCTAAAGGGGTACTCCTCAAAGAATAATTGTTATTACATATGTGTAAATTATTACTATCTAAAAATACCAAGTCTTCCAGTACTTATCAGCTGCTGTATGTCCTGCAGGAAGTGGTGTATTTTTTCCAGTCTGACACAGTGCTCTCTGTTGCCACCTCTGTCCATGTCAGGAACTGTCCAGAGCAGGAGAGGGTTTTCTATGGGGATTTGCTACTGCTCTGGACAGTTCCTGACATGGACAGAGGTGGCAGCAGAGAGCGCTGTGTCAGACTGGAAAGAATACAGCACTTTCCACAGGACATACAGAAGCCGATAAGTACTGGAAAACCAGACATTTTAAAGGGGTTGGCCACTTTATAGTAAAATTGTTGAGTATACAGTATTAGTAACTGTACTCATTGTATATACTGACATCAGACTCCCCTCCTCCAGGCTGGGCTGTCCTGCTCTGTGGTAAGTCTGTCTATAAAATGGCCAACATGAAGGAGCATGTGACCATGCCCCACCCCAATGTCCACCACTGAGTCTGTATATGCCTATGAAGGACAGTGGGAGCGGGGCATGGTCACATGCTCCTCCATGTCAGCCATCTTATGGACAGACTCACCACAGAGCAGGACAGCCCAGTCTAGAGGAGGGACGTCCGATTTTAGCTCTATGTGGTACACAGGGAACTGCTGTCAGTATATACAGTGAGTACACTTACTAATACTGTACACTGAACTATTTTACAATGGTAAACAAAAGTAAATGATAAATTTGCATAACTTTCTGACACCAGTTCATATTGGTGATCATGAAAGGATTCCTTTTACTAATTATTTTCATAGCTGTAAACACTGCGCTCTGCAAAAAATATTGTCCAATATTTTCTAAAATCTGGATGACCACTCGACATGTAAATGCAAATAATATTATAATAATGTTATAATTGTCCCTGGTCATCGCTTCCTACACGGGGGAAAAAATTCAATGTAATAATTTTTTATTTTTTTTTTTATTTCCTGTGTCGGTACATTTGGTATAATGGTTGGTTAACCTGACCAAACAGGATAAAACCACAAGCTGCTCATGAAGAGATTTGTGTCCGGAGAGTAATCTACTTTAGCAGCGACGCAGGCCCGAGCCGGGCAATTATGGAGTCCGGCGCTCACATGTAATGTAATGATTCCTACTAAATGTTATTAGTCAGATACTAAAGAAAATATTCCAGCATCTAAGTACACACGCTGTCCCTGCTAGGAACACTATTTGTCTACTGATCTTTAGTCTTTAGAGAACGTTCTGTGATTTTTTATTTTTTTTTCCCGGCTGCTCTCTCCACTTCCACCAAATGATTATACAAGTTCATGTTTCATCTGAATTGCTTCTTTGTCTCAGCATCCAAAACACTTGGAGCAAGGAATAAAACAAGGCTGATCTTGTTACAATGCAGATATGTTAACTGTCTGAGTTCACATATTCAATATTTTCTGCTTCCAATGTTAATTGCTGAGCCAGCGTTCCCCACAGCTAAGCCGCTTTGCACGTTTTAATGCCCCCTTTTGTGTGGATGGTGATAATTACAACAGTTTCTATTGAGGTTAAAACAAGTAATTTAACTAGAACGTTTCTAATTTGACAATGGGTTCGCGCTGTGTACATACTGTAGATTTTAAAGGGCCCAGAAACACTATTTGTTAGGGCCATTTTACATTTAAAGGGGTAGTGCACCCAAAAAATAATTCGTTTAAATCAACTGGTGCCAGAAAGTGCCAAAGATTTGTAATTTACTTCTATAAAAAAAAAAAAAAAAAAAGAAGTCTTCCAGTATTTATCAGCTGCTGTATGTATCCTGCAGGAAGTGGTATTCTTTCAAGACTGGAGAGTAGGGTAGGTTTTCTATTGGGATTTGCTACTGATTTGGACAGTTCCTGACATGGTCAGAGTGAAAAGAAAACACAACTTTCTGCAGGACATACAGCAGCTGATAAGTACTGGAAGACAAGATTTTTTTTTTACTAACAGTAAATCACAAATCTATGGCACCAGTTGATTTGAAAGAAAAAAAAAACATTTTGGTGAACAACCCCTTTAAAGATTTCTCGAGATCGGCACTTGTTTTCAGTGCCTTTACGCAGTCCAACGGCCGGGCCACACAAATGATCCTTTGTATCGATTGTGCAGCCATAGAAATGGACAGCACACATATGCATATATCCAAATCACACAAGTGCATACTTGCTTTCTGCACTGCTGTGTGATCCAGCATCCCACTCTCCACCTCTCCGGTCCTGCTCTCCAGCCACTGGCTGCATCTTCAGGCCGTCGTCTTGCCCTGCTGTCAACTATTATGGAGGAGGCAGTGTCTGTAGCTGGACAGGAGAGCAAAAATGTGCTATTCCAGATGACATAGCAGCGCAAAAAGTAAGTACGCACTGCATGTGTGATCTGGAAACTGACAGCACAAATTATATATATATATATATATATATATATATATATATATATATATATGAATGATATGTGCTGTCCGTTTCCCTTTCGCTGTCAACTGCTGATACTTCATTACAGCAGGTGATCACATCTTTGGATTGTACCAGTATATGGTAGATAAAAAATATATATATATTACTCACAATACAAGAAAGATTTAGAACCCTTCCCCCCCCCCTAATATATTAACATACACCCACAGGAGGAGTGAATAACAATAAGTATCTAATCACAATCCTTTATGGTGCGTTTACACAGACAGATTTATCTGACAGATCTTTGAAGCCAAAACCAGGAACAGACTATAAACAGGGATCAGGTCATAAAGGAAAGACTGGGATCTATCCTCTTTTCAAATCCATTCCTGGCTTTGGCTTCCAAAATCTGTCAGATAAATCTTTTTGTGTAAACGCACCCTAAGTCCTGGTAATGGGTGGGATATATAATGCAAGTGAACAGTCACTTGTTGAAGTTGACTTGTTGGAATAAGGAAAAATTTACAAATGTAAGGCCAGGATAACGGCCAGATTGAGGCTGTCTGCTCAGCCTGTCAACAGTTATAGTGGGGTCTCGTCCTGGCCGCTGACAGGCTGAGCGGAACACACATGTCAAACCCGGGTCCCGGCTCAGACCAGGAAGTGGACGGTGATCAGAGTGTCGGTATGCGGCCACCAGCGCTGGAACGGGGAGGTGAGAGCATGTGATTTTTTTACCCTCCCCCTCCCAGCACTTGTTAAAAAAAAATTATTATTATTTTCCAGACTTCTCCTTTAAATTAAAACGATACAGCGATCTTTCACAGAATAATCTTTCCGTGTAATAGGACCCTTAGGGTGGTATTACACGGAACGATTATCGTTCGAAAAATCGTTAAATCTTTTGGATTTGAACGATAATCATTTCGTGTAATAGCAGGCAACAATTAAACGACCAACGAGAAATCGTTGATCGTTTAATAGGATCCGGACCTATTTTTATCGTTTGATCGTTCGCACATCGTTCGCACATCGTTCGGTGGAATAAGAATTTACAGCTGAAACGTACGCAATAGCGACGACTAAACGACCGCAAGAACGATCATAAATAACGATCATCGTTTCGTGTACTTGGGCGAACGATTTCGGGTCGTTTGCCTTAGCGGTCGTTTAAGATCGTTTATCGTTAATCGTTAGTCGTCGGAAAATTGCTTGGTGTAATAGTACCCTTAGCCTGTGCTAGGTACAAGTGGGTTGCTCAGTTGGTGCTAATGGAGAAGGTAGCATCTGACGTCCTCCCAGGCCTTGTTACTGTATGGATGGAGAGATTGTTATGACTGGGAAACACAACTTTACAACAAATGAGATACTCTCAAGACACCAGTGAGCAGCACTTCTATTATCAGCCTTGTCTCTTCCACTTCCTAATACTTTATAGACGTGTCAGGTCCTGTGAAGATGCTTGAATTACACAATGAACCACTCATGCAGGCTGGAGGCGGCCATGCTTGTGGATGGAAAGCTGCAGGAGATCTCTCCAGCTCTGTTCCAGTTCGCCTGCCACCACAATCATTACATGTTGTAGTTACATCAGGACCCCAGGCCACTTAGAAGGTATCATAGCAGAATATTGTAGTTTCACAAGACAATCCTATATTGCTGTGAAAAGCGAAGTCATGTTTGGTTAGGATGTGGACCCAACGACAATGCAGAAAAGCAAGGCAACTTTAAGCTACATGATAAAGGGGTACTCTGGAGAAAATACCTTTTCAAATAATGAACTGGTGTCAGAAAGTTATACAGATTTGTAGATTATTTCTATTTAAAAATCTTTCAGTACTTATCAGCTGCTGTATGCCCAACAGGAAGTGGTATATTCTTTCCAGTCTGATACTGTGCTCTCTGCTGCCATCTGTGTCCATAACAGGAACTGTCCAGAGTACCAAATCCCCATAGAGAACCTCTCCTGCTCTGGACAGTTCCTGTAAAATAATGTAAACTACTATATACACATATATACCATAGTCACACATCTGTGTATGGGTGCTCTGGTTCTATTATAGTGGCAGTGGTATATATTGTGGTATACATAAACATGCCTTTACAGGATTTGAATCTGTATAGTCTGGAGGAAAGAAGGGAAAGGGACATGATTGACATAACCAAACCCTTTAAAGGGGTACTCCGGGCAGGGGTTATTAGGGGAAGGATGGGGATGGGGTGGATATAGAGGCCGCCGGTCACCAGCAGCCTCTATTTCCACCCCTTCCCCGGACATACCCCAAAAATGACCCCAGCCCGGAGTACCTCTTTAAGTAAGTTAAAAGACTAAATAAGATTCAGGAAGGAAGTGTTTTTAGAAAAGAAACTGAACTCAAGAAGAAGAGGACACCGTGAGAGGTTAGTTGGGGGAAAGCTCAGAAGTAACGTGAAAAAATATTACTTTACTGAAAAAGTAGTAGATGCTTGGAACAAACTTTCAGCAGATGTGGTTGGTAAATCTACAATAACTGGATGTAACCTGCCTGGTATATACATAAATCTATCCTCAGATAATAAGAAGGGAAATACTAAAAGGGCCGACTAGATGGACCAGGTGGGCTTTTTCTGCCAACGATCTTCTATGTTTTTAGGTTTAGAGGGGAAATATTTGGTCAAGGTTATAACTTGAAGCAAATCCCTGCAGGAAATGTTTGTCTTCCCGAGAGTCTCTCATTAACGCCCCGTCCATCCATGTCCATCCCCTACCGAGACAAAAGATGCTGACAAGCGTCATCCACACGAGGCCTAAGCATCTGGACCTCCAAGTACACTGGATACCGTTACTAGACGATTTCCTTAATTTACTATACAATTATGCACAGATGCAATAAGAAGCTGTGAGTCAGAACTGATGGCAGCTACTAGAAATCTTTAGCTTGTCCAACTACCTTACCACAATTAGCAACCGCAGAATTTGCAGTCAGCTTTTTGGCAGCCAATCAACATAAGCAGTGAAGTCACTGGGGATAATAGTGCACTGGTGCTTCACCGCCTGGTAGGAACTTGTTACCAGCACGGCAAGTGCAGAGAGTGCAGTGCAGGTCTAATACCAGTGTCAGATCTTAACGGGCCTAGTTATTTATTTTTTACTAATTAGAGCAAGCATTCTTTTTTTCTAACCTATTTCTATTTGGCTATAGTTCTGGCTATAGTTCTGTTTTTTTATTTTATTTTTTGTACATTATATGGGCCCCAATTTGTTTTTTTTAAAGGGTTACCCCAGCTACATTCTTGCAAAAACAGCACCACCCCTGTCTCCAGGTTGAGTGGAATTACCATTCAGCCCCACTTACTTTCAGTGGCCATGTTTTTGTACAGGAAGCCGCATGGACATACATGGGCAACAATATACAGATGTCATTGATATGAATTTCTGGCCATGCTCTGTAATACATCAAGAGGTAATTCTACCGGTAGGGGAGGCTGCTATTGTCTTATACTGGGGTTATGGGGGCTATGTTCACACAACGTCATTTTATTCAAAATAACAGCCATTTTTTGATAACGATAGCCGCAAATAATGTTCATGAAGATTATTTCCCAAAATCATTATAAAAAAAACTGCAGTTTTTTCACCTTAAAAAAAGATGTAGCCATGTAGCCTAATGCGGTACAGATAATTTTTCAGAAGACTCTTCCTTATCATCACAGACAGAACAGAACAGAAATTCTTTAAAAATATGCTTAAAGGGGTATTCCGCCCAAAGTAAACTTTTAATATGTTGCTGCCCTGGTGCAGAACATAACAGCTTATTCTTACCTTTTCACGCTCCCCCGTGAAAGTTCTCATATGTCATCTTCAGGTCCCTGGTTGAGCGATCCCGCATCCACTTCTAAAACAGACTCGTCTGGCGGTGACAGCCCGCTCAGCCAATCATTGACCAAGACAGGAGTGCACCATGGGCGGTCATTGGTTGAGTGGGCGGTCACCCTCAGACGCGTCGTGGAAGTGGAGGTGGGATTGTTAAGCCGAGGACCCGAAGATGACATAAGAAGACATTGGGGAAGTGCGAAGAGGATAGGAAAAATACCCTGTATGTTATGTTCTCCCCAGGAGTATTAACATATTAAGAGTTTACTCTGGACAGAATACCCCTTTAACATAGAAACTTGAACAATAGGTCATTCTCTAATGACACATTCCCACATTCAGAAGAAATGAATAAAGTCGTAAATTCCCAAAAGCCTTTTTAGTTCAATAGTATATGATGGAAAAGAATGTTTACCAGTGGAATATTGTACTCACCCTTCACATCTGGGAGCCGCCATAAAGTAAAGTGAATGTGGCCACTGCCTCAAAGCATCAAATAGAGGAGAACCTGCAGATTACTAGATATATCCTGTGTGCTTCCTATGTACAGCTCTGCAGGAATAATCTGAATCTGGACACATATACCTAAGGTCTTTATCATCTTAAAAATGCTGTATATTTTTTTATTTTTGGAACACACCGATGATTTTTTCCTCTCCATACACAAATGCTTCTTTGAGAAAGGTCCAAGGATCACGCCAGAGGATTTTCTTTCCCTATTGGATTCATCACAAAGCAAATAAGAACAAATGCGCTGCAAATTCTTCCCCGTCTGCAGGCAAACAGGGCCGAAAGCATCGGGTACTCTCTCTAAAAATGGAAAACTGCCTGCGACCATAACAGACGAGACGCTCGACATGTTTATAGGGCAAATACGGGACTTCATTTTAAGGAGGTTTCCAGTACAAACAACACACAAAGTGACAGAACGGATGAGTGTTACCGTGCAGTCACTGCTCAGGCGGTAAATGGGTTAATGGTTGCCACCAGCTCCAGCCACCTCTTACCATCAGATTCGTGGATAGGGAGCAGAAAACCGTCTAGGCACAGTTCACTGTCAGTTCTCGGAACCAAGACTGAGAAAGTTTCCACTTACTTAGGTTTATTTGCTAAGGCTGGCCCAAGTCCAGCAACTCTGGAACTGAGAGACAGATTAAATGTGTTTGTGCTTCACTACTCTGAGCACTTTATCATCCTGACAATTTTTTTTAAATTAACCCCAAAGGCCTTCAAAAGTGCTCACAGCTGGCCCCTCCACCCTTCCACGGGTTATGGAGGCGTGCATAGGGCACTACACTGTTTTATCTGCACTCTAGTCAATGTGGACGGTGAACAGAGAGCGAGTGTGCTGCACATAGCCGGAGCAAAACATCAGAACACCTCTAAGAATGACATCATATATTTGCAGAGCCCTTCCCAGGTCCATTTCTTCTTGTGGAAGCTAATCCATTGCCTGCCGCAGCAGGGTGCAAGGCTCTCATATTTAATAATCTGATATTAGACTAAATTAGATTAGATTAAGGTTAAGTCTTGGATAGAGATGAACAAATTTCCTGAAATTTATTTCTGATCCGATTTGTTAGAATCAGCCTTCAAAGTCCATTGGTTTCAAGTTCATTTGATGCAAAACTAAAGAGCTCTGATTATCCTAAAAGGTTGTGTACAACATCGAGATCTCCTGGGTTATAGCAGCAGCTGTACAGTATGGAATAATACGGACAAGGGAGAAGATATGCGCTGTGTAGGGTAGTGGTACAGTATGGAATATAACGGACAAGGCAGAAAAAGTGCAGCTGTGTAGGGAAGTAGTACAGTATGGAATATGATAGACAGGGCAGGAGATGTGCGGCTGTGTAGGGTAGTAGTAGTAGTAGTACAGTATGGAATATGATGGACAAGGGAGGAGATGTGCGGCTGTGTAGGGTAGTGGTAGTAGTAGTAGTAGTAGTATTAGTAGTAGTACAGTATGGAATATGATGGACAAGGGAGGAGATGTGCGCTGTGTAGGGTAGTAGTATTAGTAGTAGTACAGTATGGAATATGACGGATAAGGGAGAAGATGTGTGGCTGTGTAGGGTAGTAGTAGTATTAGTAGTAGTAGTACAGTATGGAATATGATGGATAAGGGAGGAGATGTGCGGCTGTGTAGGGTAGTAGTAGTAGTAGTAGTAGTAGTAGTAGTAGTAGTAGTAGTACAGTATGGAATATGATGGACAATGCAGGAGATGTGCGCTGTGTAGAGTAGTAGTACCACGTTTCTCCTGAAATAAGGGAGGGTCTTATATTATTTTTTTCACAAAAAAAAGGGCTAGATGCAATTTATACGCGATTGGTGATGTTCTCCAACCACAGATTACAACTTCCCCATTAATCAAATCGTACAGAACATTCTAAAGGATTCACTTTTGGACGTTTTATTTCTGATTTGTACACTGTAGTATTGTAAATTCTTATTATACATTATGTTTCTATGTAACTAACACCATCTCACATTGTATTACATGAGATATTCTACAATATATTTATTTCTGTCAAAATGCCGAAAATCAATAAAATGTTTAAAGAAAAAAAAAAGAAAAAAAGGGCTAGGGCTTATTTTCAGGGTAGGCCTTATCTTTGAAGAAGCACAGTATGTCCCTACACTGTAGCCTCACTCTATATGGTAGTCAGCCATCATACTGTATGTCCCATTGTTGTTGGGCTCCTATACTGTAAGTTCCCTGTAGTTAGGCCTCCATACTGTATACATCCCCTCTCTGTAGTTCTTCTCCCATACTGTATACCTCCCCCTCTGCAGGTAGTCCACATATTGTATACCTCCCCCTCTGTAGTAAGCCTCCATTCTTTTCTTTACTTTTTTTTTTTATTTCTCAATCGACATAGTGGAAATGCTGACAATTTTCTGTGGTACCAAATCCTTTCCACATCAATTCGTGCCAGTTCTGGAGCAAACATGAAGGAAATTTGCCACTGTAAATCTTTATGCAGGAAATATTTAAAAAAAAAAATGGGAGGAGGACTGTGGCTTACACTCCACCAAACCGGCATGCAAAAGTTGAATTTTTGCAAAAATTTGCAACTTTCCAGAGGGTTTTTTTGTTCTTGGAGAGAGAAGCTGCTGGCAGAGGTCAACAGTTGAGAACAAATTGATGCTTGGCCGAGCCGAAAGCTCTTGTGTATAGAACGACCGGAAGACAAAGCCATTGGCCAATAGCTGGCCATGAATAGTTAAGGATTCAAGCAGTGGGACACTTTGTAATCACCTTATTGTCAATGGATGCTTCCAAGAAGTAGATATTGTGCAAAGTGGAGACCCCCTTTGATGGTATTAGGGGTCAGACTCCTGTGCTCCTGATCCCCATATAGGACTTGGCATTAACTTTGTGTTCAACACTAGAAATGAGCGCAACTCGACAGCACTCAAGTCCGATCGTTAAGATTGTTTTAAATACTCGTGGCTAAAGTTGTTAGATGAAGCAACGAAGAAGTACGGCAAAACATGGATACAGCCATAGGGCTGCATCCAACTTCTTCAGCCACCGGTATTCAAATGCAGAATGGTCCGACTCGAGCATGGTCAATTTGCACTCAACTGTATTCGGCACAACAAATGTTCATCTAAAAGAGAGCATGGAGACCTCTTTAATAGGTATGTTATTTCTCTCTACAATACAGAGGTTTCCATGTCAGCTTTACTATAAGATACTCTCTCTCACAAACTCTCGGCAGGAATACACTGCAGCATGCACCACTGCACAAATCTGCACGCATCATCTAACTTCCGGTTATTGCAAAGAAAGAAACAAGAAAGAATTCGTGAAATTGCTAGAGAAAAAATAATAAACGAAATTTTTTTTCTACAAAAAATTTCTAGAAAAATAATAAAACCTGCTGCATGTTACAGAATATCCCAAGTCTGAGACGAGACCAAGCTCTGACCCGAAAGAGCAAAGGGAGTCAAGTGAAAACATGTTTCAGAAGGTGCTTAAGGTGGCGATACCAGAGGGACGGTCGGCACGCATGGCTTCTACACCGGGTATGTACTCTGCTGGCAGGCAGCACGATGAAAACACCTCGGGGTAAGACTGCTGATCCTCTCTCTCTCTATGAAACAACATCCTCTCAGGACCACAGATTTCTTTCTAGAGTAAGTGCTGGCAGGCAGGAATGCCAGGGATAACACCAATGGGGGCTCTGCTCTCTCCTGTGATGTAAATGTATTATAAGGTACTACTTACCCTGTTTGTGTGGGTTGTAAACACCTTACATTACATAGACATTACATGGATGCTTATCCTAAAAGCTTAAAGGGGTTGTTCATCAAATTTTTTTTTTTCAAATCAACTAGTGCTAGAAAGTGCCAGAGATTTGTAATTTACTTCTGTTAAAAAGTCTTCCAGTACTTATGAGCTGCTGTATGTTCTGCAGGAAGTGGTGTATGCTCTACAGTCTGACACAGTGCTCTCTGCTGCCACCTCTGTCCATGTCAAGAACTGTCCAGAAAAGTAGCAAATCCCCATACAAAACTTCTTCTGCTCTCCAGACTAAAGGAATAAACCACTTCCTGGAGGACATCCAGCAGCTGAAAAGTATTGGAAGGACGAGATTTTTTTTAACAGAAGTAAATTACAAATCTCTGGCACCAGTTGATTTGAAAAAAAATAAAAATTTTGGTGAACAACCCCTTTAAAATTAGGACTATTATAGCGAGAGATGAGCAGAATGTACAGTAAGTTCGGGTTCATGTGAACCTGAACGCTCAGCATTTGAGTAGATGAATGCAGCCCTAGAGATCTGCAATTATGGATACATTTATTACACAAAGCAATTTTTCAATGATAAACAAACTCAAACAACCGATATGGTGAACGACCTGAAATCGTTCACCCAATTACACAGAAAGAGGATCGTTACCTATGATGGTTATTCCGTTCGTCCTGTCGTCGCTACTGCGTTCGCTGCTACTCTTATTACATGGGAAAGACTTGCAAACGATCAACGATAAAAGTAGATCCAAATTCTATTAAACGACCAACGATTTCTCGTTGGTCGTTTAATCGTTGTCTGCTATTACACTAAACTATTATCGTTAAAATCCGAACGATTTAACGATTTTTCGAACGATAATCGTTCCATGTAATACCACCCTTACTGTACGTTTGCTTATCTCTAACTATAATTCATCGTAAATTCGTAGTTTTTTTTTTTATCCAAATGTGATGAGTAGATATGGACACTATTTTAAGATTTTTGACATGCTCATTGTATTTTTTTAGGTGGTGTACATGCACTTTTAATTGATGGAAATTACATCTTCATGTCTCATTTTTGTGAAAAAAACGATATCCAGCACCATGGATCTTTTAGAAATCCAAACGTTCTTTGCTGATCCAGTATAAAAGGAGCTAGAAACCACACACACATGTATGCAGGTATCTGATGGGTTTTGGTAATCTACCCTTACTCATAAGCTGAGTAAGGTTTTTATTACTGAAACGCGTCATATACCTGCATACGTGTGGGTGTCATTTCCAACTGCTTTCAAACTGGATCAATAAAGAACGTTTGGATTTCTACATGATCCATGGTGTTGGATATCGTTTTTTTTATTTATTTATTTATTTATTTATTTATGGACTTTGCAGTCTCTCCCAGTGGATCCGTGCACATACGGCTTCTTGACTCCCACGGGGGGCTGGGATTTCCACCCTTACTAGTGATTTGCTTGTTCTATGATTGTTTCTTATCTATTGCATTTTTCTCTAAACACAGTTGGTGCTATTGTACTTTTTTCTTTTTTCATTTTTCATTACGTTAATAAACATGGCGTGAACATGAGCAATGATTGAGGGACTCTCCTCAGGATTGGCATGCTGCAAACACTCACCACCTCTGCTCTCGTTCAGTGGGAACTTTTACTGTTTGGTTGACTATCTGCAGTTTTTTTTCTGAATAGTCAGATGGGTGGGAACTTAATTTTAAAAAGCTAGGCTCATGATTGTAAGTATAAGGCTGGGTTCACACTATGTATATTTGAGGCTGTATTTGTGAGGCTGTATAGCAACCAAAACCAGGAGTGGATTGAAAACACAGAAAGGCTCTGTTCACATAATGTTGTAATTGAGTGGATGGCCATCATTTAATGGCAAATATTTGCTGTTATTTTAAAACAACGGCTGTGGTATTGAAATAATGGCCGTTATTTACTGTTATATGGCGGCCATCCACTCAATTTCAACATTGTGTGAACAGAGCCTTTCTGTGTTTTCAATCCACTCCTGGTTTTGGTTGCTATGAGGACCTGACATGAGGACCAAATACAGCCTCAAATATACATAGTGTGAACCCAGCCTAAAGCTGAGGGGGTCAATCAGGCTCAGGGGGTGTGAATACAAGGCTAAAGGGGACTTAATCTGTGACTATGAGGTTTGGGGGGTTAATCTCAGGAGGTGAGAATATGAAGCGGAAGAGTGGGATTCAGGCTTAGGGGTATGAAAATTATGTCAAAGAGAGGTGTATCAGGCTTAGGGGTGTCAATATAAGTTTGAGAGGGCATGAATCTGGCTTACACCCCCTAGGCCTAGCATTCACATTTCCCTCTGTGCAGATAGTCAATTAAAGAGGACCTGTCACCCCCCGTGCCGGGGCAGAGCCCGGCCGACCCCCCGCTAGAGACTCTAATACTTACCCCGTACACGAAGTCCCGCTCCTGGACCCGCTCCCGTTGCCGAGATATCACCGTCAGAAGCCCGGCCTGCGCATCAGAGATGAGTCCGACACGCATAGAAAATGAATGGAGCCGTCATTCTCTATGAGCGTCGGACTCCTCTCTGATGCGCAGGCCAGGCTTCCGACGGTGATATCTCGGCAACGGGAGCGGGTCTAAGTATAAGGGTCTCTAGCGGGGGGTCGGGCTCTGCCCCAGCCTGGGGGGTGACAGGTTCCCTTTAAATTGTAAAATCCCTATATCACCTGTTCCTGGATGACACAGCTAGAAAATAAAACCGTTCACCACCAATCATTTCATTTTCAGCCTACATGCTCAAGTTCCTCCCATCCTTTTCTCTTGGATTTAGATGGATTTCATGTTCCCCCTTTACAAATTCCTCCTCTCCTACAAGTCTGTTTGGTATACATATCACTGAATAATTAAAGGGATTGTCTGGCACTAGAACATTTTCTTCAATGCACCTTAAAAATAAAAATTTATACTCCCCTGCCTGATACCTCACCACTAACACCTGCTGACCAGCACTTCCTGCTGCTCTTCTTGACACACAGGAAATGCAAGCTTAGCCAATCAGTAGCCATAGTTGTAACCCGCCTCCACCAGTGATTGGCTGACTAGTCATTTCTTCATGTCGAAGCCGAAACCGAGCACCACCAAAACAATGTATTTTTGAGAAATCAAATTCTACCCCTTTAAGCCGTAAAATGTTTTATACTGCTATTTTATATGTACAATATATACACATTACTGCTTATATCTATGTATTGATGCAAATGTATTTTAAGCTCTGGTGTTCACTGTGGCATTTAAGTACCAGCCTGTTTAGAGGCAACAAACGCATATTTAGTAAGGAAGGATACACGGCTCACCCACTAGAACTGCTTAAATGAATGCGGCTCTGTGTATGGAGAGTGTATTGTAATTCAATTTAGTTTTGTCAATTCTGTTTTCGTGCCTTAAACTTTTGAGAGACCTTTTCTATGTCTGAAATAGTTGTTTTAAATAAACAAGCAGCTGCCTTTTCTGGGTTAAGTATCTCTATTATCTCACAGACTGTCATTTAGGCTCTATTCATCAATATACACATGAATTATTTATGCAAACCCAAGGATTCAAAGCCGCACTTCAATACAATGGGAGTATTTCCAACACAGAAGCCGAGAAAAGGGAGGCTACAGGCAGGCCCAAGGGAGGTTGTCAGGGAGGCCTGGGGGTGGCTTGAGGAGCCCCGGGGAGAGGCCGGACTAGAGATCTTTATTAAGGTAAATAGTTAATATTCCTGAATTGGTGGCATCTTATAGGAAGGGTTATGATTCTCCTACTAAAAACTTCACTTATCTATCAATTCTCATCAATTACTCATTATATTAATTTGTATAGTGTCAGCCCTGTACAGATATTGCCATCATGCGCCCTCCCTTTATAAGGCTGGATTCACACTGCGTTTTTGCAGTCAAGTTAACGCATACGTTTTACGAGAAAAAAACAGATACAAAATGTGTGCAACCCGTTTGGATTCATTTTCCCATTGACTTATTTTCCTTTCACACGGAGCGATAATTCGCCCAATCGAACGATTACCGATTTCGGAGTAACAATGTGTTTTTTTATAACGATCAGTATTTAGACGGAACAATATCGTTTGAAAAAATCATTACTGCGATCGTTTTAAGATCGCTTAAGCCCATAGGTGAATCGTTGAAAGACTGTTTAGACAAAGCGATCTGCGAATTTTCAGTGAACGACCAACGATGATTTGAGAACATGTTGAAAGACCAAAATGTACAATTTCTTGCTTGTTCGCTGTGTTTACATGAGCCGATTATCTCTCAAATGTGATCGTTATAGTGAAAATTCGAACGATAATCGCTCTGTGTAAAAGGACCATTACTTTATAAATAAAAAATAAAAAAAAGAGCAAATCGGAGGCTTTTTTCTTTTTTAGCATACACAACAACTTGGGTGACCACATTTTTGTGTACATTAAAAGAAACCATTTAAAAACTGTTATGGTAAACAGAACACAGTGTGAGCTCCGCCTAATTCCCCATATAATTTATCAGTATCTATTTGGAGATTGGGAGGGAACATGCAAACACAGATTTTTCTGATTGCTCTATGTAAATGGCCCTTAAAGGGGTTATTCAGGCTTACAAAAAATGATACATAGAACAGAGTTGTAATACTATACACAACCTGATGACAGGGGTGGTGCTCTAATCCTGGATAAGCCCTTTAACTACCCAGAGATAAAAGTAAATTTAATGTATATTAGATGAAACGTAAGACTAAAGAAAGAGTGCCCCTCACCCCTCAGCATTTAAAGACGCAGGTGTTTTTTGCTTTTGCCCACATGATGCACATCCCCTATCTCTAGTCCAATAGTGCCATCTATTTCATTCCAGGAGAGCGGCATCCATGAGTTTCATTGAAGGGGTTTTCCAGGGAGCAGAAGACAAATGAAGCCTTCTGCTTCCTGGCGCTCACTTACAGCAAGTCCACATCTTGGAAGTAAGCTTTTCAAGACGTGGAGGGGGTGGGTGCATACCCCAATAGTCATATGCAGCCGTGGTATCGGCTACATCAGCTTAAACAGCTAAATTCGGGGCAAATTAATCTAATTATTTGATTAATTGCCTAGCCCTACCTGGAATACAAATGTTTTGGTTAACATTATTTAGCCCAAAATGGTCTGGCATATGTCACACCCAAAACCCACCCCATTCCCCTGAAATCTGACACCCCATCCCCCCAAAACTGCTTGTACCTTTGGATAGCTGCTTTTAATCCAAGATCTGTCCTGGGGTCCGTTCGGCAGGTGATGCAGTGATTGTCCTAAAAAACAACTTTTAAACTTGCAGCCCTGTGTCAAACTGGCGTGGCCTAGAGTGTCTGTTTATTAGGCTGGCACAACCTCTCTGTCCCTCCTCCCCACCCTGCTCATCATCAGGAATGCCCCAGGCAGGTATTCTCCTATTCATCAGCTGTGTGAATACCGCACATGGGCTGGATCGTCAAGGCACCTGTGCAGTGTTCACTGCAGAGGAATAGGAAAAATCCTGCCAGTGGCATTCCTAATGATGAGGAGGGTGGGGAGGAGGGACAGAGGGGTAGTGCAAAGTTAGGGCACGGATACTCTAGGCCACGGCAGTTTGGCACAGGGCTGCAAGTTTAAGGCTATGTTCACACAGCGTAAATTAACGGCCATTGTTTTCACCCGGCCAGACATGTAGGCCTGAAACTACGGCCGTAGAAATACGAGCATACGGGCTAGTCGTGAAACTACGGCCGTTGTTTAAATTTGCTTCAGCGGGCTGACACAGGTCATTTACTTTAAATACTGCGCCCAGCCAGGGAAACCACTCAGAACATTTTTTACATTAAAATCAAGTTTAATCCGGCAGATATAAGTTTTACGTTCGCGGCCGCATTGAAATCCACGGCCATTGTTGGAGCATTACCGGCCGGAAATAATTGACATGTTCATTTTTCACGGGGCCGTATAAACAATGGCCGTTGTCTGATACATAGTGCGCATTGCACGAATGTAGTTTGCATATATTGCAGCCAAGTTTACAAACCTAAAAACAACGGCCGAAGTTTTGCGGCGAGGACTACGGACGTTGTTTTACGTAGTGTGAACATAGCCTTAAAGTTGTTTTTTAGGACAATAACTGCCTCACCTGCCAAACGAACCCCAGGACAGATCTTGGATTAAAAGCAGCTATCCGAAGGTACGAGTGGTTTTGGGGGGGGTCAGATTGTGGGTTCAGATACACTTTAAGGGCAAGGCACCACAATGTCTACAAAATTTATAAAACATAATAATTAATTCTGAAATAATGGGTCCAGTGGGCTGTCCTATTCACCACCTGACTATTATTTATGAAAGCACTCCCACTGGGAAAGCTGTCAATCACTGACTAGGACCGCCCACAGGACTCCTAAGCCCAGAATGTGCACCGATTTATATCAATATATTATAAATTCCCCTGGATCGTTTCCCACAAAGTTATATATCAATCTTGCTCTATAACCTGACTACAGATCACATTTACTAAGGAAGAAGTTCGGTAAAAATTTCTATCTTGTACATCTGGCTGCAAGCAAAAGCAAGTCTTCTGCTCCTTGGGGGATCTAATAAAAAAAAGTGTTATATTAAGTAATCTTGCATTGATATTTCTATTTCATTGACAGAAATGTCCTCACCTTGTAGAAGTGCATAGGGGGGGGGGGATGTGTTTCTTATAAATTCCTTTAGGTTATGTTTTAAGCCACAATGAAAGTCTTTAAAAGGCGGTAAAAGTATTTACTTACATTCTGCTCGGCCAGAGAGTACACAAGCTGTGGAAGAATGTCTCCTTTAACAACGGCTTCTGCCAGATCATCATTATAATTGGCGAGTCTCCCAAGAGCCAAAGCCGAGGTCTGCTGGATAGTTGGGACCACGTCCAAGAGAAGGGGCCGCAGCAGAGACATAACGCCTAAGTCACAGGAGAAAAAAAAGAGCAAAGATTAAGAGTGACAACAGCTCCGATCCCTGTGGAAAACAGAATATTCCTTGTGTAATGCCGGTTCGTTATTACACATCATGTGATCATAATCTCCATCAGTGTCAATCTAATCAATTACTACAGTACGTAATATTATATAGTTGCAGAACAACAATGCCCTAGAATACAGAGATTTTTTGTTTTTAACCCCTTTTTAACCAAAAGTCATTGATAGACATATGTCCAGGTCACACGGGGAAGTGTTCCTCTTCACATTCTAAAGGCCATAACGCTTTTATTCCCCAGAGGGATGCTTGTGGCTTTTTTTTTTTTTTTTTTTTTTTATTATCTCTATTTTTTATTGGTGTAGATAGGATTTTTTTATGACTTTTTATTAAATTAATACATATACAATATATAATGTGTGGGGAAAAAAATGCAATGCTAGAAAAGTTTTTTTCTCCCCTCTTCATTTACACCGTTCACCATGCAGGAACAATATTATATTTGTATACTTTGAATTCCGCACGCTATAATACTAAATGTGTTTATTTTTTGTATTAAAAAGAATTTTTTTTTATTTAAAAACACTTAAAATCCCCCTAGGGGACTTTTACAGGTAATCATTGGATTGCTTATAATGGTCAATGCTATGGCATACCATTGATCAGCGATATCGGCGCCCTACTACTGGAGTCTGACAAATGTAGCATTGAGATAGGTAAGATACCTCTAGCCGTCAACAAAGGAACCCTGCAGATATGGAACAGGAGTTCCGATCAGTCACTAAAAGGTACCGCTCCAGTGACTGACACTCTTTTAAATGCCACTATTGCTATAGCGCAAGGTGTTTAAGGAGTTAAGGGGGTATTCCACTGAAACATGACTTTTAATACGTTGCTGCCAATGGTGAGACTAACAATTCATTCTATACTTGTTATAATCTATTCAGTCTCCTTCCCCCAGTTCCAAGCTGCTGCTTTCTGCTAAAAACTGTGTGTGAGCTATTTTCTCAGTCTTCACCTTCTCCCTTCCTAGACGGCTGAAGTCCTTGGCAGGCTTTATATGCAACTTTGTAGCGTCTTTGTAATGCTTGGAAGGTTAATCTGAGGTCAAGCTGCTGATGAACTCACTGCGATTAATCCTCCCGGCCTTACGGAGTTGCTACAAAGTTGCCGATAGGAACTTGTTTACATCAGCTGTCTCAGAATGAAGGGGGAAGAAAAGGGAGACAGAGAGAAAAGCTCACACACAGATTTTTGTGTCTTCAGCAGAAAGCTGCAGATCAGAACTGGGGGAAGGAGACTGAACAGATAATAACAAGTATGGAAGGAATTGTTAGTCTCACCATGGACAGCAACATATCAAAGTTATGTTTGGGTGGAATACCCATTTAATGGTGAACAGCATAGGACATTGTCAGTTGGCACGTGTATAGCTTTATGGCTGACATGAAGATGTTAAAGAATATATATGGGACCCTTGTTTTTGAGATAGGTGAGGGTCCCAGAGGATACGCTATGGCATATCCTATGTACGTGTCTTTAATATCAATATGGTAATACTACTCCGTCCATGTGAGGAACTTTCCAGAGCAGGAGAGGTTTTCTATGGAGATTTGCTACTGCTCTGAACAGTTCCTGACATGGACAGAGGTGGCAGCAGAAAGCAATGTGTCAGAAATCTATCCGACTTTTCGACACCAATTGAGTTAAAAAAAAAAGAAAATTCTAATAAATCTATCTATCTATCTATACATACACACACAGACACACACACTAATTCACTGCAGTAAGCCAGCTCTGCAATTAACCTCATAGTACACATTTTGCAGATTACCCCTGTGCCTCATCCTTCCATCCTAAATATCTATAACTACACCTAATCCAATAATAAAAAGTAATGAATCCTAATTCTATAGCACTAAATAAAGCTCCTTAAAATTGACATGATCTTTGAATAACAGCAGAGATTACATGCAAAAAAAAAAAATTCCCACAATCCACCCCCTCCATATTTTTCCCTTTGACACTATCCAAAATATCCAAAAGCTGGATGCGATTAGTCCCCCATGTTACTTCTAGATGAATTCCCTCGCTTCCATTTTGCTCCTAGATTTCACTGATACACAAATCTGTCAAATGTTTGATTTTAAATAAAGCAGCATATTACAGCGAGGCCGAATGTGAGCGAAACAGGGAACATCTGGGCCTGGTTAGAGGTGCGGGATACAAGGATAACATTTACAGTGCAGGAACATGGGATACTCCGCTACGCCAAGGCTATCAAGTCCCTCACACCGCTGCCCGCAACCTGCTTACAGGAAACTAATATACAGATTGTACATCTGGCAGATCTTATTTATTTATATTACACTCTGGCGAACAGCAATGGTTGTTTGCCATGGTAAGCTCCTAAAAATGTTATTATCAATAGTAAATATTCATGGGAGTTAAGGATCGCCTCTTCTGAACTTTCTATAACTTCTTACTTTTTATATACTTAGGATAAGGATTTCATAGTAATATATATCTTCAAGTGCCCTGGAATATGTTGGTGCTATTTAAAATTTCTTACAAAAGGGCATGTCTAGGTATAGGCCAAATTTCACAAATTATGTAGCAAAAAAAATTAAATATATATATATATATATATATATATATATATATATATATTTACATATATACACACTACCGTTCAAAAGTTTGGGGTCACATTGAAATGTCCTTATTTTTGAAGGAAAAGCACTGTACTTTTCAAAGAAGATAACTTTAAACTAGTCCTAACTTTAAACAAATACACTCTATACATTGCTAATGTGGTAAATGACTATTCTAGCTGCAAATGTCTGGTTTTTGGTGCAATATCTACATAGGTGTATAGAGGCCCATTTCCAGCAACTATCACTCCAGTGTTCTAATGGTACAATGTGTTTGCTCATTGGCTCAGAAGGCTAATTGATGAATAGAAAACCCTTGTGCAATCATGTTCACACATCTGAAAACAGTCTAGCTCGTTACAGAAGCTACAAAACTGACCTTCCTTTGAGCAGATTGTGTTTCTGTAACATCACATTTGTGGGGTCAATTAAACGCTCAAAATGGCCAGAAAAAGAGAACTTTCATCTGAAATTCGACAGTCTATTCTTGTTCTTAGAAATCAAGGCTATTCCATGCGAGAAATTGCTAAGAAATTGAAGATTTCCTACAACGCTGTGTACTACTCCCTTCAGAGGACAGCACAAACAGGCTCTAACCAGAGTAGAAAAAGAAGTGGGAGGCCACGTTGCACAACTAAGCAAGAAGATAAGCACATTAGAGTCTCTAGTTTGAGAAACAGACGCCTCACAGGTCCCCAACTGGCATCTTCATTAAATAGTACCTGCAAAACAACGGTGTCAACATCTACAGTGAAGAGGAGGCTGTAGGATTTTGGGCTTCAGGGCAGAGTGGCAAAGAAAAAGCCATATCTGAGACTGGCCAATAAAAGAAAAAGATTAAAATGGGCAAAAGAACACAGACATTGGACAGAGGAAGACTGGAAAAAAAGTGTTCTGGACGGATGAATCCAAGTTTGAGGTGTTTGGATCACAAAGAAGAACGTTTGTGAGACGCAGAACCAATAAAAAGATGCTGGGAGAATGCCTGACGCCATCTGTTAAGCATGGTGGAGGTCATGTGATGGTTTCGGGTTGGTGCTGGTAAGGTGGGAGATTTGTACAGGGTAAAAGGGATTCTGAATAAGGAAGGCTATCTCTCTGCACCGCCATGCCATACCCAGTGGACAGCGCTTGATTGGAGCCAATTTCATCCTACAACAGGACAATGACCCTAAACACACCTCCAAATTGTGCAAGAACTATTTACAGCAGAAGCAGCAGCTGGTATTCTATCATAGGTAATGGAGTGGCCAGCGCAGTCACCAGATCTGAACCCCATTGAGCTGTTGTGGGAGCAGCTGGACCGTATGGTACGCCAGAAGTGCCCATCCAACCAATCCAACTTGTGGGAGCTGCTTCTAGAAGCGTGGGGTGCAATTTCTCCAGCTTACCTAAACAGATTAACAGCTAGAATGTCAAAGGTGTGCAATGCTGGAATTGCTGCAAAAGGAGGATTCTTTGACGAAAGCAAAGTGTGATGTAAAAACAATGTTATTTCAAATACAAATCATTATTTCTAACCTTGTCAATGTCTTGACTGTATTTTCTATTCATTTCACAACGTATGGTGGTGAAGAAGTGTGACTTTTAATGGAAAACACAAAATTGTTTGGGTGACCCCAAACTTTTGAACGGTAGTGTATATATATATATATATATATATATATACACACACATACATACATACATGCATACACATATAATATTATATATACAGGTACAACTGCCATAATTTTCAGCCCAGTTGCTGGTCTAATGACCCAAATTATGGCAGCAAATCTCAACTCGACAAACAATTCAGGTCAAAAAATTGCAACCAAAATGCGTCACTACTACGAGGTGTTCTCCAATGTAAACATCTTTATTGCCTAAAAACATGATCCATATATTGGACACACACATACACATACAGTGGTACCTCGGTTCTCGAACTAAATTGGTTCCAGAAGGCAGTTTGAGAACCGAGCAGTGTCTTCCCATAGGAAATAATGTAAATGTGTTAGGGTACAAACCCACACACCGTATACACAGCAGATACGCAGCAAATTTGATGGGGCAGATTTGATGCTGTGTTCAGTTATTTAGATCTAATCTGCTGCGTGTTTGCTGCGTATTTGCTGCGTATCGCAGCAGTAAATACGCTGCATATACGGTGTGGGGGTTTATACCCTTAAATTGCAGCACAGACCAATAATTACCTACAGTACTCATAAATTACATTGTATAGTGCCCAGTTTAATCTCTACAGTACTTTACAGAACAGCACTATATAGTGTACAGTACATTATATACAACAAAACCAGCAATTATAGTACAGCAGTCACTGAGTACTCCTCAATCATCCTTTACTGTATAGAGACCCCCCCATCCCAGCACTGTAACAGATACGAGATGGTGGTGCACTGACTGTACTACTACTGTACTGTGTATGCACTCCAGCAGTATTATACAGCACTGTACAGGATGGGAGATGGTGGTGAACTGACTGTACTACTATTCTACTGTATATGCACTCCAGCAGTCTTATACAGTACAGGATGGGAGATGGTGGTGCACTAAATGTACTACTATTCTACTGTATATGCACTCCAGCAGTCTTATACAGCACTGTACTGTATGTCAAGCATCACCAGTGCTAAACTCACCAGGTACAAACCACCATCCACACGCAAAAACGTTGAGATACCGAGTACTTCAAGACTGGGTGCTCGAAAAGTGTTTGAGAAGAGAGCAGAGTTTGGGAACCGAAGCAAAGTTTCCTTGAAAATACAGTTTGAGTTCCAAGCAGTTTGAGAACCGAGCAGTTTGAGAACCAAGGTACCACTAATATATATATATATATATATATATACACACACACACACACACACACACACACACACACACACACACACTATATGTATATTATGGAAATATACAGGATTAACCCTTCCTAAAAGGACACAGTTTACAGAGTAACTGGACCACTGGTTAGAGGCCCAAACGTGTCTGTTAAATTGCAGACACAGTACAGACTTTGCCATTGCTATAATAGATTTCCATTTCCTTTTCTATAGGAATAAACGCGTTAGCAGCCGACCTCGGATTTGCATATCCAAAAATACTGAAATTTATTCGCTTCCTCCCTCTGACTGGTGTCAATTGCCGTTTGCTTGAAAGAGAGCAAAAAAACTGAAAATATCCTGCATGACCTTAAGAAAGGGCTGATTTATGGGTCTGTGCGGGGTCCAGGCGCAGGGAATCGCCTGTGCTGAACTCTGTAAAATGAAGGTTTTCAATGCTGCGAGTAAAGTGGATGCAGCAACTGCCACATAGCTGAAAGGAACAGCTGCCTCTTCAGAGCCGGCGGCCTCTCCTCCTCACAGCTCAATACATCAACTTCCTTGTAAACTGCTACAATGTGCACAGTCTGCTGAAACAGCTTACAAGGAGAGGAGAGCCCAGCGCCGAGCAAGGGCTCCTATTGTAGGCCTCTGCTGGCAGCCGCCGCTCCCTCCCTGGGCATGGCATCAGAATGGATTCATATGGATCGGGTGGACGCCAGCCATGGAAATATCTTTTCTGCCTTTTTTTTCCAGCACTACTTAAAGGGGAAATCAATACAGAATAATCTTTTGATACATGATAGGTCTGTGATCTCGGATGAAAGCGCTCTACAGAACACTGAAATGATGGGAGTTGTAGTTTGCACCAGTTGGAATCAGCAGTATCAAAGGGGTTTAGAAACAGAATTTTTTTTTTTTTATTAGAATTTAGTATTTCCTTCTTATTATCTCAGGATAGATATATGTATATCCCAGGCAGGTTTACATTCTCTTATTGTAGATTTATCTACCACATCTGCTGGAAGTCTGTTCCAAGCATCTACTACTTTTCCAGTAAAGTAATGTTTTCTCAGGTTACTTCTGATCTTTCCCCCAACTAACCGCTCACTGTGTCCTCTTGTTCTTCCCTCCTGAACCTTATTTAGTCCTGTAACATATATAAAGGTTTTGATCATGTCCCCCCTTCCCTTTCTTTCCTCAAGACTGTACAGATTTAAATCATTAAGTCTTTCCTGATATGTTTTATGCCTGACACCCTCCACCATTTTTGTAGCTTATCTTTGGACCCTTTCTATTTTATCAATATCCTTTTTGTAGGTGAGGTCTCCAGAGAACTGGACACAATATTCCAGATGTGATGTCACCAGAGCTCTATACAGCGGGATCACAATCTCCCTCTTCCTACTGGTTATACCTCTAGCTATATAGCCAGCCCAGCATAACATTACATATACAGCCTAGCATACCATTATATATATATACAGCCCAGCATACCATTATATATATATATATATATATATATATATATACATATACAGCCCAGCATACCATTATATATATATATATATATATACAGCCCAGCATACCATTATATAAATATATATATATATATATACAGCCCAGCATACCATTATGTATATCCACAGCCCAGCATACCATTATATATATATATATATATATATATATATATATATATATATATATAGCCCAGCATACAATTTGCTTTCCCTACTGCCAGGTTGCACTGGTGACTCACTTTAAGGCTGTCAGAAATCACTCCCCCTAAATCCTTCTCTTCTTAAGTCTTTGCCAACACAGAACTGCCAATATGATACATTTATAGAGAGAACATTTATACAGTGGTATATACAAAAGGGTAGGAACCTATACTAAGATAAGCTGAGGTCCCATTGTGGATTTTTACCATCTAGGACAAGGGTATTTGGTATTTGCCCTATATGCATTTTCCATGACCATTAGCCCATCGCCCCAATGCCACATTCTTTTTTCCCAGCATTCTTGTCACATAGTAGCTTAACTAATGGGATCACCTGGGTTGGGTCCTTCTCTCCAGTTTTTCACAACTTTGTGTTGCGTTTTTCTGACTTTTATTTTTAATTTGCTTTTTTTCTGTTTGTAGTGTACATTTGCAAATGTATAGGGGTCCTATCATAATACAGGCCAAAAAGGCACCTTACTGGTCTCTGTCCAGGTGCTTTTGTGTTAAGGTTCCCACTTTCTGGATAAAAGAGTGCAGACCTCTGTGCCATTCCATAGAGTAGAATTCAATAAATATAACGTTCACTACAAGGTATACAATTTTTCTTAATGCATGATGGATGCCACTAAATGATAGCTATACAGCAGAGGTACTGCATTTTTACAGCAACCCGCAGAGATATATACTTCACAGGATTTGCCAATGAACAGTACTGTGCAAAAGTTTTAGGCAGGTGCCGGAAAAATCAGGAAGGTGTCTAATTGACTCAAAGTTTTTATTCTGTAGCTGCAAAACAACGATCCCAAACATCCAGCCAATGGCATACATAACTATCTTCAGTGTAAAGAAGAACAAGGAGTCCTGGAGGTGATGATATGGCCGCACAGAGCCCTGATCTCACATCATCCATTCTGTCTGGAATTACATAGAGAGGCGGAAGGATCTGAGCCACGACATCTACAGAAGATCTGGGGTTACTTCTCCAAGATGATGGAACAACCTCCTCACCAGGTCTATTCATACATTGTATACAAGTGACCTACAAGGCCTGATGCTGAAGGTAAAGGGCAAAGGTCACACCAAATACTGATGTAATTTACATTTCTCTCCTGGTCATTCACTTTGCATTTTGTTAATTCATATAATTATTTCATATAATTCATATAACTATTAAACTCCGAAGAAGATAATTGTTTTCAACTCAACTGGTGTCAGAAAGTTATACAGATATATAATTTAATTATATTTAAAAATCTAAACGTCACCAGTACTTATCAGCTGCTGTATGTCCTGCAGGAAGTGCTCTCTGTTGCCACCTCTGTCCGAGACAGGAACTGTCCAGAGCAGTAGAGGTTTTCTATGGGGATTTGCTAATGCTCTGGACAGTTCCTGACATGGACAGAGGTGGCAGCAGAGAGCACTGTGCCAGACTGGAAAGAATACACCACTTCTTGCAGGACATACAGCAGCTTATAAGTACTGGAAGACTTGAGTTGTTTTTTTTTTAAATAGAAGGAAATTACAAATCTATATAACTTTCTGACACCAGTTATTTAAAAATAAATAAATTCTCTAGAGCACCCCGTAAACACTTCTACATTTGACAGTAGTCTTACTTTACTGCTTTTTTTCCACATCTGCCTTAAACTTTTTGACAGTCCTATATACAGTCAAAATGCTGCGTAATGACAGCATTAAAAAAAAAAAAAAGGTATAACTTATATAAAAAGTAACTTGTAAAAAATACAAGAAACTGCAAAAACCTTGTGTAGAGGAGGCATCCATATATTTTTCGCATATATATAAGGGGGAGCTATGTAAATACCTCCGTTTTATTAGATCTTCCTGTATTTATTTATTTTTTTAAACGAAAGCAACATACAAAAATATTCCAGCCCGCCGTACTAAACGCTTCATCACTCTGAATGGAGATAAATATTGCACAACCGAGAAAATGTGTGTAATTAATTCACAAAAAGCACGGTTCCTGGTTTATTCTAGGTACCAGACAGCATTAGATAACCCGCCACACACATAAATCACACAGGCCATGACGTCACTGTCCCTATGACAACCCCAACATATGCAGGATTTGTTTTTATTGTCATAATGCCATAGAAGTGACTCTCGGCGCTGCGGGTGCAGGGGGGGGGGGGGGTAGAACAATGTGTTGGACTTTTATGAGTTCAAACATTTGGAAAGTTTTTAGGAAACGTAAAAACATAAAGGAAACTAATAAACAGACATAGCATAGTAGAGGTGAGGTGAGAGTGCAAAAAGTGCTGGACAGCAGTGGCAGCTTATAGGATGACACATAGGAGCAGCAAAGAATCAGTCATTCTCAATGTCACCAATCACTCCATATATCCTCATGCACACAATGATATTCAGGCTCCATTGAGGTCTATGGGCTTATACTGTATCTTTGTGCATTTTTCCTATCGGGCAGCATCAATAGCGTCAAATGTCTACCCAAGTTGGATAAAGGCCCCATATGCCTTTATGTATTTTGTTGCTACTAGGTGTGTGGAATCTAATAGCAATGCTCCCTGGGAAAAAAAAAAAGTATGCAAATTAGCTCCACAAGAAGAAAGAGCATTGTCTCTCTAGCGCCACCTGTAGACGACTACACTGCAGAGACTTGGAACATGCCATATCAATCAAATTAGAGACACCCATCTGTAGACAGCTGACTCCACAGTACTCCGCAGGGTTCTAGCTGATTTGCTGGGTTAGCTTTCACCCAGCTCTGGGGGGACTGGTTCTCCTTGGAGAGATCTATTTGGTGTATGGAGCTTTACTGGCAATAACTAGGAAAAACATATCCAAAGGGAAAAAAAATCCTTCCCAGTGCCACCCATAGGTAGTTACTCTGTAAAATTCTTTTCACAAGTAGCAGCTGAGATACAGTGCTTGTGGGGCAACCACGACCCCAGCTATTTGGTACAATTTTGCATAGTTCTGCAGCTACCACAGGTCAGGCTTATTAAAATGACACATTATTGGCTAGACCAGGCAAAGCCACGTGATTTTTTTTTTTTTTGCACCATTCATGGGGCAATAACCATATCTAAGCTGTAATGTGCATAAACTGCCTTGCCCTGCCCCTATTCTATGTCCAACCCCTTAAATCGAATGTACCATTAGTACATCTGCTTCAAGTTCTGCACATAAATAGAACACCTTGCTGACACCCCGTTATGTCCCTGTTTACATCTGATTTGGTGGTAGCTGTATATATTGTTTGGGTATCACCTTATACTTGTTGTTTATTTGTATACATTATTTGCTTTACTTATTAGGATTTACATTATCTTTTATTTCTTCTGATATTTGTGCTACGTTTGAACAGGGTACACACTATATCCATAACGGGGTGTCATTATGGATGACACCAGATGTGGTGTCTCCATGGTTGGTGTGCTTTTTTAGGTGTTTTTAATCTTAGGACTGTTATACATTGTTTTGTACCTGTGGGAATAAAGTACTTTTACATTTAATTTATCTTGTTACCTTTTTTGTGTGCTTATTTATTATATGGCATATTCTTTTCTGTAGTTTGGTGGTTTGCACATAAATAGAACGGCACAGGCGCAGGGAAGCCGGTGCTGCGGTTCTTATTTTTGAACCACGGTGCCATTCTATTCCCGTGCACCTGCCAAGGGTGAAGCACTGGAGGCAGGCATTTTATGGAGAAGCATCATAGAAGGAGGGGGGTTTCCTCCAACTGGGGGCGGCCCGCCTCCAGTGCTCTACCCCGGGGAAAAGAATGGTGTTGCATGACGATTCAAAAAAAAAGGACAACAGCACCGGTTTCCCCACGCCAGCGCCATTCTATCCATGTGCTTTAAAGAACCCTGAAACATGACTAAGCAAATAAGTCAAACCAGAGGCCTGAATCTGTAGACGGCTGTTTCGGGACTCTCTTTCCTCGTTAAAATTAGTTCTTTGGGGGAGGGGGGGGTTAAGACACTGGTTCTCCTTGCAAAGATTTAGCAGGTTCCCTGTAAATGGCACTAGAAGGAAGAGTCATTTGGGGTGTTGCCTCATTTATTTCAGTTTTGCCCCAACTGCTAAAATTGATGAAAAAAGGTGCAATAATACCATAGAAATACTCACTAGAGATGAGCGAACCTTAAGCACACTGAGGTTAACCTGAACACAAACTCTCCGCATTTGATTGACGGAGCTGAAGATGCCTTAAGGCTGCCTGGAAAACATGGATACAGCCATAGGCAATAGTCTCATCCATTTTTTTTTTTCAGGACTCCACGCATCCAATTTCTTCAGACACCGGTATTCAAATGCCAAGATTGTAATTTATACTGAAGCCCTGTTAAAGACACCTCCCTCCCCCCCCCCCAAAAAAAAAGAAAATAAATAATAATAATAATAATAATAATAATAATAATAATAATAATAACAATAATAGCTTATATAAAAATATAGTTTTCAGCACTTTTCTGAATTTTTTATCTAGCTAGTCATAATTACCCCGTGTGACCCAGGATAAGTGACACAGTGCATAACTATCATCATTCATTATAATCATGAAGGTTAGAATATAATTTTAGTAATTTTAATAATCAGGTTAGAATATAATTTTAGTGTGTGACCTCAAACCCAACGCGGCGGTGAGGCAGCGCTACACAGGGTAGTCACCCGCCCAGGCAATGTGAGACTCAATTGGAAGGTTTCAAGATTCAAAGCCGCTACTAATTACTAGTAGCATGTGTTCTAGATCAAACACAAACTGCAGACAGATGTCTGCTGCCTGATCTGTGTGCTCACTGCCCCTATACCGGCCCATTCATTTCTTGTCTCATAGAGATTCCGCTTCATGTGCAGCTGACTGGATGTGCATTATAAAGTCCTACTGAAGCCAGATATCATCCACCTATTAGTGTCAATGTTGTACTGTATATTGTATAGTGTATATTGGGGTTTAAAATACTCCTTCTTTACAAAATGAACCTTGTTTTTATTTCTTCAAAGGGGTACTCCAGTGAAAATCTTTTTCTTTCAAATCAACTGGTTTTGCTGTGTCAGCACAGTGGCGCAAAGATTAAAAGTTTCAAATTCCAAGTTCCAAATCCTGGTTCGTAGCACATCATCCATATTCATGGCACGGAACGTGTGAATGTCCCCTTACTGTGAAAGGTGACACCAGTGGATAAGCCAATAGGAGCTCTGCCTCCTTGGAATGATTTCACAAGTCTAAGTTCACAAAGAACATTTCCCATTCATGTCAATGGAACAGCATCTGACTACTGTTGCCCATGTCCATGGGGCTTGTGAACAGTTTTTAAAAATTGTAACTTGGTTTAAGAGCACCGCTTTGGTTTAAGAGTTCCCTGTACTGGGGGGGGGGGGCAGGAGTAAGGGAGGGGCATGACCTGTATATGGTGGTCTACAGCACTGTACTCTGACCCAGGAAGTCTCCCTCTCACTTTCTAAATCATGGCAGATCCACTTCAGGCTGGGGCTTGCATCAGGGGACAGGACTGTGGAGGTAATTTCTTCATAGCTGTAACCCCTCTCTCCCCGGACAGAGAGTGATGCATGTATGTGCCCACATCTGCCCTGCTCATTCCTTCATACTCCCTGCAGTCTCTGTAAGCCCTTGCGTTTCCCATCCTCTCCATTCCTGCTATAATGTAACTGCACTCACACTCAGCTATACACACTGCCATAATGTATCTGCACTTACATTCAGCTATACACAGTGCTTCTATAATGTGCCTGCACTTACACTCAGCCAAACAGCTGTAAATAAAGGTTTCTGTAACTGTCCTGCACAGCTCTGTGATTCTCACTTCCTGATTGGTCAATGCTGAACACATCCCCTTCCCCATTGCTGTCATGTGACCACACAGACCTCTGACAGCAGCCCTTCTTCTCTATTGTAGCCTGTTGTACTACACTACTGCATTATGGGGATCTGCAGCTCCATCCTGTATCTACAAACTGCTGCTGTTTCTTCGGGTTTATGCCCTTACTATACATTATACTCCACATGCTGATTGCTATACTGTACAGTAACTTATAATATCACATATCCTGCTGTTTCTAAATGTTTGTTTCATCTGTTCTACATGTTATTCAGAATAATAAAAAAAAATATTTGGGGGGCGTGTAACCAATTGTTGGCATATCAGTGATTTTTTCAGGGATTTAAGAGTAGATTTGGATTACAAACACGGTCCCGGAATGAATTAACATATTATGCTCGTAATCCAAGGTACCACTGTGTGTGTATATATATATATATATATATATATAAAATCAGTATCTAGCTATAATCAGTAAAAAAATGGACACATACAATACATTCCCTTTGAACAGATGACAAAGAGCATCAGTCAATAAGAGTCATACAAAAACTCCAGTGTAGTGCAGCTCATGAAGCTTCCAAGCAATTGATAGGAAGAGATAATCACTCGGCAGATACTATAAATAAAGCAATGTAGGGCATTTATGCAGTTTTATAACAATATCCCTTTCATCTACTTCAGTCTGCATATATTAAATGCAATGGTCCCTGCTATGAGTCACTATAGCAGCGACGTAAGCTGCTGCCTTTAAATAAGCTCATATGTCGCTTTCATAGAGAAAGAGAGTCCTTTATGTCTGGAGTGACTTGTAAGTACTTGTTCAGTAATAAATATCATACAGGTTGGGAGGCGTGCAAAGTCGGAGACATACATTTTAAGAATACTCCCTTTGACGGTGTGTATCTAGGAATGTAACCGGCATAATGTGGTATTATGTATAGGAATTAACTATATTACCTGTAACTGACACACTGTAAGTGTGTGGGACAGCCATGGGAAAACGCTTACCAAGGCCCTGGATCCACAGCGATAATACACATCACAATGATCATTGTGTGCACAGAGACAATAGACGGGAAATCATTCCTCTACCTTATACTAATATTTCAGGCAAATATTGCTACAATCTACTGTGGTAGGACAGTGTAATAATGGTGATGAGTATTATGACCATGAAGCCCGGGCCTAAATGTTATGTCCTTTTAGAACATAGTACAGTAAAAAAAATAATAAAGTCTCAAAAATTTTCAAAAGTTACGTACAAAATGCAGCAAAAAAACACAAAAAATAGAAATTTTCAGCATTGATACAGATGCAATGAAACAATGATGCAATGATAAATATATGTATATTTTATTTTTTTTTACGGTATTGTCATATACATTATATATATATATATATATATATATATATATATATATATATACACACACACACATATATATATATATATATATATATATATATATATATATATATATGGATGGAAAACCCCTTTTAAATAGACCATGAAGAACTGATGCATAATATATCCCTGTAATTATCCTATTGCCTATAATGCATCCTCATGAGCCGTCATGCTAGTCCTTAGGTCACTCGGCTCTTTGCTGGCTTTCTATGTTGGTTATAATCACTTATTATAGGTTGCTACCCTTAGGCTGCAATCACACGCATCCAGTCATTTTTCAGGACTGTATATTACGTCTGCAATCGTCGTTCACCATGCACAAAAATTTTGTCCATAGTGCATCTGTAATCCGTATTCTTTACAAAGCTAAAAATGGGAAGGTGATAATTAAATGAAGGTGATCTGTAAATAATGCGGACGTTACTTCTGTAATGACTGGAAATTACGGACACTCCCATGGACTTCTATGGGTGCATTTGTGCCGCAATTACAGCCGGTACTAGGGCTCGTCAGTAATTTTTGCAGCACAGATTACGGACAGTATGGTGAACAGCCCAATTAAAATCAATGGGCCCTGAATCTGTCAGTAATTGCAGATACACAAGTGTTAGGCCCTGTTCCCACTGAGCAAAACTAGCGGAATTTCGCGGCGGAATTGTCCGCCACGGAAAGCCGTTAGCCTCCCGCTCATAATGGGAGTCTATGGGAGGCGCGCGCTCATGCTCTATCCGCGCTGAAGAATGAACAAGCCTCCCATAGACTCCCATTATGAGCGAGAGGCTTTCCGCGGCGGACAATTCCGCTAGTTTTGCTCAGTGGGAACGGGGCCTTACTGTCATTATAAAAAATACTTTTGATATGTCCGGGAGACATGTTAAGTTTTGTTCAGACCTGTACCAATCATGAGAATGAGCCGGGAGAAGACTGCGCTCAGTGCAGTCCTCTCCCAGTTCTGTGTCATGTTTTGGGTCAGAAACTTAAAGTCTTACTTCACTGACACAGAGTAGGTAGCAGACCACATGGCAGCATAATCCTCTCCCCGCTCGTTCTCATGGTTGGTCAGGGTCTAAACACTCACGTCTCTCTGACATGTCAAAAATTTTTATAACGTCAAGGACAAACTGATGGAACATGAATGTAGCCTTAGGCCATGTTCTCACATACAGTAGTTTTTTGTAACTCTAAAGGCCCTATTCCACGGGCAGACTGAGAGGAGCAAACGAGCGCTATTAGCGCTCGTTTACTCCTTGTTCCCTGCCACCGCTATTCAACACGGCAGCAGCGAGCGGGTGAGTGCGGGAGGGGCCGCAGGGAGGTGCGATCACCCTGGCAGCCCATAGCATACAGCAGCGGTCTGCTGCCGCCACTCCTATTCCACGGGGTGACGGCAGCAAATCGTTGCTGTACGAAATGTTTGTCTTTCAACATGTTTGAAAGACAAACGACGCAACGATCAGCCGACATGAACGATGCAACAACGGCCCTATAAATACGAAAAAATATGTTGTGTGCACATAGCTTTTACCTGTAAAACAAAACTTGAGGCTCAAAAAGTACAATGTGTGAAGATACAGTAGCCTGACTGTTAAGTGCTTTCACAGTTCTTGTGATGGGGTTAGTAGGTCAAGATCCCTGATTTAAAATAAAAATAAAAAAAATTATTGTTTTGTGTGATCAAAAACCATAGGAGGATCTTCCCAATAAACCCCCTGAAGCGGCTGTGATGGCATCCCGGACGCATAAGCTGACATTCTTTATCGCCTGCTTGGTGGAGGCTACAAATCCTGGTTTTGGCTCCCTTGTTTGCCTCAATTTTCCCATCTTATGTTTTGCATTCAGGGCCATATAAAATATGCCTTTCTTTCAAATAAAGTAATCATGTATGAAACTCCGAGGCGGCTTAAAAACACCCGGTCCTCTTTGTCTGTTGCTTCCCTGCTGCTTTCACTGCATTAAGACAGACATATAGCTCTCCCCATGCTGACATGAAGACCCCCTTATTCCCCAAGGTGAATGGAGATAATCAGGCTGGTATTGTATTTCTCTATCCGCCAGGGACATGCAGTTATTACAGTACAAGACTCACTGTCATGTCACATTGCTTATTTACAGATCAGTCAGCTGGTAAATAAGCTGAAAAAAAACTGCATTTCCGAGGCAAAAAAGAAAAAAAAAAATCATCTTGAATAAAACTGTTGACTTTGGAATTGATTTATTTCGCATTATTATGCTCCCTCTGAGTTTTGCAGAAAATGACTTTATTTTTACATAAAGCCGCCAGAATCCACATTCGACATACGGAGACGACCCAGGAGTTGCGATGACGGATTGCATTTGAAGAGCTTGAGATTTGTATAGGCGCAAATCAGACGGATGAGTCACAAACCGGCAGAGAGGTGGCAGAAACAAGCCGAGCTTTCTGTCCGCCACCAAATGAATTTCTAAATTATTATGTAAACAGGAGATAACTGGATGTGATTATACGCTTCATAAATTACTCGTCCCAGGCAGGTGGGTGGAGCTGGGATTGTACGTATCCATTATGTATGAGGTGGATGGAAGAATACGACCGCACAGGTTATACCCGTCTCACACTGATAGCAACACTTACAATTGTGCTCTTTGATGCTTAGTCGGTGTAAGTGCAAATACACATGGGACAGGTTCTCTGCAAATCCACAACGACTGCAATGAAATTTGCAAGACTAATTCACACAAAAGTATATGGGTGTTGGTCTGGATTTGTCACCACAAATATTCCTCAATATCCTCCAATACATTTATTTTTAATAAAGATTTATGGCACATTTTACTTCCCAATGCGAAAGTGACATTCTATGGATTAAAGGGGTACGCTGATGATTTTTTTTTCTTTCAAATCAACTGGTGTCAGAAAGTTATATAGATTTGTAATTAACTTGTATTTAAAAATCTCCAGTCTTCGAGTACTTATCAGCTGCTGAATGTCCTGCAGAAAGTGGTGTATTCTTTCCAGTCTGACACAGTGCTCTCTGCTGCCACCTCTGTCTGTGACAGGAACTGTACAGAGCAGGAGCAAATCCTCATAGGATCCGCTCGCTCCACAGTGCGCACTGACATGGTTTTCTGCGGCCGATATTCACTGAATAGCAGCCGCATAAAACTGATATGTCAGTTGTTTGCGGCGCTGCTAGGGATCCCGGCTGAAGCGTATACCATGTGTATACGCTCCGGCCGGGATCCCATAGACAGAAAGGTAACGCATATTTTCGGAATAATCACACTCGTTGTATAACAGTCGTGGTTTTAAGAAAATATACGTTGTGTGAACATAGCCTAATCCTGAGAATGAAGATCCATAGCACTGTATCCCCTTGTAGGTTTCTCCGGCACTGCGGCGCCTTGACCACCCACTGTGCAAGGAAGGGAAGTGTGGCCCCATTCAGGTAAATGGGGTAAACAAGACAGTTATGTGTAGGGGAAACGTAGAAGGGGTCACCACGCTTTGTAATTACAGCAGCACCTTCATTTCCGAAATTGGTGGGGGTCCCATAGAGGACAAGATAGGAACACCCCTTTAACCAGAAAAAATATGGCCAGTAACATTCTTAATAAACAAAAACATATGATTGTAAAATTTTGCATGATTCACAGTCAGAAACATAGCTACCTATAAAAACAAGCTGAATGAATGAAAAGGCTCTAATGAATCAGCCGCCATATGTTGGTCTTTACCCCTCTGAATTAAAGTTACATGATGATGACTAACAGGTTAACAACAGCAGGAGGAAATCTCCTCCAGTCCCCGGCCCTGCCGGTGTTACCTGTCACTTCACTGGACCTAGAACTCAATAAAACCTCATAAACAAATATGAGCTTAGCTATACTGTTTTTGCTCATAAAAAGATCACAAAGAAGGCAGCTTATCAGCAGCAGCTGTGTCGCTCCATACAAGAAGGTGGCAGACGACTTGTGCAATGATTTACCCATAGAGGCACAGGTCATTCTAGTTGAGGCCCCACAACTAATGTAGCAAGTAATCCGAATCATTGCAGTGGGTGGATGTGAGAAATACAGCTGGGCATCTACAATGAGAACCATTCCCCCAAAAGCTGCGTCTAAGGCCTCTCTATTAGTGATGAGCGAACTTACCTAACGTTCAGGTTCATCTGAACCCAAGCACTCAGCATTTGACTCCCGCTGACTGAAGAAGGGCTGCATCCAACTTCTTCAGTCGGCGGGAGTCAAATGCTGAGTGATTGGTTTCAGATGAACCTGAACGTTGGGTAAGTTCGCTCAAATTAGGTTTGGATGAACCCAAACGTTCGCTCATCACTACTCTCTATAGCGAACCAGAACCCTTCCCTGAGTTGACGAGAGGCAAGAATCCTAAAATGGCTGTCAATACTTGGGTGTCTGTTACTTTGAGTGATGTTTCAAGGCTCTTTCATGGGTTGGACATTGACTTACAAGGTAGGCACCTATAGATGGCACTAGAGAGACAGCTTTCTTCCTTCTGGAGGAGAGCTAATTAGCATAACTTTTAACCCATGAAGCATTGCCTATAAATCTCCATCCTCTTTTTCCAATGAGAACCAGTACCCACAACCAAATTCATGTCTCATTTAAAAAAAATAAAAAAAAAGGAATAAAAATGTGTGTGTGTGTCTGTATATATATATATTTTTTTCTTGTATTTTACATTTACTTAATCTAGCATACAAACTGTCACGAGGACAGGGAAGCTGGTGGGATTCCGCGGCAGAGAATTCCGCCAGTTTTGCTCCGTGTGAACAGAGCCTAAACTAAACTAAAAGTTTATACAGGCCAAAAGAAACGTCAAGCCATTGATTTGCTAAATTAAAAGTGATTTTTCTGATCACTGGGGGTTAAGTCCAACGGCTAGGACCCCCACTGGATCCAGTCTCCCATGATTAGGTCCTGTAACAGAGTACATACAGTAGAATTAACCTTTCCTCCATTCAACCAGAGAGGACATAAAACCTCTGTGATTGTGTCATAGCCCCCACCAATCGGACAAAAAAAAAAAAAAAATTAAAAAGGACTTTCCATTAGTATTAAATATTGGCTGCCATTGAGATAAAAATAAATAAAAATATTAAACCATTTCAATGCATATGTAATTGTATATTATATTTTTAGTACTTTTTTTTTTTTTTTGTGAACCATACAAAAGAGCATGACATGCAAACAATTAAAGAGCTTATCCAACACATAATTGAATGAACCAGCAGAATCAAAGGAAGGTATAGACTGCATAGATAATCCATGGAGGACGTTACATCTGTGCATTCTACGCTAATTCAGTTTTCTCTCCCAGCGGCGGCGTGCTTAAATAAACTGGGGACCTTGGATTGAGACGTGCTTTCAAATCCCAGTGATTGACTTGCAGTGATTTGGATTTGGTGGCCATAAATCAAGTTTACGGGGCATTAACCTCTTTAATGGTAATCAAGTGGAAGACACATTACAAAAGGCCTATAATCAGCGAGCTGCTAATCAAAGAGAAATCACTGGCCGGCCGTACACCCTGGACCACTAATAACTATGGAAGCAATACGCAGGTTAGTAATCCCATTTCTGCTTTAAAAATTGGGGTCTGGGCAAAACCCCCAGCGATCGACCTCAAAGGGTGAAGTGAGCAACTGAATGAAAAGGGGAGAAAAAAAATATTATGTTTTATTTCTGATATTTTGGTTCAGGGGGGGGGGGGATATTTTTATTATTAATTACTATATTATTTTTATTATTTTATTATTAAATTAGTTTTTCTTTATATTGGTGCGTTTACACCAGGAATGGATTTTAATAAAGGATAGATCCCAGTCTTTCCTGGCCTGTTCCCTGTTTATAGTCTGCTCCTGACTTTGGCTTCAAAGATCTGTCAGATAAATCTCTCTGTGTAAACGCACCATTACACAAAGTGATTACAGGCTAAAATTGCCCCATGTTATAGGACTGGCAAACGCTTGTTTGACGGGTGATTGGGCCGTTTTGACGTGCCAAAAAAAAAAAAAAAAATCTTAGCCGCACATTTTCCCCATGTAAAAAGATGTGCAGCCAATGGTTACTTGCAGGAAAGGCTAACGGAATGATTCTCCAATTCATGCAGAATCACTGATCGAGCGTTGTGAAGACTCTGCATATGAGCCTGATCACCAAGATAGACCAGTCCAGACACGGGCTAAAAAACGGTGGAAGGTTTGAAGCATAAAATCTATCAGGAAAGGCTTAAAGGGGTAGTTCAGTGGAAAAAGCACCAGAGATTTGTAATTTACTCTTGAATCTTCCAGTACTTATTAGCTGCTGTATGTCCCACAGGAAGTGGTGGATCCTTTCCAGTCTGACACAGTGCTCTCTGTGCTCTATTTTCAGTCGGACACAGTGCTCTCTGCTGACATCTCTGGCCGAGACAGGAACTTTGTCTCGGTTTTGTATAATTCCCCATAGAAAACCTCTCCTGCTCTGGACAGTTCCTGTTTCAGAGATGTCAGCATAGAGAACTGTGTCCGACGGAAAATAAAACAACACTTCCTGCAGGACAAACAGCAGCTAATAAGGATGGGAAGACTTGGGATTTTTTAATAGAAGTAAATTACAAATCTATATAACTTTCTGATATCCGTTGATTTGAAAGAAAAAGATTTTCACTGGACAACCCCTTTAAACTCAATGGGGTCTCTTAGGGTCTGTTGGTATCCATCATGCAGCTGTTTACTCCTCCAGTACGGAGTCCCTAATCAAAGCCTCTGATGTGATTTTAGCCTTAGGAGTTCCTTCAATGCATATTTTCTGTTTCTTCATAGATGCTGCTGACTCCCAGTCTTGAATTTATATAGCATTGTGCAACTATGTGCGAGACTCATCATATTACTATTGCTAGACATACCTGGTGACCATACTGACATGGACAGCCTTCTGTAGGATAACTGGGTTGAAGGACATGTTAAAGGAATATGAACCGGGACACTATCCCCCACTAAAGATAGATGGCGGCTGCAGGTATGTTATATTTCTGTGGCTGTGTATTACCTATCGATACCTGGGCCTCAACACTGGTCCTAATCCATTTCAAAATTTCTAGTATCACCTTCATTTATATTAAAGCGACTCTGTACCCACAATCTGACCGCCCCAAACCACTTGTACCTTCGGATAGCTGCTTTTAATCCAAGATCTTTCCTGGGGTCCGTTCGGCAGGTGATGCAGTTATTGAGCTAAAAATTTACTTTTAATCTGGCAGCGCTGTGTCTAACGGCCGGGGCTTACATTAGTATATGCATTAGGCTGGCACACCCTCTCTGTCCTTCCTCCCCACCCTCCTCATTATTAGGAATGCTCCAGGCAGATTGCTCCCTATTCCCCACCTGTGTGCATAATGAACATGGGCTGGATCATTAAGACACCTGTGCAAAGCTCAAACAGCAGTAAATGTTCCTGGATCATTCCTAATAATGAGGAGGGTGGGGAGGAAGGACGGAGAGGTGGTGCCAGCCTAATGCATATACAAATGTACGCCCCGGCCGTTACACACAGCGCTGTAGGATTAAAAATTGTTTTTAGGACAATAACTGCATCACCTGCCGAACGGACCCCAGGACAGATCTTGGATTAAAAGCAGCTATCTGAGGGTGCAAGTGGTTTGGGGGGTCAGATTGTGGGTACAGAGTCACTTTAAAATTAGTCTCCTAAACCCAGTAGACGATTAAGCTGGGGCTAGATGGCAATACCCCATCGACTGCCTGGTCATGACTACCCAATCATGAAAAATCTATTCTCATGATTACTTCACTTTCTGGCACCAGTTGATAAGAAAACCTTTTTTTTCCTGCGGAGTACCAGTTAAAATACCTGGATGTGGTCACTAGAGGCTACAATTAAGTGGGGAAAACATAGTGATAATCAATGGAGAGGGCGGGCCGGATGATGCTATGGGGGCAGCAGGGGTAGATTAAGGGTACCATGGGCCCCAGGCTGTTCAGAAATTGTGGGCCCCCTGCTAACCATGCCCCTTCTAGCCCTGCCCCGACACAAACAAGGAGGGAACATACAAACTCTGTGCAGATGTTGTCCTTGGTCATATTTCAACCAAGGAATGAGCTGCTATTATGCAGCAAGACAGGCAGGGTTATAATGTAGGCAATCTCCCTGGGCCCCCCTGTAGCTAAGGGCCCTGGGCAGGAGCCCAGATTGCCCTCATGATAATCCGCCTATAGAGGGCGTGGCAGTGCTCCTAATAGTACTCCTGGCTGAAGATTACCCCGACTAACAGCGCGGCCCAGCGCCAAGGTGAAAGTTAAGACAAATACCTTCCTCCTCAGCGTTTTTTTGAAAAACTATGTTTTCTAGTTTACTCCCTTACATCCACCTGTCAGAAAAACTCACTAGGGAAGTCACTCTGAATATTTTCTTCGGAAGAAAAAAAAAGTCTGTTTCCATTTGTCTCCGTTTTATTAAATAAAAAAAAATTCAGGTAAGTAGATATCATTGTTGTGAGATGGCACACCACTCATGATGCACAGGAGTCCTGTGAAGCTGGTTACCTGCATTCTGTAGGGTTTCGATGTTCTGAGGACGCGTGGCGAGCTCTGCAACCGTCTGAACAAACTGAGTCCGTGCTCTCTGATACTGCTCAAACACTAGATGGACAAAGACAAAGACGTGTTATAAAATCATCATAGTGCAGAAGAGACTAAAGCTCCGGCAGATCAACCAGATACAACGTCTCACATCAGGCTATAGAGGAGGACAAAATGGACACAAGGATATTAGCTGTTATCAAGCAGGAAAGTAGGAAAGTTCTAACAATTTGTACTGTATTTGTCTTGCAGTTTCTCAGTTCCACCACTAGAGAGGCACTGTTTATTTCTGATGTCCTGCCACACGGTGATTGGCTGAGAGTGAAAAGCTCTTCTCTGAAGAAGGAAGGGGTCCGGATGACTCCACAGTGGAACCAAGGTAAATTAGTATTGTTTTTTGTTTTGTTTTTCAAGCCACCACCTATTTATGTTTTACAGGACTTTCTAGGGCTGCATCCAACTTCTTCAGCCACCGGTAATCCAATACCGAACAATCGGACTCCAGCATGATCGAGTTGTGTCTCTACTTAGTGCACACAAGGTGGGTTATTCCTCTGCAAATATGTACCCTTTAGGTTCCCTCTACCTTTAAAAATCCTCCTAAATTCTATATAGAAAAGATGCAAATTGATAAATAAGACCCATCTACCCTTGTTTTTGGTTTTTTTCACAGTAGCTGTATTTTAACTTTATTCCTCTAGTAATGTTGTTGTATAAGGACTTGTTTTTGGTGTAAGTTGTACTTTTAATTGCGCCATTGGTAGTTTTGTAAATTTTTTTGCATTGTTAAAGGTCTGTAATTCATAGCTTTTAAAAGTAAAAAAGAAAAAATCATTTAAAGAATATGTACCATCAGGTACATCCTCTTTAATCTGACCCACGGATCGAACGGCGCCGTCACGGGGAAGCCGGTACCGCGGTCCGTTCTTGGAACCGTGGCTTGGTTCCCATGTACGGCATTGTTCTATTCACGGGTCCCGGGCCGGAGCTGAAGCACAGGAGGCCGGGCGGCCCGACCCTAGTGGGAGGGAGTTCCCTCCCATCTATCACGCGGGCCGCCTCCTGTGCTTCAGCACCGGTCCGGGACCCGTGGATAGAACAGCGGCATACACGGGAAGCAGGCCAAAACTGACCGCAACACCGGCTTCCCCATACGTGGGTCAGATTAAAGAGGATGTACATCCTGACTAGACTGCCACGGCAACCAGGGGCACCCACGCCTGAGTTTGTGCCAATGGGTGATGGAGGGAGCTCATTCTGTTGAATGACTTAGCTGCTGCTATCACTATTGACTGCAGCATCCAAGGGGTTAAAGTGAACCATCAGCTCCCCTTGATAGCTCCCTAGTGGGCACCGAGGAGGAAGGTATGCCTCTAACCTTCCTCCTCTGTACTGTTCCCGATCCAGCTCAAATATTCCATTAGAAGTAGCAGGCCAGCTTGGCGCTCTGGGGGTGGGGCAGGGCTCCTAATGGTGCTCCGGACCGAGGATTACACTGCTAACGGCACGGGAACATCGCTGAGGAGGAAGGTAAGACATATACCTTCCTCCTCGCCGTCTCCTGTATAATATGGACATAACCAGCTAAGAGTTCCCCTTTAAACTGCCAGGATTTTTCTGAATGCGGCAGCAACGTTAGAGTCTGAGCTATGTATTACAGCCAGGCTACAGCTGCCAATCGTGTGGGCAGCGTGACAGCACCCCCACCACCAAAGTGACCCAATAGTATTGTGTAGAATACAACGGGCCTGTATTTTCTCCAAAACGACGCCACTCTTGTCCTCGGTTTCTGTGCGGTAGTACCATCGAAGTGGGACCATGGGACAGATTGTAACACCGCACACAACCTGAAGGCAGGTGGGGCACTGTTTGTGAAAGAAAGTAGCCATCTTTTCCTCATCCTAAATAGTATTTTTTTTTTAGAGACAGTGTGAACAGAGCCCAAGTTAAAGACGTCAGTAAACGCATCACAGACCCAACACAATGGGGGAGATTGATCAAACATGGTGTAAAGTGAAACTGGCTGAGTTGCCCCTAGCAACCAATCAGATTCCACCTTTCATTTTCCAAAGAGTCTGTGAGGAATGAAAGGTGGAATCTGATTGGTCGCTAGGGGCAACTGAGCCAGTTTCACTTTACACCATGTTTGATCAATCTCCCCTTATAAGTGTAATGTTATATCTTATAAGTGTGACATCACAGTATTATATATTATAATGCGGTGATTACCTTGCAGGACCTGCCGCTGGCTCATGGCTGGACGTGGTGTATCTGCGCCTGGACCCGTAGTCTGGAGCTGTGCTCTGTCTCCAGGATGCCTCTCAGTTTGCGCCTAACAATGTACGTCTCCATGGAGACAGCAGCGGAAGAGGACGCTCCGACGTCTAGTGCATTTCCAGGGGGGGGGTAATCTGAGCGACACGTGTAGCCCAGGCCTCCCTGACGTCACCTCAGTTAGAACTTTCGCTCCCCCCTTCGCTCCATACCGAATGGACTCTTCCAAAGCTTCTCGCCCAGAAGGGAGGAGGTTGCGTGTCTGTTGCTATGACAACATCAGGGCATGTTGAACGTTGGACAGTGAGGTCACGGAGTCGGTGTCGTCACGTGTTTAAAGAAAAAAAAAAAAAAAAAAAAAGCGCGTTTTCCCCGACGGCGGGAAGACAGCTGCGTGACGCAGCGGGGACGAGTGCGCTGAGGCGCAAATGACCGTGTGAGAGGAATTAATAAAGATAATAAAGTCGCATGCAGTCCACAAAACACGGTGAATGCGGCTTTTTCTATGTCATGCAGCCGTCTATCCTCGTTTCTGACAGGACTATTACCTCACAATTCCTATTTAATAGGTCACATTTACCTCACACGTCACTGTTTCATGTCTGTGAGGTAAATTATTCATTACAGCAATCAGTGGCTCGCCAGCTGTGACAGAACTACAACTCCCACCGTGTCAGGGCATGATGGGAGTTGTCGTTTCGCCACAGCTTGCGTTACAATCTGTATATAGTCACTTTCCCCATGTTAATGGGTTGTAATTGAGGGTGTAAAAAATTCTAGCTATTCCAAGTATTCAGAAAATGTCAGCCATGTACTACGATAGTGATGGGGATTTACCGTATCCAGCAACTGGATAAACATACAAAGTATATCCGTGACCGTGCCGCCATATAGGGAGCGTGTCATAAATCACCAGCCCTGGGTATTATAAGAGTCTATACACACACGGCAGATATTTCTGTAACCGTCCCATTCATCTGTACGTTATATACGCCTGGATATTATAAAAGTCTATACACACACGGCAGATATTTCTGTAACCGTCCCACTCATCTGTACGTTATATACGCCTGGTTATTATAAGAGTCTATACACACACGGCAGATATTTCTGTAACCGTCCCATTCATCTGTACATTATAATCGCCTGGTTATTATAAGAGTCTATACACACACTGCAGATATTTCTGTAACCGTCCCATTCGTCTGTACGTTATATACGCCTGGTTATTATAAGAGTCTATACACACACGGCAGATATTTCTGTAACCGTCCCATTCATCTGTACGTTATATACGCCTGGTTATTATGAGTCTATACACACACGGCAGATATTTCTGTAACCGTCCCATTCATCTGTACGTTATAATCGCCTGGTTATTATAAGCGTATAGTCACACACAGCAGATATTTCTGTAACCGTCCCATTCATCTGTACGTTATATACGCCTGGTTATTATGAGTCTATACACACACAGCAGATATTTCTGTAACCGTCCCATTCATCTGTACGTTATATACGCCTGGTTATTATGAGTCTATACACACACAGCAGATATTTCTGTAACCGTCCCACTCATCTGTACGTTATATACGCCTGGTTATTATAAGCGTATAGTCACACACAGCAGATATTTCTGTAACTGTCCCCTTCATTTGTACGTTATAATCGCCAGCTTGGGTTATTATAAGTGCATATTCACACACAGCAGGTTTGGGTCTATAAGGTCCCATTCATGTGTATACTGTATAAGCATCTATCCACACACGGCAATTTCTACAAATCTGCTGGAATCCATGCGTTTAACGCCTTAAGGAAGCGATTTTCAGTCACGTAAATTTCCGTAACAAATTCCACCATATTTGAACCCGCCCTTAGCTGCGGCATGCATCCCTAGAGCTCTAATATATATATATATATATATATATATATATATATATATATAAACAGAGGCTTGTATAGATTGGTTCCCCTTCATAGTAACCTATACTGTTAATCCAATGCTATTCCCTAATATTTCTGTTTATGTTTTTTTACAGATCATCTCCTGTAACCCCGGCAAGGTAGGGATTATACTTCAGAAGCGTCAAATCTTCAAGGCTGGGTTCATACATAACATTTGGCCGGTGTTTTTTAGCCTTAACCAGAAATTGAAGAAAAGCAAGGAAAATCGTTGCGATTTTAACATGTACTTTAATGTATTGCTTGGTGTCTCGTGGAGGTCACCACCAGCTAAAATTGAAAACACATGATAAAAATGCACAGTGTGAATTTAACCTTATGGGAAAATGTGCACTTTTTTGTGTTTTTTTTTTTACTCATTCCTGGTTTTGATTTAAAAAAAAATGACCAGATGCTACATGTGAACCCAGCCTTACACGGCTGGAAAATCCTGAAACACAGTATACAGCAGATGTTAGTTGTCGTCATTGGCATACAGTCAGTACAATGGGATAACAATACTGTAACAAGCAGCTGTCATTTTGGGGTAAAATATTCATATTTTATCTGTTCTGTCCATTTTTATGTCTGAAAAATATATAATTTTCAGTTAATAATGGAAAGGGTGGATTTACATGTGGTGGCTTTAAAAGAAATGTCTGTGAAGATCTGCTTCATCCATGTCAATGGGGCTGCTATGGCGGCATGGTGAAGAATGGAACAGTCATGAAAATTAAGGCTTTGTTCCCACAAAGTAATTTTTCTCAGTATTTTGCAACCAAAACCAGGAGTGGATTAAAAACAAAGAAAGGCTCTGTTCACACACTGTTGAAATTGAGTAAATGGCCGTAATTTAATGGCAAATAATTGCTGTTATTTCAAAATAACAGGGGCGGTTTTAAAATAACGTAAATTTTTTTGCCTTTAAATGGCGGCCATTCACTTCATTTCAACAGTGTGTAAACATAGCCTTTCTGTGTTTTCAATCCGCTCCTGGTTTTGGTTGCAAAACTACTGTGTCTCTCACACCTAAGGCTGCATTCACACTTTCATTAGTTTTAAAGGACTGTATATGATTTCTGCATTTGTACGCAATCCGCAAAAAAAATTAATGCGTATTGCATCAATTATCTGTATTTTTTGTGGATCAAAGAAAGGAAAAGTGACGGTTAAATAAGTGGAAATGGTTTAAAATGATCACTTATCTGAATTTTTTTTTTACATATTTGAGAGAAAGACATTTCTTCCGTAAAAATTACGGATCCACTAACAATATGGATGTTCCCATAGACTTCTATGGGATTGTCTGTGCTTCAATTGTGGTCCATACTAATTAAGTTATCAATTCTTGCAGACCATAAAACATGGATTACGAATCCGTAAAACTAGGGACAGTGTGAACAGCACAATTGAAATCAATGGGCCCTAAATTTGTCCGTAATTGAGGACAAAACTAAAGAACGTGTGAATGTAGCCTAATAAGGCAGGTTTTAGTGAATGAATTCACATTGGGCAAATTGGTTGTATTCATCTGAATAAAGTGTGCAAACATCCATGTGCTTCCCACTATAATAACCCCACTCATATCAATGGGGATGAAATCTGCTCCATGCAATCTCTCTTGTAAATGCTACCATAATGGTGGTAAATAAACTACCAGGCAAGAAAACTACACTACACTAAGTGCACAATATTTCCCACAATGCAAATTATGGAACTAGTTGTTTGTATTGATAGAAAAAAATTAAGAAAGTAAGGATAAAAATAAATTATAGCCAAATCTTAACAGCTAATGTAATGACACAGGCCTGTTTCTTGGTGCTGGGTGTAGTTGCAGGACATTGTCCCTGTTCACTGCCATATTTTTCTTTAAACTTTGAACTTGTCTTTAATTTTTAAAATGTATTGTCACACAGTGCATAAGGCTGTATTTACATGACACAGATTTGTTGCAGAAAATTGGGTGACTGGAAATCACCTCCATTCACCTGAACTGGTAGTTTTGGCAGCAAGTACATAGATACTTACAAGCTCCCTTGATATATGTAGAACAGTCAATGAAATTTCTGCAATATATCTAAAGGATCCTTCAAGAAGTCCTAATAATTTCTATAGGACACATTAATCTAAATAATTTTAAAAAAATACATTAGCTTGTATCAGTGCCAAAAGGAAATTTATATATTTATTTATTTTGGATGATCCCAAAATGTATGCCACTTGTTTAGGTCCTGAAGATAGAACCAGATCCAAGAAACTAGTGCAGGTGAACATCACGCTTTCTCAATAAGTTTTTACACAAAAAGAAGCAAACATCACAAATAACTAGTGCACAAAGGCAGAAAACAAATCAAACTTTGTTTTTATGTAGCTTTATTTATTTATTTCTGACTGTATAGGTTTTTACTTTTCTAACTAAACTCGTGGGACAAAATAGGCATAAAATATGTTCATTTGCATCTTTTCTTTTTCTTATTTGCTTATGGTAAGTCTTCAGGCTCCAAAAGTTTTGGGATCCTATAAAGAGATCCTGAATAAATAAGTCAGCTTATTTTTGTGTGTGTTTGTGTCCCTCACATGAAAAAAAATAGGCATAGTAGTATAAACATGGCCTAAGTCCAATAGAAATTAAGGGGAATCAACAAAAAATAGCTTTTTTAAGTAAATCAGTAAGGCTGGAATCACACATGCAGATTTTGTACTGTTGTAGTTTTTTGTTTTTTTTGTCCATTTAGTGGATGTAAAGGAGGATAAATGTACCATCCTCTCCTCTATCAATTTCTTTATGGATAATTTCTCTGCTTTTGTATAATTTCACCTAAAGGCTATGTTCACACGCTGCTTTTGGGCCTCATTTTGAGCCTTAAACTGCTTGGGGAAGAAAAGAAAAAAAGAGCAAGCCTGTGTTTACGCATAGTATTTCTGTCAGTATTTTGGTCAGTATTTTTTCAACCAAGATCAGGAGTGGAACTGACAGGGGTAAAATTATAAAGGAAAGATGTGCACAGTTTCTGTGTTTTTTTAAACCCACTCTGGTTTTGGTTGAAAAATACTGAACAAAATACTGACACTATATCTGAACATAGACCAAAAGTAATTATGGGAAAAAACAGTCCTTTTTTTGCTTTTGATCTAATTTTTCATCAATTTATGACTAAAATTGTAAAAAAAAAAAAGATGTGTGAACAAGGCCTAAAACTAAACAAATATATAGGAAATAAAAAGTACTAATTTGAACACCATGCTTTTTTTCATTTGTTTTGGGTCCTGCGGGGGAAAATGGATCTGACTAGACTTATGCCAGCTGATATATTTCCCTTTGCTCTGTATCTTTTGAATGATTTACTGTGCTTCCTATTTTAGGGCTGGGTTCACACTACATATATTTCAGTCAGTATTGTGGTCCTCATATTGCAACCAAAACCAGGAGTGGATTAAAAACACAGAAAGGCTCTGTTCACACAATGTTGAAATTGAGTGGATGGCCGCCATATAATGGCAAATATTTGCTGTTATTTTAAAACAACGGCTGTTATATTGAAATAATGGCCGTTATTTACTGTTATATGGCGGCCATCCACTCAATTTCACCATTGTGTGGACAGAGCCTTTCTGTGTTTTTAATCCACTCCTGGTTTTGGTTGCAATATGAGGACCACAATACTGATTGAACCCAGCCTCAATTTGTATCTAAAAACCATAAGGGCTAAACATGGAGCAACCAACTGTGATGGGAATTGACTATGCTTTTCCTGGTATTTTGAACCATTATTTCCATTATTTTATAGTTAAACTACATCTTTTATCAATCTATTTTTCCTCTAATTTTTTATTTCAAAATTTTCATAAACGCTTGCACAATTTAGCATAGGAAATTTATTAGGACTACTTAACATCTAGGGCAGGGACTATTAAGGCTATGTAAAGCTAGGGCCTGGTGTAAAGCCACACATTTTGAAGCAATGGCTACCACGAGTGTTCATTCTTTAATGTCTTTGGGATGTAATCTAGGTTATATCGACCATTAATAAGCTATTATGTATATGGAAAGACAGCAGAATACGTGACTTGGACATATTGAGGATTGTATAGGGAAGTTTGGCACAGAAACTAGGAAATACATTTAAATGATTTGTAATATTTAATATCCTAGTAGTTTCTATGGATTTGAATTAAAATTTCTAAATAATGCATAATCAGAAACATAGATCAGGGTATTGAACAAATTGAAAATTTTAAGGCAAAAAAAATAATATATATATATATATATAGAGAGAGAGAGAGAGAGAGGGGGGGGGGGGATTTTTATGCCATTGTACATGGGACTAAAATAATATTTTCCAGGACAGTATCAGAGGTCAGTCACCAACACAAATTCTCATGGTACAGTAGAGATTTACTATTCACATGCATAATGTCCTAATACCATGTAATCTGCAGAAACAACTCCAGTCACACAAGCAACACTGATAGTGAGACACTGATTTCCTGCAGCCTGGAAATTCACCAAACTAGGTTCATATTCTCAATAAAGACCAACATTCACCCTCTCACATGCCCTCTACTTTTACTTGTTGCTAATTTTACTAGAAATGTTATAATTTTAAGGGCATGTCCAGGCATTAAGATTTCTTGAAAGAGTGGATTTGGAAGTGGAGAAGTCTCAGTCTTTCCTTTATATACATCTTCCATGTATGATCCAGTCCCACCATGGGAGTTAAACACTACAAAAATCCCAAACATGAGACCGCACCCTAATGATTAATAAAACTGTGCATAAAAAATTGTTAGGGAAACACAGCTATAATACTGACATATACAGTTTATTCCATCGTCTAGTCTTAATATAATTCTGTAGTAGTCCTGGAAGAAAAATTAGAGGAAATGTTTTAACTCTAGCTACACTAGAAAGGGAGAATTATTTCACATGAACAAAATGCAAAAGAAAATGTACCTAAAACTCCATTCTCCTAGTTCCCATATTTGTGCTTATTTGCTGTCATGTTGCCAATACTGAATGAAACACATAAAAAAAAAATCTCAAATTCCCATATTATTTCAGGGAGTACAGTATATCTCATCAAGTTCTATAATAAAAACATTACTATGAATCATGCTGCAATGTATAAATGTTAATTTACAAGGCTCAGAATTTATAGAGAAAACCTCCAAAACCCTCCCTTTGGTTCTTAAATGTTTCAGAAAAATGCAGCATGAAGAAAGTGTGTCAAAGGTTGGGTCACAGCCTCACAAGGTTTAACGTCTCAAGGCCTAATAGTAAACCCAGGCAACATATAAGGCCTTTCTGACTGAATTAACAGCACACCCCCAAATAATATGTGATTGTCATTTACACATAAAAAGTATTTGTTGCACATTTATGCTTATGTGTCACTTTGTTCTCTGGCCCATTGTGATGCATTTACTTAGAGAAAAAAAAAGATTATAATGATATGTTTAGTGTAAAGTATGTACACTTTGAGGTAAATTTGAAATATGTGTTATGTCTCTCTCCTGTGCATAATTGTGTATGTTGTATAGAGAGCATGTGTTATGTATTGGGTGTATGTAGTGATCATTGTACTGTGCATGCTAAAACATGTAGGGATAGATAGATAGATAGATAGATAGATAGATAGATAGATAGATAGATAGATAGATAGATAGGAAATAGATAGATAGATAGGAGATAGATAGATAGATAGATAGATAGATAGAATATAGATAGATAGATGATAGATAGATAGATAGATAGATAGATAGATAGATAGATAGATAGAAGATAGATAGATAGAAAGATAGATAGATAGATAGATAGATAGATAGATAGATAGATAGAAGATAGATAGATAGATAGATAGATAGATAGATAGATAGGAGATAGATAGATAGAAGATAGATAGATAGATAGATAGATAGAAGATAGATGATAGATAGATAGGAGATAGATAGATAGATAGATAGATAGATAGATAGATAGGAGATAGATAGATAGATAGATAGATAGATAGATAGGAGATAGATAGGAGATAGATAGATAGATAGATAGATAGATAGATAGATGATAGATAGATAGATAGATAGATAGATAGATAGATAGATAGACAGATAGCAGATAGATAGACAAATAGATAGATAGATAGATAGATAGATAGATAGGAGATAGATAGATAGATAGATAGATAGATAATAGATAGATAGATGATAGATAGATAGATAGATAGATAGGAGATAGATAGATGATAGATAGATAGATATGGGATGACAGGTATGAAGTAGATATATTCCTGTTTGCTTTCTATTATATCCACTGAAAACATATGTAAAACAATTGAATAAAGTTACTAAATAACTTGAAATCATGTAGTTTTATGGCATTGAAGCTTAATGGCAGACCCTAGCTTATGCTGTTTTATAACTCTATTCCTACCATTACATAGAATAATAATGATGATAAAACATAATGTAATGAGATTCTGTAGCTGTTAGATTTTGTCCCCTGTAATCTGGAAAGAAACAAGAAAGCAGACAGAGACCTGGAACTAATACAAATGAGTTTTACACAGGATTACAACTTTGCCTATAGAGGTCAATCAGTCCTGACTCATAAGTTTTCAGATGAGATCCTCTCCATACAGTGTGTAATGGTCAGAGCAGATGGAGCAGGCCAATGTGATATCTACCCATGGAGCTCAGTATACTGTAATAATAGGAACAGAAATACAAATGACTGATGAATTCAGCAAATGCTGTGAATGTCTGTGCTCTGAAAATAGAAACAAAAGGTAATTGCAATGACCATTTACTAAACAATAGAGACAATGTGGCCTGCACAGTAACCTGCACAGATCACATTAGACTAATTGATTAGATAGAAGGTAGAGAGTGCACCATGGGGAGGGACACTGATCCCCACTGATCCCCAGCACCTCCATATCAGCTACTCACACAATGTTACGGATAGCATCCTGGCCTTGTAGACTTGTTTCTTGCTTGGAGTTATTAGTTGTTGCTGCTTATCCTTAGTTTAGGTAGATGTAAATGTTATATACATATGTATATGTTGTGCTGTTGTGGTTGCACTGTTTATCCTCCTCTGATGTGGTGATTGTATTATTATTTACTAAAATTTGACATATTCCAAACAAATAGGATACGTTCAGATTCTAGAATGGATTGTATCTACATTAATGATTGACAGTAAAGGGAACTAGTCTCTATATTATAATGCCTACACAGGACAGAAAGTGACTTTATACATCATTGCTTACTGTACTAGTTATAGCCATAAATACTAAATAAACCAGTCCCAGCGCTTCTCTCCGTCTCCAGCTGATCAGCCTATAGCGCTTCGCTTCCCCACGCCTTGTATTCTATACATTGTCCCAGGCAGCACAGTCGCTTTATGTAGATCTCTCCACTTCTATGGATAGATACAGTAGATGACAGGAGACGCAGCGAGACTAGGAAACAGTATCAACCCCTGGGTAATGTATGGTATGTATCCCACTATTAGTATAACCCGACAGCAAACAAGCCCGTGTGCTGCTGCTGGTGCGACACAAGCCTGCTTGGAATAAGACAGGAGGAGGAGGGGGAGGGAGAAGGGGAGAGGGTGGAAAGTAAAGAATGGCTCATTACTGAGATCCATCTCCTGCTACACAGTCCCGGCACTGTCAGGGGGGCCAGAGGGGGCGCCCGAGGGACAACACTACTGCAGCAGGGGGGCACAAGGGTATGCAGGACAGCCGGCACACAGGCCTGGCCCATCCCATGCTTGCTGCATCTCGCTATAGGAGGCAATTCAGCATTAACCCTAAATCGCCCACAGTGGCAAGTCATAAAGAAAAGAAACCACAAAGACCATTGTAAGGTAGAGGAGATAAATATGTGGAAAATGCATAATAACAGCACACAAGGATAGCTGAAAGAGGGAAAGTATAACATGGTGTTGTTACCGCAGTGGAGATGAGGAGTGGAGGGCAGCTTGCTGGGTTGTATTAAAATAGATGGAAATATTTATATGGGTAAAATAAGAGACCTTTATATGATATCAACCACTCTTATTGTAGTACTACAAGAGGATTAGTATTAGTAGCCTTTATAGGTGGGGCTCATAATAATAGGGAGATAGTAAAACATATTAATATATATATATATATATATATATATATATATATATATATATATATATATATATATATATATATAGTCTAAAGGCTAAAGGTAGGGTGCTCTGTGTAGACAGCTAATGTACTATCAGTAAGGTACAACAGCTGACTTATCCTGAACTGGATGATGGGTGATACATAGGGTTCTCCAATCTATACCTGTGTACCATTTATTCCTACAATATGCAGAAAAAAACATGGAAAAAAAGCTTGTGATGAGGACAATAACCTATAGGCTTCCCTTGGCATCGGTGCCATTAATGTGTAGACCAACAGTGGGTGAGTGTGCTGTGCCCCCCTGGCAGTGCGGGAGGCTCGGTGCCCCCTACTCTCCAGAGTCCTGACCAGTCTACAGACACAACACCAAGTTCACATTCAACATCGTCTGCCGCTTCTAATTAAATTCTGCGCTGCCAGAGGCTCTGATAGAGAGGGAGCTGTGCATAATATCTCTAGGGGGAATAACATTATGTCACATGGCGTATTTGGAGGGGATAGGTAACAGATAGATAGATAGATAGATAGATAGATAGATAGATAGGAGATAGATAGATAGGAGATAGATAGATAGATAGATAGATAGATAGATAGATAGATAGATAGGAGATAGATAGATAGATAGATAGATAGATAGATAGATAGGAGATAGATAGATAGATAGATAGATAGATAGATAGATAGATAGGAGATAGATAGATAGATAGATAGATAGATAGATAGATAGATAGGAGATAGATAGATAGATAGATAGATAGATAGGTAGATAGATAATAGATAGAAGATAGATAGATAGGAGATAGATAGATAGATAGATAGATAGGAGATAGATAGATAGATAGATAGATAGATAGATAGATAGATAGATAGGTAGATAGATAATAGATAGAAGATAGATAGATAGATAGATAGATAGATAGATAGGAGATAGATAGATAGATAGATAGATAGAAGATAGATAGATAGATAGATAGATAGGAGATAGATAGAAGATAGATAGATAGATAGATAGATAGATAGATAGATAGATAGATAGATAGATAGGAGATAGATAGATAGATAGATAGGAGATAGATAGATAGATAGATAGATAGATAGATAGATAGATAGATAGGAGATAGATAGATAGATAGATAGATAGATAGATAGGAGATAGATAGATAGATAGATAGATAGATAGGAGATAGATAGATAGATAGATAGATAGGAGATAGATAGGAGATAGATAGATAGATAGATAGATAGATAGATAGATAGATACTATACAGGCATTAAATAGGTAGGGACAGATGTGAATCACATCAATATAGGTAATATTGAGAGATGTGTATGAAAAGGGGTTAGGAGTAACATCAGAATATACATAGATGCATATGATAAATAGATAGATAGAAAGTAAAGCGATTATATGAGAGCTATAAAAACAACGTGTGATCACTATACAATATGGAGGAAAGAATATGCTACAGTAATATAGAATTGCTGGCTGCTGTAATGCTCTCACAGACTGGCTATAACTGTGCCCGGTCCATACACCGGCTATAACTGTGCCCGGTCCATACACCGGCTATAACTGTGCCCGGTCCATACACCGGCTATAACTGTGCCCGGTCCATACACCGGCTATAACTGTGCCCGGTCCATACACCGGCTATAACTGTTTCGGGCAGGTCTCTTTAGCCCAGTTGTAGACATTTATATTACTATTGATACCATATGTCTGTATGTTGTTTGCCTAAGATGAAAATGATGAGCAGAGGGCTATGATGTACAAACAGATAGAGGGGGCAACTAAAGTAGCATTCCATCAGTAGGTTGGGTCCCATATTCCAATGCCCGTCACTATACAGAAGTATCACGGGAGGCGTCACATACTGATATTTTGTCCTATACTGGTGTAGAGCAGGGAGGTCTCAGGAATAGTGACTGCCACAGATGATCGGATGCAGTCGGCGCTTCTTCTGCGCATGCGCTTCCCATTCCCGTCGCTCTGATCGTATAATGGGAACTGGTAATCGCGCATCAGCGCTTATACTCACTACTGCATTATGCACAGCATCTATAGTATTGTATCCTACACGTCTTCACAATGACACTTTTGTTAAAGCTGTATTCTTTAATGATCCCCAACCAGTGGCTCACCAACTATTGCAAAACTACAACTCCCAGAATGCCTTCGGATGTCCAGTCATGATGTAAATTGTAGTTTTGCAACAGCTGTACAGCCACAGGTTGCACTAGTTTTATAGCAAACAATGTGACATCAGTCTTAGAAAAGGCCCAGTGTCTATAGTGACCGTGCAAACAGCAGTGTGTTTGTAGGTTGTGAGCTTTTGGTTGTGCAATGTGCACAGTGCCCACACTCATTACTAGTCCGTGATAATGTATGACATATTTAATAGAGGATGGCAAGATATAAGGCGTATAATACGTGTCAGTGTATCTATTCAGTCAGTATAATACGTGTCTATGGTATCTATTCAGTCAGTCAGTCAGTCAGTAATACTTTCCATTACCATACATCATGTACCTGTGACCTGGCAGTTTTAGTGCCACAAACTGATGGGCTGGAATGTATTTATAACATTTAGGCCCAATGTCATCATTTAATTGAACCAGATGACAAATAAACAGGATTATATATGAAACAAGCCAGTTAGTCCCGGCCCAGAGAACTAGTCCTAACCAATAATAACTAAGATCCTATAGGAGGATATAGGAATCAATCGGTCTGTAGTAAAACTCCCAAATGCAAAGCGAGTTTTTTTTTTTGTTGTTTTTTTGTTTGTTTGTTTTTCTGCAGCTGAACTTTTAGTGTAGACTTGTATTCAGTGTGAGTGCAGACATGAAGGGAATGTACTTGGGTTACTTTATGGCTGGGGCTACTTGCAGTCTGCACATCTCCTTTCTTACCAGCTATCTTGGAAAATGCTGATACTTTGCGATCTTTTTCCTTATTTATCTATAACATTGACCCCTGGGGGAGAAGCTGTCAGAACTAGTGCCAGGTCAAAGCCCATAGCAGCTATAACCTATGGAAGCTTCCGAGATATTATGTCTGAAACGTGGCCGCTATTTCCTACACGTTATTCTTGTATTAGTTTTATCAGTATCTTTTTCTCCGTTTTGCATAATCATGAACTGGTCTAGTCTATGCCCCATATACCTGACATGTTCTGTAGTATGCCCCATATACCTGACATGTTCTGTAGTATGCCCCATATACCTGACATGTTCTGTAGTATGACCCATACCCCTGACATGTTCTGTAGTATGCCCCATATACCTGACATGTTCTGTACTATGCCCCATATACCTGACATGTTCTGTAGTATGCCCCATATACCTGACATGTTCTGTACTATGCCCCATATACCTGACATGTTCTGTACTATGACCCATATACCTGACATGTTCTGTAGTATGCCCCATATACCTGACATGTTCTGTACTATGACCCATATACCTGACATGTTCTGTAGTATGACCCATATACCTGACATGTTCTGTAGTATGCCCCATATACCTGACATGTTCTGTACTATGACCCATATACCTGACATGTTCTGTACTATGCCCCATATACCTGACATGTTCTGTACTATGACCCATATACCTGAGATGTTCTGTAGTATGCCCCATATACCTGACATGTTCTGTACTATGACCCATATACCTGACATGTTCTGTAGTATGCCCCATATACCTGACTTGTTCTGTAGTATGCCCCATATACCTGACATGTTCTGTACTATGACCCATATACCTGACATGTTCTGTAGTATGCCCCATATACCTGACATGTTCTGTAGTATGCCCCATATACCTGACATGTTCTGTACTATGACCCATATACCTGACATGTTCTGTACTATGACCCATACCCCCGGCTTGTTCTCTCTATGACCCTAATATGTACTGTATAGCTGTCTCCAGTGAATGACATGCTGTTATTCGTAGTGGGATTCGTCTTGCAGGTGTAGACTTTGGAGAATGGTTTAAGTATAGTAAAGAGTCTCCTCCTCATTGTAATGTGTATGGAGAACAGGTTTGTTCTGTGATAGATACATTGTAGGTTGAGGGTTATGTGACCTATATCGCTCCTTCTGGCTGTTATATATGGATCCTTCATCCCACATCCCATCCCTCCTATAGAGGAGCCTTCTGCGTCTGACAAGCCTTCCATTTGCCGCAGTGAATGTATATGTTGCGTTTATCACAATCTGCCAGTGAGCTGTAATATAGTTATAGGTCCCATATCGCTATTTTTCCAGTTCATCAAGTGCAATCTACGTGATGTGTCCTGGGGAGAGTGGAGCGCCCCTTACAGCAGGAGCTCCATCCCCATCAGCACTGCTTCCTCCATAATACATATTCTTTCTATAGACTGCCACTATATACCTGCGGTAACACATAGGACTGGCTTCTATTTGTACCCAGGAAGCTGGAGGGTGGCAGGACCATTGCAGGAGGTGGCAGCACCATTGCAGGAAGTGGCAGCACCATTGCAGGAGGTGGCAGGACCATTGCAGGAGGTGGCAGGACCATTGCAGGAGGTGGTATGACCATTGCAGGAGGTGACAGGACCTTTGCAGGAAGTGGCAGCCCCATTGCAGGAGTTGGTATGACCATTGAAGGAGGTGGAAGCACCATTGCAGGAGTTGGTAAGACCATTGCAGGAGGTGGCAGGACCATTGCAAGAGGTGGAAGCACCATTGCAGGAGGTGGCAGCACCATTGCAGGAGGTGGAAGCACCATTGCAGGAGTTGGTAAGACCATTGCAGGAGGTTGCAGGACCATTGCAAGAGGTGGAAGCACCATTGCAGGAGGTGGCAGCACCATTGCAGGAGGTGGCAGCACCATTGCAGGAGGTGGCAGGACCATTGCAGTCCTGTTGCTATTCGCAACGCATCAGCTGAGCCGCGCCGGGACTGGGAGCCTATGCTGCTGCTGCTGCTGGCAATGGCCTCGGAAATTGGGGGTGGGGCGGCGTTTCGTGCTTGGAAATGAAATGAAGCAGAATTCGGTGCAATTGCCGTGCACTGGGCTCGTAGCTTATCTGCTCCTCCGTGCCAGCAGCAGCACTTATGAAAGTGAAACTCGATCTATCCGTGGGGCCAATGTGTGAGGAGCCACCGCCAGTGCCTGGAAGCAGGGCCGGGTGTCTGTGCTCTCCTTCAAAGGCCACACAGTTATGCAGAGAGAGAGAGAGTGAGTGGGGGATGGGAGGCTTCTCGGAGCTATAGACGGGGAAATAAGAAGTAGTCACTGGCCGAGAAGTGTGATCAACCCGTCCTGTCATTACATAAGGTGTAGTGGGCAGGATTATAGAGGGAGACGTGACCGGGGAGAACTGTCAGGAGGCAAAGAGGGAGGAACTGGGGGAAGGGAGGATAAGAGAAGAGAGGGGGTGAGAATAAACTTATAGACAAGTACCTGACTGAGATGTGTGATCCTCCCAGCTCTGTATGCAGACAGCGACTACACTGGGGTGGTACTGTCTACAAGAACACCAAGTTATACACTTCTGTATTTTTCCATCCTGTTCCTATTCGGAGGATAGGCAGCGGTATATATGACACTTTTATGCCCTGCATTGTGCCGCACTGGGGTGGCATTATATGGCAGGCTGATTCGCTGTTTTCCAGTTTTTACTGTTGTTTAATTTTACGTAGTTTTTTTTTTTTTTTAAATTAGCGGAATTATCTGCAACTGCAATAGCTGGGACATCCCTCCCCACACAGGGGTCTGCATAATTCTCCTAAAGATACTATATATCATACATATACAAGAACCAAATGGGAGCCGAGAACTGCTCTAGTTAAATGGACTTGAAATCATCGTGTTTTGTTGATACTTAAGAAATCTTTAATAGGAAACTTTAAAAGCTTTAATAGTCGCCAAGCTGTGTCTGTCTGCAGCCAGGTCGTTCATATCATTAAAAACACACATCCCATCCTTTAAGTGACCCGGGTTTAGCTGAGTATTTAATATAGGGTCCTTTTTACACAAACAGATTTATCTGACAGTTTTTTTTTTAAGCCAAAGCCAGGAACAGACTATAAAACAGGGAACAGGTCACAAACGAAAGGCTGAGATTTCGCCTCTTTTCAAACCCATTCCTGGCTTTGGCTTCAAAAATCTGTCAGATAAATCTGTCTAAAGGACCCCTAACTTAGTAGCCTTCATGTATTATATAATTGTCCCACTGCTCATCTGTAAGGAAAGTGTGCAGTGTGTTGGTGTGCTGTGTATAATTCACCACTGTCTGTTCTGTGCAAAGCAAAAACAAATATTACAACCCTTTTAGCCTCTGTATCTGTACATAATATTATCCACTCCCAGTATCTGTTATAGCTACCATGTTGGTCTATATTTTGCCATCACATTGACTAAAAAGTTGCTGTCTCCATGTGCAATAATTCACTTCTATTGGATAGGCTTTGTGTGCCCTCCTCTCCCTGTCAGAGCATGCTGGGAGTTGTAGTATTACAGCAGCTGGACACAGGTTGGGGATCATAATGTGACATCCTGACCCAGCTGGAGCTCTGTCCTTTCTTCAGTGCAGCGATGGTGTCTCCAAGGCTGTACAAACCCCACATACAGTGGCCATATGTCTAGTGTCAGTCCTTGGCTATATGGATGTGGATAGTGATAGAAACGTTGTATTCTGTATGATGTGCAAATGCTGCAATGTGCACCTTTCCTCCCAGTTCTTCCATGGCCCACACTTGCTGACCTAGTTTACATTACATTTAGGGGGAATTTATCATCTCCCCTCCCAATAATTTTTATTTTGTTACAAGAGTTGGAAGATTATTATAAAGTGTGTGGGGTGGCCCCATTCTGGATAGGAAATGAAAACCTAAAATGTGAGTTTATCATGGCTTATGGGTTTGGTTGTAATAGACTTCAGCATAATTTCCTATATGTCTCTGTATAGGTTGTGCTGATAGACCTGTATATACAATGAGGAGCACACAGTGCACTTATAGGTTCGATATCCTGTGTGCTAATGATAAAGGTGGCGATATATATTATATATTTTCCCTGGCCGATCTGGATGTAGATATATGAAGAATGAATAAATGTCCCGACATGGAGTCTCATTGCCTGTGCCTGGGGGAAGCCTCTGCGACTTCATCCTCAGCCCTCATCCTTTGTCGGTTCAGGGGACCGGGGCTTTGCCTGTGTGTTTGGATCCTCCGTGGCTTCTTATGCCCGATGTGTAATCGATGTAATCGATGTATAAGCAGCTTTAACTTGGCGGGACACAGAGCAGAATAGGAAGTCAGAGCAGCACAATTGGTCACGGTGCGCAGGCGCAAGATGGCTGCTGCAGACTCACAACCTGCACACAATACACACACACACGGCTTTGTGCTGCCAAATGACGGCAGATCCGCGGTCTCCTCCGGTCGCTGCTTTTCCCCTCCATGCAGACGGGACACTTCTCTATAGCAATAAATGTCGCACACCACACGACAGTATCGTCCCCAGGCGGCTTCCATATAACAATGAGAGAGGAGAGAAGACCGGTGCTTATGGCACACACATCCTATACATACCGATCAGACACATGTCGTGATAGGAAGCATGTCGGTGCCGGCATCAGCGCCTATTGTGTCATCAATGACATTCACCTTTGCTGGATGAAGGAGACGGGGATAGGAGCAGCAGGAGGCGTCTAGGTGTTGTGTCTCTTCCCATCCAAATATTGATTTGCAATTTTGCCTATTGCTGGGAGGATACTAGACTGATGGAGCAGGCATGCAGCGGGGGTGCTGTGCACAATGCTAAGGAATACAGCTGCAATAGGAAGCAGGCACTGCGAGCACAGGGATAGAAGTCTCCTGGATGCCGGCTGTCAGCTTTGTATCATTGTGAGCAGGGAGAGGCTAAGCAGCTCTCAGTAATGGAGAGGAAATCCGCCTGTAGTACATAAGGTATACAGCAGCAGCAAGTGCTCAGTATACAGGCGGAAACAGGAAGCACTCCTCGCTGTAAACAGTTCTAGGGACTGACTGGTCCCGATCTCCGAGCCTGATCGATCCTATATACAGGAGCTGCAGGGCAATAGGCTCATTATCATATAGTTCTGTATTGGGATCTCTATGGCTGGAGTATAAGGAGGCAACACAAAGGAGAGAAGAGACTGGGAGTAGATCCGATCCTTCACTTTACCTGTACATTGGTCATAGGTCAGTCCTCCAAGTGTGTAGTACATTCATCTCTCTCCTATAGTATTCAGTCGGGATCTTTTGACATTAATGTATTTCTCTATTATGCGCAGTATATGTATGAGGCGAGGATGCGATACTAGGTCACTGTTCACACTCTTCTATAGAATAGTGTACCTCAAACAGCGACACTGAACTCGCCTTTAAACCAAACTCCTCTAGAAAACTGCAAGTCAAATATATTCAGTTTTTCCACCTGCTTATGTCGCGCCATCTGTCCACCACCCAGCTATCTAGACCATTGTTCTCCAACCTGTGGCAGGACTACAATCCCCAGCTGTCAGGGAATGCTGGGTGTTGGAGAGCCAGAGGTTGGGGTACACTGTACGAGATCTGTAGTCACAGCTCCACCTCTGTATGCGGAAGGTCTGGTGCAAGACATCCATCTGGCGTCAGTAGTCCGGCAGGGAAGAGCTGCATCCCAAGCTTCTCCATCAATACTGATTCTATAAATGACAGGAGGAGCGCAGGATCACAGCTTGTGTGTAGTATACATATATCCCTCTGTGCAGTAGCAAAGCACCGGAGGGAAACGCATCTCTGAACTGATCCCATTGTTTTCAATTGGACAGTTCGGATGATGCGTTCTCACATTAATGCCGCCGGACCGTCGGATTGACCGCACGTCAGAACGCAGCTTGCAGCGTTTTTTTTACGTGCGGTCAGCTCCCTCATCCGGCAGCGAATCCATTAAAGTCTATGGATCGCCGGAGGCATGCCGTGTACAAACCCATGCAGTATGCATCCTCCGGCGATCCACACAGAGCTATCCCTGTCCCTGCCCCCCATTACCCTTGTGACCCTGGCCCTGCAACAGTGTTGCCCCCCAGCTCCTCTATACAGGGGCAGAACCATTTAGGACAGGGGTATGAAACCTTGCCTCTCCAGAGGTTGCAAAATTTACAACTCTCATCATGTCTGGGATATCCAGGCATGATGGGAGATATAATTTTGCAACAGCTGGAGAGGCAAGGTTTCATACCCCTGCTACAGGAGATGTCCCTATGTCCCGCTGCTCACAGTAGAGGACTCCCACATAAAGGTTGTAAACCATATTATATCTCCCTGTGTATTGGAAAAAAACTGATGACAACTAGAATAAACTTATGGCAACTGATGTTTGTGTGAAAAATGGCATCAAGATTGCTGGTGAGATCATAGCTTCCACCGACTGGATGTGACTTATTTCATGAATGACAACTACACAGCTAGTGTATACAGTATAGCAGCTCTGCAACACAAAACAGGGACAGAAAGAGAAAATATAAACCGACAGGTTATATGCAAAAGTAATGATTTAATGACTATAAGCAAGACAAAGCAATAGATTTGTGCTTCTTCTGCAGACTGGAGACAATGAAAGGATCCACCACGTGGGTTGTTTTTTTTTTTTTTTTTTTGTGTGTGTGTGTTTTTTTTCCACAACAAACATTAAACATTTGTAAAAGAATAAACGTGAACAGGCAAAATAAAAACAAAGGTCAAATGGCTGAGTGTGGGGAAAGGGGCAGCAATTCCTGCTCTCTTCTTGCCCTTTCCAAGTACACAGATACTTGTTCCAGCTTCATGCATGGGGCAGATGGACATCGGGAACATCACCATTGTCCCCACCAATAAAATAAATGCAGTACCATTAATGCATGGCTTTAGAGGCAGAAATAATTCCTCTTTGCTTTCCACCAGCATACCCCAACCTGTGGCTAAACTAACTCCCAGCATGACATGCATGATGGTAGTAGTAGTAGTAGTAGTTTTACAACAGCTGGAGAGCCACAGGTTGGGGAAGTCTTTACAGGGACTTTATGTCCTGTGCTATAGGCACCGGGATAACTAATGTTTTCACAATCATTTCTGAGTGCATGAAACACAAAATCTTCATTTATAGTATTTATAAATATATCATACAATACTGTCTTCCTGTTATGTCATATATACCAATATGGCATTTTACAACCAGCATAATGCCAACTGATTCTTACAAAAGCGAATCACTTAAACAAGTCAGTAAAATAAACGGCAGTACCCGCTTTTTTAGACAAAAAGATCTGTGTAAAAAAAAAATGTAAGTTTGTCTAATGTTTTGATCGATTCTGTGCAGGAACAGATGGGACACTTTGATGCCAGATGAATGAATAAAAGTAAAGCCTCTCATTCTGGTAGCAAACAGGTCTTTACAGTAATGCCAAAATAGAGACCTGGGAACCATGAAAGCTAAGGACATTATTCTTCACTATTCACAGTGAAATGGCTACATAAAAAGGAGTCTATGTAGTTTCCTTTGGGTAGGATGATAAAGCACTTGGATTGGAGGAGATGACAGTGCGCTCTAAAATAGTCCACAAAACACCATTAAAACAAGATAGATTGTGGTTTGTCCAAAGAGAAGAATATATCCAAGGTCACACCAATTCCAAGAAGATGGACACAAGGCTGGAGCCGTCCTTTCCATACATCCAAAGGGGTATAATAATCCTCAGAACCAAAGGAGCTTAATCCAGACTAGTCCAATGCAGAACCGACCTCCCATGAGTCCAATAGCCACATATATATATATCCCATACGGTCATATGCATTCCCAGATCAATAGTTATATCCATCCACATTGCGTTTTTTTCCAGCAAATCTCCATTTACTTCCATACTGTATATCCGGTTATAGAATATGAGCAATTCACACTGTCAGTCTTTACCTCCAACAAATTTCCAGGTAGAAAAACAAAAGAAATCACTGCCAACTCTGGCAAATGCCATTTTGGAGTTTTCAACTACAAATGAAGCAATTTTGGACATAGTCACATGTATTAGCATCTACAAAGCTTGTAATGGCATGAAGAGGTTCAGAGATCAGGGTGCTTGTCTCTTTTGGTAACTTCAGTCCTCTGTTCATCCAGAAGAAGTAGCCACTGATCCATTCAGTGACATTTTCCGTGCCCGATTGGCGAAAGGATTCTGGTGGTTGTTGCTAGGAGTGGAGCTGGCCCCATTCATGGTGGTGGAGATGTGAGGGAACTGTGGATGTGGGGACTGGATCGGGGTGTTGGGGCTTGGCAAGCAGGAGGAGGTGGAGGGGACCCCACCTGCTGGACTTCTTGCTTTGTCACTACCAGAGTCACTTTCCAGGTCTCCACTCATGTTATTCACTCTGTCAGTAGGGTGGCTGATTTTCATTCTCTTACAGGTGGGTCTTACTCTGTACTTTAAAGGAAGTGGCCCATTCTGTGGAGAGAAAACAGGAATCAGCACGGTCCATTGATATTTACAGGCCCACCTGAAAGAAGAGCAGCGTTTTATCAGATGCTTACCCGTCTCCAAGTGTATATATAAGCGATGTCCATTAAGGTGTAATAGTCTTTTAAGGGTTCCTCTTCATACATGACATCGATCTAAGAGAAACAGAGAATACTAATAAATGATCACTTTCTTTACCTTTTGTGTATTGGTGAAAGAATTTACCAATCTCGGCTGATTATAAAGCAGATTAGATAGCAAGGACTGTGTCATGGTGTAAAGCAAAGGGGGTCATTACCTGAAAGGTACTGGGTATATCCATTTTGCTTCTAAGAAACTTCCGTAGATGCATCACTGTCATGGCTGCCGGACATCGCAGGTACCTCTTATCGTTAGTCTGGGAGGAGAAAGTATAGATGAGGAATAGGCATAGGGATTCATCCACATATCACCAGCATTTGTTTCACCCCTCCCCTCCCTACTCATTTACGACCTAATTATTGTATTGTCTCCAGGAATGTATTTTCCATTGTTCCCTAACCTGTGGCCAAACTACAACTCCCACCATGTCCGGGCAGGCCGAAGGCTGAGAAAGACAGACACATATACACTTAAGAACATTACCTCTTCCTTTGATTTCTCCTTTTCCCGACTTCCTTTACGGTCGATCCTATAAAAAGACACAGGATGATGATGTTCTATGACAGGGTGTATGTGAAACCTTTTGAAGTGATTTGAGTCTTTCCAGTGGACCTACCTGTTCTGATCGAAGAACTCAATGGATAAACTGATAATCTCATCGTCTGTGATGATTCTCTTGTCCTCATCTGCAACCTCTCCCCTGTCTTCATTAGAACCATTTGTCACTACAGGGGAAATTATATATATATATATGTAGCTAAAAGCATTGCTTGGAGGGTAAAGCAGAAACAGATTGAAAGACGACAAAAGTCCATCAGGTTCAACCTAGAGAAACCCTACTGTGTTGATCCAGAAGCAATAACTGTGCAACTAGACAGCTACTGAGAAGAAAACAGGCTCCAAACATGAAACCGATATGAAACTAGTACAGAACAGAAATAAGCATTTAAGAGACTTCATGGATGAATAGAAATCATGGGTGGATTCTTACCATCTGCAGAAGGATGATCTGCATAAAAGTCTCTTCTTCGTTTCATTTCATCTGCAAGAGACACAGGTGTTTAGGGCTTGTCAGTGTGTTTTGCATAGTTATTACATAAGCACCTAGATTGTACCTTGGTGACCTTCCTACTGTTTGCATTTTTTTGTCTTTTGTTTTACAAAATGAAAAGCATTGTATAAGAATAATCAATACTTTATACGTACTCTTAAAAAGTCCTGGCACCAGCTTGTACACGATATCTTGAAGGGTTTTGTCGGCCCTGGAAAAGGGAAAACTTTCTAAATATCTGGACACAGGACATGCCACTTCTTTACAGAAGGACTTTGACCATCCCTGGATAAAGGTTTGCACATAATGTCCCTACCACTCACGCAGTTCAATGCAATGCAAGGTAGACAATGGACTCAAGTACTATAACCTACCTTATATTCAGTAAGGGTCTGGTCTTGTGCACTTGGACATCACAGATAGGACAATATTTGCTTGTTTCCAGATAACGCACGATGCACGTTTTACAGACTGTGGGCAATAAAATGAGAAAAAAAGAGCTTTTTTTTTATATATGAACCGAAAAAATACAAGAAAGTCACTGCAGGATTAGCACTTGCAATGTAGATGATTTGTCTATATAAAACCAAGAGTCAAATCCTAGATAGTCTATTACTTTTTCAGGCAACAAGTCCACATTAACCAGAAGTCTGTTAGGAGATGGCGCTTACGCGTTTGGAACAAAGAATTAAACTCGTTTGCACATTTATTCCAGGAAATGATAATTTACCGCAAATATGAGCAGGGTAGCTACTTACAGGAATGAAGACACTCAATGATAGTTGTGGCATCTATGAAGTATCCACCACAGAGGACACACATCAGGTGAGGGTTGAGCTCGGTAATTTTAATCCTGGTTGTCCGATGCATGGTGACAGAAGAAGACGGCCAATCTCCCTGCAAGGAACACAGTCGATAAGTCACAGATGGCAAATCCAGCCAGTATCTAAACCACTGGTGGATCAGTGAGTGAGACTGCTTTAGGAAAGCTAGGTGTCATGATGGACTACGATGGCTGTGACTGGAGGAGAGGAGGAGTATTTAAAAAAACGCAGTGAATGAGCATAAATCATAGAAAAAAACTGCATAAATCCACAAAGATACAAGTGCAAAATCCGACAGAACAAACTAGACAGCCTGTCTGACAATGATGGGTGAGCGACAGGTCTCCATCTATGCACGATGCGATCTATTAGCAAGCGGGGAACAAGATGATGGTTCACCACAGAAGCAGATTATATATATATATATATATATATATATATATATATATATATATATATATATATATATATATATATATACTTAAAGGAACTCTCCACCATGGAAGAAGCAGGAATCTGGGGCTGCCAACCAGGAAGACAGACTATTTTATTGATGAAAGAAGCACATTGCCGTGCGCTGGTGCCCAAGCTGCAATCCTCCCGTTACTATAGCAACCTACACTTACACTTGGCATCCTGCCACCGCCTGGAGATGGGGAGGAGACCCAGCAGTGGAGTTACACGAGGTGCTGGGGGAGCAACTAACCTGAAGGGGCTATGGGTACCATAACTCCTAGGCACCCGGTCAGCTGTAGACAGGGCATGGATACTATATACATACTGGGTTTACATTGCCAATGGCTTTACCGTAGAGACTTGTGGACTTATAGATCCACGTGTGCAATATACTAGTGATCAGAAATCACAAGAACCAATTGTACACAAGTGTCCTAAATCGATAGTCTGGTCAGGAAGGGTAACTTGATTATCATTTGAGAACCCGGACCTATAGAATCGAATGTGCTTGGAAACAACATGCAGAGGAAGAGCCAGTGTATACCCAGAGAATAAGCACTGGCTGATCCGGGGCTCCTACAGCAAACAGGGCTTCCCCTTCTAGGAACATACGGAGAATCTAGAAAAACAAATACAGTGCAGCGATCTCAAGTGCAAGAGGCGGGGGAGGTGAACACAAGAGGGGAAGGAGGAGGAAGGAGAGCTGGACAGGAGGAAAAGAGAGAGGGAGAGAGCAGAGAAACCGAGAGGCGCCCAGCGCAGAACAGGGAAGAGACAAAGAGCTGAGAGGGAGGGAAGGAAGGCGAGAAATCCCACCAAGTGCCGGGGTCACACACAAGCCTCCACCCTGAGCATAGCCGGGGCTGGACGGATGGGCTCCTACTCAGCCCTATGGGCACAACTGCCAACATCCAGCTTGTTCATGAAATCTGCGCATTGTCCATATTCCAATGATACATCACTGAAAAAGTTGCGACTAGTATATCCATACCCTATAAATAACCGATAATTGCTCAGTGCCCAGTCACACTGAAAACAAGGACCGTCCACTGTAAACTCCGGGTGGGGGCGGGGGGAGCAGCAAATTTACTTCTGATCGAATGTATTGACAGGCAGCACAAGCGCAGGGAGTCGGGCTGTGGTTATTGATAGCCCAACAGAAGTAGGGAACATTCATAATGCTGCAATAACACCTAAGTGGTCACTTATAGAATGCAGGGCTGCTTCCGTCAATTTGGATGGTGCTTGGGGAGAAGACGTCCGACATATATAAAAAGGACGCTAAAACCTATGCAAAGTGTGAACAAGAACAGTACTATGCAAAGTCTTGGAGAAATTCAAAGAATCAAAGCAACACACGACTTCCTCGCACCTTTATGACAGCAATTCTACCCAAGTCACCTGTGCAATATGTGAGCACATGTACACACACACACACACACACACACACAGACACACACACACACACACACACACACCATTACTGGAGGACTGTGTCAGCCTGATGATGAAGTGTCACAGCCCTTTATAACCTTCTCATGGAAATGAAGAAGGAAGGAACGTGTCCAATTTTCGGCAGCTCTATAGGTAACAAGTATGTGTTCAGTCAATAGAAGGATGCCTTGTCACATCACTTCTTCCACTTTAAATATGAACATATACATATAACCGCAAATTGGACATATGTTGGGATGGCGACCAGTTAATTCTGCAGAAGACAAACAGCAGCCACCAAACCTATTCAGTCAGGGGCAACTTTTCCTCTTTTCTGCAAGACTGCAATTATTTCACCCACAGCCAATGTAGGATCAGACAAAATCCTAAAACTCCTAGAACCTTACATCATACACAGTCAAGACACTACAAGTAATCCAAGCTCCTCTTGTAAATGGCAACTCCAGACACTCATCTGCTATTAATGCGACTCTGCAGGTTATGAACGTTCAGACTTTAGTAGATCCAGACAGTTTGATAATATATATATCATATAGTATTTATCTGTATCACACATCGACACATGACATCTCCATCAAGTGTCAGGTTTAACCTCCAGATGAGTATACACGCAATACAGAAACTAAAGCAGCAGCAATGAATATGAATATATATATATATATATATATATTCTCCCAGGATCCACCCAGGCACTGATATATACAGAAATTAATGGTGTTAGGGGCCTGCTTATTATAGGCTCAAAAAAAGTAGTGATATTCTACAGTAACCTGTTGAAAATCCAAAGTGATAAAGTGCAGGAAGGTGTGCAGCCTATATCCTAAAGCCAATACAGCTGCTGCCACCCAAGGCTGGAAATGGCTAGACAAGTTTACTATCCCAGGGTCTATATACACTTAAGCCAATATATAATACTCTCTGATCATAAATCTACAGCCAGCATGGGTTGTAACCATTCATTTCCAATGGTAGATAAGTCCAAGCCAAAGCATGAACAGACCCCAGCAACACCCGACAAATGCGCTTGATACCATGCAGAAACTGTATTATATAACCTCATAGAGAGTGAAGAACTCCAGCACTTCTGTCACTTGGGTTGTTACTTTCTGGACCAAGATACAAGGTGAATTCTGCATTTCGGATTTTAGTTCAGCCCAGAAAATATGACTTGTACAGTTTTTCTATGGCGAGTTAGAGAGAAATCCAGTATTATAGGGAAGGCCAGCAAAGCTTCCCTGCCAAAGCATGGACAGCACATAACAACTGTATACACAACAATATATCGCCATATCATCTCATAGTAGTGATTGCCATACATAGACACACATAGAAAATGCAAATCTATACATACATTCAATAACCAGAGCACATGACAAGCTGAGAGCATACTGACTGCCATTGCAACCTGTTCTCACCAATGGTGCCTGCTTCTCCTCTCCTCCAGCCATGTCCAGATGAGAGCACAGTCAGGGTGGACAGGACCTCCTAGGCTGGGGGAATGGGGTGCAGGGTGAGAGGTATGACATGAATTATAAGGGGTGGGGGCATGCTGACATGGGGTAGGAGGAGAGGGGGCATGTCTATGTACAGAGGTTAGGAGAGAGAACACCACGACTCAGATTGGGCAGCACATGAGCAATCAGAAGATGGCACCTCTGCTCTCACGTGTTCCCCTCTGCCCACCCCCACCCCCCAAACACCCTCTGCTCCCCCAACTACCTGTGTATACCCCCTTTACCGAATTCCAACGTTCGCACCCCACCCCCATCACTCCCCCTCCTCTTTATTTACGTATAACCAGACAAACACCCACTCTCCCCCCGCCACCAGCCCAGATACCAACCCCCCACCGAGGAGGGCGCCCAGCGCGCCCCGTGCACCTACCGTGAGCTTCTCTTCGGGGAGGCTGCTGTAGCTGGGGGGTCCGGGGACAATGCGGTGTCCGGGGGGGCGCTCAGCGGATGAGCAGCAGCCCAGGGGCGGCCATCTTGAGCTGATCTGCAGACGCTGTCAGTGCAGGGACTGCGTTCATCCCCCCCCCACTTCTCCAGCCAAAGCCAAACCGAGGGTGGGAGGTCCCCCGATACCTCTCCGGCTTCCTGTGCTGTGCAGCCGTGCAACCTTGCAGGAGCTGCCGCCTCTTGTCGCCGGATCCGGGCAGATTACACCATGTTGAGCGCTTTGTCCTGGCCGCCTGCCTGTGTGCACGGTGCTCCCTCTTCTCCCGGTGCACAGCCTGGCCCTGCAGCTATTCTTCCTCCCCCAGCACGGAGCCCCGACCTCACAGCGCCGCTCTCCCGACACTCTCTCTCTCTCCCTGACTGCCCGGACTCTCCGCTCGCTGGAGCCTCACACTGCAAACTGACACCGTCCCCAAAATGGCTCAGAGTCCGCCCGCCCCGCAACGTCACGTGGTCTCATTCCTTAAGGGCGGCCTGGGAATTGGTGTACACACTGTGCACACTCACATCATCTACACACTCACTGCTGTGTGCACACTCCATCACACGCGCACTGTATGTATGTATGCACTGCCATGGGCACACTCATACTCCTCAGCATGCACACACTGCACTCTGTACACACACACACACACACGTTTTCATTTCGCATTACGGGTTAACTAAAGGAGAGTTTGTTCCTATGATCTACTAATCTATCTATATCATATCTATCTATCTATCTATCTATCTATATCCTATCTATCTATCTATCTATCTATCTATCTATCTATCTATCTATATCCTATCTATCTATCTATCTATCCATCTACAGTATATCCTACAGATCTATTACATGTCTATCTACAGTATAAGCTATCTATCTATCTATCAATCAATCAATCAATCATCTATCTCCTATCTATAGTATATCCTATGGATCTATCTCATATCCATCTACAGTATATCCTTTCTATAGATATCCTTTATCTATCTCATATCTGTGTCTATCTTCATTATCTATCTATCTCCTATCTATCTATCTATCTATCTATCTATCTATCTATCTATCTATCTATCTCCTATCTATCTATCTATCTTTTATCTATCTATCTATCTATCTATCTATCTCCTATCTATCTATCTCCTATCTATCTATCTATCTATCTATCTATCTATCTCCTATCTATCTATCTATCTATCTATCTATCTATCTATCTATCTATCTTTTATCTGTTATGTTTTAGCTATAACCATAAATGATTATTAAGAAACAATGTACATCACGTAAAATGAGAAATCGGTCGTGTATGACTCCAAGCTCCCGAGTGGAAAGTATAAGGGCTGGGGAGGATATTGGAGGGATTCCTAGTGGGTGGCGGTGACGATTATAGCCGAGTGGATTTATTCGATTTCACTACACAAAAGAGACAGATCTATATACCAGAGAGACGTCACAAGTCTGGGGATACGGGGAAAGAAGGAGATCTACATATACAGAGAGAACAGAGCTGGCTTTGTTTAGTGCTGGGGGCAGCCATGTCGCGATAATATAATAGGCGCACACGCATGCAGTCACGACACAGCAGAGGCAATGCAGCCATGTGCAGTGTATATAGCTATATAGACGGAGGAGACATATATCCAGCGAGGTCTCCACTATGACATCCTGGAGGGGGAATACTGGGCACAACGACATAACCAATGGGTATTCACAATACAGGCGTGTGTACATACAGCGGTACCGGAGGCGGGGAAGGATAGACTGCGCTGATTAATCGGCGGTATTAGCGATTACTATACGGGAATTACCGACAGCGCTGTAGTCACAGTGCGATTACCGGACACCGACAGAGAGATCTAACCAGATATATACGCGTATTCGCCGGTGGATGTATACCTACAATGCTAGAGATAGAAGGAGAGTGTACACATAGCGATATGCCCACAGTATATTACAAATATACATCCATATCGATACACATTCACCCATATTCACCTCCCCTGGTTAAACTAATGGACATATGTTTTTTTTTATTTATTTATTTATGCCCTATCTACTTATCCATATAGATATGATTTTAGTGTACTGACTAAAGTAATAAAACATATACCCGGCGTATAGATACTGTATATGCTGTACTAGATACCTACAGTGTATTAGGAAGAATAGTAATAGTGGATATACATTACAGCATAACCAGACACATACAAATACACACAGGTTTATAGCACTGGAATAGCAGATATTACTATCGTGAACCAAGGTACAAGCAATGTCTACTAATAGGGGACCTAACTGTATACATTTTATACAGTCCCCTCTATAATAGTGCAAGGACTATATGTATTCATATAGAACTGCACGGTGTATGTAAATAAGGGTAAAAAACTAGACGTTTACATACATGCGACCAACAAGGGTTAATAACTAGACGGACACATATGTGTAGCTAGATGTAGACATATATATGTGACCAACAAGGGTTAATATCTAGACGTGTACATATATACAAACAAGGGTTAATATCTAGACGTGTACATATATACAAACAAGGGTTAATATCTAGACGTGTACATATATACAAACAAGGGTTAATATCTAGACGTGTACATATATACAAACAAGGGGTATATCTAGACGTGTACATATATACAAACAAGGGGTATATCTAGACGTGTACATATATACAAACAAGGGGTATATCTAGACGTGTACATATATACAAACAAGGGGTATATCTAGACCTTTACATGTATGTTACAATCTAGACACAGGCAGACCGTACAGAGTATAAAGAGACTAGCCGTATACCCCCGTGTAGCTATAGATATATACCGGTAGTGTCTGCACTAAGTACAGAGGCGTCTTCCTATAGCCACAGTGCACTCTCTGCTGTCTACACTGTACACACTACAGAGATACCATACAGTGTACTGGGAACTAAACTTATGGTACTACTAGTGCACTCGATGTCCCATCAAACATAACTATTTTGCCCTTATAAAGTAGCTGACTTCGACAAGCACTACTATCGGTAATAACTATAAGGACCGGGAGCTGACAGCAACGCCGTTACATCCGTGCACCGACTAGAGGTGTAGCTTCATATAACCATGGAGAAGAAGCAGAGGAGTCATTGATCTCAGGAGCCGGGTGCCTTCTTGTCACGATATCACACCCCACGACACCATGTGAGAAGCTGCCGATGTCATTCCCTTTGAGGACATTGTGTGTGCACTGCCATGATAACACAGCTATCTACCTAGAGGTTAGGTGTATAGTATATATAGTTCTATATATAGAGGAGGAGAACTAGAAGAGAGCAGATCTATACATGTCTATATGCTGGAGTGATAGTAGGTTCAGCAGTGCTACATAGCCCTAGACTACTCATTCTCATCGCCAATTATGTGCTAACCTATAGGTTTCCCACATATACATACACAGAGGACCGTACAGACGAACCCCTCACTCATATTCATATATCCCTTTAGTTCAGTTGGCTCCATGACAGGACACACGATTTATGCACCAGCAACCAGGGAATTCTTCTACTGGATCCTAGATCTCTGTACACACACAGTGCTGGGATCTCCGGCTTCTTCTGCCTGGGGTGGTCGCTGGTGGTCTGTGACCCCCAGAACAAAGCGCCGCCCGTTCCGGGCACAGGCAGGAATGTGTGCCCGACAGTGGGGGGAGTATCGTGGATTAGAGAGCAGCATGAAGGGGCATTGTACAAGCCTTGGAAACTCTATTGTTCTATACATATTTCTCACTTTTTTTTTCTAGCAGGACAGAACCAACAAAGCTGAACTTGTAGATATGGTTCAATCTATACAGTAATAAATAGCAGTATAGTGTAGTCACAGGCATATATGCAAGATGAATCTTTCATGTTCATATGATATTTGTGTTGGTTCCCAGTATTATACTATGTATTCCTCTCACTTGTTTCTATCATTTCGGTATATTCTTCGGAAAAATTATATATATTTTTTTAAAACAAAAATATAAACATTTTATTTATTTATGTAGACATGCAGATGTAGGCTCTTCATAGTGGATACCCTAGAGAGTAGCCCCCTTACCATATAGTATATGCCTGATGGATCTGGGCTCCACCACAAGAGCTAGCAGATTTATATGGCACCAATAACAACTGCACAAAGGACACATAAAATAAACCACAAAATCTGGTTTCACCATAATATTTATTTAGTGCTGACAAATGACACACACTTTATAGGGGTTTGGTAATTCCTTTAGGAGAGGGGGTTGGGTCGGTCATGTCCTGGGAGTAAAGTATAGGAAATTGTATTTGTCAGAGACTGGGGTTAGTAGACAGGGTTTAATGTTAGTATTCAGAATGTGACGTCACTGGAGTACGTCATACACAGACTCTCATGGAATGTAACAATAGTCTATAGGTAAACTGCATTCATTTCTTCTTCTGTCCTCACATCTGCGATGTCCTCTCCAAACTTTTAGCAGCGTCTTTAAGTTTTCCAACTAAATCCTAAAAACAGGAAAAATAGAGCATTATATAATGGAGAGAAATATCTATACACGTGACTGGCAACAGCTACATCATAGAAGGGGGATCAGTTTTTATTAAAGCCAGAAAGTGGAGTTTTCCTTTCTGGTAGATCCACTTATGGCTTTGGTTAAAAAAAAAAATACAACTCATAATAAATAAAAAGTTGTGTGTGGAAACTACCCATAATCTCTTGCACTAAGCCTAAGGCTGGGGTCACACAAAGCATTTATTGGAAAAACGCTGCAGTTTCTGTGTCAGTTTTTAGAGCCAAAGCCAGATGTGAATTCAGAAGGAAGGAGGAGCACAAGAGGAAGTTCTTTCCAGTCGGATCCGCTGCAGAAAACTACATCAAAAACTGCAGTGGCGGAAAAGAAACGCAGCACACCCAGCCTAGGGCGTTTGTACACGTATTGTTTTGCTGCAGTTGTTGAAGGCAGATAAATATCAGATCAGATTATAGAATATTATGAAAAATAGAAAAATAATTCAAAAATCTTTTTTTTATCCAGTCCTTAAAAAACAGCAACAAAATGCGATGTAAAGGCGCTCTGTGGCTGTGTTCACACATACAGTCCAGGATGCAGTTTTATGGGACAAACACAGCAATGAACTCCAAAGAGGGTAGAACTATGTAGTTTTGAATCCACTCCTGGCGTTGACTAGAAAAAAACGCAGTAAAAACAAACAAACACCACATGTGAATCGACCAATGTATAAACCGATGTTGAAAGAGTTCAGCGTCAAAGTCATAATACTGTACATCCTTCTACACTATAGCAGCAACAGCAAACATACCAAACCTTATACAGATCTATTTAATCTCCAAGCTGTTGCAAAACTACAACTCCTAGCATGCCCTGCCTGGGAATTGTAGTTTTGCAACAGCTTGGGGATGAAAGAGTGTGAAGAGATCATGCAAAGCTTTACCGATATCTGGTCAATGCACGTGGAAAACAGTAGCTTTATCCTGACAGTAGATAGAGAGATAGATAGATAGATAGATAAGAAAATGGTGGATGGACGGCACTGTGCTGGCTTGAAGTCAAAATAGCTTAAAGCTGGAGAAAGACTCATGTTAGAGTCGAAACGTCGCTACTTGTGATTGGGTGAATAAATCTTCACTATACACTACTGGAGTGCCGTCCTCGTGTTCCATTTTTGTTAGATAGATAGATAGATAGATAGGTGACTAGAGATAACTTGAAAAGGCCAGAAGTTACACAGACAACTATGCAGTCCAGCTACATGTTTCTGCAGCATACACTGACATGTAATGTAATCAATCAAATAACATGTATTCTATCACCTGTAGACACCGCTGACATCCCTGGCCCTGCTTATAGCTGTATACATTGCTTCAATAAATACATCACAGTCCCTGACAACCACCAAACACTCATACATAACCTGGTATTTAAGGAATCTTATCAAGTGCACAGAGACTACAGACATGTATCTGATAAACTCATTCATAGCTATAATTATCAGCTTTATATTTGTAGCTGGATTATATTAGTATCCACGAAGATACTCTCATAGATAGATAGATAGATAGATAGATAGATAGGAGATAGATAGATAGGAGATAGATAGATAGATAGATAGATAGATAGATAGATAGATAGATAGGAGATAGATAGATAGGAGATAGATAGATAGGAGATAGATAGATAGATAGATAGATAGATAGATAGATAGATAGATAGGAGATAGATAATAGATAGATAGATAGATAGATAGACAGACAGATAGATAGGAGATAGATAGATAGATAGATAGATAGATAGATAGATAGATACATGATAGATAGGAGATAGATAGATAGATAGATAGATAGGAGATAGATAGATAGATAGATAGATAGATAGATAGATAGATAGATAGATACCTGCAGTTGCTCCATTGAGCAATTAAAACTAAGGTCCTGGGCCAGGCTTGCATCTGGAGACTATAAAACACAGAGTATTAGAAAGCATGTTGGGGATCGGCCATGATATACCATCAAACAAGATTTCTCTTTACCTCTAAATTTAATTTCACCAAGTAGGAAGGTCGGTAGGTTTTATACAACTGGTTGGTCTATGGAAAAGAACAACTCTCTTAGCTACAAGATTAAAATGCACATACAAGATAGCATATACTTATAGATATGATGCAATCACCTTTATTTCATAGGCAAGACGCCAGGACACATCAGACACATGTGGGGGGGCTCTGCCAATGCTGAGTATAAGAATAGTCACAGGTTAGAACAATAGCTGTGGTAAGGCTAGTCTATGGGATGCCTGGGTTTGTTCGAAAAAGAGAAAACACTCACTTTTCTAGCAGAATCTCTAGTGACTCTCTGTGTTTCTGGAAAATAGCAGACTTATTATTAACACATAAATGTATTAGAAACATGACATGAAGCCACATAAATAAATAAGAACCTGGTATTCTGTCCAGAAGTGCTCGCTCCTCTCTTTATCAAATTTGCTGTCCTCCAGGAAGGAGCTGTTGGGAGAGGAGCAATGAGAGGACATACAGAATGAAGAGACCATCTTATCCCCCCATATGCAGGTTATAGATACCTGAGAGCTGCTCTATCTACATTGTTCCTCACTGCTTCCAGTATACAGGTGGTGGCTGCAGCCTGACACTCTTTTATGTGACATGGGGGGATGTGCTGAAACACTGTCTCATCTAGATCAAACACAAACATATAGGATGGTCATCAATAGACAGCAAGGATCTTTAATATAGAAATAGAAGGGTCCATTTACACAGAAAGATTATCTGATAGATTATCTGACAAAGATTTGAAGCCAAAGCCAGGAAGACTATAAACAAACAGAGATCAGGTCATTAAGGAAAGATTTTCAAATCCATTCCTGGCTTTGGCTTCAGATTTTTGGCAGATAATCTGTCAGATAATAAATGGACCCGAAGTCTCATCAATTCAAATGTACAGTATATCTCTGATAAATGAAGGAATGTTATGCTAAAGGAAACAAGGGCTCTCCCAGGTGCAGGGTGTGTGGCAGTGTATATCCAGCTAGGTGCAGGGTGTGTGGCAGTGTATATCCAGCTAGGTGCAGGGTGTGTGGCAGTGTATATCCAGCTAGGTGCAGGGTGTGTGGCAGTGTATATCCAGCTAGGTGCAGGGTGTGTGGCAGTGTATATCCAGCTAGGTGCAGGGTGTGTGGCAGTGTATATCCAGCTAGGTGCAGGGTGTGTGGCAGTGTATATCCAGCTAGGTGCAGGGTGTGTGGCAGTGTATATACAGCTAGGTGGAGGGTCTGTGGCAGTGTATATACAGCTAGGTGCAGGGTGTGTGGCAGTGTATATACAGCTAGGTGGAGGGTCTGTGGCAGTGTATATACAGCTAGGTGGAGGGTCTGTGGCAGTGTATATACAGCTAGGTGCAGGGTGTGTGGCAGTGTATATACAGCTAGGTGCAGGGTGTGTGGCAGTGTATATACAGCTAGGTGCAGGGTGTGTGGCAGTGTATATACAGCTAGGTGGAGGGGGTGTGGCAGTGTATATACAGCTAGGTGGAGGGTCTGTGGCAGTGTATATACAGCTAGGTGGAGGGTGTGTGGCAGTGTATATACAGCTAGGCGGAGGGTCTGTGGCAGTGTATATACAGCTAGGTGGAGGGTCTGTGGCAGTGTATATACAGCTAGGTGCAGGGTGTGTGGCAGTGTATATCCAGCTAGGTGGAGGGTCTGTGGCAGTGTATATACAGCTAGGTGCAGGGTGTGTGGCAGTGTATATACAGCTAGGTGCAGGGTGTGTTGCAGTGTATATACAGCTAGGTGCAGGGTGTGTTGCAGTGTATATACAGCTAGGTGGAGGGTCTGTGGCAGTGTATATACAGCTAGGTGGAGGGTCTGTGGCAGTGTATATACAGCTAGGTGGAGGGTCTGTGGCAGTGTATATACAGCTAGGTGGAGGGTGTGTGGCAGTGTATATACAGCTAGGTGCAGGGTGTGTGGCAGTGTATATACAGCTAGGTGCAGGGTGTGTGGCAGTGTATATACAGCAGGCATACAGCTGTAGTCGCTGCCAGCACTAGAGATGGGGTGATATCTTTAATGCTGGTAAGTGAGCGCTTTCCCCGGGTGTCAGCGTTAATGAGAGGACATTACAGCAAGACCAACATCCCCACGAGGTGCACTTCCTGCACGCACACGCCCACAGCCGGTGACACACACATTTCCACTCGCGATCGCTGCTGTGTTAACTATTACCAAGTCAGATCTATTGCAGACTGCGTCTCCACGGTGATACACGTCATCTGTATACACTGACCGAGCTGACAGCACGTTATATACCGTGTCATAGTGACAGGTATACACAGTTATATGCATACATACTACCTATACACATACACGCAGGCAAATGTATATTACATTTCTCTACAAACTGCTGTGTCTGCCAATATCAACCTATATCAGTCAGTGTGCTATGTATCTTCTATCTATCTATAAACTACTATCTGCCAGTTATTTATGTATAAACTGCTATGTATCTGCTACACATCTGTCTCATATGTATGTATGTGTATATGACACACGTGGAAAGAGAAAATAAACAGTGTATATATAAAATATATATCCCAATGTGCATTCATGTGTACTGAAATTTGTAGTTCAGACCATTGCACGACTAGAATTAGCACTGATTTTACAATTACAGCCATATCCTTAATATCATTGAATGATCTAATATATATATTAATGAGAGATTAGCAGGATCCTGCCCCAATTCAACTGGATCACACAGCCCACTCACAAAACTGTACATCTATTTTTAAATTGTAAAGAAGTGACCAATACATATGTGACATACATTTATTTATACACAATATACCAAAGACAAACATGCTCACAGGCAGCATGGATACAGAACAGAATATTCTTGTGTAAGCGGTGGCAGTTGTCATTTAGCTATAAATAACCAGAAAAAAACCATAATCTGGGTACAATCTTTAAATGACTACCAGGTTTTAGCAGTTTTTTATTTATTTATTTGGGGAACCAAGCAAAAGAACTGAGCATCTCAGCATACAGGACAGGGCCAAGAAAGAACATGAAGGAATTCATCCACCCCCTGCCACAACCTAGGGACTGCCAAGAAATCCAGCAGCACAGACAGGACCCCAACTCCTGCCCAGCACTGCACTATGGGAGCAAGGGGGAACACACTGAGAGCTGGGGAGGAAAGGAAATACACTGGGACTAGTGACATACACCTTACTATAGTATGAGGAGATTACATTAGCAATAACGTTATCAGTGCCATAAGGAACACATATCAATGTATAATAGACAGACATTCCTATTCCTAATAACCAGATGCCTTTTATAAAATCAATGAATAAAATGACAAACGTGTAAACGTCTATTGTTACTTGTAAATAACTAATACAAACCCGATGACAATTGGCTATGAAGCATGCCCATTTCCAACACTAGTATATCGGATTCTGGGGTGTATATATATATATATATATATATATATATATATATATATATATATATATATATATAGTCTTACTCTATGGACAAGGCTCACTGCTTCTTTCAATGAACTGGGAATGATATCCCACTTGTTATTCTATGATAGGTAATATGCTCTGTAATATAACCAGGACAGTGGGTGGGGTAGGTTTTATATAAACTACATGACTTACGTTTGTACTCAGAACCTTTCACCTAACCAAAAGGACTCACATTCAGGAGATAGAATCTATACATACATATAGCTATACACATAGATTGATGTATTCCATATTTACACATTCATTCTATAGTACAATTCTATACACATTTATACAGTCCATACATCCATTCTATACTACACATATGTGTATCTGTAGCATGTATAAGTTCTCTGCAGGACACATTTATCAATGTCAAACACAAAAACCTTTTGAATAATAATAAAAAAATATTAATATTTATTTGAGTCTATAGCCTTATGCACATACATGAGAAATTCTATATAACTAGGATTAGATTTTCACCAAGGTAATGGCTACTCATGTACACTAAAGAGTAACCATTATCTACCCAAAGTGCTAAATAACTGCAAGATATGGTAATGAATATACTAAGTACAAGCTCATGCTTCAGATCACAGGACAGCATGAAATATTGCCAACTATCTCCAAACACACAATAACTGAAAGTAAGAAAAAAATTTATATATATATATATATATATATATATATATATATATATATATATATATAGATAGATAGAGAGAGAAAGATAGTTATCATTATTGTTGACTAGGTCCTTCACTTCTTAAGTTTATCAGACTCTTGATCCAGTGTTCCAGTAATAGCAGCAATAATCATACACATTCACCTCAGTTACAGGAACCAAGGCAAAGGGTTCACATAATCAGACATTATTATTATTATTATTATTATTTTTTAATTTCCAGTAATCATTATAAACACTTTCCTTAATTAAAACACACAGACCCCAGTTCTAACATTTAGAGTAGAATTTATAGAAATAAGGCCTCCCTGTACAAGAGGTGCTGCTTCTCAGCTTTTAAGCAATAATATAAAATGGGCCTTTCTAATGGTGCGTTTACACAGACAGATTTATGAAGCCAAAGCCAGGAATAGATCTGAAAAGAGGAGAAATCAGTCGAAATCACTCTTTCCTTTATGACCTGTCCCCTGTTTATAGTCTGTTCCTGGTTTTGGCTTCAGAAATCTGTCAGATAAATCTGTCTGTGTAAATGCACCATAAGGTATAGTCACACATGGCAGATTAGTTGCACAAATTCTGTCCCATTCACTAAACCAACATCAAACCTCATTCAGCTGATTGCAAACCAATTATAATAATAGACAAAAAATCTGCCATTAGCAAATATACCCCTATACTTTAGCTTTATTTGCCTGTCATCCTACCAAAACAGAACTAAGTAAATGAAAGCTAACAAAAAAGCAGGGTAAAAGAGGAACAATTATCTATAGCAACCAGATCCCAACACTTATTTTTAGAGGCCATTGAAACATTACATCACAGTGTAAACTATTGTTATATATCAGTTATTATGGTTATGAATTCCCCCTAGTTATATAATCAGAGCTGCAAATACTTTCAAGAGAAACCAAAGTGAAAACTTCCACATTGGCCAACATTTATCCATCTGTATCTCAAACTGATGGCAACCAATCACAACTCAGCTTTTCTTTGTCAAAATGAGCTGCCATTAGTTGCTATCTCATTTTTGTCCAGATTGGTAATTGGTAAATGTGGGCCAAGACACACACACACACACACACACACACACACACACATTATTATATAGACCTTAGAAAAAACACTTTTTTATTTAGCAGATACCCTCTTTGGTGTTGTTTGATGCTTCTTATAACTAAAGTTTTGCATACCAGTAAACTATTTCCTGTATCCAATTATATTATAATTCTGTGATGTAGTTGATAGTTATAAAATATTTTATGCTGATACCCAAGGGCTCAGAGTGCTACTCCACCATGATGGTTATCTCAGGCTTCAACTGAGGCCTAGTATGGGGATCAACAAGATTGCATTATTAAAGAATGTATTTTTGTATAGTTTGAATGAAAACACAGAAAAGATTTGTTGTAGAAAATTCTGCAGCTGTTCTATTTATCAGCAATGTCCCAATTTAAGTGACTGGAACTGATGTTTAGTACCTGCTACAAACATGACATGTGTGAACTCATCCTTCTTTTTTAAATTCAAATTTTTTTAAAGGTAAAAAAAATATTTAAGTTAAATTGAATTTATCCTTTATACATCTCTCATTGCCCCATGTTTATTTCAGCATATAGAACATGCTTTAGGTATTACAAATATGGTTGGTGATTTTTTTTTTAATAGTTTAACATTATTTCGTAACTTTTTTGGGTGTGTCGGGGCAGTTTTCACATGTATGGGCACAATAAAAGGTGGCAAATATGCTTTACAGAAATATATATGAATTGTATTTGCACAAAAACAAATGCACATGCTGCAGAAACCACCTACAATCAGAAAAAATTCTGCAGGCATCTGCCACGTGTGGAAACACCGCAAAGTATACAATACTAAAATAACAATAAGGGCCTATAGTGGGACTACCAGTCACATGACAGCTCTGCCACTTCCTCTATTGCACACACTGGATGCCATTAAGGGGATCTAAGGGTCCATTTACATAGAAAGATTATCTGACAGATTATCTGATAAAGATTTGAAGCCAAAGCCAGGAATGGGTTTGAAAAGAGGAGAAATGTCAGGCTTTCCTTTATGACCTGATCTCTGTTTATAGTCTGTTTTCTGGCTTTGGCTTCAAATCTTTGGCAGATAATCTTTCTGTGTAAATGGACCCTTAGACTTGTAACAAATGGGTTTGCATGAATTTGGACAGGACTCTTCAGCATTCACTGCAGGTAAATTCTGGAGGAAAACAGTTTGTAACAGCATTAGGCTATGTTCCCACACAGTAAGGCTATATTCACACACTGTAGAAATTGAGTAAATGGCGGACATTTAATGGCAAATAATGGGCGTTATTTCAAAACAACGACCGCTGTTTTAAAATCTCAATAAATATTTGCCATTATATGGCGGCTATCCACTCAATTTCTACAGCGTGTGAACATAGGGTGAGATTTATCAAACATGGTGTAAAGTGAAACTGGCTTAGTTGCCCCTAGCAACCAATCAAATTCCACCTTTCATTTACCAGAGTCTGTAAGGAATGAAAGGTGGAATCTGATTGGTTGCTAGGGGCAACTGAGCCATTTTCACTTTACACCATGTTTGATAAATCTCCCCCATAGCCTTTCTGTGTTTTCAATCCACTTCTGGTTTTGGTTGCAAAATACTGAGCAAAAATACTGTATGTGAACATAGCCTTAGGCCGCTTTCAGATCAACATAATTTGGCCTAACTTTTTGGGTCTGTGGTGTGGCATTTTGGTCATTAATATGTGGCTGCATTATACTGCTCTGAAATGGCCTGATCTTGGCTAACACCGCAATGCATTTGGTATGCACAAGAAAATACACTCTGACTTGATTTTATTTATTTATTTTTAACAGGGAATGGAGGACAGACATATGTAACTTTATTGATATAAAGTTAAATATACAGTATATTAAGGAAGCATCTTACAACATTCCTGCTAAATGTAGAGACCACCACCACCAGGACCCATTTACAGGTAGTGATGGAAATGAAAAACAGACAGTGTTTTTTCATACAGGCCTCATCCCTTTATGAAAAAACAGGGATCTCCGTCCAGGTTCACACATAGGGCGAGATTTATCAAAGGGTGTAAAATATACACTGGTCTAAACCCACCCACAGCAACCAATCACAGATCAGCTTCCAGCTCTGATAAAATGTAATAAGAGCTGTGATTAGTTGATGCCGGCAGGTCACACCAGTGTCTTTTTGCTGTACACTCATAAATCTGGGCCTATAGTATTTTGTTAGTAGTTTTAGCCAACACAGACAAAAACTATTGGAAAGTCTTGGAGTTTTGGACCTAGTCCTGGTTTAAGCCAAATACACATGTGAAGCCAGCCTGATGGAAGGGTCGCACATACTGTATATACAGCAGATTCTATGTCTTGTTCAGCTATTTCTTTATAATGATTTACACAGTATAAACTCTGAAGCATATACATTATATGTTACGTTACCCTATATACCCTGATATGTTCACATGTTTGGCTCTGCGGCAGATCCACTGCAGAAAATGCGCAGATCTCATGTGTGAACAAACCCTTAGCAGCGGATTCACACACATTACAAACATGAACTTCTGGGCATTCTATAGTCGCACAAATATCTGCAACAAGATCTGATGCATGTGAATTCACCCTTAGGGTGCGTTCACACCTACAGGATCTGCAGCAGATTTGATGCTGTGTTCAGTTACTTAAATGAAATCTGCTGCAGAAAATCAGCTGCAGATCCTGTAGGTGTGAACGCACCCTTAGGGTATAAACCCACACACCGTATATGCAGCGTATTTACTGCTGCGATACGCAGCAAATACGCAGCAGATTAGATCTAAATAACTGAACACAGCATCAAATCTGCACCATCCAATCTGCTGCAGATCTGCTGCATATACGGTGTGTGGGTTTGTACCCTTAGGCTATGTTCACACAATGTCCAAAAAGGAAAACAGTGTCTGCTTTGTTTTAAAGAAGACCGGTTGTTGTATGATTTTAGTTCCCTTGAATTTAAACATTAAAGCCTATATAATAACGGACATCTTTTTCAAAAGACGTCCGTCATTTAATACACTGTGTGAAAAAGACGTCCGTTATTTAATAGACCAATGCAATTTTATTTTATTGAAGTAATGTAAAATGATGCTATAACGGACGTCTTTTTTAAATCAAAAAGTGGACTCCTTTTTCCTTTTTTTGACGTTGTGTGAACATAGCCTTATAGTTCGGTCTAGAAGCCTTACAAGTTCTAATGACAAGCCATTGAATCAGATCATCAGTGTTTTTTTTTTCTTTTAAATATATATATATATATATATATATATATATATATATATATTTAAAAAAAAAAAAAAATATATATATATATATATTTTAAAAATAAAAAATATATCTATCTATCTTGAACTCTCACAATTAAGATCTGTTTGTTATACCTTAGTATATATATATATTTATTTGCATCCATCTGGACTGACTCTTAGCTGAGAAGTAGATACAATTGTTAACTAACTAGCAAAACCTCCAGGTCTGATACACTGTAACAATGAGAGTATGTGGTCTGGTTGTCACCTCCATATGAAGTGTGTCACCCCAGACAGTCATAAAGCCTGTAAACAATCAGGGTCAGAGGTCACAGCAGCCCGGTACCTCTCCGGTGTGCTCACCTTCTGCGGGCACAATTCTTATTATTATTATTGTTCCCTTCTATCCGGACATCCAGTAATTAGTGCGGCGCCCGCAGCAGCCAATCAGCGCTCAGCGTTTATTTATAAACTACATTGTAACCAGCCGGTTGCTAGGGGTTACCGAGTGACAGTTACACAGCGGGAGGGTCGGTCCGTCTCTATTCGCCTGAGGTGCAGTACGGGCCGGGATCCCCTGTATTTTGCCGGCAGGCTCCGGTCCCTCCAGCTGCCACTAGGCCGGCCTGCCTGTCACACGTCGCCCGCTTCCTCCCGCCCCTGTGCCCGGTGTCTGCCGCCCAGCACCAAGAAGACGAACAAAAGCTTGTGGTAATGTGAGCTGCCCGGTGCCCGTGTCTGCCCGCACGGCTCATAGCGGGCACAAAGGCGGCGGCGGCGGCAGGCGGAGTCCCTGCCCCCCTTACCTAAGGCGGGATGTGCGGCCTGGTCCGGGCTCAGGCTCTGCAGGGCCGCCCGGAGCACAGCACCGAAAGCTTTACCGCTAAACTGGGCCGGATCCGCTAACCGGTACAGTCCCCTCAGCGACTCCTCCGACAGCTCCATTGTGATCGAGCGACCTTCCACCCCGCACCACGTGACCACACCAGCTGACAGCGGCTCACCCTCTCTGCCTGTGCTCACAGCGTTATTATACTGCCATGTGCTGCAGAGCGAAACTCCCAGCCCGGCCAAGTGCCCGACTGCTGGAGAGGAAGATGGAGCAGCCGGAGAAATACACAGCAACTTATTGGACGGCTGGGTCATTCTGGTACAATAGAGGGGGTTACATGTAAACTTACCACAAGTGTAAACAGGAGTGTGAAGGGCCAGCAGATATAGGAAAGAAGGAGGGAGACTGCTGTGTACGGGCCGTATTATAGTACTAAGGGCTGTGTACGGGCCGTATTATAGTACTAAGAGTAATAAGAGCTGTGTAAGCGCCTCATCATAGTACTAAGAGTAATAAGAGCTGTGTACGGGCCGTATTATAGTAATAAGAGCTGTGTACGGGCCGTATTATAGTAATAAGGGCTGTGTACGGGCCGTATTATAGTAATAAGGGCTGTGTACGGGCCGTATTATAGTACTAAGAGTAATAAGAGCTGTGTACGGGCCATATTATAGTAATAAGAGTAATAAGAGCTGTGTACGGGCCGTATTATAGTAATAAGAGTAATAAGAGCTGTGTACGGGCCGTATTATAGTACTATGAGTAATAAGAGCTGTGTAAGGGCCCCATTATAGTACTAAGAGTAATAAGAGCTGTGTAAGGGCCGTATTACAGTAATAAGAGTAATAAGAGCTGTGTAAGGGACGTATTATAGTACTAAGAGTAATAAGAGCTGTGTAAGGGCTGTATTACAGTAATAAGAGTAATAAGAGCTGTGTAAGGGCTGTATTACAGTAATAAGAGTAATAAGAGCTGTGTAAGGGCCGTATTATAGTAATAAGAGCTGTGTACGGGCCGTATTATAGTAATAAGGGCTGTGTACGGGCCGTATTATAGTAATAAGGGCTGTGTACGGGCCGTATTATAGTACTAAGAGTAATAAGAGCTGTGTACGGGCCATATTATAGTAATAAGAGTAATAAGAGCTGTGTACGGGCCGTATTATAGTAATAAGAGTAATAAGAGCTGTGTACGGGCCGTATTATAGTACTATGAGTAATAAGAGCTGTGTAAGGGCCCCATTATAGTACTAAGAGTAATAAGAGCTGTGTAAGGGCCGTATTATAGTACTAAGAGTAATAAGAGCTGTGTAAGGGCCCCATTATAGTACTAAGAGTAATAAGAGCTGTGTAAGGGCCGTATTATAGTAATAAGAGCTGTGTAAGGGCCGTATTATAGTAATAAGAGCTGTGTATGGGACGTATTATAGTAATAAGAGCTGTGTGAGGGCCGTATTATAGTAATAAGAGCTGTGTACGGGCCGTATTATAGTAATAAGAGCTGTGTATGGGACGTATTATAGTACTAAGAGCTGTGTACAGGCCATATTATAGTAATAAGAGCTGTGTATGGGACGTATTATAGTACTAAGAGCTGTGTACAGGCCATATTATAGTAATAAGAGTAATAAGAGCTGTGTACAGGACGTATTATAGTAATAAGAGCTGTGTACAGGCCATATTATAGTAATAAGAGCTGTGTAAGGGCCATATTATAGTAATAAGAGCTGTGTAAGGGCCGTATTATAGTACTAAAAGTAATAAGAGCTGTGTAAGGGCCATATTATAGTAATAAGAGCTGTGTAAGGGCCGTATTATAGTAATAAGAGCTGTGTGAGGGCCGTATTATAGTAATAAGAGCTGTGTACGGGCCGTATTATAGTAATAAGAGCTGTGTACGGGCCGTATTAAAGTAATAAGAGCTGTGTAAGGGCCATATTAAAGTAATAAGAGCTGTGTACAGGCCATATTAAAGTAATAAGAGCTGTGTACCTCTCTCTTTTCCTTACTCACCTTTCATTTTCTTATGGTGCGTTTACACACAGAAATTTATCTGACAAATCTGTAAAGCCAAAGCCAGGAACAGACTATAAACCGAGAACCGGTCGTAACGGAAACACTGGGATCTATCCTCTTTTCAGATCCATTTCTGGCTTTGGCTTAAAAAATCTGTCAGATAAATCTCTCTGTGTAAACGAACCATTAGCCACGCCCCTGGAACTGATTACCATGAGCTGCTGAAGAAGAGAGAGATGCTGCAGGTCTAAGGTATGGATGTTCTAGGCCCCGCTTTTTGACACTGCACCGCCAGAAATAAATGTCTTTTTACGCAAACACTTGCACCAGGAGAAAAGCGGACTCTGGGACTGGACATGGATCGCCGCTGACAACGCAATGGTACCAGCGGTTTTAGGGGGGTCATCAGCGCCTAGATATTCACTTTAACAGTAATGTATATAGTGGAAATGTACATGGAAAAGGAGGATAGAGCATTGCTTCAGGAAGTATTAGCTCAGTATGTCACTGCTTTAATGTTTTTTGTAACTTTGGAAAATAAGCAGAAAATAAGGCACCCCCTTCCTGGCACCCCAGCTGTTCTGAGGAGGCCATGATGCTCTACACATGCTGTAGCCTTTTCATCTGATCAAGGCATTGCCCATTTAAGTGGCGGAACACAGGCCCAAACTCATGAACGGCAGAGACGCTGAGAGTTAAGGCCTTATTACAAGGGCCAATCAGGAGGAGCAAGCCAGCGCTGACCTAACAGATCAGCGCTTGCTAGCTCCTCGTTCCCCGCTCGCTGACGGCGCTATTACATGCACCAACATCAAGCTGGTAAGTGTGGAGGGGCCACAGGGAGCTGCGGGAGTGGTGGTCTTCTGCCGCTACTCCTATTACACGAAGCGACTGCCAGCAGACCGTTGTTATTGTAGTTTTTTCAACATGTTGAAGACAAGGATCAGCTGACATTGTGTATGTCGTCTGATCGTTGCCTTTTAACACTAGCTATTACACCAAGCGATTACGGCCGATAATCGTCCAAGTATGACCGACAATCACTTGGTGTAATAGGGCCTTTAAACCTGATCTGATATTTATAGCCTATTTTCTCAGTAGGAAGGAAGGACTAGGAATTTAGAATTTTACCATATTCCATCCTTAGTTGTCACAGAAGGTAGTCCACCACTTGAAGTGTCTGATACCAGTTTTGTCACCCTATCCCCATTGGGAGCATATGCGCACTTAGCTAAGCCAACCGTGAATGTATGTGGTCACTTTGGTGTATGGTAACTTTTACCCCATAAATGTATTGCATGTATTGAGTGAACTGACGTGTTTATTTCTATATGGAGAGACGAATGAGATGGTTGTAGGCATTTCTGACCACGGCTTCTCTCCTGACAGAATAGAGTCAGGCATGTTGACCTTCAGCAGGCATAGTATTATTTCTTCTCCATTGGTTGATATAAACCTACATTTTATGTGTGACGTTATTCTTTTGAACCACCTGTTAGTCAACCCTCTGAGAACAGTAAATTCAGTCTTTGACTGATAACTGCTGACAGTAGATTGTATTGGGCAGAACACTTTTCTTGCCAATCCACCAGTTTTAATAGTATGTGCAAACAGCCAGGGTTAACAAGGATACAGGATTTTAACCAGTTTTTCTTCTCCATAGATGAGTGATGACACCCGTTTATCCCTAATAGAATTAGAGGAATGTCTCATGTATTTTATTTTCATTAATATAGTGTATGTCTGTTGTAGGGAAATACAGTATTTATTATATATTCATTTTTACCAATATTGTTGTTTATTTTGAAAAAAAAAATTATATGTTGCTTTGGGGTGGCCATATTGGTGTCACACACTTTTTTCCTGTGTTGTCATCACAGCTGCAATGAATGAGATTAAACTGAAAACAAAATATCATAGACCTCCACAGTCTCCAAAAAATGATGGAGTACAAACTACCTCTCAGCTGGAGACCAGGAAATGTCAGGGTAGCTTCATACAGAGCTGTGTGTGTGTGTGTGTGTAGTGTTAAAACCCTGCTTTATCTATGTCTCCCTATTACATGGCCGATGCTGAGGAGCAAGCAACCAACAATCTGTCAGGTCAGCACTCTCTTATTTCTTGTCTCCTGCTCGCTGTCAGCTTTATTACATGCATCAACATCAGAGCGCAGCCTGGGAATCTGCGGAAGGGGCTGCCAAACTGTGGTCCGTGCTCCCTCCATGCCAATAAGACAGCCCTGAATGTGAGCACCTTAAGAAAACCTCTCCCGCTCCACAAAGAACTGGGATATCCTGTGTTTAGTCTGTTTTTTTTCTTTTGAACTAATAAATGACCAAATATCGTCATGGAGGGAGCATGGACCACAGTTTGACAGGAAAGGAGACACCTAGTGGCCATATGTATAATGTTGATTTAAACAGAAAACCTAAGGAAAAAGAGTATTTTGTCAAACTGTTTGCGATCACACCACCTGTTGATTCCCCCCCCCCCCCCGCAACAGTGCCGCCTCTTTAAATATCTTTCCCTCTGATCATCTCGTTCCAGTCTAAACAAGTGAGCTATAGAACACTGACAAGTGAGCTGTAGAGCACTTAGGGGCAGATTTATTTATATGTGCCTCGGGTGTACTCCATAGAAAAGGCACAGATTTTAGCCATTTCCTTGGCATACGCTAGGTGTAGGCCTTGCTGGCCTGGTGGATGGGCTGGGAAGCACGGCAAGGCTTGGCTTCATCCCACACCTAATTTATGCATGAAAACAGAAATCTAGATTGCTTTGCCAGCTGTGTGGCAGGCGCAGGTCTTGCTGGATATACTAAGAGGTGTACGCCTTTTAGTAAATCCGGCTGGGTAAATGGGAGCAGGTGTCTTTGTATATAGTTACAGTAAAGGCAACCTGTCACCCTGGCACCCGGGGCAGAACCCACCCTACCCCTGGATAACGGATCATTTACTAACCCACTCCCGATGCCGGTCCCGCGGCAGGGTTATTTATTGTGTATGGCCGGGGAGGAAGTGGATATAGACGCCGTCGTCCACTTACCTCCCTGGTTCCAGCCCCTGGTCCCGGATCGCGCCGCCCCATTCTCCGATCTCGCTGCCGCTTCCTGGTCTGAGTTGTGGCTTGACGTCTCCAGGCAGCTCAGCCATTCAGTGGCCGAGGCGGGAGCCTGCTACCACAGTCTTAAGCCGCAGCTCAGACCAGGAAGCGGCAGCGGGGCGGGAGAACGGGACAGCGCAATCCGGGACCTCGTGCTGGAACCGGGGAGGTAAGTGATAGTGGTGTCTATATCCACCCCCTCCTAGGCGATACATGAAAAATACCTCTAGCCTGGAGTACCCCTTTAAAGGAACACTCCGGGCATAATGTAAAAATGGGGGTGGTCGGAAAATAACAATCAAGGCATAGTTACTAGAGATGAGCGAACCTTGCGCACACTCAGGTTCTTCCTCACCTGAGCGTTCAGAATTTAAATACTAGTGGCTGAAGAGGTTGGATGCAGTCCTAGGGAAAACATGGTTACAGCCTATGGCCTATCCAGGACTCTCTAGGGCTGCATCCAATTTCTTCAGCCACCGCTAATCAAATGAGGTTCGCTCATCCCTACTACTTACCTGTCCCCCTACAGCTCACCTACAGCCTCCAGTCTAGTTTTTCTCCCGGCTGCCTGTGTTTTTATAGGAACTACCTGCTGACTGGCCGAGTGGGAATTTCTGAGCTGGGTCATGACGTCACAGGACCTGGAGTTCCAGGAGGACCATAAGCGGTGGTGCTGCATAATAGGAAATAATCTTGCCCAAATTGATTGTTAGTTGGCAACACTTTCTTCATATTCTTGTAGGCAACATAGGGATTACTCTGCTGATCTCTTCCATTCTAGCTGGGAAATGACCAGGGTGTGGCTTAGCCAAGGGGACAGGGCCTATCAATCTTTTTATTCTAGGGTAATCAAGACAGAGGAGGAGGCTCCTGCTTCAGCCAGTTGCCTTACCATCAGACACAGAATATAGAGGGGGGTCATGGCCAATCTTCTCAGACGAATTATGCAGATTTTTTTTTGTTTATGTATATGTCTGATTTTTAGATGTATGTGACAAAAAGGGATTAATAGAATGGAGGAGATGATTGGAGCAAGTGACTAAATATCTTTGAATTTTTATGCATTTTATCAACTTCTTATCATCTATTAGGGAGTTGTTTTTGATGAAGTATTGGAGAGCAATGGACCCATGTACGTTTTTTGAATTCGGACCCTTTATTGTCCGTGTCCACCCTTGTAGAGACAGACAGATTTTAACTAACAGACTGGTTATGGAGCCATATTGCATTCTTTGCATGAGACCTTATTCTTCACCTGTTACTACAGTTGTTCCCAGTGTTTACACTGCTGGCAGCTCATTATGGCTGGGAAGTGTGACTGATAGCTCTCATCTAACACCAGATTCCAGGCCACATCTTTATTCTAGTGCAGAAATGCTATATCCCCTTCAGATTTAATGTATTCATTATACAGGGGTAAGACCCACAGTAAATCTGTATGAGTTTCATGGAGCCTGCTATGGGGCATGTGGCATCAGAGTTATTTTTTGCCTTCCTTTAGATCAACCCAGTAGGGTTATATGTTGAACTTGAAGGATCCTTGTCAACTATGTAACTATATTCTTTATTCTACTTCTAATCTCTGCTCAAAGTCTAAAACAGTACAGCATTTTATTTACTATGTCTTTTACATTATGCCACACAGCATGTAAATGGAAGCTCTTCCTTGATCTCCTCTCTGCATATGGTGCAATTTTCAATAAAAATATGTCTTTATTAGAGTGTCCTAAAGCACATCAATGTCTCCATCCAGTCTGGTGCAGGCAAAACCTATGTGGATTATAGACGTGATTAGTCTGCAGCGCTTGTAATAGTTGTAGAGAATTTATCCTTTTGATCTTCTGCAATCTTGTGAAAATCATCTTAAAGCACCTGCAGTACCTTCTTGTATTCCCTATTCAGTATGAGAGATGCTAAGTGCAATGCACATACTGAATATAATATTATATCTAACATTTAGAATAAGTTCACACCCCATCCATGAATTAGGTCCATCAAGTCCATATGAAATAGATTGCCAAATCTATGCTCCAGACATATATGACTGTAAAGTTACATACATCTGCCATCTAGGGGAAACTCTGGCCATTTTTATTCAACCGACCAAAAAGTTATTTAGATTTGTAATGCTGCGTTTACATTCGAACGTTAGTGAATTCGAACGATAATTGTACGTGTAAACGCAGTGAACGATCGAATGATGAACGAGAAATCGTTCATTTTGATCTTACAACGTGTTCTAAAATCGTCGTTCGTCGTTCGCAAAAAATTTGCAGATCGTTCCGTGTAAACAGTTGTTCACCGATTTGTGCAAGATAGGCTTAAGCGATCACAAAACGATCGCAAAACGAATTTTCTGTACGATATATCGTTCCGTCTAAACGCTGATCGTTCTAAAAAAAAAAATCGTTACTTCGAAATCGTTAATCGTACGATCGGGCGAATTATTGTTCCGTCTGACACAGAGCTCTCTGCTGCCACCTCTGTCCATGTCAGGAAGAGCAGAAGGCATTTTCTTTGGGGACAGTTCCTGGTCAGAGAATGCAGCAGAGACCACTGTGTCAGACTGGAAACAATAACCACTTCCTGCAGGACATACAGCAGCTGATAAGTACTGAAAGACTGGAGATTTTACAAATCCATAAAACTTTCTAGTACCAGTTGATTTGAAAAAAACAACAACAAAAAAACGTATATTCTCTTCATTAGAAATCATTTAGCTTTCTAAATATGCATGCATTTATATTGAAAATTATAGTTGATTGCACTTCTATACGCATACAGCAGAGTGTACCAGCTAATATTGTGGACCTAGACAAATATTGAATAATTAATTTATTGCAATGTGTAGCAACATAGATTTATGAGCAGAGCTGTGTCTATGGCTAAAGGCCCTATTATATGGGGAGGTATCTACTTGTTGGCTGATCGCTGTCTTCCAACATTTTAAAAGATAACCTACCGCCAACTGCACATCTCTACATATAATAAGAGATGCTTGGCTTAGAGGTTTTATGCAGCCTTGGCCACTTGATTATCAGGCCGTGTAATAGGCACGATAAATGGGCTCCTATATGGCAAAAGGGTGTTCATTTACCTAGCAGGTTGGGCCTTTTAATATGGCCTTTAACTTCAGTCCAGGACACGCCCCCATCTTTTCATTGGTTTAGACTGCTGCTCTCTCCTCCTCCTGCAGCTCTGCCTGCTCTGATTGGCTGCTGTGTATGACACAAGTCTATCACAGGCTCACCATGAAGCCAGAGCATAAAGAGCAGATAACTATTCTAGTAAAAGTACAGATTACTACAGCATCAGGCATAAAGAGATTGTAAGGTAACTGCTACCCAGAGACTGAGCAGAATGAATCATAGAAGAAAACAGTGTGAAGCTATTCACATCAAAAGTCATAAAGGGATGCTGACATATATCACAGCCTACTGTCATTTCATTTAATGGCCTGAACTTTGTAAACTATTGACTATGTTCTGGCCATTTTTAATTGATTGTATAGTTATATAGTGGGATTCGAAAGCTCAGCAAGCCATGCTTTTCAGTCCCAATACATAAATTTATAAGTATGGGAAATGGCCAGAACGTAGTTATTAGTTGAATGTTTCAACATGTATTTTACCTTAGCAGAATACACTTTTAGGCTGTGTTCACACTACGTATATTTCAGTCAGTATATTTCAGTCAGTATTGCAACCAAAACCAGGAGTGGATTAAAAACACAGAAAGGATCTGTTCACACAATGTTGAAATTGAGTGGATGGCCGCCATATAATGGCAAATATTTTCTGTTATTTTAGAACAACGGCTGTTGTATTGAAATAATGGCAGTTATTTACTGTTATATGGCGGCCATCCACTCAATTTCACCATTGTGTGAACAGATCCTTTCTATGTTTTTAATCCACTTCTGGTTTTAGTTGCAATACTCACTGAAATATACTGACTGAAATATACGTAGTGTGAACGCAGCCTTAGGGTACGTTCACACTTACAGGATCCGCAGTGGATCTGCAGCGGATCCGCAGCAGATTTTATTTAAATAACTGAACACAGCATCAAATCTGCACCATCAAATCTGCTGAGGATCCTGTAGGTGTGAACGCACCCTTAGGCTATGTTCACACACTGTAAAAGACCGGCCATTCTGTGACCCGGCCGGGTCACGGAATGGCCCGGTCTCTGAAAAGATCATCCGTGCTGGTACTGCAGTACGTTAAGGATGATCTTTAGGGCCACAGAGTTCTGATGTGGGCGCATCTGTACCGCTCGCTCCATAGTGTGCACTGACAGGGTTTTCTGCGGCTGCTATTCACTGAATAGTGGCCGCAGAAAACTGACATGTCAGTTTTCTACGGCGCCGCGAAAGATCCCAGACAGAGCGTATACTATGTGTATACGCTCCGGACGGGATTCTATAGAGGCTAGGCAACGTATATTTTCGTATTAATCACGGCTGTAGTTGTAATTGGCAACAACGGCCGTACTTTAACGAAAATATACATTGTGTGAACATGGCCTTAAAGTGAATGGGGGCCTCTGCTGTCAGCATCCCTTTTTTAAAGGACACCAGTAAATAAGGGTAAAATATGACATAAACAGCCCTTTTGATTAAGGTACTAGCTGAATAAGATCATTTATTGCGTCATTAAAGGACATATATACAAGTCTCTTAGAACTAGGATTTGTCACCATTTTTTTTAACTTGTAAATATATTTCCTAGATCTTAGAGTAATAGATTAAAGATCTATATTGAATGTCAGGTTCTCTTGAAGTACTGTACGATGCATTTAGTGGGTGTCATGTACTGTAGGATATTCTACTAAACAATATGGTTATTTACAGTCCCTAGCCTCTCCATTCACATTAGCGCCTGTAACCTTTACCAATCTGAAGTAGAAATCTTTCATCCTATAGCACACAGTGTTGGATTTTCATGTTCACGTCCTTCCTAGACATGCAGACCTTGTGTGAAATGAGTAGTGGCAGACATGAAACGTGAGCTGTGAAGCTTAATATCATATGAAGAGCTGCTGCGAGAGGCTGCACTATATGAGCCGCTGATGGAGAAAGCAGCATAAACTGCAGAGCAGAATTCACACCTTCGCCCTGTAACTATATTCCACCACCTATTAACCATTTAGCTCCAAAGTTCAAAATACCCTAGAATTTTAGTAAGGGATAAAAGAGTTGTTCATTTTGTCTAAAGTCTATTCTAGCCTCCCATATCTAAGTTATTATTTACCAAGGAATTCTGGTACAACCACTAATGATAGCTTTTAGGAGACCTGCCCTAAATGCAGAGGAATATACATATTCATGTTTGGGAAATCCCTGATAGCTTCATCCTGCTGCTCTGCCTGTGTAAGTATACCAAGAGCTTTAGGACCAGTATAGGCCTTTTGTAGATATCAGTGATCCTGGACCTGAGGCTACAGTATATTGGTCTTACTATAATAACTCTTGAGCTCTTGTGCCTTAAGAATTTTATAAACAAGTACCTGTGTATTTTATTATCATTTTACTCAGGATAAATCATAGATATATCTTTAGAAACATAGAAGATTGTCGGCGCGGGTCCATCTAATCTGTCCTTTTAGTATTTCCCTTCTTATTATCTTAGGATAGATATATGTTTATCCCAGGCAAGTTTACATTCTGTTATTGTGGATTTACCAACCACATCTGCTGAAAGTTTGTTCTAAGCATCTACTACTCCTTCAGTAAAGTAATATTTTCTCACATTGCTTCTGATCTTTCCCCCAGCTAACCTCTCACTGTGTCACTGTGTCCTCTTCTTCTTGAGTTTAGTTTTTTGGTGAGGTCTCCAGAACTGGACACAGTATTCCAGATGTGTCACTAAGATCACAATCTCCCTCTTCCTACTGGTTATTCAGCCCTGGGCTATACAGCCCAGCATACCATTATATATACATCCCTGCATGCAATTTACTTTTCCCACCACCTATAGTTTGTTGCTCCATGCCATTCTATCTATCTATCTATCTATCTATCTATCTATCTATCTATCTATCTATCTATCTATCTATCTATCTATCTATCTATCTATCCAAAGCATTGCCTGCTTTATGGATTGAATAAACCACTTTAACATTTCTTCACCGAAATCTGGAGTGCTGCAGTATTTTGCTTTGGATATATACATACCGGCTGATCTCCGGTTTACAGCTGGCACCCGTGCATTTACAAAGAGTGCTGCGTTATTTGCTACCTTGTATCTATCTATCTATTTATTTCTTCTTACTGATGTCTACTATAAAATTGTATACAAAGAGGATAGTTTAGAAGGTAAATTATTAGCCTTATATCCCATGCACACAGCCATATTACAGCTTCATTTCATACAGAGCAATAACAGTGAATCCATAGGAGTGTATAGGGTCTTAATGTATATTTAGAATTTTACACAGTTTTTTTCCGTTTGATTCTGCACGGATCTAACACAAACGTTGGATATTATGAAGCCATTTACCCCCAGACATATGACTTCCAATGGACCATGTAATATGTAGTACACATAGTGCAGGAGGCCTGAGGCCAATAGCCCATTTTGAATATTACAGTAGATATTCCCTGTTGTTTCCCCCCCCCCCCCCCGAAAAATTTTAATATGATTTGTTAAAAAATATCTTGCCTATTTTGCACTTTTTTGAGGACTTGCTGTTCCTCACAGTTTGGCATTGAGTTCTATGCGACAATTGCGTCTCTCAACAGCGGTTTTCCTATCCGTTTTTATTAGTTAGCTGTTTTTTTTGGGATCACTTTAATCAGGTATTAGATAGGAAGCTTCTTGCAGCAATCCAATTTAATCTTATCCTTTTTGTCAGGAATTAATAAACTGTTAAAACAGATGGCAGTAATGCAAAAAGGACTTCCGTGGAGATAAAAAGCAGACTTGCCCAGGCCGTCACTGTCAGACAGCACTGGGAAACCAGATGAGAATGAGCAAAGAAGGCAAAGTGGTAACAAAAAGACACAGATGTAATCTATACATGTACTGCCAAACATATACTTATTATGTAAGAAGATGAGTTAATGAATGGGATAATGAAGAAAATCTACATAATGGTAATATAAATTAACTGTAAATTATATACTAGCTACGTAGAGATATAGAAATATGTTTCATAACATTTTTCAATTGTACTATTTAAAACACTAGGTAAACAGATATTTACTTAAATGCATTCTTTATTCTGTATTTTAGATAGGTAAATAGATAGATACATATGAGATAGATGAATGGATAATACATAGACGATAGATAGAAATATATTCAGCTACACTTTTCTTAGCGGTGTTCTCCAGGCTTAGTGCGCCTTTTACTATATATATTATACAATATAGATATCTAAGGATGAAAGCTGCAACCAGATGCACTCACTGTATTCATAATGTATCTATCTATCTATCTATCTATCTATCTATCTATCTATCTATCTATCTATCTGTTGTGCTTTATCCCTCATAATCACGTCTGCATTTGTAATCATTTCTGTTCAACATTCTGTGAACGTTTCATATTTTATCTTTTATTCCACGGTTGATTGTTTTATTGCTTATTACCATTTACTTGCAGCTTTCAGTGACTGTAGACTGTTGTGTTCAGATAATTTGTTGAGTATAAAAAGGATGTTTTTTCCATAAACCAAACAGAGAGAACACGGATCTTATTTCTCGACGACAGTGGACACTTAATATTCCTATTGTACTGGGAGGATCCATTGTTATGCGCATTTACAATGATTTCTTATCCTGTTTGGTTTGCGTTCTTCCCGTTTAGCAGTTTTACAGATACATTTACATTTCATAGTTTAATAGACGTCTGTAGGAGGTAATAAGATGTTATAGTTAACTATACTGTCTAGAAGGCAATAATCATTACAGTAATATAGTTATAAAGCCATAGACACATTCATATAATTATTGTCCAGGGATCCACAATTCTTATGTTTCCAATCCCAGCCTGCACCATGTATTAGAAAGGTAAAATGAACAGTTCAATAGCAATCAATAAAGTGCTAAACCCATAGATACTATTATAGCAAACAGGGAATATCAATAAAGCTAGATTCACACGTGGCAGAAATTTCTATGACTGAAAAACACTTCCATTCATCCAAATGTGTTTGTTTTGGTGGCAAGCACGTGGATTTCTACAAGACCCATTCAGATGAATGGGACAATTGGAGAAATTTCTGCAACAAATCTGCCGCGTGTAACTATACCCTAAGGCTATTCTATTGATGAAGACTAAAACTGTGTGAAAGCTAAAGGACTGAAATGCTTCTCTCTTCTGGTTCAATCTAGTTATAATAGGAAGAAGTATTTCCTGTAACCCTGGGTTCAGGTCATTTTGACAGAGGCTTTTTTTTAGTATTTTTAAAACCGCAGCAGCCAGATGTCACTTTATAAGAATGTAACTTTTCATTCTCATGTATTTTGCAACTTTTGCTGTATTTTTTTTGTATGTGTTTGCTGTATTTGTTTCATTGCTGCGTTTGTTATACAGCATGTTTAGGGCATGATATTTAAATTACTCTTAGTCATTTTGGAGCGGTATTCAGGGGAGAAAACCAAGATAATGAATGTAAAAAGACTTTACATACCGGACTAAAAACTCCATCGTAGGAACAATTCTCATAACTCTATAAGGCTATGTTCTTACAAAGTCTTTTTAGGCCAAATAACGGCAGTTTTTAAAAAAATAAAAAAAATAACAGCCATTATTTAATAATGATGGCCATAAATAACAATCATTATTAATGGCCATCTTTAGAAAAAAATTATGAAGTTTGTCTGAAAACGATGGTGAGTGAACATAGCATAAGTAAAGAACGCCTTTGATACCCTAATAAATGAAGGCAAATGGAGCTTATGTGCTCGTTTTATACATAGAACTTATATGAGGTTTGGATACAAAAATCGCCCTGTGCACATGAGCACAATGGTGTCTTTTATTAACATATAGGCAATATCAGTCGATAGGGTAATGGACATATTCCTATGTTTAAATGTTCATATTCAGATTGTGAAACCGATCTCCCTCAGAACAAAGCAATACGATGCACAATTCGATTCTTTGCACTATACAGGTTCTATTAACTCTCTAAGGTTTTGGACACTATTGTACTACGACAGCAGTTTTATTCCCCCTTGAAACTGCTTTTTTGTGCTATATATATATATATATATATATATATATATATATATATATATATATATAAATTTTATTTTTTACTGCAGTTTGTTTTCTAATTATTTGTATTTTCAAAACTTGTGTTTTTTTAAGACTACCAAAACATACCCAAACTAAGAAAAACCAGCACAAAAAAAGAGAGTTCATGCAGGAAGCCCAGGGGGTTTCACAGTGTTTGTTTTTATTTTAATTTTTTACAGTTTTTGTTGCTGTTCTTCATTTATTTATTTGAGTCAAAGCCAGTGGTAGATTCATGGAGAACTCCGGATGATGTATACTTAAAGGACTTAGGCCCAGTTCACGTCATGCTTTTGCATCTTGTTGTAATGTACTGTTTTTCTTTCAAGATTAGAGAGAATGGTACTTTTCCAGTAGATGATGCCCATCCTGTGGCATTCTGTTGATATCAACTTCTGTGTATGGATAGGTTCACACTGTGTGTTTGCTGTCCATTCAACATATCCATTTTATGGGTGAAAAAAACTAAACTGATGGAAAAAAATGGATGCAGTTGTATGCCACCTTTTAGGATCTGTTTTCCATTGACTTACATTATAAAAAAAAGGGCCAAAACAGATCCATTTTTTTTCTTTTTTTAAAACGTGACAGTGACCACGTTTTTCAAGTTAAAAATAAACATTTAAAAACAAATTTGTTACATGGATCATTGTATCATTTTTTAGGCCTGTTGCATTCTGTTGTAATGGTAGATTAAAAACAATAATATGAAACAAGGAATAAAGGAACCAACTCAGCGGCTGCCAATATCACCTGTGAAACCTCGACTTTAGCAGATACAATAGCCTCTGTTGGTAAGTAGAGCAAATATCCAGCACTTTTTATCCGGACAGAGTCTAAAAAAAAATCCATCTTTATGGAGACATCATAAAATGTAGATACAGAAACACAATTAGTTTTTATACTTACATTTTTAGGCTAGGTTCACACTCTGTATCTGTGCGGCTGTATTGCAGGCGGTAAATCATCGGCCGGATTTTTCCGGTTCATGCGTACGCTGGAAAGTATACGATATACGGCTGCACAGTGCACACTATGTATGAATCTACGGCCCGATCGTAAACGGACCCGTAAGAAATGAACAAGACCATTGTTTGCGGCTGGAAATGCGGCCGTGGATTGACAGGCGGTCCGTACGGAGTACTTCAAAAATAGCCGTCAATGATGCCGAATGCCGATGCCTCTAATAGTTAATATATTAAATTAATAAACACATTTTCTTTGTAATAAAGTCCCTTTCGTTGTTCAATAATTTAATTCTAAAGAATCCATCATTGTGCAATTAAATATACAGTTAAAATAAATATATATAAATAAATGTATATTTATATATATATTTATTTTTTGACAGTATATTTAATTGCACAATGATGGATTCGTTTAAATTAAATTATTGAACAACGAAACTGATTTTATTTCGACGAAAATGTGTTTTATTAATTAAATATTAATTAGTACAGGAAGCTCCAGTAAGCCGTTAATTCATATTGCCGGCAATAGAGCATTCTGTACTAATCATCACTTTACTTTAATTAAAACAGCAAATGTTTCTTCTAATTATATTATCACAATAGCATTATTAGAAGAAACATTTAGAATTAGATGTGCGCTCAGCTGATTGGCTGATCGGCTGAGCGCACATATAATTAGCGGGTCCGCAGCACAGTGACTTCATTGTGCTGCGGACCAGCGAAGAGGAAACATCGGGGTGAGTATAGAGCTCTCCCCACCCCCTCCCCTGCACTGCACCCCTCCCAGCAAGGAAGGGGGGTCACTTAACCCCTTCCTTGCTGGGATGGGTGCAGTCTGACATCAGTCTGGCCACTAAGGGGTTAAGGGGGATGCAATACATCCTCCCTTAAGCCCTTGGGGGCCAGACTGTAAGCAGCGATCTGTAAAGATGCTGCATACTGTAAGGTGCACAACACCACTCACAATGATGGGTGTTGTGCTCCTTTTTGTGTGTTTCTCCCTTTTTGTTTTTCAGATATCGGTATCCTGTGGATTATGTCGGATTCCGTGGACTACGTCGATGACCAGCGGTTGTTTGTTGTTTTTATTTAATAAAATGGTCAATGAGGGGCGTGGGGGTGTTTTTATTTGAATAAAAACATTTTTTAACTTGTGTCTTGTCTTTATTTCTTTACTTTATAGACTTAGTAGTGGAAGCCGTCTAATAGACGGAATCTATTACTAAGTTGGGGCCTAGTGTTAGCCGGTATAAAATGGCTAACACTAACCCCCCAATATTACCCCAGTACCCAATGCCACCAGGGGTACTGGGAAGAGCCGGGTGCCAGTGGTCCTGGAGCGTCAAAATTGGTGCTCCTGGACCGGGCAGCAGCAGGCTGGTAAGATTTAGGCTGGGGAGGGCCTAAACCAATGGCTCTTCCCACCCTGGTGTTACCAGGCTGCTGTCGTCTGGTTTTTAACCCGGCTGGTTATAAAAATAGGGGGGACCCTATGCATTTTTTTTAAATTATTTATTTAAAAAAAAAAGCATAGGGTCCCCCCTATTTTTATAACCAGCCGGGTTAAAAACCAAACGACAGCAGCCTGGTAACACCAGGGTGGGAAGAGCCATTGGTTTAGGCCCTCCCCAGCCTAAATCTTACCAGCCTGCTGCCGCCCGGTCCAGGAGCGCCAATTTTGACGCTCCGGGACCACTGGCACCCGGCTCTTCCCAGTACCCCTGGTGGCATTGGGTACTGGGGTAATAATGGGGGGTTAGTGTTAGCCATTTTATACCGGCTAACACTAGGCCCCGACTTAGTAATGGATTCCGTCTATTAGACGGCTTCCACTACTAAGTCTATAAAGTAAAGAAATAAAGAAAAGATACAAGTTAAAAAATGTTTTTATTCAAATAAAAACACCCCTACACCCCTCATTGACCATTTTATTAAATAAAAACAACAAACAACCGCTGGTCATCGACGTAGTCCACGTAATCCGACATAATCCACAGGATACCGATATCTGAAAAACAAAAAGGGAGAAACACACAAAAAGGAGCACAACACCCATCATTGTGAGCGGTGTTGTGCACCTTACAGTATGCAGTATCTTTACAGATCGCTGCTTACAGTCTGGCCCCCAAGGGGTTAAGGGAGGATGTATTGCATCCCCCTTAACCCCTTGGGGGCCAGACTGATGTCAGACTGCACCCATCCCAGCAAGGAAGGGGTTAAGTGACCCCCCTTCCTTACTGGGATGGGTGCAGTGCTGGCGAGGGGGTGGGGAGAGCTCTATACTCACCCCGATGTGTCCTCTTCGCTGGTCCGCAGCACAATGAAGTCACTGTACTGCGGACCGGCTCTTTATATGTGCGCTCAGCCGATCAGCCAATCAGCTGAGCGCACATATAATTCTAAATGTTTCTTCTAATAATGCTATTGTGATAACATAATTAGAAGAAACATTTGATGTTTTCATTAAAGTAAAGTGATGATTAGTACAGAATGCTCTATTGCCGGCATATGAATTAACGGCTTATGGAGCTTCCTGTACTAATTAATATTTAATTAATAAAACACAATTTCGTTGTAATAAAATCAGTTTCGTTGTTCAATAATTTAATTTAATTTTAATTTAATTTAATTTAAACGAAGCCATTATTGTGCAATTAAATATACTGTCAAAAAATAAATATATATATAAATATACATTTATTTATATATATATTTATTTTAACAGTATATTTAATTGCAAAATGATGGATTCGTTTAAATTTAATTATTGAACAATGAAAGGGACTTTATTACAACAAAAATGTGTTTTATTAATTCAATATATTAACCATGAGAGGCATCGGCATCGGCATACTGCAGAGGATCGCAAACCCCGGTAATAGCAATTCATGTAAACTGTGTTCCCTGCTTTCCCAGATGCATCCAGAGGTGTTTGCATCACTTTCTTAAGATTTTATTTGTTATTTTTAGTTGAACCAGATTTCCAAGTAAATGACCGTATGTTTTCAGCCGCATGTCTATTTTTTCCCACGGCCGTAGTTTCAGCCGCACATTTCCAGCCGCATAAAAAATACAGCCGCACACATACATAGTGTGAACATAGCCTTAAGATGTCTCAATAAAGATGGATGTTTTTAGAAGACTTTGCTGACTGTTGGATATTCAGTCTTTCGAAGTTAAAAAATATACCTTTCAATAGGATACAGAAATACATTGTGTACCAAGCCGTATACTTCTTCCAAGCCGTTTAAAAGACTGCATCATAAACTGCAATGTCTTTATCTTTCTTTTTATTAATAATAATAATAATAATAATAATAATAATAAGAAGAAGAAGAACAAAAATTTCCCTTTAGTACTTAACATAAATGTATTAGGCTGCCGTGACACGTGGCAGCTTTTTTGGGGGAAAACTGCCACGGCAGTTTTTGAGCCAAAGCCAGGAATGGATCCAGCAGAATGCAGAAGTATAAGTCCTTCCTTTATAGTTACTATTCCCTTTGAACCCACTCTTCATTTTGCTCAATAAGTGGCAGTGGCAATTAAAAAAAACAAAAACAAACAAACTGCCATGCGTGGCAGAAGCCTTAGGCTATGTTCATACTACGTTTGTAAGAATGGATGCTGATTTCATTGCAATCAGCGTCTGTTCCCTTCTGCAGTAACGGGCGTTAAAATGCCTGTTATTTCCGGATGCTCCCTGCCAAACAACGTCCAGAAATAATAGCTGTTGACACAATGTAAAGTATGGCCGGCGGCCATACTTTACATTGTAGTCAATGGTTATTTGAATTGTGGGCACACCCGATGATGCCGGCAATTCAGTTGTAAAAAGATAATGTTCATGTAGCCGATAGATGATACGGTATCGGATGCAGGAACATGCCGCCCGGCATTCGGCAGTTTAACACTGTCCGTTGCATGCGTCTGTTGCTATGCAACGGATGTTGTTATACATGGTGTGAACATAGCCTTACAGCCACATTTTTCCATTCATATTACAGACTTGGTTTGACTATCATTCTGATGACCCACAGGACAGCCGGGACGTGTGGCAGCAATGTGGATGCAAAAAAACAGCGGTATTGCACTTATTGTGAAACTGTCCTAACTATTCATGTATGAGGCTTTACACTTTTGTTTTATTTCGGATCCACTGCTGGGTTTAGCTAATAAAAAAAACGGTATAAAAAACTTCATATGTGAACCTAGCTGCAGCTCAAGTAAAAGCAGCAGGCTACGGACTCAAGCAGACATCATTTTTAAGGTTGATTTGTTCATAATTAAAGAGCAGAGCAAATCTTGAGCATGTTCTGGTTTGTCTGGTTTGATTACCAGTGACTGAAGAAGTTGAAGAAGTTGGATGCAATCCTAGGGAGTCCTGGAAAACATGAAAACAGCCATAAGCCATAGACTGTATCCATGTTTTCCAGGCAGCCTTAGGGCTGCAACCAACTTCTCAAATGCCATACACCTGGGTTCGGACGAACTGAGTGTGCTCGAGGTTTGCTTATCTCTTTTCATAACCTGAAAAGGTAAGCTTACTCATATACAAAGAAAAAATATAAAATATTACATTTGCCCTGAGACTAAAGTACATAAAGTACTGCTACGCAAGAAATTCTATATTCAATCAAGAAGCCCATCTGTTTAATTAGTGGTTTATGGTCTTGGTGAATGTAATTCTGCCGCTGCTTGTCTTCTCCCCGTGCCTCCCTATCACGGTGATGGAACAGGCCTAGCTCTGATTAGATTAGCATGTGCTCTATAACTCCTGGGGGCCTTATGAGTTAAAATAGCAAATCGAGCAATTTCTCTCCCATTACGCTAACAAGAGTGGAACACTGATTTTTCTCCTTGTCAAGGTGGTATATGGCAAAAATCTATCTTCCTCACACGGAAGGGATAGATTGCAGGGTTTGAAAATTATTATTATTTTTTAATTATCTTAAAACGGCCACCAAAATGCCGGCTAATTGGCCATAATTTGTCCAGGCTGAGCCGCTCCCCGCAGCTCACTCGGAAATTTGTCATTACAAGACAGTAAGAAATCGTAACGTATTAATGTCATTGTTTTTGGGAAGGATTCATCCCTGCCTTTGTGCCGTCAGAAAAATGATAGGGCTTCCTCGTGGCCCAAGGCCTGTGTAGGACTGCAATGTATCAAGTGTGACCTGCCGGAAAACAAAACCAATTCATATGCTTCATAGAAGGATGAACGCAATCCCCCTACAGCAATATCATGGGGCCCAGGTGATAGCAGCGTGTACAATAAGCATAACATGTTACAAAGAAATCACGCTTCTCTCCGCCTCACACACCAGAGCTGAAGATTTTTTCATATTTCTCAGTCTGATTATATTTTAGTGGCGCTGTATTCAGCAGAGCTCAGCGTGTACTGTCAAGGGTATGAGAGGGAATGTTTTACATTTCAATGTTTTCCAGGGGTTTGAACGGAATCCGGAGAATTCAAAGGGTGGGTAATTAGAGTAATTTTCATGGCTGAATAATAGTGATGATGTCACGTTATAAAGGTGACATTTTACATAAGCCGGGTGTTTTACATAGTTTAGAATAACAAGGGGGGATTGTTAAGCTGTGGATGTAAGCAATGTTCATACTACTTATGTCTCTAATATGATACAATTTGAATTGTTGAGGTATGTTTGCATATGGCAGATTTGTTGCAGAAGTTTCTGTGACCGGAAAGACGATCCATATGTGTAAATAGGGCATGTGCAGGGATTTTTAGTACATCCTTGATGGTGGGGTTATAAACATTAACTAGTAAAATATTACTGTACTGAAAGAGTAGTAGATGCTTGGAACAAACTTCCAGCAGATGTGGTAGACAAATATATGATATGTACTACAATTAGAGATGAGCGAACCGGGTTCGAGTCGATCCGAACCCGAACGTTCGGTATTTGATTAGCGGGGGCTGCTGAACTAAAGCTCTAAGGTTGTCTGGAAAACATGGATACAACCAAAGACTATATCCATGATTTCCACATAGAATTAGGGCTTTATCCAAGTTCAGCAGCCACCGCTAATCAAATGCCGAAAGTTCGGGTTCGGATCGACTTGAGCATGCTCCAGGTTCGCTCATCTCTAATTACAATATATGAATGTAAACCTGCCTGGGATAAACATATATCTATCCTAAGATAATAAGAAGGGAAATACTAAAAGGGCAGACTAGAAGGACTGGGGGTCTTTTTCTTCCAACAATCTTCTATGTTTCTATGACCAGTTTGTCTGTACACATTTTTGACCAAACGACCCAGTTTACACAAAAATTTGCAACTTTTTCCAGACTGCCTCCATGGGGAAGGATGATAAAAGCCCTTCTTTAAAGGAGTAAAAAAAATCAATTAGTCTGTCTCCGTTTGAATTTCCCGCTGTTTGCAGGTCCCTGAAGCTCCAGTTGGTGTCTTTATTTTTTCTTCACTTCCTGGTTTGGGCTTCTCCACGATGCATTTTGTCTCCTGTGATGTCTAACTGACTCTGTGAAACTTTTAAATGGCTTACATCTTGCTCAGCCAATCAAAGCTGAGCAACCTGAGTCATCTGACAAAGGGAGGCTGGCCTAACAGGGCTTAGACCCGCCTCCCTCTTGATGATGTCATTGTCACAAAATGGCTGCCACATAACAGCCTGATGTCAACAGTCATTATGTAAGAATGAGTTTACTTCACTTCCTGGTGGGGGATTGAGGGGGGAAAAGATAGGGAAGGGGGGCAGATAGGTGATTGAAGCATATGACAAAGTTATATAGCTTTGTAATGTGTTTTAATTACTGGAAAAAAGCTTTTTGCTGGAGTACCCCTTTAAAGGGAATCTGTGACCTAGATTAAATTTTTTTCAGCCAGATACTGAAACATGTTTTCTTGTAATTTGTTTCCTGATTGTTAATTTGTATTTCATTTTTACACATTATTACAGGGGCAGCCATCTTGCCTGAGGTGCTTTCAACAGCATTTAGAGATATGTTTTACAGCTAGCTACATGGACATGGCACAATAGACTGCTGAGGTAGGAGAGATTTCTGGGCATGTTCTGTGACCTGTGCAGAGTTCATTGTGCAGGACTGGGAGTTGTAAACATCACAATCCTGTGTTATGTACTGGTGTCACCTTTTACTGTAATCCTGCCTGTGATGAATGTGAGACAACTGCTAAAAAATCTTCTCCACATAACAGAAAGTGTCATCCTATTTTTACCCTTAGCAGGCAGACTGAAAACTGCAAAATTTCAGGATTATTTTATAATATAGAAAATAAATAAAGAAATCAACATAAATTTACTAAAAAACCTGATTTAAACAATAGTTCATGTTCCGATCTCATTCTTTCTCATTGCAAGTCATGTGATTCTTCTGTCATGGGATGATATTAAAGAATGGGGGGAAAAAACACAACAAAAGTTTTACAAATAAGGCAACCCACATTTAGGTTATGTTCCCACTTTGAAGACATAGTATGGCGGCTGTCTCGTTATAATCACGGCCAAGAATGATGATCATGTTCTTTATTCGTGGCCGTGATTATAATGAGATGGTTGCCTTCCCCCACAATGTTTCCAAAGTGTGAACTAAGCCTTACACTTAAATTTTTTTTAAGCAGGGACAAATAAAATTATGATGGTCTACAGGAGAAAAACACCATAGCTAGAGCATGTTGCATTTTTGGAAAGGGAAAAATGGAACTAAGTACAAAGTACAAAGCATTCTAGACAGCATCTGGCCACAAAAATGGAAACTGAAAGACATATTATGAAAGAGCCCAGCAGCTCAGGTGTTTGCCCTATAATCGCACTAGTCAAATTATGTCTGGACAAGCCCAAGGGGAGAATAGTGATATTGGTCACCAGATGCAATTATTATTAATTATTGTTAATTATTATTTTTTTATGTCTTTCCTTACAGAATTTTTTAGTTATTTTTTTGTTTATTTGTTTAAAAATGAAGCAAATTTCTGAATTATACCTTATTAGAAAATGTCCTACCATTTAGCCAGTACTTATAAAAAAAATAGCCTTTCTGCCCTCTCAGTGTTACAGGTAACAGCAGGGTAGGAGTTCCCCAGCAGCTTGGGGGGGAGAGAAACCTGGGAGGAAGGTTCAGTAATAGAAATGACTGAAAATATGGGAGGGGTTTAGCGTGTGCTATGTGCAGGAGAAAGAGAGAAAGAGTCTGGACTCTGTACCAGTAAACAGTATCTGTCTACCTGCTAAAGATGATGTGTGCTGTTCCTGAAAGGTAAATTAAGGCTTCCAAAAAGCTGCACCAAAACTGAAACATGGCAGGAAGGGCTTGGGTCAGGTTGACGATGCAGTTTCTTTTTGCACCTTTTCAAGCTAAAACAATGAGTAGATACATTTTGATGCAGTTTTGAAAGCCCCGAAAAAAAAGAAAAAAACTGAAGAAGTTGATTATTTTCTGTAGATACAGTTTCTGAATTATTCCTGGAAACCGAACTGTATCAAAATGACGTGTAAAAAACTACTCTTAGGGTCATCAGTAGCATGTAAACATGATCTGTATGTGTGCATGACCCCATGTCATACAGATGGAAGCTCTACTACAGCACAGAGGAGACCGTGTTTTCACATACAATGTTGATGCAATTTTGCATGGTGTTCATTATTCAAAGAAAGAATTCTAAGAAATGTTATCAGATCAATTTCTATAGAAAACCACAACTCCAGTGCATCATGTCAAATGTCGTTGACATGCACTGTAGTTTTTCCCCATTAAAGTAGTGAAGAAAAATGACCATCAAAGACATCATGTCAAAACCTTCATCATCCTGTAATACTACAGCATCAAAAAAACGCAAAATGTGTCCAGAAATTAATCCTTTTGTATTTTTTTAAAGTGTACTTATAGTAAGTTCGAGTTCTTGTGGACACAAACGCCTGGTATTTAAAGAGGATGTACCACCAGGTACATCCTTTTTAATCTGAACCGACGCATCGAACAGCACCGTCACGGGGAAGCCGGTGCCGCGGTACGTTTTTCGGACCACGGCCCGATTCCCTTGCGCGGCGCCGTTCTATGCACTGGAACCGGCCGGTGCTCATGCACTGAAGGTAGGCCGGCCCGACCCCAGTGGGAGGGAGTTCCCTCCCCTCTATGATGTGGCTCCATTAGAATGAATGGAGCCGCGTCATAGAGGGGAGGGAATTCCCCTCCACTGGGAGCGGCTTGGCCGGCCTCCAGTGCTTGAGCACCGGCCGGTTCCAGTGCATAGAACGGCGCTGTGCACGGGAACCGGCTGCCCCGTGACTGCGCCGTTCGATCCGTCTGTTCAGATTAAAGAGGATGTATCTGGTTGTACATCCTCTTTAAGTCCTGGTGGCCAGAAAAGATGGTCTTAATCCATCTTCTCCAAGCTGCAGGATTCAAATGCTGATTGTTTGGGTTGGTGTGAAGCAGAACTTACTGTAAGTTCACTCATCTCTAATTGTGATATCCTATGTATACAGAGAAAAGAGTTTACGAAACACTGTTACTATAACATGTCTTCCTATACAAAGCTTTCATGGTAGAAGTTATCCATTTTCCGCCAATGCTGAATCTGGTGAATATTCTAGTTTTTCTGTTTTTTTTGTTTAACATACAACAGCATCTTACAATGCACACAATGACTTTTACATAAATAATCATTAGGTTTTTAGCTAAAACACTACAAATTCTCACAAAGCAAATTCTCAGCCTGTTACTGATATAAACTGTGAATACTGTAAAAATAGCTGATACATTCTGGTGTGGAACCAACAAGTCAAAAATATTACCATAGCTGCACAAATTATTCACACAAATACTTACTATGAGTTATATCCTTAGATGAGCGCAACCCAAGCATGCTCAAGTCCGATCATTTGGCGTTTGATTACCAGTGGCTGAAGAAGTTGGTTGCAGCCCTAGGGAGGCCAGGAAAACATGGTTATGGCCTATGGCTCTATCCATGCTTTCCAGGCAGCCATAGGGCTGCATCAACTTCTTCAATCACTGGTAATCAAAAGATCGGACACAAGCATGCTCAAGTTGTGATCATATATAATTCACATACATCATTTTTTCCACCCAATCGGTTGTTACCTGTGCTGGACACAACTGATAGAATTTCCTGAGGGTTTCCTATCAAATTTTGGTGCACGCTCTATAGTGGCTCTATATACTTATCGTAATTCACAGCAGAAATTGTTGACAGGTACAGCCACAATCTGCACCAGCTCATAGACAATGTATTTTTAGTTTGTGGTGCAGCTCACTCTAGCGGACTCTTGTTTAAGACTGATGCATAAAAACTGATCTCTGGACACAGAACAGGCCGCATAGAAACCTATGGAGTCAATTCTAGTAGCTTACATTTGATGTTTTAGTACTACACCATAGGGAAAATAGACTAAAGGCAAATATCAATGAGCCCTTATGTTGCAGGTTGTTTAGGATAGTCAAATGTTTGATGCTAGTCAGTATGAAATGATATTTATTTTGTTTATTTATGTACTCTGTTTTTCCAAACATTATCCCTACCCCGAAAATAAACCCTAGCTTGAGTTTGAAAGGTTTTTGGAGTAGGCTTAAAATATAAGCCCTATGCCAAAAATAAGCCCTAGATACAGTCAATGCCTCCAGCACTAGGATATGTCATATGATGTTATGGAGACAGGCACACCGCAGCTCTAATTTATCCTGAATATGTTCCCCGCAAAATCCATTCATCTGCTCCTGAGTCCCGTCTCCTGCCTCCTAAGTCTGTAGATTCGGGACAAGCCTAGGAAAAGAATCGTTCATCTCTACCTGGTATACTGTATGGGAAACTGTACATTTTTACCCCTAGACAACAGAAGTTCAAAAAAGAAAAAGCTACTCTGCGGAGTGAAAGAAAGGAATCCACCATAGATTGAGATTGTTGTAAATGGAAAAAAAAAGACCTACCCTGAAAATAAGCCCTAGCGCTTTTTTTCAGAAAAAAAACAAAAACAAAACCCTGTCTTATTTTTGGAGAAACACGGTAGCATCACATTCTGTAGTGCTGTAAGGAGCCTTTTATTACTCACGCCAGTCCTTCATTAGGGCTCAAAACATGGATGTGGAGACAACTGGAAAACCTGTAAGAATCCCATGGATCCATACAGATGTTTTACTGACAGTACTAGGGATTCAGACCTAGAACCCCATTGCTGCAAGACAATGGTACACACCACTGTTCCAAATATTGAGCTATTATTATTATTGTTTATTTTTAAAGCACCCTTAATTCCATATCAGTATACATATAAGAGGTTATTGTAGAGAATGTAACAAAAGATGAATAAAGTAAATGATAGACTGGTACACGGGGAGAGGACCCTGCCTGAGGGGGATTACAATCTATACAGTAACATTTATATAGACTGGTTTACTGGAGGGAAAACAATTTTGGCATGGACACCCCTAGGCTATGTTGACAGAGAAAATGTGTCGCCTTTTTTTTTTAATAACATGTTATTGATGATTTTTAATTGAAGTCAATGGAATACACATAATGTACCAATAGCCACCATTCTAATGTAAAAACAGGCAGAAAAAAAAATCATGTGAACATAGCCCTACACTATTAAAAAAAAACATTGTTTTTGTCCCCTTGTTTTTGTCTGTGTAAATTTAGATGTTTTTGTGATATAAGAAATAGTGTTTTAGATGCTTTTCCCCTTTACCATAATTGTGATTTTTCTTAAGTCCTAAAGAGAAAGCTATAAAAAAAACCTGACAGCTAAAACACCACACCCACAACATGTTGTTTTGAAAATATGTCATTGACCTTAAAAGGTCACCAAACACTACAAAGCAATACACAGTGTATGCAATCCATTTATACTGCACTAAAAACCTTACTCTATCATGTGGCCACACAAGAAATCTAAATTGATATTTTTGTAAAAAGAAAAAGTGTGTGTTTGTGTGTTTGTGTGTGTGTGTGTGTAACCAGCCTGAGTGTTCCATTTTCTTCCATTATCAGGTTTTGAGGCCTGTTAACATGTAGCAATAACTTTATAGGCAGCCCTTACACTGTAACTCTAAGGCCTCATTCACATGTTCAGTTGTTTTTCAGGACCATATATTATGTCTGCAGTCATCACCTGCAATCCACAAAAAAAAAAAAAAAATGTCCATAGTGCATTCGTAATCTCGTAATTTTTTTTGCAGATCCAAAAAAAATGGGAAGGTAATCCGTATTAAGGTATTAATTAAGGTGATCCGTATGTTGTGTGAATGCTACAGACGTTTCTTCTGCAAAAATTACGAACACTCCCATAGACTTCTAGAGGTGAATCTGTACCACAATTGTGGCCAGTACTAGGGCATCTCCTGTTTTTTTTTTTTTTTTTTTTGCTGCACGGATTGCTGATCTGTAAAACCATGGACAGTGTAAATAGCTTAATAGAAATCAAGGGGCCCTACATTTGTCCATAATTGCGGATCCACAATTACAGATACATTTACGGAACGTGTGAATAAGGCCTAAATGCAGAACAAAATCATTGATTAACAATGAAGCAAAGAGGGATTTATTATTGCCCAATACTCTGCATGCATAAAAAAAAACATTATAGGAATGATTATGTAAATGTTTATTAGTAACAAGCCAGCCACCAGTCACTACAGAGTTATAAACCTGCAGCATCTAGATGGGCTGTATTTGTGATTAGAACATTTGGATTCTTGAGGTTACAATTATAACACTCTCATATAGATTATATACTCTTCATCTCTTCTCCTTTCTTTTGGTTTTTATTGTATATGTCACTATGCTCATTTCTTTCTGTAATTGTAGCATTCAATGAATTTTAGAAGACTAAATCAATAGAGGCTATTATTATTATTCTATAACCATTACTGAAATGTCCAGTTATAGGACAGTCATCATGATATATCACTGTATATATCAATCATATATCACCCCAATCTCAATATCATATCAATGCACTATGGACATTCATTTTTTTATATCATTTTATTACTTTAACCATATTTACAAATATTGGTTCACTCATGGTCTGATCAAAACGCAGCTGTGTGAGGTCTTAAGGTGCGTTTACAAAGAAAGATTTATCTGACAGATCATTGAAGCCAAAGCCAGGAACAGACTATAAACAGAGAACAGGTTATTAAGGAAAGACTGAGATGTCTCCTCTTTTCAAATCCATTCCTGGCTTTGGCTAATCTGTCAGATAAATCTGGCTGTGTAAACACACCATTAGATGCAGATATGTTTAAGGCTATGTTCACACTTTTTTTTCGGTTGCATTTTAGGGCAGTCGTCATTTTGAGGCGAAAATTCATTCGTATTATTATAATTTGGGCAGTAAATAATGATCATGCTCTTTATTGATTGCTTTAGTTATCAAAAAAAAAATCATCATGTGAATATACCCCTAAAGTGACTTAAAATTGTTTATTGGTGGATGTTAATCGACAATATGCATGAAGTTATTTGCATTAGACTTTTTTATGTTTGTTGCTACAATTTATTTATACTGGACATTTACTGTTTACAATAGTTGTATTTGATGTTTTTTCTTTTTTTACAATTCTTCTTGTTCACAAATATTCAGAAGGATGCAAAAATTGAGATCGTAATGCAGTCTCTTGTATTACAGCACTTACTAACCAGCTAGAAAAGGTCAGGATTTGGTTCAGGCCACTGTCACACAGTAACATTTTACATCTGTATTTATAAGCCAACAATTAGGAGCGGATCCAAAACATCAAATAGGTGCAAATCTTTCTATTATACTCTCTTCAATCTAGGTTTCTTCCACTCCTGGTTTTGGTTTAGAAATACTGATGAAAAATACTGACCAAAATACACACGAAGTGTGAAAGTGGCCTTAGGGAAATAAAGATTTCTTGAATGTGGCAGATGGCCGGGGTTCCTTGGTAGCAAAATGTGAGTTGGAGGCGATAAGGATATTCCACCCACATCTGATAACTGCCACACATAAAGAACAGTTACACCAAATACAGGAAGGATATATATAATATATATATATATAAATATATATATATATCTACACACACACACACACACACACACACACACATATATATATATAGCTACACATAAACATACATAGACTTACATACATATTTATATATATATATATATATATATGTGTGTATATATATAATCATTGACACCCCATCATTTTTATGACCCTTGTGCACACAATGCTAGAAAAAGAGTCTGTTTTCTCAATTCTATTGCAATCTCTTGTAATCCAGGACTTGCATAATACCTAGAAAGGGTCAGGTTTTCAGTCACCGCTTTGTACAGGCAGGGATTTGGAAATCTATCTATGGACCGATGTATAGATAAAGGGTGGGGCTCCCTTTGATAAGCGCTCCCATTCTATATAGGATTTCTTCAGTGGGATTGATACAAGAAAATGAAATTGTGTTGTTCAGATAAAATCTAACCTTTCTCCTCCCAGCGCCAGGTTTACAGAACATGAATAAGAAGGCCGTATAAATGAAATATGTTTACCGTACGGAGACGTACTATAATAACTCCCATATGCAAAGCATGCTGGGATTTGTAGTTCTGTGGCAGCTGTATGATATAATAAATAGTGTCTGTACGGCTGGGTAACATCTTGAAGACACATGAATGGATGAGCTCTTTCTTGTGCTCAGCATTTTCTTTAAGGGATATGGAAGTGTCGATCTGTCAACAATGAAGATTCTGCAGAAGCAGATGCTGAGCTGTTCACAAAGCTTCCTCCCACAGCAAACAATAGCCTCACACTTGTCGTTATCTGAGCTACCAATTGGCATTAACGTCAGCCGCTTCTAGTCAGAACAGATTTTCCAGCACGCCCAAAGCCCCTGCCTTTTGTACTGATCTCCTTAACACGTATACATCCTATAGGGGTGGGGAATAAAGGGGTTAAATGAGCATAGACAGACAGGGATGTCTCTGCTCTTTATCGATGCCTCTCTTTCCATATCTAATAAACATAATGTGACATTAAGAAAATTGCCAGGCCTGATTGATAATGACATTCAAATATCATGCAAATGCTTTCTAGTGCCATTTCACCTTGCCGGAATAATCCACCTATTCTGCAGCACATCTCTGCCTCCATTTACCAGCATCTATGTGATGCAATGTAGATGAATGTGTACGTCTATATGACCTTATGTCATCATCATAGTCTCTTATCCCAGCCTTACATACTTACTATATTTCCTCTTCTCTCAATAAATATAAGTATCAGCTACATTTATATCAACAGTAAACATATTGCTCATGGTATATGAGGCCTTTGCCACCTAGTTATAACAATACATTTTTTTTTTATAAATTTGAATAATTTTGATGTATCCATTAATTTTTTAATTCCACCTCTCATATAACTACATCAATCACTCACAGTTTTACATAGTACAAGCTCCCCAAAAAAAAGTCATTCGCAAATTTTTCCCCCCCAACAAATTTTCCGACCGATTGAACTGATTCAGTTCAGCTGGAAACTATTGTTTTGTTATTAATGAGCCGCAAATTATCAGCATGAGCGCCTCTCAGTCATATCAGCTTAAAGTGACTCTCCAGTAGGGGGTTACATTTAATAAAATGTGAGGGGCTGAATAGTTAGAATCAGTCTATTTGAATAGTCAACCAATTGGCAGCTAATAATAGCCACTAGCAAGATGGCATGAGTTGATGACTTTAGACTACCGCTTCTCTCCATTGTCTATACAGGAAAGTGGAAGCCTCAAATACTCTTTGTAGACTCTGCTGGTATGTAATTTTAGATGCCGACAAAGTCTAGTAGATAGTAGATATATAATATAATTGTCTGTATTTCCAGGGGAAGGTAAAACTGGCGACACATATCAGATCTTTTATCTAGACTTCTATCTGTGGATCTGAATAGGGAGCATGCATGTTCAGACATAGTATTTTGGTCAGTATTTGTAGCCAAAATCAGGAAGGGAAACCGACAAAGAAAAAATATAATGTAAAGATTTGTACAGTTTGGCTATGTTCACACTATGTAAAAAAGATAAACGCCGTCCACTAAATGAATAAATAAATTTAAAATATTGTCCGTTACTATTGATTTATAATTATCTGCATTAAAGTCAATGAAATGAGGGACGCCCAGTCCACATAGGGGAAAATTTATGAAAGGGTGTAAATATACACCTGGTGTAAACTGCCCATAGCAACAAATCACAGCTCATCTTTCAGCTCTGGTAGAATAAAAGCTGTGCTGTGATTGGTTGCTGTGGACAGTTTACACGAGGTGTAAATTTACACCCTTTTATAAATCTCCCCCATAGTGTATTGAATAAGGCCCTTAATGTTAATGTTCATGCCATTTATTCGAGGCTGTTATTTTTAGTTACTCACACACATTTTTTTTTACCGTCTTTACTATTAAATTCAATGGACTTTCAAAAAGGAGCCCACACCCAAAAGGGCCAACAGTGAAACTGAACTTTAATAACATACCAACGGCCGTCATTGTAATAATGGTCACTAGAGTATGTTAAACAACGTCTGTTATTTGATACTCAAAACAATGGCTGTCCTTTTGAGTATCAAATGACGGCCAGAATTTTTTTGTGTGTGTGAACATAGCCTTTTTGTGTTTTCAACTCTACTCCTGGTTTTGGATGAAAAAATACCAACCAAAATACTAAATGTGAACATAGCCTTAGTTAGAAGAAATAGCTACCTCTAATACGTGGCCAGCTTTAGGCTATGTTCACACACAACGTCTTTTTTTGGTCGTTTTATGGCCGTCTTTTTTGACAGCCGTCGTATTGAGACAAAAATACGGCAGCACAATGGAAATTTTGGTCATAATTTGCATAAAACGGTCATATTTCTGTCTCAAAAACATGGCCGTAAAACGGCCAAAAAGGGACGCTGTGTGAACATAGCCTAAGGCTATGTTTGTATCTATTTTTTTAATAAAACATACATAAAACATATACCTCTATATTTAACATTAGTATTTCTCAGCATTGAATTGCATTGAATTTGAATAGCGGTTTCCAGGTAGATTCATTTTAATGCCATTATTTTACCAGGCATAAAAATAAGTGCACAGAACTTAGTCTGGTCTGTTTTATTTATTAAAAAAGTCATTTTTTTGTGCATTTTCGGTATGTTTTTTTTTCACGTAATAACATCAGAACACATAAAATCACAAGGTAATAAAGCATTAAATGCTTGTAAAACATCAGAAAAGTGCCTAAAAAAACACAGAAAAGGCCCATAAAACAGAAATGTGTATACAAACCTTTTTTTTAAAAAAAATAAATAAATTTGAGTCTCTTTTAATTGAATTAAAAATACACTGTGGGAACATGGAGAAAATTGATATGGACTTATTTAAATGGCCACAACAAAAGATTCAATCAGCCAGCCAGCGTTTCCTAGAAACACTAATTTGCCCAATAATGTAAAAGGGCCTAATGTGGTAACAAGATTACACTACATGTAAATGATCAAAATGGTCAGATTTCTGGCACTTTTCTAAGATTTGTATGTGTTTTGCATTCATCTGAGAAGCAACCGATATATTGCTTGCAATTAAATGGACTCCTGTCTTCTCAACGCTGCCAAGTCAGTGTTTTCTTATATACTCCACTCTCATGGTAGAAGAATGCGAGCATTGTGCAACCTGCTACATTGTTCCAGCCTCAGACACCATGTGGGGTTTCCTTTGGGATTGCGTTAAGTATATAAACATGACTATATAAACCTGACATGGTTAAAGTCAACCGTGGTAAAAAGCCAGATTGTGGAAGCAAATACAACACCATGGATTTAACTGGAAACCATCATGTGACTTTTTTATTTTTTTATTTTTTATTTTAACAACCTCAGATCATGAGTCTCATTCTTTGGTTCAAAACTCCTTCTTGCTGTAAGCCCCTACATGGCTCATGGCCTGATCTCTTTAAGACGTTCTTTACATGTCATTGCATCCATAGTGACGACACAGCTTCAAGATACAAAGACACTACTATGTAAATTAGTAATAAGTAATAAAAATACTTATTATAAATACTTTTAATCAAATTAGGAATATTCGTTATAAATGTCTACACTGCCCTGTAATGTACTATTTTCCTGATTTCTTTATTTATCTAACATCATTTCAGACTTTTTTAATTTTACACATTATATAACCAAGAAGGCCAAAAATTATGTACAATAAATAATAATAACAATAACAACAATAATAATAATAATAAATAATAATAATAATAATAATAATAATAATAATAATAATAATAATAATAATAATAACGACAACAATAACATATGGTTTGGTTAGTTAGAAAATCAGAGATTTTGCTCTTTATCCAGTGTTTAGGATTTGACAGAATTAAACAATGACTCTTCAGGAAATCTTTTGCTTTTACATTTAAAGAAAAATCTCAGCAAATAAAATAAAAATTAAGCATTGTCTACAATGTAAGGGCTTGTCTTTGTCTCTTATCTGCACTTACAAAGGCTTTGTAGTCAGTGTTACAATACAGTTTCTACACAGCAGTACCAGGTTTTTGGTTTCCACGATACACGTTTTCCCAGGCTAGAAATTGTGTTGTGTTTTCTTCCCTGACACAGACATCACTTGGTCCCTGCACATAGTCCTGCCCCTTCTAAGCAATACCTAACAGATTTGTAAAATAAGCTGGACATGATGCATCATGGGGCCTAAGTAAAGAAGTAAAAAAAAGTCCATATATTTTCTTTCAGGATTAGTGTTGAGTGAACTAGCCGAACTGTTTGGGTTCGGCAACTCGAAAACTCTGCATTTGACTCCTGGCATCTAGAGAAGTTGGATGCTTCCCCAGTTTAGCTAGTTCACTCAACACTATTCAGGATACTTTTTGATTAGTGAAAAATTTCTACATAGAATGTGGTTTAATCTCCCTTCAGCAAAATGAGTATTCAGTACCTGCTTCCTCTGGTGATAGAGTGGGAGCTCAACTTCAGGGAACATGTCAAACTAAAAGGATAAAAAGTAGCCCTCCCAGAAAGAAGAGCACTGTTTCTCTGGTTCCACCTATTGGAGGTAGATTCCCTGCTGGTCAATGTTCAGCCCCTTTAAGAGCCTTGAAACATAACTAGGTAAAGCTAGAATCTCTTTCAGAAGGAAGAGTTATCTATCTATAGAAAGCTGTCTCAGGCTAATGATTGGCTAATAGATAGGCCTAATGCTGCATTCAATCGATCGTTTAACGATTTTGAAGCAACAATTTAGTTTTTATAACAATCAGCATGTAGACAAATAAATTGTTAGAAAAATCATTAGAAAATACATAAGAAGAATAGTTATTGCAATCGTTTTTAAGATCGCTTAAGCCTATCTTTCACATAGGGTGAATCTTTGAAAGACTGTTTACACGAAGCGATTTGAGAACATGTTGAAAGATCAAAATGAAGGATTTCTCGCTCGTCACTTGGTTGTTCGCTGTGTTTACACTTAACGATTATCGCTCAAATGCGATCGTTACTGCAAAAATTGGAACGATAATCCTTCCGTGTAAACGCAGCATAAGGCTATGTTCACACAACATATCTTTTTGTGAAAAGTCCGACCATTGTTGCTGATTGCAACAACGGCCTGACTTTTCACATAAAGATACGTTGCCTTGTGCTCTATGGGTTTCCAGCTGGAGTGTATACACATGGTATACACTCCAGCCGGGATCCCTCACGGCCGCTATTCAGTGATGGCGGACGCAGAAAACCCTGTCAGTTCACACAATAGAGCGAGCTATTGTGTGCTTTGGGGAGTTCTGATGCGGGGGCATCCATGCAGGGCTAGAGATCATCCAGCTGGTACTGCAGTACCGGCCGGGATGATCTTTTCAGAGATCGGCCGATCCGTGACCCGACCAGGTCATGGAATGGCCGGTCTCTTACAGCGTCTGCACATGGCCTAAAGGGGTAAAGTTTCAGCTTGAGAAGAGTACAAATAGGTGTGTGGAGTCTTACAAGCCATGCATTATGGGGGAAAAAATGCAAAGTAGCCTTTTCCCAGAAGAGAGCTTGCTGTGTAGTGGCACCTCCACCTTGAAGGTAGCATTCCTGAAAATCAAAGCCCCTTTAAGAGTCTTGAAACATACCTGGGGGTTATAAGCCTAGCAAGAATCTCTCCCAGAAGAAAGAGTTACCCATCTGTAGACATCTGACTTGGGATTCTTGCCCCTCACCAGTACAGGAACAGGTTGTTCTCTCTGCTAACAGAGAGGCCTTTAGTGTGACATTGAAGGGCACCAGAGAACAAGTTCGCTTCCCTTTAGAAGACGGTGACTCTACTTTGCATTTTTTCCCCCAGTTAAGAATTGCATGGCCTATTATAGGTATAGGAATTGGGGTACTCAATGTCAGCGTTAAATAGGATATATCTTGCAAGTTATAGAATATTTTGCAACAGAGAATATAATTTAGTAGGAAATGTTTCAGTCAATCCCTGATTTTATTCAAGCCTTGGCAGCCACTGGAGTGACTTCAGCCACTCATGCTCCACAGAACCACCAAGGCTTGAAAGTGGTCATGGATTTATAAAAACATTGCCTAAAAATTATATTCTCTGTTGTGTACGCTGTGTGTACACTCCGGCCGGGATCCCATTAAAAATAAAGCTATGTTCCACCCCTCAAAACTACGGCCGTAGTTCTACGGCAAGACCTACGGCTGTAGTTTTATGTAGTGTGAACATAGCCTAACATTGGAATAAATGTTCTTCATCTACATTTAATTCTTGTTGAGTGTCCTGATTCCTATACTGATTGCTTGGATTGAGGAATCACTTATCACTGAGCACCAAAATAAACAGGAGAGTGCAGTACAGGATCACCTATACTGATTGGCCTAAAAGACCTCATTCGCCCTTTGGTATTTTACTCAAGGACAAACAAAAGGTTGTACAAAGAAGATAATCCTATTTATGAAGAAGTGCTATGCAACATTCACATCACTTGGATACCCTATCATTTGCATTTGCTAATGCATGAAAATACTCATCATTGCTTGTGCTTTTAGCCTCTGATCAGGTGGTATGTCTGGATTACAGTTTTTGTTTAATTGAATAGCAAATCACAAAGCACTTTCATATGGAGTCATCTAGTAAGAAAAAGTATGTACTGCCTGGTATACATTTTTTAAACATGTACATCAGATCCTAATAGGAACCTTGACTAGAGAAAGAAATAGAATGTGTGTATGTACTTGTATTCTATGGAATGTGTGTATGTATTTGTTTTCTATAGAATGTATATTTGTATACTATAGAATGTGTATATGTATTTGTATACTATACAATGTGTATATGTATTTGCACACTATAGAATGTGTATATGAATTTGTATGATATAGAATGTGTATATGTGTTTGTATATGTATTTGTATACTATAGAATGTGGTTTTGCTTAATATAGAATGTGTATATGTATTTGTATACTATAGATTGTTTATATAACATAGTAACATAGTTAATAAGGTTGAAAGACGACAAGAGTCCATCAGGTTCAACCTAGAGAAACCCTACTGTGTTGATCCAGGGGAAGTCAAAAAACCCGTATGAGGCAGATGGCAATTACCGGGAGAAATCACAGGGAGAAATTTCCTTCCCGACTCCAATGGCAATCAGAATAATCCCTGGATCAACGTATCACCGGAAATCTAATGTCCATAACTTGTAACATTATATTTTTCAAGAAAAGCTTCAATGCCTCCCTTAAATCAGCCATGACAACATCATGTGGCAGAGAGTTCCACAGTCTCACTGCTCGTACAGTAAAGAATATAGAGAGTTGCGTAGTCTCACCGCTCGTACAGTAAAGAATCTGCGTCGATGCTGATAGTGAATTCTTCTTTCCTCTACACGTAGAGGATGCCCCCTTGTCATGGTTACAGACCAAGGAGTAAAAAGATGACTACAAAGATCTCTGTACTGTCCATTCATATATTTGTAAGACGTCTATTTTCTAGTGTAAATAACCCCAAGCGTGATAACCTGTCCCACCCATTCTCTTAATGACCTTTGTCGCCCTCCTTTGCACTATAGAACGTATATATGTATTTGTACACTTTAGAATTTGTATATGTATTTGTATATTATAGAATGTGTATATGTATTTGTATACTATAGAATATTTATATGTATTTGTATACTATAGAGTTTGTAAATGTATTCATATGGTATGTAGAAGTTTGTTACAAATGTATTACTTTTGTATTCTACAATGAATAACTCTACTATTGTTACCATTACCTCTAGTACTACTAATAGAAATGATTCTAAATGGTAAGGTAGATTTATTTTTCTAAAACTAGAGACTTCTTGGTGAATGTTCTATATGGAAATGATTGGTATACATGTAGAGAAATATTTCTAATAAAATACATTATAATATTATATTACTTTTATTAGTTTAATCATGTTTTTTTTATACAGCTCAGTTCTACCCACCAATTTATATGATGATCATATTAGAATAAGAAAAATTCTGTGGATTGCAGCCAAAAGTATTAGAGATGTGGAGCGTCCTAATGAGCTTTAATTATCTCGTATGATTGTTTTAGAGAAGATTATTACAAAAACAAAATAAAATGGTGCCAAGGATTCTGCGAGCTCCCGACGCTTACTGACTCATTATAAACAATAGTAGCAGGTCTTCTATCACGGATAGGGTACGCACTGTAATCTGCAAGGCCAATTTCCATGGAGTGATGTTTAGAGTCTCCAGTCAGTGATCTAAGAGGTCATTCTTGTTTGTCAGTCAGAAAATTTATTGTGCGCACAGCATCGGTCCAGGAGATCTACAGAGCATAATATTGATGACCAATGTTAAACCAGTAGATGATCTGGTACAAATAGAGACAGGCTGGAGCCACAGAGTGATAATTGAAGAGGTAGGAGGCATTGGGAATAGAGGCAGAGAGGTTAAAACAGCAGTGCCATCAAGTGGGATTTAATATAACACGTAACCTATGGATCCAGGAGTCTGAAGGTCATCAGCAATTCTGCCGTCTCTAAACAAGACTATGAAGAGCTTGCTCACACTTTTCTGACCATAGCTTTTTTTTTTTTTTTTTACACAAGAGCCTCCAGATTTTTAACCCATAGGTACCCTAGCTTCAAGGGAATCAGGAAGAAAGAAAACATGTGAGTTTACAAATATTTAGAGGACTAAAAGAAGGCAAAGGCTATGTTCACATGATGGCTTTTCACCCTAATATATTTCCACACTATCAATAAACTGCGGCCGTTGTTGCAACCTGCAATAACGGCCATTGTTTCATGTGAAAATACACTGTGTGAGCATGACCTAAAAGTGCAAAGAATTCCCAATCAGGTCCAAATTAGTTTAGTTTTTAATATACAATGATAAGAAAAACAAAAATAAATAACTATTTATAAAAATTTAATTGTAAAAAATTTCTCTCTACAAAAATTTGCCATTCACTTAAAAAATGACAGTGAAGAGTTATGATATTTACTTTTGGACTTTGGAATGGAGCCACCTGGTGTTTATAGTGTATAGTAATATGCATGTCCACTTAATGAGCTAAGTGCTGGTGGACACACATGCCTTGTTACTCTCACCACAGCTACTGCAAACACTTATACACACTTACAAACACAAAAATAATTTACTCAAGCACTGGCTACAAACAGACATTCCCTCCATTACTGAACTAATCAATCTACTTAAATCCCTACTTGGCATCGATTAGAGTGGAAACGTAAAGGCATAAGGAGAAGGGTGCCTCAGTCTTCTTCAAGAAATGGAGGACGTTTATCCAAAGCCATTATTCTGCTTCAGAAATACATGACATAGTAAAGCCATTTAGTTATACCACTTGGTACTTGAAGGCGGATCTAGCGGGCTCTCTGGGCCCACTCCGGTTACCACCCCGCTCGCCCATTGGGGGCGCTGATACTATCCCGAAGCCAATGCCTCCTGACCCTGAATGAACTATAGCGATACTGGTAATCCCAGTGGAGATCTTCTAGGGAAAATGTGACCCATTATTCGGAAGATATATGATGTTTGCTATATTTATATTGGAGGTTATTCCCCCCCCCCCCACACACACACACTTACCTTTTGTGTCTCACCCCCTCCCCCTCTCTTACTTGTTCCCTTCCCCTATGTGTCCTGACCCTCTCTATGTTTTATGTATTTTGTATAAGAAGATTGGCTAATAATGGAACCTATTGTTTAGGGATCTTGTTTTGAGTTACCCATGTTGGGAAATAGTTCACACTCAGGGTTTACGGTGAATAAGTTATATACAGATTTATTGTATATCGCTCTCTTTTCATATGTACACTATTGTATACCATGTTTGTGCCGGATGTTTTGCACTATGTGTGCCTGTATGTTTTACAAAAAATGTTTCGAAAAATTCAATAAACAGAATAAAAAAAAAAAAAAAAAAATAAGCATGACCCTGGCAATTCTAAGACATATGTGAAGACTTTGGGGCAGATTTATCAATAAACGCTCTCGAGGAGTGGCAAGTTTTACCCTTTTCTGTGGTGTATGCCAGGCGTAAGCTTCCTCCCATGACTAATTTATCATGGGTTACCTGGAAACCTAGATGGGAATGGTGCTTTATTTAAGACTGGCATACAAGTATACTGGTCTTAAAGAATAAGTCTAAAAACAGACTTTTTTTTTAAAAAAACAAGTTGGATGAACAAAAAAACATGCACTTCCCTGGCTCCAGCGCTGGGATCCACTGTCCTTTGCTCTGGTCTTAGGTCCCCGGCCGCTTCTAGGTCTGAGTGGTGACCTGGGTCGTGATTTGTAAGGCTCACTCAGACCGAGAATCTACTGGGGACCAGAACGGAGGATAGTGGACCCCAGCGCTGGAGCTAGGGAGCTAAGTGCATGCTGTTTTGTTCACCCACCTTCTCCGGACTTATCCCCCCATAATATATTGGTTGTTTTAAATTGCATTAATACAATATTTACTCTATGGCTATGTTCACACTACGTAACAGACCGGCCGTTCCGTGACCTCAGCCAGGTCACGGAACGTCCGGTCTGTGCCCGGATCATCGTCTGTGATGATCCGTCCGGCTGCAGAGCTCTAATGCGTGCGAATTCACTGGGATCCCGGCCGAAGCGCACACGATGTGTGTACGCTCCGGCCGGGATCCCATTAAAAATATGTCCCACCCCGCAAAACCACGGCCGTAGTTCTGCAGCGAGAACTACGGCCGTAGTTTTACGTAGTGTGAACATAGCCTATATATGTAAAACTGAGGTTCTTACTGCACTTTGTGATCAAAGTATGTGAGCCCATCTACCGGAGACAAAATAGCCTCAGTTCAGATGGGACCTACACTGAATAAATAGACTCATTCTCTTGGGCCTAGGCTTCCAATATTATGAGTATACAGGTCTCAGCTATGTTGGTGAGGGATCAGAGCAATCAGCTAGTTATGTCTTATCCTGTGGATCAGTGATAAGTTTGAATCTTGGGATAACACTTTTAAGCCTTTCATTTTATAAAGGAAAGTCTAGGTAATGTAGGATCTGGAATCAAGTAGCTCTGACATGCCCCAATAGGTAATGTGGTGGTTTCATTGCTTAAGTCCTGACACTAGTAAATTGGGAAAACTTGATCTTGATTATGTTTCGCCACAATAGTTCTTGCAAGTATCTGATAAAAATCGTCCTTCCAGTTGATATATGAAAACACAATTGGACCAAGTTATTATGCTGTAAGCGATTATTAGTTTCTCAGCTCTTAAATCGTTTTTTCTTTAAGGTCCAAAAAAACGAAAGAATAGAAAGAAAGTGTGAATTCCATTCAAGATATAGAAGAGAGATATTGCATAGCGTAAATTATGAGCAGAAACATAGGGCCAATGCCAGCCGTATGTTGGATTGTAACCCGAAAATATGGAGAGATTTTTTTCCATTTAGAATAAAGAACAAAATAGATTTTTAGAAATGTATATCCCCGTTTAATTGGAGAGATACAAGGTGCAAATAGCAAAGCAGATGTTAAATATAAAAAATATGGATTTTCATCACTGAATTTAATGAATTATTTTAGAGCAGCCAGATTGGCACAATACTGGATATAAATGCTGGTATAACCAGGCCCCTCTGGGCAGATTTGGAGGATGAGTTACTGCATCAGTATAATTGGTCTTTGATATTATAGAAAGTAACGTACAAAGAGATATAATGAACAATGATACAATATTAAATTATGATTCTGGGGTTATTTGGAGGGAAGGGATAAAGAAATATGACATTTGAACCTTCAATTATAATGGGGGTGTTTGTAGTCCCATGTTTTTGAGCAGTTTGGAATAAAAACTTTTAAATGGTGGATTGATAAAAGCCATGTGAAAATACTACTTTGATACATACCAATGGGTAGTCATTAGAGATGAGCCTCAACTTGAGTATGCTATCGTTTGTATACGATGAACCTCAACTTGAGTATACGATCGTTCGGCATTTGCATACCGGTGGCTGAAGAAGTTGGATGCAGCCCTTTGAGTCCAGGAAAACACAGACCATTGGCTAGGTTCCCACAATTTCTTTTGTTGGCTGTTTCGCGGCCATTTTGGGGGGATTGTCATGATTTTGGCATTAGAACGCAACTATTTTATGCAAATGATCTGCCTTTTACACGGCTCGATAATTGTGCGGTAAGGGCTATATATATATATATATATATATATATATATATATATATATGTATAAATATATAGTATTTTCCTGCGTATAAGACCCAGGAAACCCAGGAAAGTCTTACAGAGCGAAAAACTTTGGAACCGGACCGAAGAATCTGCAGTCGCCACATGCCCGCTGTGCTGTGACCGTATGAAGGGCAGAGCAAGCTGCAGTCGTCCGGGGTATGGAAATAAGATACGGTAGAGTGGCACTGTGCCCAGAAAAACACACCTCTTTCACCTGTTTGGCTGCCCTTGTATCCTACACGTATTACTGCACCTTGTTCTCTGCCTCTCAGATCTCGCTGCTGTCATGTTTTTTAATAATTTTTATTTGGTGTGTGTTGGAAGAGGGGTAGTCTTATATGGTGAGTATATCCCAAACTCTATATATTAAATGTAAAATGCCCTTTAAAGGGGTAATCCGGCGCTGATAAAAAAAACAATCATAAACATAGTTTTTACACTTAACATCCCTCCTGAGTCAGTCTCCGTTTGAATTTCCTGCTGTTTGCAGGTCTCTGAAGCTCCAGTTGGTGTCTTCATTTTTTCTTTACTTCCTGGTCTGGGCTTTCCCATGATGCACTTTGTCTCCTGTGATGTCTAACTGACTCTGTAAAACTGTGAGATGGCTTACAGCTTGCTCAGCCAATCAGAGCTGAGCAACCTGAGTCATCTGACAAAGGGCGACTGGCTTAACAGGGCTTAGACCCGCCTCCCTTTTGATGTTGTCACTGTCACAAAATGGCTGCCACAGAAAAGCCTGGGGTCAACAGTCTTTAGGTAAGAATGAGTTTACTTTACTTCCTGGTGGAGGGTTGAGGGGGTAAAAGATAGGGAAGGGGGGCAGATAGGTGATTGAAGCATATTACAAAGTTATATAACTTTGTAATTTGTTTCAATTACTAGGAAAAAGCTTTTCACTGGAGTACTCCTTTAAATGTAAAATAACGTTTATACAAACCTGTCCACGCTCCCGGTGGTCTCCTAGCTTTTGCCTGCAGCCACCGATATAACTTTAGAGCCAGTCAGAGCCAATCTCTGGCCATGGTGCTTTCCCGTCTGGACCAGTGATTGACTGAAAGGCCGGAACTTCAGAGATTGGCTCAGAAGTGCCAGCAGAAGCTTGGAGAACACCAGGAGTGTGGACAGGTATGTATAATATTTACTTATTTTTTTTACACAGTGATCAGCTGTTGATTTTTTAATTATGTTGAAAGACAACGATCAGTTAATGATCGTTTCTTTGGCTGGTCATTGTCTTTCTTATGGTGCGTTTACACGGAGCGATAATTCGTCCAATCGATCGTTTAAAGATTTTGAAGCAACGGTTTGATTTTATAACAATCAACATTTAGACGAAGAGAACAATCGTTTAAAAAATCGTTATTGCAATCGTTTTAGGATCGTTTAAGCCCATCTCACACATAGGGTGAATCTGTGAAAGACTGCTTACGCGAAGCGATCTGCGAATTTTTAGCGAACGACCAACAGTGATTTGAGAACATGTTAAAAGATTACAATAAACGATTTCTCGCACGTCGCTTGATTGTTAGCTGTGTTTACACGAGCTGATGTTCCGTGTAAATGCAGCAATACACGGAGTGATAATCTGCTCAATCATCCTGATTATCGCTTTGTGTGTGAGGGCCGTAAGTATGGATTTAGCAGGTAAAATTCAGATTGCTCAGCTTTGGAAAAGTTAGACAGAAGGGTAAATATAAAGCTGTTGAAGCTATAAAAACATAGATAAAAGAGTAAATAAAAATGACAAGAAGACTGGAAGAAGTGGTGAGGTGTTAGAAAATTCTGAATGTTTATTTTTGTTTACATTATTCTTTTTTCCTTTGTAGTGTTGATAATATATGCATATGATCGCATTATAGGAAATTAGTGTTGAGCAAGCACTAAAATGCTAAAATTGCTAATTACTGTAGTTGAGCTTTTCTCAATGCTCAAGTGCTTGAAACAAGTAACAAATACAATTGAAATCAATGGGAGCATTCAATCATTCTGCTCGGTAGAGGGGAAGGTGTCTGGTTGACCTGAAAACCTCAGAAGCTTACAGTCTGGCCCCCAGAGGGCTAAGTTAAGGAAGATCTATCAGCAGGTTAGATTTGTCTGCCTAGTGGGCACAGGGCACTGAGGATGAAGGTATGTCTCTTACCTCCATCCTCAGCTCCATTCCTGTGCTGTTTATTCTGCCCGGTAAGCCATTAGGAGCACTGCCCCCCCCAAGCACCGATCCATAGCCCCACCCCCTGCACTGTGAATCACCTGATAGTTCCCTTTTAATCCCCTGGGGGCTGGACTGTGCTCAGTTTAGGGGGTGTTATACTCACTGGGCTCCCGGCGTGGGGTCTTCTATCTTTGGCTCCTTCTTCTACAATGAGCCAAACATCGGCTGACGTGGGACACTGCTACAGCCACTGAATAGCCGAGCAGACACTGCCGGAGCAGACCTGGCACATCAAGCACTCTGTCCCGGGTCTGATGAAAAAGATAGAAGATCAGTGCCTTGGAGGGTAAGTATAATTCCTCCCCCCATGAGTAAAGGCTTTAAAGCTATTGATTGCCTTTCAACAAGCTTTTTTTTAAGACTAGCATGCTTGCTCAACACAATTAGAAGTAATTTATCTGAAACTAAATAAATAAAATAAACCAACAGCTTAGTAAAATAATATCAACAGCTTAGTAAGTTATTAATTATGTTAGAACAAATGTTAACAGGTTTTTATTTTATTTTTTTTAAGTTAACATTTATTTGTGCTTCATTCGTACATATCTTTTTGTTGCATTTAATTCTGAGAGTCCATCCTTGTCTGTAGATATGCATGTAACACTCCAAAATGTAAATCCATCTGCCTGAACTGTCATCAGCTACACACACACACACACACACACACAGACACACACACACACACACACACACATATATATATATATATATATTCACTGTCTGCAGCTTCAGATTCACTCCTTTTATTCTTAGGTTCTGTGGAGAACGTGAATATGGAATACTTTGTTTTCCTCAGAAAGGTTCATGCTGTGTTATTAATACCAGGAGTCTATCTCTTGCAATGCGCATAATGGAGTTTACTCACTGAATACCAATTTTTACCCTTCATATTGATGTTTCCCAAGTACAAACAGACCACATTACTTTCTCTTCCATGTGAATTTTGTAATAAAAATAATTCAAATAAAAATAGCTAGGGGTAAAATGAAAATCCACTGCCCAATTCAGTTTGAATCCTCCATATCACTTTCTGTTTGATTTCTAAAAACATAAAAAGACCTTTATGAATTGTTCCTGGTGGACAGGGCTGCTTATATATTGCAACTGTGTCTGCTGGTATCATGCAAAACATTGTGCACTACTTTACACTTTATCTTCTTAGCTGAAGAAACAGGGCAACTATACAGGCAATAAGCTTGTTATCTGGCTAGCTTGTTTAGTAGCAAATCGAGCTTCACAAACCGAAATTTGTAACGAACTTTGCAAAAAGTTTGGTTGATTGTATTGCAAAATTTGTAAGGAGTTTGTAAAAATGGCTGTATTTGATGCACATAAAAAAGGGCTTATGCTTAGGGTGGGTCCACACTGAGTTTTTGCAATCCGTTTAACGGATCCGTTTTTTTAACGGTCAAAAAAGTAGTGTCAACAATACTTTATTGTGCGTAAAAAAAACGTATCTGCTTTGATCCGTTTTTTTTATAATGGAAGTCAATGGAAAAACGGAATAAAAACAGATGCACACAAATGCAACGCAGTGTGAACCTAGCCTTACCTGTCTGCTCTCCCCCAGTGTCCTCCTACGGGTCTCCGTTGTCCCCAAAAGCTTTTTTTTCTGCATATTTACTTTTACAGCATGTTATTGTTCAAGTTTTGCAGTTGAAAATGAAAATTAGCAACCTTAGAACGAAAACATGCTGTGATAAGTAAATATACAAAAAAAGAAGCTGGCATAGGAGAAAGCAATTGGCATACATGGGGATCGTGTGTATGCAAACTAGCATACAGAAAACTATGCAACAGCTTAATTCCCAGCTTGGTAAATAGTGGGTGGTCTATCTGCGCTTCTATAGCCAACAATCGTACCCCTGCTATACCGGTCAGTATTACAAATTCTTGCCGAAAGAAGTAATCACTAATTAACTTTATGATGTACATAGTAGGTCTAAGTTTTCAGATGCTATACACGGGCCCCACCTTTGGGGCATCCTGTTTTAAGGTACTGCCAGCCCTTTTAGTCCCTTTCTGATCCTTCACAATTTATTCATCTTTGGGTCCATGAACAAGACTCTAGCTTCCTCACGAATCTTTGTGTTAGTGAATTGCTTTCAGATGGCTGGCTATCTGGTTCAGTTCATTAGCTACACCAGCACCCTTCTTAGCTGATGTAAAGACTTAGGGTCCTTTTCCACGGGCCCAGGAGGGCCCGATCAACGATGTAAACGAGCGGCGATCTGCTAGATTGCCGCTCGTTTACTGGGCCTATTCCACGGCCCGATGAGCGTTGAGCGAGGGCTGCAAGGACATCGTTACCGATGTCCTTGCAGCCCTTGCAGCATCATACATTACCTCAGCTGACCGGCCAAACTCAGCCAATCACAGGCAGCGGCAGTCCCGGTCTGTGATTGGCTGAGCGCTCCGTCAGCTGACCGGCCATTCTGAAGATAGAGCGCGCAGGACCCGGGGATGAAGACAGCGCGGAGAAGACCTGACAGGTAATGTATGATGCTGCAGCCTGTCAAATCGTCGGTCGCCCGCCGCGCACCGCTATTCAACCGTAGTGATGGTGGGGGAACGATGATTTTAGGTCTGGCCCTAAATGAACGATCAGCGGATGACACGATCATCGGCTGATCGTTCTCTCTATTTCACCAAACGATAATCGGCCGAATCGGGCCAAATGGGGCCGATCCGGCCGATTATCTTTACTGTGGAATAGGGCCCTTAGAAGGGGGCTGGGTTAGCTAATGAAGAAAGCCAGATAGACGGCCTTCTTTAAACACATCACCAACACAGAGACTTGGGAAGGTTGCTCTATATGTTAAGAAGCAGAGCTTTCCAGACTTCAGGACTTGGATTGAATATGGGAAAAGGGTGGGTTCAGACTACAAAATTCTTGCGGATAAGTTCCGTGGAATTCCGTCGCCTGTATGCGCTCACGGCCGCGCGCCTTTCCGCCAGCTCCATAGACACCATTCTATGGGCTAGCTGATTCCGCATTCAAAAGAATTGTTGCGTCAATTCTTTCGTCGGAATGCGGAATCAGCTGGCCCATTGAATGGTGTCTATGGAGCCGGCGGAAAGGCGCGCGGCCGTGAGCGCATACAGGTGAAGGAATTCCGCGGAACTTATCCGCGAGAAATCCATAGTCTAAACCCCCCAAAGAGTGGACCTGCTATAATTTATGTATATTAGTAGCGTATAGTAATTTCTACTTTAAAAATATTCCAACAACTTTTTTTATGTCAATCAACAGCCCCTTAAGGACAGAGCTAATTGTCATTTTTGTGGTTTTGTTTTTTCCTTCACGCCTTCTAAGAGCCATAACTTTTTTTTTTTTCAATCTGCAGGGCTTGTTTTTTTCATGAAGAAGTGTTCTTTGTAATGGAGCCTTTTACTCTACTATAAAATAAATGACAAAACCCTCAAAATAATATTTATGGGGTGCAGTTGGGAAAAACAATGCAATTCTGCAAATTGTGGGGGGTTTCCGTGTTTACGTAATGTACTTTGCTGTGAAAATGACGTTATCTTTATTCTATAGGTCAGTCCGAACACAATGACATAAGATCTATTATTATTATTATTTTTTTTTATTATGGACTTTGAATCATTGTTTTTATTCAAACATGCATTTAGACTTGCACTGCTGGCCAAAAAACAAGATGACTAATTTTCCATGGGTATCTCCAAGAATGACTGTGTACTTAGGAGAGTGGGAAGGGGATTTAAAGGCCATAAAATGTCATGTAATATGATAAGGATGTTAAAAAAAAGTTCTGTCAGTATAGTAAGGGGGTGAAGTTGTAATTTAATAAAGCAGTCACACAGCATTCAATGTATTTCTTCTATGGTACCTATATATCATAAAAAGTGTATGACACAGGTTGTGTTCATGCCTTCACACCCCTAGACCACCAAGAATGTTGGCATTGACCTTTTTGGTACACTGGACCACCAAGAATGTTGGCATTGACCTTTTTGGTACACTTGATCACCAAGAATGTTGGCATTGACCTTTTTGGTACACTTGACCACCAAGAATGTTGGCATTGACCTTTTTGGTACACTTGACCACCAAGAATGTTGGCATTGACCTTTTTGGTACACTTGACCACCAAGAATGTTGGCATTGACCTTTTTGGTACACTTGACCACCAAGAATGTTGGCATTGACCTTTTTGGTACACTGGACCACAAGGAATGTTGGCATTGACCTTTTTGGTACACTTGACCACCAAGAATGTTGGCATTGACCTTTTTGGTACACTGGACCACAAGGAATGTTGGCATTGACCTTTTTGGTACACTTGACCACCAAGAATGTTGGCATTGACCTTTTTGGTACACTGGACCACAAGGAATGTTGGCATTGACTTTTTTGATACACTAGACCACCAAGAATGTTGGCATTGATCCATTTTCTTCCCTAGACCATCAAGGGTATTGGTAGGACTTTTAGGCTATGTTTACACACTGTTTTTCTATGGCCGTTATTTGGTACTCAAAACTACGGCCGTTGACTTGAATATCAAATTTGAAGCATGGTCACATGCTCCTCCATGCCAGCCAGATTATGGACAGACTCACCACAGAGCAGGAGATCAAAGCCTGGAGGGAGGGAAGTCCGATGTTAGCTCTATGAGGTACACAGGGAGCTGCTGTCAGTATATACAGTGAGTACTAATACTGTACACTGAGGAATTTTACTATAAAGTGTCCAACCCCTTTAAAAAGTCTTTGTGTGAAGCCACACCCCAAGACCACACCTCTTTCTATCTTTCAGATATTTGGTAGATACGTTGCTAACCTATTAGGCATAGATACATTTATTAATTTGAAAAATATCTTTCTCGATGTGCTGCCCTTATCGCATTACGCGAGTATGGCACACAAGGGTCTGAAGATGAGGGTGGCACATTGAGGAAGAGACACCCACTGCAGCTGACGTCACGGCACAGACTTCCGGTGGCACAACTGCACAGGTAATAAGCGGTTTTGTTAAAGGGTTACTCCTGCAAAAAAAGCTTCTTTCAAATCAATTGGTGTCAGAGATTTGTAATTTACTTCTATCAAAAAATCTCCAGTCTTCCTGGACTTATCAGCTGCTGTATATCCTGCCGGAAGTGGTGTATTCTTTCCGTCTGACACAGTGCTTTTTGCTGTCACCTCTGTCCATGTCAGGAACTGTCCAGAGCAGTAGCAACTGGAGCAAGTAGTACTGGAAATATTATACCACTTCCGTCAGGACATAAAGCAGTTTAGAAGTACTGAAAAACATGAGATTTTTTAATAGAAGTAAATTACAAATCTTTAGCACTTTCGGGCACCTGTTGATTTGAAAGATTTTTTTTTTTTTTTTTTGCTGAAGTACTCTTTTAACACATTGTATTGTGAAGTTAAAATAGTTTTAACCTGCATTTAGACGTTTAAGCTAGTAACAAAAAAAAAAGTGCAAACTGATTTTCCATGGGCACTTCCAAGGATGACTGCCCTTAAGGGAGTGAGAAGGTGATTTAGAGGCCATAAAATGTCCCAAAATTACAAACAAGGAACACATTTTTTTCTTACTTTTATTTTATTTCTTGTTTTAAAAATGGTAATTCCTGAATGTACGATTACTCCACATGTTGTCATCCTCTGGTTGTCTAGTTTCTCTTCCCTCCCAGCGAATTAAATCATTTATAGTATTGGTATAAGTGGCCAAGATATTACAAATAAATTAACTTTGTAATTATTTGTACTGAAAATGTGGCAAGGGTTTGACTAAAAACCTTTGTGACCAAATGTTAGCTGGGAGTCAATAGGAAAATATTAAATGCCACATCCCATTGTATTTTATTTTTTTACACTTTAGTCTGTGGCAGTGTTTCAAAATCACAGCATGCTCAGGATATGTTTTTTTATACAAAGAATTAGTGGCATTCTTTTTCTTATAGGTTTATATGGTGGGAAATCATGTGAATGCATGTTGGAGTTTTTTGTTGTTTTCCCCCCCATCCTTCTATAGAAATCCTTGAGAAGGATTTAAAAAAAGATCATTGTCATGCAACGAAAAAAGGAGAAAAATGCCAAATAAAAATTGCCTATACTAATACACACTTAGGCTATGTTCACACTACGTAAAAGTACGGCCGTACTTTTGGCGCGGTGGAACAATGCCTGTTTCTTTATGGGATCCCGGCCGGAGCGTATACACATCGTATATGTTTCGGCCGGGATCCCATATGGGGCCGCAAATAACTGACATGTCAGTTCACACAGTGAAGCGAGAAAGCCCTGTCAGTTCACACAGTGAAGCGAGCGGCTCCGGCCGCTCGCTTCACTGTGCGCTATGGGAAGCTCTGATGCAGGCGCGCCCTGATGCGCCCGCATCAGAGCTCTGCGGCTGGACGGATCATCCGACCGGTAATTAAGTGTTAAGTATTAAGTAATCCAGGCACAGACCGGCCGTTCCGTGACCCGGCCAGGGTCACGAAACGGCCGGTCTGATATGTAGTGTGAGCATAGCCTTAGGGGGATTTTTTTTATCAAACTGGTGTACAGTAGAATTGTCTAGTTGCCCCTAGCAACCAATCAGATTCGACTTTTCATTCCTCACAGATTCTTTGAAAAATGAGAGGTGGAATCTGATTGGTTGCTAGGGGCAAATAAGACAATTGTACTTTACACCAGTTTGATAAATCTCCCCCTAAATGCCAGAGAAAACACCAAAATACAGTAAAACAGTTGGTAGTTTTTTAGACATTTTCTGTGGCATTTTTAGGCTAAAACAACTTGTTAAAGAAAAGCTGTGTCTGTTGGAAGACTAATGGCTCTATTCCATGTAATAAAGACAACGATCAGCCGAGGAACATCAGATGATCATTGCCTTTCAACATTTTTTAAAATCATAGGCCGCCAACCATGCATCGCTATGTGTAATAGTGATGCTCGGTCGATTGCTGATGACGTTTAAACTTACCTGTCCAGGCTCCCCTTGTGTCCTCCTGCCTCTTCCCTGCTAACCGCAGCCACCGATGAAGATTCTTTGGCTATCTCTGAAGTGACAGGCTGCTTAGTCAATCACTGACGCTGTCCTGTCTCGGTCAGTAAATTGAGCAGCCTGTCAATTCAAAGATGGCTTCAAAAGCTTCAGTGGTGGCTCGGGTGAGTGGGGAAGAGCCAGCAGGACAGCTAGGCAGATATAGAATGGAATGTGGAGACCAAAAACTCTTTGCCTAAGGTGATTTATTTACAGTGTGTATATTATATACAGTTTGTCATTGATAAGCTATATACCACAGAAACTAGTAGTCCAATATAAAGGGTGAAATTAGCATAAATCTCTTGGAAAAAACCTAAGACCCTTAGTATTGCCAATACATAGCATAACATATCCCCAGTCAGGGTGCCCTTGAATGCATTGAAGAGGCAAGAACAAAGTTAACGTTACTAGGTGTTCCACTACATGTAGTTTCACCCTTCAGCTTGCTGACTCAGGCTTTTAATTATGAAAACTCAATAACATTATATTTTATCAAAATACCAATAGAGAAATAACTGAACCTCTAACGTATTACAACATATACATTTTATTGTTAAAATTGCAAAAAAATGACAAAATAATGAATAAATACACAATGAACCATGGCTGACAAAATGTTAAAAACGACAAACATACAATGAGGGGGCTGCTGCAGATGGACACAAGTAAATGAATAAATAAATAAATAAATAAATAAATGGTAGACTAAAGTGCTAGATACAGTACAAGGAGAGCTATGGGTAGATAATATATATTAAACAAGCCAAGAAAAAGTGCAATAAACAATTCATAGATCTCAACTAGTGAAAGAACTACTAAAGTGTCCTACCATAAATAATAAAAGTCAAAGTGTCCACCGGCGGCCCCCACCCCAACGCACGTTTCGGCGTAGCCTTTTTCAAGGGGTCCCCTTGAACCCCTTGAAAAAGGCTACGCCGAAACGTGCGTTGGGGTGGGGGCCGCCGGTGGACACTTTGACTTCTATTATTTATGGTAGGACACTTTAGTAGTTCTTTCAGAGGTTCAGTTATTTCTCTATTGGTATTTAGCTTGCTACTAGAACCCGAAGTTCTTAAACCTTACATTTATCCCCCATACATTAGAGCAGTACAGGTAGTGTCTTGTATGGTGGAGTTCTACAGACTTTATATATGTGTTATTATATTTTATCAGTAGAGCCTGAACAGGTAAGTATAACTTTATTATTTTCTATATAAAGCAAGGGCTGCACAGACATCACTAGCGATGTCCGTGTAGCCCTTGCCGCCCTTGCTGTAACGCTCATCGAGCTTTGCAATACCACTCAATAATATTTGAAAGGGCATGAGTCACCTACATTTTCTTTTACTAATTAAGAGTCAGATACAAAAAAATATTCTTTTATTGTAATTTGTTTCTATTTTCTGACTGTAGTTTTTTTTCACCTTTCACCTTTTGTACATTTTAATTAGAGATGAGCGAACCGGTTCGGCCGGTATGGGATCCGTTTCAGATTTTTCCAAACATCCGAGTCCGATCGGATTCGGATTTTTGGAAATCCGCTCCGATTTTTTTTTCTTGCTTTCTAAAATGGCAGCCGCCATTCAAGAAAGGAAGTGTTCCGGGCGGGAAAAGCGCTTTCCCATGATGCCCGGAACACATCCAATCAGCAGGGATCTTGCACTAGCTCACCCCCTGTGTGAAGTCGGTATTGCTTTAAGAGGAGCGATCACATGACCGCACCACACAGTGTGTAGAGAGAGAGATAAAGCAAGCTGCTGTTGTGTACTACTGACTACTGAGAAGATATTGTGGGAAAGGAAAGGAAAAATTAGGAAAGCGGAGAGGAGAAACATCTAGTGATTGAGAGAGAAATATAGAGAGGGCAAAAGATAGATAGATTAGGCATAGGACAGCAAAGGGTGCACGGAACCAAAACGTGCTGTGCAGATATACAAGTCCTATACTTCTGATAGTGTGTATATCACATCCGTCTTATCCTGAGAGACAAAAATACCTGGTGCAGGTGTATAGCATTATATATATAAAAAAGTGCTATCTATATCTATCTATCTATCTATCTATCTATCTGTCTATATATATATATATATATATACATACACAATTTCTATACTTGGGCCCTTCTGATAGTGTGTACATCACATCCATCTTTTCCTGAGAGACAAAAATACCTGGTGCAGGTGTATAGCATTATATCTTTAAAAAAGTGCGGGAAACCTCACAAAGCGTTTAAGTCAGAGGGCAGGGCAGAGAGTCTGGCTCAAGGGGCAGAAGAAGAAGTAGCACAGGAAGAGGGTCCAGTGGCAGGCCTGAGCTTCCTTTTTCACACCAGGGTCGTGTTCACACATCTAATTCCACAGTCCTGGAGTGGCTGGCTCACACTTCAACGTCCACAAGGATGAGTAGAGAGACAGCCAGCCAGGTATCTGTGGGTACCTCGGACACGACCCTGACTTGGCACGGGCACGCAGCAATTCCCCCACGTCCTCCATCTGACATTCTCGGCAACATCCCGCTAACTTTTGACCCTCCGCCTGCAAGGGAACTGTTGGCGTCTATGAGCAGCCAACTGCTCTTTGATGTTGATGAGCACGTGGGCGAAGAGACAGGGGACAATCAAGTGCAGGGCATAGCTGTGTCAGAGGCGATATCAGAGCAGGCCCATATTAGGCCTGGCAGAAGAGCAGTAGGCAGTAGATGAGAGAGGGCTGGGCAGGAGCCTGATGAGGATGATAGCATCATTCTGGAACAGGATGATGCTACATCGGATGTTACATGGGATCCATGGCAGGATTTGGCTTATTCAACGGATTCATCAGCCGGGAATCCGTCCGCCAGCAGGCCCACTACAACTGAAAAGCAGACAGGCAGCAGTAGTCAACTAACAAATCGGAAGCGTAGCCGGGACAAGCAGATGACTATTGGGGAAACCTCCACTGCAGGTCCTAGTATCGGCAGCGCCTGCCCATCCTCGCAGCCTGTCGGTACTAGACTCTACACCTCGCTTGGTGGCAGTTTTTTTAACAAAAAGTGCTCGGAGGATACCTATGTGGTCATCTGTCGCCTGTGCGACAGGCGCATTAAAAGAGGCAAGAGTTGCCATCCTGGCACCAGCGCCATGGCTGCGCATATGAAGCGCCACCACCTTTCCGCCTGGGAGAAACGGGGTGATAGTGGGTCACAGCAGGCCCAGGCAGACCCGCGGTCAACAGCAGCAGGAAGCAGCAGTAGTCAAGGGGGCCTTTGACAGACCTCTGTGGAAGGGAGTGTGGCTTCACTCCCTTCTTTGGCTCGTGGCCCCTGTGTTGCTAGCAGTAGGCCGCCTGGCATCATGGAGTCCCTATACCGGAGGCAGACATATGCACCCAGCAATCCCGCAGCAGTCAAGCTGAACGCCCACCTGGCCAAGTTGCTGGTGCTCCAGGCTCTGCCGTTTAAAGTTGTCGACTCGGCACCTTTCCGTGAACTGATGTCGTGTGCGGAGCCACGGTGGAAGGTGCAGAGTCAACACTAATTTCCAATACAGCTATCCCGGCCATGTATAGCTATGTTCGCAAAAAGGTTGCTGACTTGCTGAGCCATTCAGTGAGCAGACATGTACATTTAACCACAGACATCTGGAGCTGTAATTACGGGCAAGGGCAGTATATGTCCATTACTGCTTAGTGGGTAAATGTAATATGGCCGGCAGACTGCATAGACCATGTAATGGTGAATATTGAAGTCTAAAAAAAAATGACTTTGAGATATCGAAAAGATAACGATGTTACTGACATGTAGAGCCCTAAATTCAACCAAATACACTACCCCCATATTATATAGTTGCTTTAAACTATGAAATCCGAAGAAATACGAAATTCAGAAAAATCAGAAAGTCCGGTCGGACCGAACTTTTGAAAAGTTCGCTCATTTCTAATTGTCATGGGGGCTGCCATATTACCTGGGCTGTTTTTAACAGCATTTAGTGACGTGCTTTACAGCAAGACTCAAGGACATGGACAACAATAGACAGACTCTCTCCCCTTGAGATGAATGTAAAACATCTTTGAGAGTGCTCTGTAACCTTTGAAGAGGTCATTTCACGGGGAGCTGCTATTGTCTCCTCTATCTACTGGTTTCACACTTGCTGAATTTTCTGCCACAGATCCACTTTCCGCCCAAAGAATTGGCATATCTTTGGGCCGATCCTGCTAGAGAAATCCCATATAGGTCATTGGCGCTTTGAATTTCCGCTTTCTGCTCGAATTCCCCCCCTATTTCGCCAGCTGAAGAAGAGGAAAATGCAAGCAGAAAACTTTCTTCTTTAATTCTTCACCAATTCCTTAGTGTGAACATAACCTAAATGACATGAGCAGTGCAACTCTTTGGCTATATTTACACACTGTTCTTAGAAAAGAACGAACACTAATTACATTCTTTTCTGAATTCAATGCAATGTCGCCTGCTGTGTTCTAACACAGGCGTTAGACCAACCGTTAAAAAAATTAACCTGCCTATTTCCGGATGTTATTTGCTGAACATTGTCTGTAAACAATAGCTGTTCACACAATGCAAAGTACGGCTGGCGGCCGTACTTTACATTGTAGTGAATGGTTAATTGATTTGTGGGCACACCCAACAGTGCCCCCAATTCAATTGTAAAAAAATAATATTCCTACAGCCCATACAATAATATTTTCTGCATGGATCGTGCCGAACGCTGCCCAGCGGCCGGCAGTATAACACCGGTGTTATGCGATGTGGAGAGGCCAAAGCACAGTGTAGGGTCCATCCCGGCAGGAGGTCACCTTATTGTGGTAGGATGGTTTACACTATTTGCAAATGGTAACCAAGAGCCTCATTATTTTTATGGAGATTTTTTTTTAGCAGTTGGGGGGCTACTTTTATCGATTTTCATATCTGTATTGGGTCTGTATCTTGCCATTAGTGGTGAGCTGTTGCATTCTTTTGTGTTTTTGTATGTTTGTAACATGGCCTTTATGTGCCATTAGGTTAGCTAGATTGTGTTTGCAGAAATCCTGGTAATTAGAGAAGGCTCACATACTTTCTCTTTCAGCTGTATAGATAATATATTCTATTTAATGACTTAGAAGAAAGATAGAGGCCTTCACTCTGTACCTGCTTAGGTTCTGGTACAATTCCTATTAGCAACAAACATGTGTACTACTAGAACATATGTTCTTATCACAAATAAGAAATCAAATGTATAGAATTCTAGTTTTTATTATAAAGCTTCAATGATGTGTTGTTAGACAGATGAATAACTGCAATGCAAATAGACTGCTGTGAAAAACCTGAACAACACAGAGCGAAGTCTCAGATCATTGACTGCATAGATTGCAAGGATGCAATTTACCCAGAATGAACATTGTGACTGTATTTAGTCATGATAGAGCCATGTGATATTAATCAACCAATAAAAGGCCAAAAAACGATAGCTAAAAATAAATTCTGAAACATCAGTGAAATGAAACTGAGGTATGAAGCAGTTTCTACCATGACATATAAGTGAAGTATTTATAATACAACTATATGACTATGCACATATTTCATGAAACATATAAAATATAGAAACATTGTTCTCTTAGCATTTCTACAAGTTGACTTTCATTTTATTTAATTTTTTTATTGTTTATGGAGTCATAAAAGAGATAATGGTTAGAACAATGTGTACAGGCGTGTACTATCCTTTGACATTCTATTAGGATTCTAGTATTTTTATGCGCAATTTTGTTTTTATTTAAAATTATCAGGTTACAAAGCCAGTATAAACAATACATCCATAGAGTACAAAATTAGCAGCACATCAGTTATTGTGATTGTCATAACCAGTGCACAAAAAAAAGAGTGGAAAACCTTCATGTACAGAAAGGTAATAGAACATCACACGTCAATCGTTACTGCATGTAACAGTTCACTTAACTGCATAAAAAAGGCAGTATTATGTAGAAAATAAAGAGGGGACATAGACGGAAAAGGAAGAAGAGAAAAGAAAGGAGACAGGGCATTAAAAAAGAAAAAAGGGGGGACTAGGTTCAGGGGATGAATGATGACTCCTCTCCATGGATCCTCCATAAAAATGATCCATCTGCTTCACACTTCTCATTTTGGCCATAGTCTTCTGCATATCCGCCAATGTAGTTAAAGGAGAATTTAAAAAAGGCAGGAAGGGGTGGTGCAGGAAAATTATAAACAAGTAAATTCACCTGTCCTCGTGCCTCTGTTGCGCTGTTCCTGGGTCCAGCTGCCAGATATCATTTTTGTCTGGAAAACGGGTACATCATGTATCCAGCTCTTTCAGCTGCAACATCACTTCCCTAGCGGAGCAATTGGCCACTCAGCCAGTCAGTGACTGGGACAGTGTCCTGGCCCAGTCACTGAGTGGCTGAGCGGCTGAGCAGGCAATCACTCAGCTGGGGACGTTGCAGTTGAAAGAGCAGCAGGACACTAGCGGCTGTCAACGGGATCCGGATTCCTCTCTTTTTTGAATTTATTGTGTTGTCTCCTCTAAGCTCAGTGAGCCCCTCTGCCATCTAGGGACATGTATGGGTCCTCCAATACCTGGGAACAACCAATCTGGCAGCTGTCAGGAAGTTTCTCAATATGTCTTTCTTATTAGAAGCTATGGTTCCTGGAATAAGATTTAGCAACGCAATCTGAGGTGTATTATTCGTATGTTTGTAGGTGTTACAGACATGCAATACACCTTCTCGAAAGGCCTTGATGACTGGCTAATCCCACCAAATGGGCAGTATCCCCCCCACCCCATCCTCAGAGTCACATTCAACGTACACTCACCGGCCACTTTATTAGGTACACCATGCTAGTAACGGGTTGGACCCCCTTTTGCCTTCAGAACTGCCTCAATTCTTCGTGGCATAGATACAACAAGGTGCTGGAAGCATTCCTCAGAGATTTTGGTCCATATTGACATGATGGCATCACACAGTTGCCGCAGATTTGTCGGCTGCACATCCATGATGTGAATCTCCCGTTCCACCACATCCCAAAGATGCTCTATTGGATTGAGATCTGGTGACTGTGGAGGCCATTTGAGTACAGTGAACTCATTGTCATGTTCAAGAAACCAGTCTGAGATGATTCTAGCTTTATGACATGGCGCATTATCCTGCTGAAAGTAGCCATCAGATGTTGGGTACATTGTGGTCATAAAGGGATGGACATGGTCAGCAACAATACTCAGGTAGGCTGTGGTGTTGCAACGATGCTCAATTGGTACCAAGGGGCCCAAAGAGTGCCAAGAAAATATTCTTCACACCATGACACCACCACCACCAGCCTGAACCGTTGATACAAGGCAGGATGGATCCATGCTTTCATGTGGTTGACGCCAAATTCTGACCCTACCATCCGAATGTCGCAGCAGAAATCGAGACTCATCAGACCAGGCAACGTTTTTCCAATCTTCTACTGTCCAATTTCGATGAGCTTGTGCAAATTGTAGCCTCAGTTTCCTGTTCTTAGCTGAAAGGAGTGGCACCCGGTGTGGTCTTCTGCTGCTGTAGCCCATCTGCCTCAAAGTTGGACGTACTGTGCATTCAGAGATGCTCTTCTGCCTACCTTGGTTGTAACGGTTGGCTATTTGAGTCACTGTTGCCTTTCTATCAGCTCGAACCAGTCTGCCCATTCTCCTCTGACCTGACAAGGCATTTCCGCCCACAGAACTGACGCTCACTGGATGTTTTTTCTTTTTCGGACCATTCTCTGTAAACCCTAGAGATGGTTGTGCGTGAAAATCCCAGTAGATCAGCAGTTTCTGAAATACTCAGACCAGCCCTTCTGGCACCAACAACCATGCCACGCTCAAAGGCACTCAAATCACCTTTCTTCCCCATACTGATGCTCGGTTTGAACTGCAGGAGATTGTCTTGATCATGTCTACATGCCTAAATGCACTGAGTTGCCGCCATGTGATTGGCTGATTAGAAATTAAGTGGTAACGTGCAGTTGGACAGGTGTACCTAATAAAGTGGCCGGTGAGTGTATGTCAGAAAGGCAACAGTACCATCTGGGCTTCTAGTATTTTTGATAGAATTTTCGGTTTTCGGAAAGCTCAATGGAAACCCCAACCCTATGAACACTAGACGCTTACCCTTTCTCACATTAGTGCTCAAGGTTTTTACCAACAATGTGTAAAGAGAGTGACAACAGGCTATGTTCCCAAAACGTCTTTTTAGGTGAAATGACAGCCGTTATTTTACAATGACGGACATAAATAATGATCATTATTAATGGTTGTTATTATAAAAAAACTAACAAAAAACTTCAACTCTATATATAAATCCTCCTTACAGCCCTGTACCTAATAATCTTTTCAAACCTTTAGAGTTCTAGTATAAGAACATTACCACCTACCATAATATTGACTGTCTACTGCTCCATTGTCTATGGCTGCTGACCCAAACCAGTGACTATTTTGTTGCCGCCTGCTTTTAATCTCTCCTGAACCTGACTATTCTTTAGCCTGCTGAATCAGTCTGGAACTTCTAGTTTTTTGTTGACCTCCTGGTGTTGGAGAGTACAGAAACTAGAGTTGCTGAATTGCAGTGTTAAAGTCTAAGGTCAGCTCCGTGCAATGCACTAACTAAGTGGAATCCTATATAATATAGTTTATTGTACTTTTTTCTCTGTATATTATTAGGTGGATATAGAGTGTGATCCAATGTTCCATTGATTGATGAATTATGTGCCCTCTGATGCAGTGTAACTTTTCAGCATAAATTGATCCCCATTTTCTAACTATTTTATTAATGTTTAATTAGGCTGCCTGGAAAACATGGATACAGTCATAGGCCATAGGCTGTTTCCATGTTTTCTAGGACTCCCCAGGGCTGCATCCAACTTCTTCAGCTACCGCTAATAAAATGCTGCACGCTCTGGTTCAGACGGACTCGAGTGTGCTCAAGGTTTGCTCATCTCTTATTAAGAAGAATTATTTCAGAACTAACAATAAGCTAGACTTTTCAGGAGAACATAATGACTTGTTTGTAATATAAATACCAACTTTTTGATATTTCATATAAAATGTTTGTCTAAAATAAATCTTTGGCTTTAACAAAAATTAACCAATATTTGGCTATGTTCACACAACGTCTTTTGAGCTCCGTTTTAAATGATGTCCGTTATTTTGAGCCTAAAATAACAGACGTTATTTAGCTGTCTGTCCTCCCCTTCTAGTTTGGCTGTGTCATTACAGTGCTGTGAAGATTCAAACAGTTTCCCCGCTCCCAGCATGATATGTATACATCATGATGGGCAGAGAAGCACTCCACTACAGGGCTTCTCCGTCCATAGTATACATAAGATATGGGGGAATGTGGGAACAAGCTCTTAGTCATAGCGACTAAACTACTACAGTGATTGCTTAATGTTTACTGACTATGTTTAGACCTAGAGTTGAGCGAGTGGTAAAATGATCGAGTGGTTGTTACTCAAGTCGAGTACTTTTCAATACTCGATTAATCAGCCCTATTGAAATCAATGGGAGACTTGAGTATTTTACCAGGTGCCCCTACTGGGCAAAGCAAAGGGTGCCTGGTTAACCTGGGCCATTATGTTTTGATAACTGACACTGAACCCAGGTTGTAATAGAGGATCAGTGAGTGTATTAAAGTCGTCTCTGAACATGTTTTTTTTTTTTTAATTAGGAATACAGAGTAATTTTTGGTCCCAAAATATTCATGTTCATTTGCAATTCCACCATGTATCTTCCTTCACAATGCCTTAAAATCTCAGAAAATGGCAAGTAAAATGCTGTGGTGTTTTGTTTTTTTTTTGCAAAAACACCAGCTTCCAGATGTCAGCTAAAGGTCAATGGAAGTTTATGATATGCCTTACACACGTGGCTTTTTTTTTTTTTTTTTTTTTTGGGGGGGGGGCGCATTTTTATTTACGCTAGCGTTTTTTAGGCTCTTTGGCAGTTTTTACAAAACACAGCATGCTGAGGGGTGGCGTTTTTGGCAAACTGTGGTGTTTTTTCTACATAAGATTTCAATAGGATTGTTATGGTTGTCTCAAAAACGCAATTGCTGTGCGTATGGCGTTTTTGTCACCTTTTGCTGTCCAGCAGCTAGTTCATATGATGGCAAAGGAAAAAAAGTTCAGCACACAAAAATGCCTTAACCACAAAAAAGATCATTCACACATAAAGTAAAAAATATCAGAAAAATTGCAAATGCATGAAAAAATGCCATGCACTGTCTTTTTTTTTTTTTTGTCCTGAAAAACTCCAGAAAAAAGTGTGTGTGAAGACACCCTAAATTCTGTAGTTTTTTTTGCTTCCCAATTTATATTTTAAATTTCTATGAATTTTTTAGATTTACAGACAATGGGGCCCAAATTCTACGCCCAATCTACACATAAATGTTAAATGTGCACATAAAGACTTTACCTATAAGGATTAAGAGCATATGTTTAGAATCTTGCATCATCTTCATGATTTCTGTCCCGACATCCTCTTTAACAGATTCTAAATTTTACTTATACCTCTAGAGACATTGACCCATTCCTGATATATTTTGCAGATTATTTCGACTAAAACACGACCTAGTCTGAATGTTCATCTATAGTTCTTTAGGGAACATTTATTTTAAGTGATAGCTCCTCAGTTCCCATACATTGCCTCTTACTTACATACATCATCCTTTTTCTGACATGTATAACATAACACACATGTACATTACTAGTTTTCCAGTCTTATTTTTTTTTTACATGTTTATACCATTTTTTTTTATCATAATACCACCAAAGTAATCAAGTTAAAAAAGTGCATGTAATTCAGGCCTCAAAACATAGATTTTTCTGTATAAAGAGTAACAGCAAAGTTTAATTACTAAATGTAAAATACTACAACTTTCAAATATACTTATAAATATACGCTGGTGTAAACTTCCCAAAGCAACCAGTCACAGCTCAGCTTTAATTTTAACAGAGCTGTGATTGGTTGCTTTGTGTTTCATTTCCTCACCATTTCTAAGATATTTATAAGCTGCCCGTTTATTGGAACTAGAGCATGCACATCGGTGTATAGCTAGTAAGATCTATCCTTTGGCTTTTGATGGCTTTTTGATGTGGCTCCCTCCTTTATAGCCATGCACTTCACCCAGCTCCTGTAGGTACATTGAGTTCAGTTGCTCCTATATGCCCAGATATGTAAACTTATAGTCCGAGAGAGGCCGTTGCTAGCGTAGGACCAACTCTCTGCGGTCACCTTAACGTGGTGAGTTGGTACATTCTGTTTGATCAAACTGTTTGCTAAGAACCTATTTTTTTCAAAAACTAAAATCCTATATGGTACTTACAGTTAGCTGCAGCGAATTTTTGCTTTTGATCATTACGAATATGGACTAACTTATGAGACACATAAGACTAAGTGCTACCATTTGCTTCCAATAGGATGCACTCTATGAACAAGTTTTACACTCTTCATGTTTTCATAGATCTATATCTTTAGGTATTTTCATAAAAGGGATTATTAAAGATTCCAAAAATCACAGATACTTTTTTGCAAAAACAGCACCACCCCTGTCCTCAGGTTGTGTGTGGTATTACAATTCAGCTTCATCCACTTTAATGGAACTGAGCTGAAATACCAGTGAGAGTGGCTGAACAAAAGGGTCGGCTGTGATTTTCCATCATGTCCGACTCCTTACACCATCTATCGGTGGTGGTTCTAGATGGTCTCACTTTATAGTGACGGCTGAATCTGATGCAACCGGCAGGTTTGGCCAATCAAAGACTAAGTATTTGGGGACCTATAAAGGCTGTGTAAACGAATGCCAATGTCTCTGATCGGGCTCATTTCTGGCCCTACATGTACAAAAGCCCTAAGGCAGCGAGTGAAAATTCACCTCTTGAAGTTGAAGCATTGAAAGCAGGAAAAAGCATAAGGAACTCAGCAACTTTGATAACGTATATGTTCACACGTGAGGAATTGAAGGGAAAAATTTCCTTAGGAGAGTTTCCTCCCCTTGAGTTGGCGCAGAATTTGTGTAGAAAGCAGAAAATCAAAGCTCCAATGACTTCAATGGGATTTCTCTAGTGGAATCCGCCCAAAGAATTGACATGTCAATGGGCGAAAAGCGGATCTACGGTGGAACACTGTGCGAGTAAATTCCCATTGAACACAATGGGACATTGCTGTGTACATATTTTACAGGCCGAATTCTTAAGCAGAATACATGTAAAATTAAGCGTGGATTCAGCTCTAAATTCCTCACCTATTCCTCAGTGGGAACCTACCCTGACATTAGAGACATGTCAGATCATATAGGGCACAGATGTCAAACTTGCCACCCATCTGCTGTTTCTAAACTACAATACCCATCATGCATTGACAGCCAAAACCAAAGATTTGGCTGCCCAGGCATGATGGGAATTGTAGTTTTACAACAGCTGGAGGACCTGAGTTCGATACCACTGATATAGGTTATCACAGGCTGCATTGCCGTATAGTACACCACATTATTCAGGTGATTTTCTTGTTGCTGCTGGTCAATGTCGCTTTGCCTTATAACCCCTTATATAATACATTTCCTCATTAGGAAAAATAAAAAAGTGAATTGAGGCCTAAATTCTAATAGAAAACAAGAGCCCCTTATTCAGTCATTTGTCTATCTATCTATCTATCTATCTATCTATCTATCTATCTATTACCTATCTATCTATCTATTAACTATCTATCTATCTATCTCCTATCTATCTCCTATCTATCTATCTATCTATCTATCTATCTATCTATCTATCATTTGTCTATCTATCTATCAATCAATCAATCAATCATATATATGTATATATATATTGTAGATGTATAAGTTCATATATAATTTATTACATAAACTGGGAACAGTATAAGGTCTTTAGGTCAATAAATGATAAATGGCTTTTAATTTACCAAGTTCTTTTATAATCACTTGTTAATTACTATAATAAGCAGCACAATCTATAACTAATAATATGACTTGCATTTATACATTATATTTTAAGTAAATTACAGTATTACGATAAGGTGTTTAATAGCAGAGAGTAGGCGACCCACAGGAAGGTATAGAATTAGTCACGTAAAGACAGGCTTCAGGTTTGCATAGCTTTATTTTCTATGCGTCAGACATTTATTTTCTGCAATGTATTATTAATGTTTCTAATGCATATAAAATTAGCTCTATGGAAGCCGCTGATTTACAATGTACATGTATTTATGAGGAAATCTACAGATGGTCCGGATCCAGCTTTTTTTTTTTTTTATCCCGGCAAAATTACACCATTAGAGTTAAGTTGTTTTTTTTCCTAAGCGTTGAAATTCTAAACATATTTTTTATGGATATTATTTGATCAAAGGATTCCCCGACGTACATAAAAGCTCATCCATTATATATATCCCAATCCGGCGGTGAACAGAATGCCACCGGATTTGTAGATGAAAAACAATGAGGGTTCATCTCTCAAAAACTATGGAAATTATAGTAACATAAAAACATTAAAATTTTATAAAATGCAAAATGCATAAAAATTGACGCCAATATTTCGCAAAAAGTATAAAGAAAAATGTTAAAAAGGTAGAGAATTATTTTATTTTCTAAAAGAATAAGTAGAACTTATTATCCTGGAAAGTGAGAGGTTAACATCAATTCCAATTACTATTCCGATAAAAGCCGAGCCATAAATGTTCTCAAATTCATGAAAATTGATTCGCTGTATATTATATCATTTATTTATATCACAGTCTGGCGTTGGATTTGCAGTCAGCATTAACATTATGATTGCTTCATAAGGTACAGCAGCAGAATCTGCATAAGATCCCTAGATCTGCCAATTCCGATTTCCTCTCCGACCCATAGACTAGCAGAATGATCCCATTGTATCTGACCGGATATACTGGTCCTGAATATATTCACGGACCCATCAGGCCATCATGTCTTGTCTGTTTCTAGCTGCTAGAATAGCAAGCAGCTGGCTCACGTCTCTTTGTTTCTCTTACATGAAATTCAGTGAAATGTCATATGATAAATTTATGCTTTAACATCTTGTGATAGAAGACATTTAAATTCACCAATCGTCATTCTTAGAAAATCATTTCAAGCTACCATTGTTCATTGTCGCGGGATTAGCTTTTTTTTTTTTTCCTCTTTATTTTTTTATTTCCTATGTAGCAATTACTAAAAAGACATCAGCTCATGGATATAATTGGAATGGATATCTGCAGCATTCTGCGTGTCTGTGTTGCCTTCCGAGTAATCTTAGCTTGGCTTTATGAGAAGGGATGGGGAATAGTTGAAATGGTTTAGATGGTAAAAGGCCAAATGAGACATCATGCTATTTACTGTGTTAGGCGCATTATAAATTACCAGTCAAATAGCAAGAAGAAAAATACATTTTGAAGCAGAAGCCTCTATGTCTGAGCACTGTAGATAGGTTTTCTATCTTTCTTCGGTAAATGAAACTCAGCATATAATTGTAGCTGAGCCTAAGGCTTAGTTTATAGAGTTCCTGAGATCGGTAGAACACATCCTTCTTCTTTATCTATAAAACACAGCGGTATCTAAATTCTTACTGTACGTTACACTAAATATTTTCCGGAAATAGAAACAGTTGTTATAATAAACAGAAACATATCAAGGCTCATTCCTTTAAAAAAAATAAAAAAAACAGCTTAAGGAACAGTACATTAAACTTTGTAGCAAACAGCTAAATCGGGGAAAATTATGCAAAAAAAAATCATATACGATACATATATAGCATATAGAAGTAATTTATGTGGAAGTTATAAATGTTTATGAAACATATGTGGAATATGTAATCCAGTATTCAGTGAAAGAATGTCATGGGCAGAATAATCTTTTCCCACATTCCCAGTTTTGTTGTTGACATAATTAGAGCCTCATTGATTATGTGGACTCATGTGAAATTGACTGTCTAGGCTTTGCCATGTGATTGAAGGGGTACTCCTTTTTTTTCTCTTTCAAATCAACCGGTGTCAAAGTTTTTACAGTTTTGTAAATTACGTCAATTAAAAAAAATGTGCAGTCTTCTAGTACTTATCAGCTGCTGTATGTCCTGCAGGAAGTGGTGTATACTTTCCAGTGTGACACACTGCTCTCTGCTGCCACCTCTGTCCATGTCAGGAACTGTCCAGAGCAGGAGCAAATCCCCATAGAAGACCTCTCCTGCTCAGTTCCTGACATGGTCAGATGTGTCAGCAGAGAGCTCTATCTCAGGCTGGAAAGAATGCACCATTTCCTGCAGGACATACAGCAGCTGATAAGTACTGGAAGACTTCAGATTTTTAAATCTATATAACTATAACACTAGTTGATCAAAAAGAAAAAAAAGCGCTGGAGTACCCCTTTAACATTACCAGGCTTGACCAGATCAATTCTGACAAGCCTGGTAATGCTGATCACATGACAAAGCCCCAACAGTCAATTTAGACAAAATTGCAAGGCCCATATAATCAAGTAGGCTCTAATTATGTAAGGCAGGAAACACAACAAAACTGTGAATGTGGGAATATAGCTCGAGGGTCCTCCACTAGATCATATTATTTGTCAGTCATGCTAGTAACAGGGTTGACAACCTGTCTTATTTTCAAGAAGAGAGAGGATGTTGTCAGTAAAAGAATGAGAGACATAGATAGAGGCAATGATAAGAATTATTTTTTTTTTATTTTTTTTTTTCAGTTGTTGTCCTTGTCAACTTACGAAATGGCCCAAAATACAATAGGGGGATTTATCAAAATAGTTCTAAATGAAATGTAATCTATATTATGCCTTTTTGCCTTTTCCCCCAGCACCAAATTTATCAAAATAGCGAATGCAGCTTCATACATTGGGAGCAGATGAGAGGCTGTGTCATGTCACCCATTAAAAGGGGGCATCTTCACATTTTCATTATTTTAATTCACATGATCTCCCCTGAGTATATAAGTGTGGTCCAGACTGGAGTGGTTTTGCGACTTTTTGAGCCTTTTTGAGCCTTTTTTGTGCCATTTTAAGATGTGGCACTGAAAGTGTACTTACAGATAGAAGTATTCTAAGAAAAGACTTGAATGGTGTAAACTTTAGAACACTTTGGCACAATGATGTGATTGCACAAAAAGAGGCGACTTTTCTACGTCAAAAGACATGCGTAAAACGATGATACCTTACCCCCATAGCGTGACCATGGCCCCAGACTATATTTCCATCTAGTAATGTTGAAGTTGCTATTTTGGTCAGTATTTTTAGTCAAAATCAGAAGTAAATCCAAGACAGAGAAAAAAAAATATACAAATGTTTCCATTACAGATTTTCTCTTTGTCAGTTCCAATCCCAGTTTGGGCTAGAACCACTGACCAAATATTCTAGGGTAATGTGAAAAGTAAAAAATAATACAAAAATACGGCTGTAATTTTAAGTGGAAAAAAAAGGTTAACTAGATATGAGCGAACTTGCCGGATTTCTGGTTTGTAAGAACCAGAAATCTTGGCGTCTGATTCCTGCTGTCTGCTCGCTCCGTGCAGCGGGTGGATACAGCGTAAGGAACGCCTGGAAAACTGGGATACAGCTATTGGCATTGGCTGTTACCCAGTTTTCTAGGTGTTCCTTACGCTGTATCCACCCGCTGCACGGAGTGAGCAGACAGCGGGAATCAGACGCAGAGATTTCTGGTTCATACGAAGCAGAAATCCGGCAAGTTCGCTCATCTCTAGCGCTGGCAGCGAGCGGGGAACAAGCAAGCGAATGCTAACCTGAGAGGTCGGCACTCGCTTGCTCCTGTTGATCACCCTTTTTATTGGTGCTTAAGTATTCTTCTTGTCATTTTTAGAGATGATCGAACAGCGCTGATGTTCAGGTTCGTATGAACTCGAACCATCAGTATTTGACTCCCGCAGTCTTCCCGTTCCCAGGGAAGGTGGAGACAGCCCAAGTCCCGCCTGGAAAACAGGAATACATTTTTGCACATTTTTATACTTATATATCCACTATTATCCACTTATACTGTATATGCACATATAATACAGTCCTAACAAATAGAATTCTGTACAGCGTGCCATAATCAGTGTTTGGCCATGTTCACGCACAGTAATTCTGTCAGTTTTTTGGTCTGTCTTTTTTCAACCAAAACCAGGAGTGGGATGAAGACATAGAAACTGTGCAGATCTTTACAGTATAATTTAGCTTTCTCAGTTCCACTCCTGATTTTGGTTGAAAAAACACTAAGGCTATGTTCACACAACATCAAAAATAAAGAAAAGGCGGCCGATTTTGATATTTAAAATAACGTCCGTTTTTGCCACGATTAAATTGACTGCGATGGCAATGCATTGAAGTCAATGGGAAGACAGACGTCCAATGCACACAATGCATTGCATAACGGACGTTTTTACCGTGGACAGCAAAATAATGAACATGAAGATTATTTTTGGAAGTCTTTTGCAAACAGCGGACGTTTTTTATTTGTTGTTCACACACAGTTTTTCTTTTTCCACCATTCTTTCTCCGTTTTTACTATTAAATTCAATGGACTTTTCAATTAAGCCACATCCAAAGGCCAATTAGCAATCCCAAACTAGAATAATGTACCAACAGCCGTCACTGTACTAAGGGGAGGCCAGACAGCTGAATGACGTCCGTTATTTTAGACTCAAAATAACGGACGTAATTTTAAACGGAGCTTAAAAAACGTTGTGTGAACATAGCCTAACAGAAATACTGAAATACTATGTGTGAACATAGCCTATAAATGGTCGAGGCTACATTCATACACCGTCAAAATGTCAGCGCTTTTTTCTAGATGGCTATTATTAAATGGCAAATAACAGCCATTATTTTAAAGTAATGGGTGTTATTTGTATTTTGATAGTGTGTTAACATAGCCTTAGGGTGGGTTAACACTTAACGCATCCGCAGCGGATTTCTCGCTGTGAATTTGCAGCGAAATCTGCTGCGGATCTCTGCCCTGTGCACCCTATGGCCAGATAAACTTACAGCAGGATGGACATCCCGCTGCAAGTTTGTCAGCAGCCCGCCCCGTTAACCCCCCGCCGCCAGAGCGTATACATAACCTTCTCCCCGCTCCGGTTTGCTTCGGGGGTTCCCGACACGTCCCGCTCGGGGAATCAGTTCGCTGCCCCGTCACAGCACATTGATTGGCTGAGCAGGACGTGAAGACATTGGGAGCCCTGAAGCAAGCCGGAGTGGGGAAATGGTGAAGTATACGCTCCGGCGGGAGGGGGTTAACCGGGTGGGCTGCTGACAAACTTGCAGCGGGATGTCTTGCAAATTCACAGCGAGAAATCCGCTGCGGATCCGTTACGTGTGAACCCATCCTTAAACTGAATTGCATCTTAAACGGAATGCATTGCCTATATTTTTTTAACTTATAAAAATCAGATACTGATACACACTATTTCAAATCTGTTTTTATTTTCTAATTGTAGTTGATTTAATTCTATGTTTTCTTTATAATTATGGGGGTGCCCATTTTGCCAGAGCTGGAACTTGTCATCAGTAAATTACCTATTATTTGAATCATATTTTATATGTTAAACATATAGGAATTTTGCGACTTTTTACATTTTTTCCTCGTTTCTGTCCATATTTTAAAATAGTATTTTTAACTCTAAGGCCACTAAACCTAATGATATTAATTAAAGTTGACACTTTCTGTTCTGTAGATAAAGCGTCCCCCTTCTTATCATCACAGGCAGGATTACAATTAAAGGTTACACCAGTATATAGGTAAAATGGAATTAGGCCATTAGAATAGTTGCCATCTGTACTCCTGCTCGCTCGTTCACCGTGCTTACCTTGCTTTCCAGCTGCGGTGCTCCTTCAATCCATGCTTGTCAGGCACATGGTTCCCTCTGTCTTGCTCTCTCGGGCCAGTGCATGCGCCGGCTCTGCCTCCTAATAAAGTCTGTCCCTTCTTGCTCCATGTTGCTGGATCTTTAATGCTCTTAGCCTAACAGAGAAAGTGTTCCTTGTACCAAGTCTCGTTATAGTGTACCACTTCTCCTTTCTTACGTCCTTGACTCCATTTCCGTCTGCCACCTGCCCTGACCTGTCTCCCTGTCCCTGACCATGTTGTACCCTGTACCTCACCTCACCATGCCAGGGGTAGCGACCTGGGTGTTGCCTGCCATAGCAAGTATATCCTACCTGGTGAGCTCTGGTGAAGACCAGTGGCCCCTTAGACTCTGCTCCCTGGTGCGGTTTACCACCATGGCTTGTGGAGGTTCAGCGGATCCAATGGGCTCCTGCCATTACACTATGCATTGGTCACAGAGAATGCCTAGAAAAATCTCCAGTTTCCTATATGGCAGCTGTAAAGCATACCTCTAAATGCTGTTAACAGAGAAGAGACAAAATTTAATAGTATTTAATAGTAAAAATGGTGAAAGGACGGTGTGTGACCAAATAAAAAACAACGTCCGCTGTTTGTAAAAAACATCCGAAAATAATTGACATGATGATTATTTTGACATCCGCGCAGACAATGTCCGGTATTTTATACGTTGTATGCATTGGCCGTCCATCATTCCATTGGACTCGCATGAATTAAATTGTGGCAATAACGGACGCCAATTTTAAATAGAAAAGACGGACGCCTTTTTTTATGTTGCTTGAACACAGTTGAAAAGTGATCTCTACAGGATAGAAAGGGTCAAGCTGTAAAATTTTCAGATTGATTTTATACAGATAGAGACTGAGAAAATATATTTTTTTTTTTACCAACAATTAAAAAAAAAAACTTATATGTTTAATGTGATAATTTAAGCAATAGTTCATTTTCTAACGACACATTCTCTTTAAGAGTCACACCAATCTAGTTTAGCTTATTAGAGGAAACTGTCTGGGCCTTGTAATGCAGCCAGAAATTTGGAGTAATTAGATGTAAATGAGCACTTACGTTGCTTTACATACTGAAGCTGCAGAGCAATGTGGAAGAAAATGAGCTTTTTGGTAACCATGAAAGAACCTTAGTATTTCATGCCTTTCATTTGTCACTGAGATTGTGCTGCAGCCTGTACATGAACCATCAGAATCTTAGATGATTACAGACAAGATGGCCAAAAGTATATAGACGCGCCTTCTAATAAGTGGGTTCTGCCATTTCAGCCACACCTTTTGTTAACAGGCACATAAAATCAATTATGTAGACGTGCAATCTCCATACACAAATAGCAGCATAGTGCCGCAGCCATCGGATGCCTCCTCTCCTACGAGGAAGCCAGAGCTGATCTGGTTTAGTGTAATTGCTGCCATTCTAAGGTGGATTCAGGAAGCAACAATGGCTCAGGTGTAAAACGAAGGATCACACGACACATTCACAGAATACAACTAATAAAAAACAAAATTAATCTTTATATAGTACCAATATATTCCGTAGCACTTTGCAAATTAGAAGGTTCATATAAAAACATGATGATCCAATGTTACATATTGAACTATTGCAGGGGTGACAAACTCAAGCCCTCCAGCTGTTGCAAAACTACAATTCCCATCATGCCTGGACAGTCAAAGTCAGTGTCGGACTGGCCCATAAGAGGATGGGTGGGCCCCCAGCTTTAGAACCTTCATTGACACTGACTGTCATGTCGTTCTCTGGGGCCCCCAGGATCATTTCCTCTGATGGGCGCCAGATACCCCTGCCCGACACTGGCCAAAGCTTTAGCTTTGGCTGTCTAGGCATGATGGGAATTGTAGTTTTGCAACAGCTGGTGGGCCTGAGTTTGACACCTGTGCTAATAACCCACGATAACCTACAGTAACGATATGTCATGGTAGTGATAAGGAGATATAGAAAAGGCTCTCTCCATACTGGGTAGCTAGCAATATTTACATGTGCAAACTGGAACTTTCAGCAGGTTCGCTCATCTTTAGTCCTTACTTAGGCATACAGGCCTTTTGCCTGGCTTTTTAAAGGGGTAGTGCGGCGCTAACTTTAATTCACAAAATAACACACATTACAAAGTTATACAACTTTGTAATATGTGTTATGCTTGTGAATGGCTCCCTTCCCCATCATAATGATCCCATAAGCTGATGTCCCCATGTCTGCCCCCTCTCCTCTTTCCCCTGCCACTGTTACAATCTTGTGACAGGGGAGAGAGGGGAGGGGGCCGAACTCACGGCTTCCAATTTCCATGGCTGCCATCGGGGCTCTGTATCGGTGATCAGTTCGCAGAGCCCCGATGGCCACCGGACAGAGAATTCTCCCTTTGTAGAGGGAGAATTCTCTGTCAGAACCCCTTTAGATGCTGCAGTCGTGCTGACCGCAGTATCTATAGGATTAACTCTCAGCACCGGAGCGCGGCTCCGGTGCTGAGAGTTGCAGCAAGTCCCCGGCTATCACTGACAGCTGGGACCCGCTGCATCCTGGATCGTAAAGGAGGTTAAACATAATTTTTCATATGTTGCTGCCCATGATGAGACTAACAATTCCATCCATACTTGTTATTATGTATTCAGTCTCCTTCCCCCAGTTTTGAGCTGCTGTTTTTTGCTGAAGACACAAAAATCTGTGTGTGAGCATTTCTCTCTATCCCCCCCCTTCTGAGACGACTGACGTAAAGTCCCTATCTGCAACTTTGTAGCAACTATGTAAGGAGTAGAGATGAGCGTACCGGCCGAGGTTCGGGTTCGTATGAACCTGAACTATCGGCTTCTGATTCCTGCTGTCTGCCTGCTCCGTGGAGAGGGTGGATACAACCTTGAGGACCACCTGGAAAACTGGGATACAGCCATAGCCATAGGCTGTATCCCAGTTTTCTAGGCGGTCCTCAGGCTGTATCCACCCTCTCCACGGAGTGGGCAGACAGTGGGAATCAGAAGCCGATAGTTCAGGTTCATACGAACCAGAACCTCGGCCGGTTCGCTCATCTCTACTCCTTACATAGTTGCTACAGTTCGCTTATCTCTAGTAAGGAGCCAGGAGGGATTATCACAGCGAGTTCTTCAGAAACTTGACCTCAGATTAAAAGTACAAATTGGCAGATAAAGCCTGCCAGGAACTTATTTACAACTTATTTGTAACAACGGCCGTGATTTCCTTCTGAGGAATCCCGGCCAGAGTGTATACACATAGGGGGAGATTAATGAAAGGGTGTAAATATACACCTGGTGTAAACTGCTCACAGCAACCAATCACAGCTCAGCTTTCAGCTCTGGTAAAATATAAAAGGAGCTGTGATTGGTTGTTGTGGGCAGTTTACACCAGGGGTATATTTACACTCTTTCATAAATCTTCCCCATAATATACACTCCAGCCGGAATCCCTAGCGGCGCGGCGAGAAACTGACATGTCAGTGCACACAGTGGCGCCCACATCAGGAGTCAGCGGCGTTAAAGATCATCTGGCCGGTACTGCAGTACCAGCCGGGATGATCTTTTCTGAGACCGGCCGTTCCGTAAACATAGCCAAAGGGTGAAAGCTGAACATGTGTCATTTTGGCTTCCATTTGAAAGTGATCTGTCAAAACAATGTACTACTCTTTGAGCTGGATCAAGTTATAAAAAAAAAACAACAAAAAAGCATAGAGACTAAGTGGCATTTGTTTTGTGTATTCATTAGGTATATCTGTGAGTATACCTTCATGGCTATGTTCACACAACACAACACAGTTTTTTAAAAGAACGACCCTTTTTTCCATTAAAACAACGGCCGTTCTTTTCTTACTGCAATGAAATACATCGAAATCAATGGAACAACGGCTGTTATTTTCACGCAATGTATTAAAAAATTGGCCATTATTTTAAGTGAAAACAGCAGCCGTTGTTCCATTGACCAGTGCATTTCATTTAATGGAAAACATGGGCCGTTCTTTTCTAAAATAGTATGTTGTGTGAACATAGCCCAAGGGAGACACTTTAAGTTGTAGTGTACAATCAGCCGTACCAAGCATCTTCATACCAAATTACAAATTTTATGGAATTTTTTTTTTTTCAAAAGGGAGATTTTATAAAGTGTTCATAAAGTTTTCTTCCACAATGAGTCTCCCGCATTTGAGGTTATGCAATGTTTTCACTTTGTTGTGTTGCACGGTTTCAGTTGTTGCTATATTATGACTCATGATTAAAGTTTCACTATGAAAGGATGTAGTATTGCTGCACATGCTAAACTCTTCTATGCTCCACCTCGCCAGCACCAGTCAATCCCCTCTTCATTAGGCAATGATCTGTATGCAGTGTACAGAAACCTTCATGATGGTTACTCCATCACAGTTCCTTTCTGAGGTTAATTATTTTAGATAAAAAACAAACAAACACACAGACACCTATATGACGATATATGTATTTTCTCTTGTAATATAGTGATTACTTATAGTGATGGTTTTTATTATATGCTTATATGATTTTAAATAGCTCTATAGTGAGTTACAATTAGTGGAAGCAGCCACATGACAAAAATAAAAACAACTTTTTAACCCTTTAAGGACAGGGACAATTTTCGTTTTTGCGTTTTTGTTTTTTTCTTCTTGTGTTTAAAAGGCCATAGCACTTGCATTTTTCCACCTAGAAACCCACATGAGCCCTTATTTTTTGTGTCACTAATTGTACTTTGCAATGACATGCTGAATTTTTGCATAAAGTACACTGCGAAACCAGAAAAAAATTCTAAGTGTGGTGAAATTGAAAAAAAAAAACGCATTTCTTTTATTTGGGGGGAATGTGTTTTTACGCCATTCGCCCTGGGGTAAAACTGACTTGTTATGCATGCTCCTCAAGTCGTTACGATTACAATGATATATAACAGGTATAACTTTTATTTTATCTGATGGCCGGTAAAAAATTCAAACCATTGTTAACAAATATATGTCCCTTAAAATCGCTCCATTCCCAGGCTTATAACGCTTTTATCCTTTGGTCTATGGGGCTGTGGGAGGTGTCATTTTTTGCGCCATGATGTGTTCTTTCTATCGGTACCTTGATTGTGCATATACAACTTTTTGATCGCTTTTTATTACATTTTTTCTGGATTTGATGCAACCAAAAATGCGCAATTTTGCACTTTGGGATTTTTTGGCGCTTACGCCATTTACCGTGCGAGATCATTAATTTGATTAATTAATAGTTCGGGCGATTACACACGCGGCGATAGCAAACATGTTTATTTATTTACTTTAATTTAAAACCTGGGAAAAGGGGGGGTGATTCAGATTTTTATTAGGCAAGGGGGCTTTTTACTTATAACAATACTTGTCCTGGGGGACTTCTAGTATATACACTTTGATCTCTCATTGAGATCTTTGCTGTATAGTTATACAGCAAAGATCAATGAGATCGGCACTCGTTTGCTTTCGGCTGCTGCAGCCGAAAACAAGCGAGTGCCGAGCCGGGGACGGCGCCATCTTGGAGCGGTCCCCGGCCGGCAGCAGGTACAGAGATCGCTCCTCCGGGAAGTTGTCGCGATTTCCTCCACTAGACACCAGGGATGTGCTGCGTCCGGTAATCGGATGCAGCTGTCATGTTTGACAGCTGCATCTGATTACTGTATTAGCGGGCACGGCGATCGGACCGTGCCCGCTAATACCCGCGGTTCCGGGGCTACAAGGGGTCGCCGCGTACGTCATGCGTCCTTAAGGTATTCTGGCAAATAAAAATATTTTTTGGTTTACATTTTTTTTTTTTTATTTCTATCACTTTTCAACATAATTTTCTACTGCCCTCACTGGTTCCCATTGGGAACTGCAGGGCTGCTCAAGCCCTTTAAACAGCTTTTTTTTTTTTTTTTTTTAGTAAAAAAGGAAGCTTTTTTGTCCAATAAAACCTATTACAGAATTTCTTTCAATTGCTTGTACTATTGATTTCAGCCAAGATGTTTTAAATGACAGCAACACTCTAAGTCTTGTTAAATATTTAGCTGCTGCCTTCTTTCAGTATCCTCCCTCTTGCTCCTTTGAGTTCACTGCTCATTGACAGCCCACTCAGCTAAACACTGGCTGGGCAGCACAGTGATTGGCTGAGCAACGGATATGCAAAACAAGAGTCCGTGGAGCCTCAGTTACGAGTCTCAAAACACGGGATAGCCAGATATCTCTAGCCTGTTGCCAACGGGGTGCCTCCATGATGGGGAGAGCACCACACCACCCTGATAAATAACCCCTTAAGTCCCACTCGGTTGCGAGTATTGGAACATAGACAGGGAAACAACAGGGTGGCCCCTTTTGTCAATGTCTAACTCATGGTGCGAGTATTGCAATCATGACAAGGGCTTGCAAAGGCAGGCTTCCACCCACAGACAGCCGTTTCGGGGTTTTTGCCCCTCGTCAGTGTGGGGTAGGATTCTGGCTAGTTGGGGCAATAAAAAATCAACCAACAAAACACAGTAATCACTGAACTCAAGGAGAACAGCGAAAAAAATTCCAATGACGTACTCAATCAAGAGTCTCCACTGATGCCCCCAAAAATTTAAATATGCAAAACAAGAGTCCGTGGAGCCTCAGTTACGAGTCTCCAAACACGGGATAGCCAGATATCTCTAGCCTTTTGCCAACGAGGTGCCTTCATGATGGGGAGAGCACCACACCACCCTGATAAATAACCCCTTAAGTCCCACTCGGTTGCGAGTATTGGAACATATTGGCCCCTTTTGTCAATGTCTAACTCAAGGTGCGAGTATTGCGATCATGACAAGGGCTTGCAAAGGCAGGCTGCCACCCACAGACAGCCGTTTCGGGGTTTTTGAGCAACGGATATGCAACAATTATCAATGGGTTTCCTATCTTTGGGACTCCTGCCAATCCTTAAAACTGAAATGCAATTCCCTCCATAGTGGGCGCACAGCAGCTTTGCTATGGAAGGGAAGGAGGATCTGAGGATCATCAAGGGTCATTGCTGTGCAATACTATAATTTCTAATCGTAGAAGACCCCTGAATTTTCACACACAGGTCTTTGATTGACCCAAATTCAATGTAATACACTTTAAATTGTGAGTGAATCCTACAGAAATCAGTTTAGAAAACGTTTATCCTATTTCAGTATAGGGAACCTATAGCCCTCCAGCTGTTGAAAAACTACAATTCCCATCATGCTGTATTTGACCCAACGATTTCATCATTAATAGTGATGGCACCATATAGGTAATTACAGGGGATGGTTGTTCTTCTGTCTGTGGATCATCTTCCCCCACAATTCAGGCTGATGAAAAACAGCAGGATAGCAGTTAGTGAATGTCCCTCGGCCTGCCATTTAGGATTCCTAGTACAGTGGTACCTCGGTTTAAAGAGGATGTACCATCAGGTACATCCTTTTTAATATGACCCACGGATAGAACGGCGCCATCACAGGGAAGCCAGTGCTGTGGTCCGTTTTTTGAACTGCAGCCCGGTTCCCATGTACGGCGCCGCTCTATCCACCGGTATCGGGCCGGGGCTAAAGCACTGGAGGTGGGCCGGCTATTATGTGCCTGCACTTACACTCAGCTATACACACTGCTGCTATAATGTGCCTGCACTCACACTCAGCTATAGACACTGCTGCTATAATGTGCCTGCACTCACACTCAGCTATAGACACTGCTGCTATAATCTGCCGGCACTTATACTCAGCTATACACACTGCTACTCTAATGTGCCTACCCTTATGCTGCGTTTACACGGAACGATTATCGTTCGAATTTGCAAGATAACGATCAAATTCGAACGATAATTGTACATGTAAACGCAGCAAATGATCAAACGATGAGAGCAAAATCGTTCATTTTGATCTTATAACATGTTCTTAAATCGTCGTTCACCGATTTAACCTATGTGCGAGATAGGCTTAAGCAATCGCAAAATGATCGCAAAACGATTTTTCCGTACGATATATCGTTCCTTTTAAACGCTGATCGTTATAAAAAAATTGTTACTTTGAAATCGTTAATTGTACGATTGGGCGAATTATCGCTCCGTGTAAATGCAGCATTACACTCAGCGACACACTGCTGCTATAATGTGCTTGCACGTACACTCAGCTATACACACTGCTGCTATAATGTGCCTACACTTACACTCAGCCATTCACACTGCTGTATAGAGAAGTTTCTGTCACTGTCCTCCTGCACAGATCTGTGATTCTCACTTCCTGATTGGTCTATGCTGAACACCCCCCTTCCCCATTGCTGTCATGTGACCACACTGACCTCTGACAGCAGCCCTGCTTCTCTATTTTAGCCTGTTGTACTACACTACTGCATTATGGGGATCTGCTGCTCCATCCTGTATCTACAAACTGCTGCTGTTTTCCAGGTTTATGCACTTACTATACATTATACTCCACATGCTTTGTGCTGATGTGTTTAATGTGTTTAGAAATATGCAAACATTGAATGTCATCAGAGGAAAACATTTCCAGATATTGACTAAATTGCAGTTTTTTTGTCACCTCCCAAAAAGTAAAATTAGATTGAAAAAAATCAAAGTCACACATACCCTACACTGTTATTTATTACAAACAGCTTTAAAGATAGAAAAACAAAAAAGCTATAAGAATATGAAGAGAATTTGAGAATACAAAGCAATTTTTTAAAAAGTTTTTTTTAAGTACAAAACATAAGAAAAACTATATAAGCTCTGTATTGTTGTATTTGTACTGCTTTGGAGAAGATAGCCTCCCCGCCTAAATAAAAAAAGAAGGGTAGAACAGTCGATAGAAAAATCTATAAGTGGTGGCTGTGGCAAGCAGGGGTTAAAGGACTGCTCTATGCAATCACAGCAACAATATTACAGTACTTCAACAGAAATTGCTTGTTTCTTGCAGGGTTTAGTTTAATTTGTATTCTTCCTTTGGCTACACAGGAGGAGGTTTAACACTTGAACATTACCTGGTTTCTTAAACTTGCCTTCCAAACAGCAGGATTTACTCTTAAAGGAGAAGTCCGGTGGATTTTAAAATCTTGCAGCTGACAGGGGCAGGGGTGAAATTGATTACAAGTACTGACTTACCTCTCTCTGTGCCTGGGGTGAGCGGTGGGACCAGCCGTGGGACCCCCGCGGAGCTCAGGCCAGCCAATGTCCGGCAAAGGTCCGCCAAGTCAAGCATTGATTTGCAAGGTTGGTACCTCCAATGGAAGTTCTCTTGAACACAATAAGTCACATGTTTATAGAAATCCTATCAGGTATTTGAGTCTGCAGCCCAAGTTATGATTGTCCATAAGAACTTATCGCGGAATGTCCACCAGTCATTAGGACAGAGAGCAGGGAAGAACTAGTCAGGCATTTGAAGAATTATTGACAAGTCAGGGAAGTTTACATGTCATCCACTCCAGCCTAAAATTTTGCATAGTAAAATTGTGAATCATTGAACTCTAGGAATCAGTGCGCTAATGAGCATGTGTAAGATTTCAGACCAAAGTAAATTATGAATAACCTCACTTGCTCAGTATCCTTGCATTTGCTTCCTGTCCTGTACAGATCACTTCCCAGCAGTACCCTCCTTATCATCACAGACATCAGTAAAGTGACTGGTGACACCAGTATATAGGTAAAAAAAAAGTACTCACAATAGCTGCTGCTCACATTTCCTGTAGAATGAGCCCACAGAGCATGCTCTCTAATGTTTCCCTTACTAAAAAAATAGGGTACAGAAATGTGTCCATGAAGCTTGCCATAAAGCATGTCGTTGTTGGGATTTTGGTTCATGCTTTAAAATAATGATTAGCTGACATTGTGCATGTCGGCTTATCATTGCCTTTTAACATGAACTATCACACTAAATGATTAGCGGCCAATTATCTGCAACTTTCTGCATACTATTTATATTGTTTCGTTTGGTTTTAGTTTGTTTTGGTGTACAAACACTGCACATTTACGGCAGCTCATCTGTAGCAGATCGTAGCATGTGAACAGAATAAAAATACATGTAAAAAGTCACAGAATCCTGTCTGTTTCTTTTTTTTTCAAAGTAACGTCCATCATTTTGCGTTTTGGGCACCCCACATTTTAATGACAGCTATTGGTACATTATTCTAGTTCAGGCCCTTTCGGGTTTGGTCTTTTTTGAAGGTCCATTGAATTTTGTAGTAAAGATGGCGAAAGGATGGTGGGAAAAAAATCGGTGTGAACAACTAAAAATAATGTCCGTTGTTTGCAAAATAATGTCCGCAAATAATTGTCATGAACATTTGACGTCTGCACAAAAAAATATGTTATTCAGTGCACTGTGTATTGGGAGGCAGTCATTCCATTGACTTCAATTAAAAATCGGTAAGAACTGACAAAAAAAAAGCAGACGACTTTTGTGTTTTTTTACACCCTGTGAACATAGCCGAAAGGTAATTGGACAACTAATGTGTGTATACATGAAGTATCTAGGCCACACAATATAAATTTTCTTTAGGGAAAAATGAATTTACTCCAAAACATGTAAAAAACAATAGCCCAGTATGCTACAGGAGCATACTTGTGCTTAAAAGGCCATAGCACTTGCATTTTCTCACCTAGAAACCCACATGAGCCCTTATTTTTTGCGCCACTAATTGTACTTTGCAATGACAGGCTGAATTTTTTCATAAAGTACACTGCGAAACCAGAAAAAAATTCAATGTGTGGTGAAATGGAAAAAAAACAGCATTTCTTTTATTTTGGGTTTTTTTCGTTTTCAGGCCGGTTGTCCTATGGTAAAACTGACTTGTTGTATATGTTCCTCAAGTCGTTACGATTACAACGATATATAACATGTATGTTCCGTGGCCCCCCTTCTCTGCTTGCGCACGTTTTGCGGGGATTGTGGTCGCTGACCGACACAGTGATGTTTTTTGGTTAGGGACTCATGTGTATCAGAAGACCTGCATGTGGTACATGAGGCAATATGGTTTGGCCAAATTATATACTAACTTCTGATGTTGGTTTTAAATGTAGCTGAATAAGCTTTCGTGTCAGCCATGGGTGCGATGTGCAGCCATTTCTGTCTTTTTGGCTTGTGCATATATAACATGTCTAACTTTTATTGTATCTGATGGCCTGTAAAAAATTCAAACCATTGTTAACAAATATATGTTCCTACAAATCGCTCCATTCCCAGGCTTATAGCGCTTTTATCCTTTGGTCTATGGGGCTGTGTGAGGTGTCATTTTGATTGCGCATATGCGACTTTTTGATCGCTTTTTATTTACATTTTTCTGGATTTGATGCGACCAAAAATGCACAATTTTGCACTTTGGGATTTTTTTAAGCTTACGCCATTTACTGTGCGAGATCAGGAATGTGATTAATTAATAGTTTGGGCAATTACGCACGCGGGGATAGCAAACATGTTTTATTTATTTATTTTTATTTATACCATGGGAAAAGGGGGGTGATTCAAACTTTTATTAGGGGAGGGGGATTTTTATTAATAACACTTTTTTTCTTTTACACTTATACTAGAAGCCCTCATGTATAAGTACAATCGAGTGCCGAGCCGTGATCAGCGCCATTACGGCGCAGACCCAGGACGGCGTAAGATGTGCGGATCACTACTCCCGGACAACGTCCCGGAGGAGCGATCCACCCCACTAGACACCAGGGATCGGCTGCATCAAGTAATCGGATGCAGCTGTCAACTTTGACAGCTGCATCCGATTATTTTATTAGCGGGCACGGCGATCGGACACATGGAGGCGGCCCTGGAAGTACGGGTACGTCCAGGGTCGCCTAAGGGTTAACTGACTGCAATGGCAATGCATTGAAGTCAATGGGAAGACGGCCATTCAATGCACACAATGCATTAAATAACGGACGTTTTTACCGTGGACGTCAAAATAATGAACATGATCAGCTGACTTTTTTTATTAGTTTTTCTTTTGTCACCGTTCTTTCTCCGTTTTTACTATTAAATTCAATGGACTTTTCAATTAAGGAATTTTAACCTCTTAAGGACATAGGACGTACCGGTACGTCCTATGTCCTCACTTGCACTTCAAAGCGGGGCCGCGCGGCGGCCCCGCTTTGAAGTGCCGCGATCCCGGGTGCCGCGAGTAGCCCGGGACCGCCACTATTAGCGGGCACGGTCTGATCGCCGTGCCCGCTAATTAGCTAATCGGAGGCAGCTGTCAAAGTTGACAGCTGCCTCCGATTACCGGAGGCAACGTTTCCCTGGTGTCTAGTGGGGGAGATCGCTCCTCCGGGACCTTGTCCCGGAGGAGCGATCTCCGTTACTGATGCCGGCCGGGGACGCGTCCAAGATGGCGCCGTCCTCGGCTCGGCACTCGTTTACTTCCGGCTGCAGCAGCCGAAAGCAAACGAGTGCCGATCTCATGGATCTCTGCAGCATATCTATGCTGCAGAGATCTCAATGAGAGATCCAAGTGTATATACTAGAAGTCCCCCATGGGGGCTTCTAGTATATGTGTAAAAAAAAAAAAAAAAGTGTTGTTAATAGTAAAAAGCCCCCTCCCCTAATAAAAGTCTGAATCACCCCCCTTTTTCCAGGTTTTAAATAAAAGTAAACAAATAAATAAATAAATAAACATGTTTGCTATCGCCGCGTGCGTAATCGCCCGAACTATTAATTAATCACATTCCTGATCTCGTACGGTAAACGGCGTCAGCGCAAAAAAATCCCAAAGTGCAAAATTGCGCATTTTTGGTCGCATCAAATCCAGAAAAAATGTAATAAAAAGCGATCAAAAAGACGTATATGGGCAATCAAGGTACCGATAGAAAGATCACATCATGGCGCAAAAAATTACACCTCGCACAGCCCCATAGACCAAAGGATAAAAGCGCTATAAGCCTGGGAATGGAGCGATTTTAAGGAACGTATATTGGTTAACAACGGTTTGAATTTTTTACAGGCCATCAGATACAATATAAGTTATACATGTTATATATCGTTTTAATCGTAACGACTTGAGGAACATGCATAACAAGTCAGTTTTACCCCAGGGTGAATGGCGTAAAAACACATTTCCCCCAAATAAAAGAAATGCGTTTTTTTTTTCAATTTCACCACACTTCGAATTTTTTTCTGGTTTCGCAGTGTACTTTATGCAAAAATTCAGCCTGTAATTGCAAAGTACAATTAGTGACGCAAAAAATAAGGGGTCATGTGGGTTTCTAGGTGGAAAAATGCAAGTGCTATGACCTTTTAAACACAAGGAGGAAAAACCGAAAACGTAAAAACGAAAATGGGCCATGTCCTTAAAGGTTTAAATGGATCTGAAAAAACGTTGTGTGAACACAGCCTTTGTGTGGTTTCCTGATCAATTGATGTTCTTTGGAACTGACCGTAGACTGCATGTGTCTGATATAGGAAGGCCTGATATGTATGATGATGTATCTCTTTACAGCTCTGAGAAATGTGTCGGCGCCATATAAGCAGCAGTAATAAAGATATATAGAACGTACAGTATTTCTAGAAGTCAGAACATCATTTTTGAACATAAAAAAGCATAACCGCTGTTTCCTAGTAGATAAAATGACAGCCGTACTTCAGCACACAAGAAAGACCAGAGCTATTTCATGTGATTTTCTTTACAGAGCTACAACATACAAACAAAAGGCCTGAAAGAGGATGTTACCGCGTGGATTCACTGTCTTAAAAGGCAGATGCTATCTTTGATCTTTCTGGTTTGTTCTCACTGGTTTCAACTTGTAGGCAGCAGAAAGAGCCACTGAACTATAAGATGTTTGTACATCCTCCGCTGCACGCCACAAAAATACAATGGGTGCAACATTTTTGCTGCCAGTTTGTTAGTATAAGGAATTATTAATGATTAGTTTTACGTAAATAGGGTCTGTGGTCAGTATAAACAAATCGAGTTAAAAAAAATTTTTTTTGTAGTCTCAGGTGCCCTGATTCCAATGCTATTTATTGGACTTTTTCCTGAATAGTCATATGCATGGGAACTTTATTTTAAAAAGGAGCGTGAATACTAGAATCTGGGGTGGGTCAACTTAAAGCGGTACTCCGGTGGGAAAAAAAATTCTTTCAAATCGACTGGTGTCAGAAAGTTGTATAGATTTGTAATTTACTTCTATATAAATTGTCAAGCTTTCCAGTACTTATCAGCTGCTGTACATATTTTTCGAAGCGCTGCTGCTGTGATTTGCACACTTTTTAATCTGAAAGAATAAATTAAAGTTTAATCCTGAACTCATGCTGTTGTTCCTTATTCTTCTGTTATTTTAAAAACGTCTGTTATTTTACCTAAAAAGATGTTGTGGGAACATGGCCATACACTGCACACATAAAAAAGAGCACATAATAATATAAATAATAATAATATTTATTTGTATAGCACATCGTGAGCACATCCTGAGAAGCAGTAGCAGCATGGAGGCCATAACAGAGCAGCAACCCCGGGATGAGATCTAATACTATAATTTCTCTGTGCAGGCTGGCTACCTCTCGCTATCCAACAAACCATTTTGTCACCATTTCCTCTCCATAGACTTTATGGGCAGCATGTTATCTGAGTCTTAAGAGAGCTAATAACCTTCCTGACTCTCAAGAGGTATTTTCCTCTGAAAACTATTAATTAATGTTTATTTATGTTTTTTTTTGTAAAATATAGACTGGTGTAAACTGCCCACAGCAACCAATTGCAGCTTATGTTTTATTTCACCTGAGCTGAAAGCTGATCTGTGATCGGTTGCTTTGGGCAGTTTACCCCAGTGTATATTTTACACCCTTTGATAAATCTCCCCCAGTGTGCTTACTTACAGTCCAACTGCAATAGAAGCCATTATAAGGCTATGTTCCCACTGCAGGATTCCAGTGTGAAATGACAACCGTCTATTAATAACGACGGCCGTATATAATGATCATGATCATTATCAATAGACGGCCACCTTTTAACATTAAATGACAGCCCTTTCCCGTAATGGGAACATACCGTAAAAGGTGTAAGACAGTGATGTGACAGTAGTACCATATACTAATTTTTCTTTTCAGAACATGATATTGCACAGAAATACTGTGTTGCACAACATGTGCAGTCACCTGCAGCAATTAGCCGCAATGTTATCTTCTGTGACCTTATAAATCCCTGTGAAGTTTAATATTAAGCAATATGGCTGCCAAGAAACAGTCCCTTTCAGCCAAAATGTAGAGAACATATTTTACGTTCTACATTTATAATATGTGATGCAGAGTTGTCAGCAGTTATTCTTAATTTATTGTGGGTTTGCAGATTTTTTTTTATTCTGTACTATGTTACAAATACTGTATATTAGAAAAAAAATATTGGGAAGTAAAAGGTTATGGACACGTTTCCTGTGTGTGTTTCTGATGGTCTCTTCGCTCTCCCATTCTCTCAGCTTTGGGATTGCAGCGGGGAGGTAAAGAATGATGTGCAAGAGATCCATATGAGGATAGAGGGTAGAGCATCCATGGAGGACTGCTCACATAGTCTGTAAATAGGGAGGAAAACACACAAAAGGAAGATTGCAGGAGAAACTAACATAGTCTGTGTGCAAATCAATGGTGGTAGTGAGTTAGCTATTTCCTGTCCCTAAAAACAGAACCAAAGTCTGAAGAATAAGCAGCAGATCATTATGTGAACTGAGGGTAGAGCATCCATGAAGGATGGCTCACACAAACTGTAAATAGGAAGGAAAACACACAGAAAGCATTTTGAAGGGGGGAATCGCATATTCTGTTTACAAGTCAGTGGTGGCAGTGAGTTAGCTACTTCCTGACCCTGAAATGGAAACCATTCTGAAGAATAAACATCAGATCATCATGTCAATAGGTGGTAGAGAAACCATGGTGGGCAGCTCACACAAACTGCAAATAGGAAGATTGCAGGGGAAAATCATATAGTCTGCGTACAAATCAATGGTGGTAGTGAGTTAGGGTCCATTTATACAGAAAGATTATCTGACAGATTATCTGCCAAAGATTTGAAGCCAAAGCCAGAAACAGACTATAAACAGAGATCAGGTACTAATTGAAAGCCTGAGATTTCTACTGTTGTCAAATCCATTCCTGGTTTTGGCTTCAAATCTTTGGCAGATAATCTGTCAGATAATCTTTCTGTGTAAATGGACCCTGAGCTATTTTCTGTCCCTGAAAAGGGAGCCAAAGTCTGAAGAATAAGTAGAAGATCGTTATGTTAACAAAGGGTAGAGCATCCATGGAGGATAGCTCACACAGACTGTACATAGGATGGTAAACACACAAAAGGCATTTGGAAAGGGGAATCACATATTCTGTTTACAAGTCAATGGTGGCAGGGAGTTAGCTACTTCCTGTTGTTGAAATGGAAACCAGTCTGAAGAATAAGCAGCAGATCATTATGTCATCAGAGGGTAGAGAAACCATGGAAGGCAGCTCACACAGACTGCAAATAGGAAGGAAAACACACAAAAGGAAGATTGCAGGAGAAAATTATATAGTCTGCGTATAAAACAATGGTGGTAGTGAGTTAACTGATTCCTGTCCGTGAAATGGGAACCAAAGTCTGAAGAATAAGCAGTAGATCATAATGTGAACAGAGGGTCGAACATCCATGGAGGATAGTTCACACAGACTGTAAATAGGAAGGTAAACACACAAAAGGCATTTGGAATCACATAGTCTGTTTACAAGTCAATTGTGGCAGTGAGTTAGCTACTTCCTGTCCTTGAAATGTAAACCAGTCTAAAGACTAAGCAGCAGATCATAATGTGAACAGAGGATAAAGAACCCATGAAGGACAGCTCACACAGACTGTATAGAGAAAGGAAAACACACCAAAGGAAGACTGCAGGGTAAAATAATATAGTCTGTATAGAAGTCAATGGTGGTAGTCAGTTAGCTACTTCCTGTCCCTGAGTACACTACATATATTTCAGTCAGTATTGTGGTCCTCATATTGCAACCAAAACCAGGAGTGGATTGAAAACACAGAAAGGATCTGTCCACACAATGTTGAAATTGAGTGGATGGCCACCATATAATAGTAAATAACGGCCATTATTTCAATATAACAGCCGTTGTTTTAAAATAACAGCAAATATTTGCCATTAAATGACGGCCATCCACTCAATTTCAACATTGTGTGAACAGATCCTTTCTGTGTTTTCAATCCACCCCTGGTTTTGGTTGCAATATGAGGACACTGCGTATATGTCCGGCCGCATATTTTCGCGGTCGGACAAATACGCGGTAAACTCCGGCCGGAGATTTACGCTACTTGCGGCCGGCTACGTACGGACCGCGAACTTACCCCCGTAGTCTACTTACGCTTCCCGAGCGCCCTACGTAGCGATCTGACAGCGGTCTTTTACTTGGAAATCTTCGCCTAGCCCCGGACACCCCACAGAACCTTTTGGATCGGCACAAAAAGCTGCAAAAATGAAGAAATCACCACTACGTACGGGACCGCATGTGACGATACGGGCGTAAGTTACGGCATTTTCGTCTGCAAACAATGGTCTGGTTCATTTTTTATGGTGCCCCGTACGATCCGGGCGTAAGTTCGTACGTAGTGTGAACTGTGCAGCCGTACTTCGTATACTTTCCATTATACGCAAACTGCGTAAGTCTCCGGGCGCTTATTCACGGAACGCGATATGGCCGGAAACGTATGTAGTGTGAACATAGCCCAAAACTGTAAAAAAGGCGGCTGGGTTTATAAAAGAAGAAAGCCTACATGTAACAATTCAGGAGCATTGTGTATCTGTTCTCTGCACCACGATCTGTATTGCCAGTGCACTCACTCACGTAATTGTCTATTTTCAAGCATCATTTCGATGTTTCAGAACGAGTATAAATATTCATGTTAAAATTACCAGTCATCATAGGTAATGTGTTTGCCATTGTAAATACTCCAGTCTCCGAGATAAGTTTTCTGTTTCTCCTTTTGTAGCAGAAATGCACGTTGGCTACTTACTACCAATTTACTCAACTTGACAACAGGAAGGGTGAAGGCTAAGTGAGTGCCGCTACGATGCTGAGAAGTGTTTCCATGGCAATGGAATACAATGCCTGCAATGGAGCACAAGCCGCAGGTAAGCAACTATCTTTATTTATTGAGATTACACGACAAGTGCTTGTGAGGATATATTTCTAAAATGTCAATATATTTTTCTCAATAACATGATTGCATTTGATTAGCTTGGAACTGACTATTAAAAAGCCACACTATAATATTATTTATTGATCGAAATAATCAATCGGGTTTCTAATTGAGTATTACGGTATATAATAATAGACCTATTTTGTTGCTTCAGCAAACGCTGATTAATTATAACGTAGGCCGAAATAGACCGTCCTGACCCTCAAAGTGCTCGGATGGACAATCAACAAAAAGCTTTAAATAAACATCTCCCAGAAATCTCAGTTCCGTAAATGCCGTTGGACAAGATTAGATTGGACATATGATGCAGATTAATATCCATGCCATGATCTATTAATGTCTATGTTCTAACAAGAATCATTGCATTGTGATATAATACTGCTCTCTAATGGGATTTCATCCATATCCCATATCCCTACATCTCATCTTGCGCGCTCAACAACCATTTTTTTTTTTTGCTTTGGCAATTCCTATAAATTGTAACACATGACAATAGGATTATTGCAGCTTCCTATTAACTAGAGCTACAGCTGCCGGTAGAGGAGCGTAGAATGTGTATGTTACAGCTGTGCATGATATCCTAGTAACAATACATCTGCCAGAGGATCAGCGACGTCCCTACGTCAGTGTATCTGCAGAATAATTCTTATGAACGTTGTATGGAAGCGATTATTTCCTAGTACAACTCTCTTATGGAACGGCAGTAATTCCCAGCCAGGGTCTCAGCTCTTATGTGTGCATTACCATATATTAGGTTTATGAAGTCAAGTAGAAATGTTCCTTTAAAAGAAAGATACGATATACCTATATGTTAAAGTAAAAGCTATTTGCAAAGGACATGACATGTGACTACTCACTTTATAGAACTGACGATCAATTTTTTTTTTACATAGTTTTCATAGTAAACAGTAAAACATATAAACACTCAATGTAATAAAGTTAAAACAAACTTCAAAGATACAAATAGCTCCTTGTGGGGTGAGACAAGCGGTGACGTTGTTCGTCCATTGACGGAATGAACTGTACATGGTTCTTTCATCTGGATTTAGCTACTTAAATTATAGCAACAAACAATGGGAGCCTTCATGGAGAAGGAAGAATTTCTGACACAGGTCATTAGATCATTATAATGTTTGTTACATGCATGTAGATTTACAATCAGCGTATGGATTTTATGGACTTTGCCTTGTGTGTCGATAACACACACAAAAATCAGGAATGTCAATCATTCATTCATAATGTGAGAAGGCGAGTGTTTGCTGTGCAATTCCTAGTAGGCTGAATAACTGAAAATCTGCTATAACTGAGCCTGCGAATGTAGACAATAGAAGGGAAATGCAAATGCAGACTGCAATTTGTAATATGTACATATAGGTATATTTGATATTATTTAGGTCTGTGTATATTTGGATAGATAGATAGATAGATGATAGATGGATAGTTAGATATGAGATAGATAGATAGATAGATAGTTAGATATGAGATAGGTAAAAATAAAGAAATATAAATAGATAGATGAAACAAAAATAGAGGAGGTATAGATAGATAGGAGATAGATAGATAGATAGATAGATAGATAGATAGATAGATAGATAGATAGATAGATGATAAATAGATAGATGGATAGATGACAGATATGAGTTAAATAGATATATTGTCAGTTGAAAAAGACCACCTGGTCCATCTAGTCTACCCCATTAAAAAGTGTATTATCTATAAGTTTAGATAATAAATAGCTGAAGATAGAAAAATACAAAAAGTAAAGTCACCACAGCACTCCGGTTAGCTTGAAACAAAAACAAACATGGTTTATTTGGCCCAAAACCGCAACATTTTGAACTTGCAATGAGATCTTTATCAAGCAACGAGATCAAAACGTTGCGTTTTGGGGCAAAATAAACCACGTTTGTTTTTCTTGCTAACCGGAGTTCTCTGGTGACTTTACCTTTTGTATATATCGGCACTTATGGTCAAAGAGGTATGTACCGCTGGGCACCGAACCATCTTGAAAAAGGATCGCTGCATTTCACGTTTTATTCATACTAGATAGATAAATAGAATAGAATGATAAATAGAATAGAATGATAGGAGATAGATAGATAGATAGATAGGAGATAGATAGATAGATAGATAGATAGAAGATAGGAGATAGATAGATAGATAGATAGATAGATAGATAGATAGATAGATAGGAGATAGATAGATAGATGATAGATAGATAGATAGATAGGAGATAGATAGATAGATAGATAGATAGATAGATAGATAGATGATAGATAGATAGATAGATAGGAGATAGATAGATAGATAGATAGGAGATAGATAGATAGATAGGAGATAGATAGATAGATGATAGTTAATAAATAGATGTAGTGTGATAGATAAATGATACATAGATGTAGTGTGATATATGATAGATAGATATTGTATAAAGGTTACTTCCATTTATTATGAATATGGCCTAATAAATGCCAATTGTCAGATGTTCTGTATATCTGAACAGTAGGAGAAAAGTTTATATAATTCATATATACAGGTAAGGAACCTTTACACAGAGATCTTATAATCCTTAACAAACAAGATATAATACTGTTTTACCTTTTATTGAGAGTCTCTGTGCTCGGGGTTTGCTGAGGCCTGTATAAATTTCACTGTTGTAGTTCTATTCTGAAGGTTCCCAGTTATCAGTCCCTGGATGATCACCTGCTTGATGAGAACAATTACACAGTCCATGTAGACGGGTCTACAATATTTATTTACTAGATAAAGTTGCACAGACTGCTATAAACACTATCATTAAACTTAGTCCAAGGTGAAGCTGTCAAAAAGGCGAACTAAATGAAAGATTAAATGATTCAGATCATCAGTGAATTTTTTTTAGATACATAAAAGATTTCTGAAATGAAATAACACAAGAAGAAACCTTGCTTACCACATGTAATATAATATCTATGTGATTTAATATATAATAAATATGTGATTTAATATATAATAAATATGAGATTTAATATATAATAAATATGTGATTTAATATATAATAATTGTGATGTAATATATAACTATGTGATGTAATATATAATTAATATATGATGTTATATAATAACTATGTGAGGTAATATACTGTATAATAAAATATGTGATGTAATATATAATAAATATGTGATATACAAACCATAAAACCAGAGAATTAACCACTGAGTAAATGTTATTTTTACAAATATTTCTTAGCCAAGATATTGGATATATACAATATCCAGAGTATTTAGAGAGGCAAATAAATCTCTCACATAGGGCTTAGTCGGCAGATAATACAATGAAAGGCATTGGCAATTAATCTGTGTTCCTTTAAGGGCCGCTCTTCATTACCTATTTTATCATGTCATCTTCCAAATGCATGATAACCTACCACAAGTGACCCCATAGTGTGTGGCTATCAATATTAGATATCGGCTTATATGTCTATGATGTATTAATAGCCACAAACAAGTGACAACTTACTGCTTATGTCTCAGGGGAAAATTTAATAACGGCACCAACAATTACAGGGATAAAATCCATTTAGTAAAACAGCAAAAATAAATAATACAGCAATATAGAAAAATATAAAACTCATAACATAAAGAAAGACCAATAGACTCCAGTAGAAGTATAAAAAGATACATTTCAACATCTATGTGTAATAATATTACCAAGGTCTCATCATTGTAAATCATGTAATGTTTGTTTGCAGCCATGCTCGGTTGAATAACAGTAGGCCGTAATTTTTGGATTTTGGGTAGGAAAAAAAAAATACAAATATAATAAATCAAAATGTACGGAAACCAGGTTGTGCAGCGGTCTGCAGAATCCTTTAACGTCGAGGCTCTTCAGCTGAAGCTAATACCTGCGCTGTAGTGATGAGTGGGTGGTAGGGAAGACGGAGGCAGACAAGCTCTCCAGTGAGTGTATAAAAATAATACAGGAAACCAATACTGAATGTTTATATAATGACTGAGTGCAGACATAGTTATAATGCATTGTTACCATGGCTTCTGCTATAGATCATGGAACATAGTAAGACTCTGTTTTGCAGATTGCAGTTTGCATAATGCCTAATGCTTTACCAAGTTCCCTAAAATAATATACCAGGGATGGGGAAATTGTGGGCTCTCCAGCTGTTGCAAAACTACAATTCCCATCATGCCTGGACAGCCAAAGGCATGATGGGAATTGTAGTTTTGCAACAGCCTGAGGGCTGCGGGTTCCCCATCCCTGTAATATACCAAAACACAATATATCCTTAGGAGTTCCTTAGGATAATAATAGCCTTTTTCTTTATTTAGAGAATCAGGCTCAGGCTATGTTCACACAACATTCTCTTTAAGTAAAGAACGGACACTGATTGCAATTAACTCAGCGTCCGTTCTTTACTGCACAGACGGCATTGCATTGAAGTCAATGCAATGCCGCCCGCTGTGTTCTCACATCGTTATTCTAATGCCCGATCTTTAGAATGTGCCTGTCAATTATTTCCGGACGCTGTTCACTGAACAGCGTCTGGAAACATCAGCTGTTCACACAACTCAATGTGCAGCGCGGCCGCACATTGCATTGGAGTGAATGGCTGATTGTGAAAAAAGAATGTTCCTGCAGCCGATACGGAGGTATCGGCTGCAGGAACGGGACGACGGCCGGCTGTTTAACAGCATCCGTTGCTATGCAACGGACGCTGTTAAATGTTGTGTGAACCTAGCCCTATAGTACATCAGATACAATCATTATAACATGACTCAAGTTCAGTTGTCTTCCTATTATTAGCCTACATTCCCACAATATCTTTTTTACGGAAAAAAAAAAATAGCAGTTTTTTTGATAATTACCAACAATCATGATAATTATTAACGGCCGCCATTGTAAAATAACAGCCATTATTTTAAAAAACAACAGCTGTAATTTTAAAAACAATGGCTGTTATTTTGCCTAAAAAGATATTGGGGGGAACTTAACCTAATAATGCTTTGTTAATATATGTAAGATAAAGCAAAGGAAAATATTGTGTGTGGTGTTACAAAAACGTAACAGAAATTTTTTTAACAAATTTGAAATTAATAAACAGTATCGATACATATTTTTATTTTATGTACCCTGTTTCTCCAAAAATAAGCCCTATCCCCTAAGTAAGCCCTAGCTTGATTTTGCAGAATTTTTATAATAGGCTTAAAGTTTAATTATAATTATACTCCAAAATAATATTAGGCCCTTTATTATTTTTGGAGAAACAAGGTAAGATATAAAGCAATTAAAACTAAAAGTTTACTTTTTTAAAATTTAAATTTAACAGTTAAAAATTTTATTAATTAATTCTAATAACAAATCATTAGGGCAGGTTTGTGAAATCCGCCGTGACTCAAAAAGCAGAGCTGCACATACAGGCCGCAAAGTGGTTTTGGTGCAGTGTCAGTAACATTATCCTTGTCTGTTGTGCCGATGTTGAGCAGTTTTCATCCCCCTTTTAGAAGTCACCGGTGGTTCGGAGTTTGTGTAACACGCAAGCTACACGGCAGGCTGCCATATAAACGACGTCTAGAAGACGACAGATGTCCCCTGCAGCTGGTTTATATAAATATACCCGATGGCTTACATGAGATAGTCATTATGCTTCTTTTGAGATGTTTCTGTTATAGCTAGATCCAATGTGGATTTATGGCAGATTTGTATAGTAAGGCGGCAAGACATCCTTACGTTACAGACAGATTGCTGCTGTTCTATATTGCTATCATAGACAGTATAAGATGCGTACAAAAAGCATAATATTACTACTACTACTAATATAATAGCTATATTAACACAACCACAGTTTACTCTATAGAGACTAAACTAATTTAAAGGATAATTTTGGAAACAATATAGTATTTTAAATACAAAGTAAAAATGAAATGCGATTACTATTCAGATTATGTAATAATAATCACATTTATACATACAATACCAACATATGCTGCACAGCTACAACTGGGAAAGCAAAACAGTAAAATGACAAGTGATCAAAACACATAAACAATCAATGAGAGGCCCATAAAGAGAAGTTTAAATACTACAGTTTTTGGCTATGTTCACACAACGTTTTCCCAGCTCCGTTTAAAATTACATCCGTTATGTTGAGTCTAAAATAACAGACGTTACTTAGCAGACTGGCCTCCCCTTAGTGCAATGACTGATGTTTGCACATTATTTTAGTTTGGGATTACTAATTGGACTTTGGGTGTGTCTTAATTTAAAAGTCCACTGAATTTAATAGTAAAGACAGAGAAAAAACGGTGACAAAAGGAAAACTGTGTGTGAACAACTAATAAAAAACGTCTGCTGTTTGCAAAAGACGTCCGAAAATAATGATCATGTTCATTATTTTGACGTCCGTGGCAAAAACGTCCGTTATTTAATATATAGTGTGCATTGGATGTCTGTCTTCCCGTTGACTTCAATGCATTGCCATTGCAGTCAGGTAATTCGCGTCAAAAACAGCCGTTTTTTTAAATATGAAAATCGGCCACCATTTCATTAATTTTGACGTAGTGGGAACATAGCCTTTCAGTTTTTTTTCCACAGCTTTTGTGCTTATGAAATGCATCTGTAAAGCTACATGCTAATTATTTTTGAGTGCCAAACAACGGCCGTTTTGTGAACACATAGCCTTGCATCAACGGCTAGGTTCACACTGCGTTTTGGCTGTCCATTAACATTTAAAAACGGATGAAAAAACAGGAGGTTATTGTCACACATAGTATTTCCATCTGTCTTTTTTTTTTTTTTTATAGTGGAACTGACAGGACAAAATAAAAGATCTGCACAATTTCTCTGTTTTCAACCCACTTTTAATTTTGGTAAGAAAAAATACTGACTAAAAGACTGAAGGAAATAGCCGTATAATGAAAATAAGGATGTATTATAACCTCTGAATTACAGCCGTATTTTCATTTTATTTTATAGTGTGTGAACATAGCCTTAATTTGCTAACTAACATGAGGCAAATAGCTAGGCCTTTTTAATGATACAATCTCTAATCAGACTAAAGCTTGTCACCATGGCACCAAGGATATTTTACATATTTTAAATCATTTTGCTTTTCTTATCATTTATATGAGAGCGTCGGGTCCTAAATCCTTTCAGTATACCAGATATAGAGCCTTTAGGTCAACTGTAAAGATGTGACTTAAAATCTCTTCCATTCATCTGAATGGGGTTGCGTCTGCAGCATGTGCATTGAGATCTACAAAGCAGACACAACAAATCTGGAATCTCCACTAAAAACACATGTAAGAAAAAAATATAGGCCTTCTTAGGCTATGTTCCCACAATGTTTTTTCTTGTCCATTGAAATAAAAAATGAGGTCTGTCATTTTGAGCCCAAAATAACGTCCGTCATTTTGCGTTTGCGTCATTTTTGTTCAGGTGGACTGATTGCCCTTTGGTTGTGTCTTTAATTGAAAAGTCCACTGAATTTAATAGTAGAGATGATGCAAGGACGGTGAAAAAAGCAAATATTGTGTGTAAACAACTAAAAAATAACGTCCGTTGTTTTCAAAAGACGTCCGAAAATAATTGTCATCATTATTTGACGTCCGCCTTTAAAGACGTCCAACATTCATTACACTGTGTGCAAATGACGTCCGTTATTCCATAGACTTTAATGCAATTTATTGAAGTCAATTAAAATTATTCAATAATGAGCTTTTTTTAAAAAAAAAACAACAAAACAAAAAGCCATCTTTTTTTTTTTTTTTTACTTATTGTTAACATAGCCATAGCAAATTTAATACGACTTTTACGCTAGTTTTCTCGCATAAAGAATCAAATAGCAAATGTTTTGCTATTTGATGGGTGAGATCTAAGGAGTCAAGATGTAGAGAACATTAAGATGGGAAAGACACGGTGATACATGTTGTAATGGAACATCTCTAATAGAATTTTACTGTTTTCATGTGCAATATTGTATATGGAACAATTAGTAACAGTTAACTGTTCCTTAAAAAAATTATAATAAAAATATAGAAAACAAATATCAAATATGGTAATGGAACAATAAAATTGCTTTCTTTTAAATCTATTTTTTTTTTTAATCATCACTATGAAATCTCTTCTCTGCAGACAAAGGAGTGGCTTACTGGCTAATAAGGATACAGGGTCCACTTCATTGTTATGGAGGATGGTTTGCAGTTTGCAGTCTGCAGTGTCAGCAACACGACAGATTAATTATATTTCCCAAGGGCAGAAAACATTTTTACAACGACTTCTTCATTGCCTGATATCTCTGTAATAATGAAGAGTTTAAAGCCAACAAATGTTACGGATGGGAAGGTTAACTATACATACACTATAGTTTTTGGGCATTGAGTACTATTTGAGAATATTATCTTTTTAACTTTTTTTAATATGTTTATAAAAAAATTTTTTTTTAAAGAATAAATCAATATTTTTATAAATTTCGTAAATCTTTGTAAATTCCGAGTGATGACAAACTGTGTAACGTGCCAAAGAATAAAGGAATTGTTATTATGAAGTTTAGACAGAATCAGAAGCTTTATAATTTTACAGTCATGATAAAAGCTTACTGTATACTTGGCAAATTTGTTGCAAAACATTCCATGACTCTCATTTACCTGAATGAGGCTTGTTGAAGAGAATCACACAACTACATTCTGAACAATGGAATTCATTTTCAGTTACAGAATCTTCTGCAACAAATCTGCCACATGTGAAGTTCGTGAACATATTATAATATATAATATTATTTATTTATTTTTACAATAAGTTCATTGAGCAAATACAATAAGGTTTTTTTTAAGGTTTTCTTAAATAATTGATCAGAAATAGGAGCAAGAATAAGGTGTCTGCCAGACAGAGAGTAATCCGTCCTAGGCCACAAATATCAAATTATTTCTGAAAATTCGAGAGAGTTGACATGTCTTTTCAAAGTATCATATATATATAGGGCTATGTTCACATGACATTTTTCATGTCCATTTTTTTTTTATTTCTCAAAATGATATCCATTTTGGCCGCCCATCATTAGGCTATGTACACACAACGTTTTTAGCTCCGTTTAAAATTACGTCCGTTATTTTGAGTCTAAAATAACGGACTTTTTTTAGCAGCCTGACCTCCCCTTAGTGCACTGACCGGTGTTTGCACATTATTTTAGTTTGGGATTACTAATTGGACTTTGGGTGTGTCTTAATTTTAAAGTCCATTGAATTTAATAGTAAAAAGGAGAAAGAACTGTGTGTGAACAACTAATAAAAAACATCCGCTGTTTGCAAAAGATGTCCGAAAATAATGTTCATTATTTTGACGTCCACGGCAAAAACGTCCGTTTTTCAATACATTGTGTGCATAGGACGTCTGTCCTCCCATTGACTCCAATGCATTGCCATTGCAGTCAGTTAAATCGCGGCAAAAACTGACTTTATTTTAAATAGCGAAATCGGATGTTTTTTCTCCATTTTTGACGTGGTGTGAACATAGCCTTACAATGACAGCTGTTGGTACATTATTCTAGTTCAGGCCCTTTTGGGTGTGGTGCTTTTTTAAAGGTCCATTGAATTTAGTAGTAAAGACGGTAAAAGGACGGTGAAAAAAAATGCATGTGAAGAACTAAAAGTAATGTCTAAGAATAATTGTCAGGAAAATTCATTTGAAGTCCATGCAAAAAACATCCATTATTCAGTATACTATGGGGGACATTTATAAAACTTACAGCAGGGGTGTCCACCAGGGAGAAAGCGCAGATTCGCCCCTTCTACCTGGCGTATGCAATACGGGGAGGAGACATGGTGTAAAAATCAACACCTGCTGGAAGCGGGTGTAGATTTGTTACGCAGGGTCGGGCACATGGGCGGCTGGATTTACTAAGAAGCGCACCTCTTAGTGAATCTGGATTGGAAAAAGGGACGGGGCCTACGCTGGTCTTGATAAATCCCAACCTGTATATTGGCAGGCTGTCATTCCATTGACTTCAATGCATTCCATTGACTTCAATTACAATTCAGTAATAACAGACTTTTTTTTTTTATTACATTTTTTCTTACTGTGAGGATGTAGCCATTCAGTGATTATGATAATTAATATTATTATTTAGTATTTTAAAAGCAGACTTTTCCTTGTAATGCTGCATTGTGATAATACATGGTTATAAAGAAGAATTAAAAGAAGTTTATCTCTTGGTTTTTAAAGTTCTCTAACCTTTATAAATTATGTATCAGTATACAAACACATCATCGCACACTGTTATATATGCTGTGGGGCAGTAAAAGTATATATTTACTCAGCTTCTCTGTCAAAGAGGTAAAAGACTTGGCAGGTCTGGTTCACATGAAAGTGGAAGTGGTGATATGAACACTGTTTTTATATGTTGACTACATGTTTTATGTAAATGGAATAAAGACTACCGGAATTTCTTTCCATCTGGATTTCCGCTATTTTATAACATAGCAAGGCTCCCTATAGTCCTGGGATTATACGGAGGACAGAGAAGCCTTACCTAGACTCGGCCTATTTACACTCCTGTTTTTCTGCTGACAGGTCCACTTGAAATACATAACATATCAAGTCAATAAAACTTAAATAAGCAATAAAAAAAAACAAACAAGTGCCATAAACTTGATTTTACTAGGAGATAGATAGGTACATAAGGAGAGAGGGTCATAAGATTATGCAATCTGCAAGGGAAAGAGACAGTAGGTAAGGCTAAAAGCTTCTAATTTAATGATGTAGTGGGGAGAGGTTTACTGCAGGTTGTAAACTTTTTGAGGGTGCGTTCACACCTACAGGATATGCAGCAGATCTGCAGCAGATTTGATGCTGTGTTCAGTTATTTAAATGAAATCTGCTGCAGAAAATAAGCTGCAGATCCTGTAGGTGTGAACGCACTATTAAAGAGGTATTTTTCAGGTTGCTTTTTATTGTTTTTAAGGAAACACCACCAAAGGTATACTTGGTAAAGGTAAGATAAAAACAATTCTCTGTACCCTTAACACCTCCGCCAATACGCAGTTTACCAGAGCTTACTGCAGCCCATTTCCCAGTCACTGTAGGGTTATGTTCACACATCTTTTTCTTGGCCCTTTGTGACAATTTTTTTGGATGGCTATCGTTATGGTGCCAAAACATGGCCATTTTATGCAAAATGAACCTGCAAAAGAAGAGCCCGTGGAGCCTCATTTAAGAGTCTCAAAACACAGGACTAGCCAGATATCCCTCCAGGGAGCACCCAGCTAAGGGGTGGCTCCTGTAGGGAGACCACCAAAACCACCATATTAAGTCAATGTTATGACAAGGGAAAACCAAGGCCCGGTATCCATCCGCATACAGCTGTTTCAGGGTGTTAGCAGGATTCTGGCTAGGTGGGAGCAATAGAGCCATAAGAGAAACAGATCGCTGATCTCAGGGAGACCAGCCAAACAATAACACTGCTGGCTGCCGGTGAAAGAGCACAATGCAGTGAAATTTTATGCAAAATTGTGCATAAAATTGCATAAAATTGCCACTTTTTGGCACCAAAATGATGGATGTTCAAAAAAAGGCAGCAAACCCCCCCCCCCATGTAAACATAGGTTAGGTTGAGGGTTTTTCCCATTTTATCTTTTTACCTTGCACATTGCTTGAAGATTGCTCCACTTCCTGGCTTACTTGGTGGGCAGGCTCCTTCAGTATTATTGGTCTTCACTAGCAGAACTAGGGCTAGCATGTGCTCTGCTGTTCTGTGCTGAGCTCAGCTACACCAACTCCAACAGCTCCCAAGTACTGGGAACTGCCAGTGTGATCGATCACTGCAGCGATAAGGTGGCCGGCAGTGGAAAGCCATGTTCACATGTCGTTTCCGGACCCATGTCTGGCTACATGTTGGGAATCAGTGAAAAAAGGATGCCGACATGCAGCCCTATGTGCGGCCGACATCCACATGACGGCCACATTGACTTGAATGAGCAGGACAGAGTCATTTTGTGACTACATTCTGCTCATTTGCCAGACGCATGGAAGACGACACTTTTGAGTCCTGCATAAAAGCAGTATACATCCGGCAAATGAGCAGAACGTAGTCACAAAATGACTCCGTCCGTTACATTTAAGTCAATGTGGCCATCGGGTTGCAGGTCAGAATTTTATTTCACTGATTACTGACGTGTAGCCCGACATGGGGCCGAAAACAAGATGTGAACATGGCCGAACCTGTACATACACTAATGCAGGCTCCCAGAATTGACCAGGAAACGAGTCATCAGCCCAACCATTGCTGATAACACAGAGATGGTTGGGAACCCAAACAACAGCTATAAACACAACAGACACATCAGAGGGTCTAGCAGGGAGCCAGAGCTAAAAAGGTAATAACGAATTGTAAACTTTCTTAACATTTAATTATCTACTATTTTAGATATAGTTATGAAAAGGGGAATACCCCCTGTAACTGGGACCTACACGAGGTATGGACCTGCTTCTGACTCTGTTTTACTGTGCTTAAAGTGACTCTGTATCCACAATCTGACCCCCCCCCCCAAACCACTTGTACCTTTGGATAGCTGCTTTTAATCCAAGATCTGTCCTGGGGTCCATTCAGCAGGTAATGCAGTTATTGTCCTAAAAAAAATACTTTTAAACTTGACGCCTGTGCCAAACGGGAGTATCTGTGCTCTAAATTTGCACCACCCCTCCGTCACTCCTCCCCACCCTCTTCATCATTAGGAATGCCACTGGAACATTTTCTCCATGCTGAACATTGCACAGGTCCTTAATGATCCAGCCCATGTGCCGTGCTGACACAGGTGGGGAATAGGAGACAACCTGCCTGGAGCATTCCTAATGATGAAGAGGGTGGGGAGGAGGGACGGAGGGGTGGTGCAAAGTTAGGGCACAGATACTCCCATTGGCTGCAAGTGTAGTTCATCCATGAACGTTGTCTGGAAAACCCCTTTAAGTATTTTCTTTTTGTGTGCACATACCAGAAAATCCTTTAAAAAAAATTCATGAATAATGCGAACGCTGTGTTAGTTATCTCACGTTACTAACTAGTGTGATCAATATACAATAAGGCTATGTTCACACAACGTCATTTTTAAGTAAAGAACGGACGCTGATCGCAATTGCCTCAGCGTCCGTTCTTTACTGCAGGGGCGACATTGCTTTGAAGTAAATGCAATGTCGCCCGTTGTGTTCACACATCGTTATTCTAACGCCCGATCTTTAGAACAATGTGCCTGTACATTATTTCCGGACGCTGTTCACTGAACAACGGCCGGAAACATCAGCTGTTCACACAGCGCAATGTGCAGCGCGGCCGCACATTGCAAGGACGCTGATAAACGTTGTGTGAACATAGCCTAATACAGTAGAAGGCAGGTAGAAAGGGGCCGATGCTTTTAGCCCACATTATAGCAGAAAGGTTGGGGTAACTGTGCAGAATACAGAAGGGGAATTTTTTTTTTTTCAGTTGCTAGAAATGTTATAAATCAACCAAATCCATCATCAGCCGCTTAGCGATCTAACAGGTCTCTGAGTTTTATGCCAAGATCTGCAGTGGTTAATAATTCTGAGCTTTGTGAATTAGAGCTTGAGGCAATAGCAATATCTATATAAATTAAATTAAAGGCGTCTTGAATGTTCTTCAGCGTCAGGAACACTTACCTGTTAACTGATTTATAATGGGAAATTTTGGGAAATTTTCTATAGTATGCTTTTTGCTCTCGGTAATTAATACATATAATTGCTCGGTATATTTAGAAAATATATGCAAAGTTATTCAGGTTCAGAGGCTTTAAGTGTATCTTTAAATGCACCTCAAAAAGATCTACCGATAATCATCTGCCGAAAATGTTTTACATATGCCAAGAGGCACAGAGAGCTAAATCACATCTTCATTTGCTATTAATAGTAATTGTATCATTAGTTATTATAACACTATTAGAATTCGTCATTGGGCTAAAGCAGGTTTGCAGGTTATTGTTCAAAGACTCTTTTAGTTATGTCTCAAGGCTCTATGACGGTACAGCCCCACAATTCACCACTAATCTGGCTGTGGATATATACCTCGAGTGAATTTACAGAAAAATATGAATATGTAATCATTTTGTTTTTTTCAGCAGATTTCACAACAGATTTCTTTTCACCATTGCACACGACTATGGATATAAAAGGGTGATATTTCCACTATGTAGAAATGTCGGCCATCTTTTATAAGTATTCAGTATTTTTTAAATAACACATTATTTGCTAAATGACGGCCGTTGTTATGAAAGAAGGCCTAATTATGTAACCTGCTGCTGATTTACCATTGGCTCAAAAAAACAAAAACAAAAAAAAACACACTTGTAATTTGCTTAGGCCCTCATCTATGCTGCTCTTTGAAGGATGCTAAGCCTATCTAAGTAGATTTTTAAAAAATGTGGGCTGGTAATTTTTATTCATTTCATATATGTAAGATTAAAAAATATGTAATATATATCATACACTATTATTACAGCATACAGTATTCTGAATGAGCAAAACCTTAAAGGGAATGTGTCATTAGAAAAGGACCTGTTGTTTAATCCCTTACCTGGTACGTCATGGCATTTCCAAGAAAGTACAAAGAGAGCTCATGACATGAGCCCTCACTGTACTACGCTTTCCCTGGCTGCTATCAGTAGCCAAGGAACACAGCCCTTAGCCGGCAAGGCTGATAATTAACCATGTAAATTCCACTGTATGACATACCTTCATTGGTGGTCTAGTGGCCAGATCAGCTCCTTGCAGCGAGATTGTGAGGTGATGATTTAATGTCAGTGCAGCTGCGAGGCCTCCCAGGCTGCCTAACATCTGGGATTCCTCCAGCCTGTCTGCAGCAGGCTGAAGCAATTGAGCGATGAGATAATGGATTAAGGCAGTACATATGTACTGCATTGATCCCTATGAACAGTGTATTGCCCATAGAAGCCCTCTAGGGGGACAACAAATATACAAGTGTAAAAAAAAAAAGATTTTTAATATATAAAAAAATTCCATTTTCCAAAGAATTTTTGAGGAATGAAAAGTGGAATCTGATTGGTTGCTAGGTGCAACTGGGCCAGTTTCACTTTACACCATGTTTGATAAATCTCCCCCTTTAATTTTCAATTTTTTAAAAGCATTAAAATAAAATAAAAGTTATCATTGTCATCGTACTGACTTAAGGAACATAGATAACTTGTGAGTTTTTTAAAGATGAATCACTGATTGTCTTCAGTTTTTCTTCTGTGGCCCCAGAATCTGGATCAATGTGCTACAAAGCTATAGGTAGAAGCTGACTTGAAGCTTCTGGGCCCCATTGCAAAATCTGTAATAGGGCCCCATGTTTACCATGTTCTATCTAAATCCTTCGAGTACTTATCAGCTGCTGTATGCCCTGCAAGAAGTGTTTTTTTTCTTTCCAGTGTTAGGCTATGTTCACACAACGTCTTTTTATGACGTCCGTCATTTTGAGTCTAAAATAACGGACGTTATTTAGCAGCCTGACCTCCCCTTAGTGCACTGATGGGTGTTTGTATATTATTCTAGTTTTGGGGTTACTAATTGGACTTTGGATGCGGCTTAATTGAAAAGTCCATTGAATTTAATAGTAAAAACGGAGACAGAACGGTGACAAAAGGAGAACTGTGTGTAAACTACAAATAAAAAACGTCCGCTGTTTGCAAAAGACGTCTGAAAATAATGATCATGTTCATTATTTTGACGTCCGCGGTAAAAACGTCCGTTATTCAATGCATTGTTTGCATTGGACGTCTGTCTTCCCCTTGACTTCAATGCATTGCCTTTGCAGTCAGTTAATTCGCGGCAAAAACATCCGTTTTTTTAAATAAGAAAATCGTCCGCCTTTTCTCTATTTTTGACGTTGTGTGAACATAGCCATACATAGTGCTCTCTCCTACCACCTCTGTCTGTGACAGGACAGGTTTTCTATTGGGATTTGCCAATGCGCTGGACAGTTCCTGTCAAGTACAGAGGTGGTAGCAGAGAGCACTGTGTCAGACTGAAAAGAATACACCACTTCCTGCAGGACATACAGCAGCTGATAAGTACTGGAAGACTTGCAATTTTTAACCAGAAGTAATTTACAAATTTGAATAACTTTCTGACACATATAATTCAAAATTATTATTTTTTGCTAGAGTACCCTTTAAAAAAAATCCTTAGCCCATTTAAGACAGTAACTTATACAAGATAAACCTAGGAAAAAGAGGACAGGAAGAGCTGGAACTGTTAATGCATACAGGAAGATTTATCAAACATGGTGTAAAGTGAAACTGGCTCAGTTGTTCCCGGCAACCAATCAGATTCCACCTTTCATTTTCCAAAGAGTCTGTGAGGAATGAAAGGTGGAATCTGATTGGTTGCTAGGGGCAACTGAGCCAGTTTCACTTTACACCATGTTTGATAAATCTCCCCTTAAATGTCTACATATTGGGTAGTTCCCTATAACCTCCAATATACCTGGCAATGATTTCCACTTCTTGTCCCAGCAGAAGGGCAGCTCTGAAGCTCAAACTGTTTTCCTAACAAGTGAAATTCTGTGTAACAAATGAGAAGAATATTATCAGCCCATTCAGGTTGTATTACTTGGGTGGGAATGTGCATTAAACAATTGCTGGAAATCTTTCAAGTTGTTTACAGTGCGTTGATTTACTACATGTATTTTTGTAATAATATAATTATCTCTTCACCATCAGCACCAGGCAGGTCTGCGTATAAGATGCCAATGTTTAAAGGCTAGGAAACCTGTTTAGCGAGTATGGTTCATGCTAATGTTATTCCAAGATAATCTGTAATTACCTAGGATGTGCAACAGGTGAAGACTTTCTTATTATAGTTTGGCCTGACAGTGTTACCTTACATCAAAACTGAAGAGCAGCAGTGGAGTCACTGTATGAGTTGATCTATTATACAAGTCTATATCTATTATGCACTGATATAAGATGCCACAGGTGCATTGGGCCCTAAATGAACCTCTGTGCCTCCAATTTCACGCTCCATCAGACACTGTATAGAGAGAATACAGCACCTAACTAAGGATTGTACACCAGTACCCTCATTCTCATATAATATGTGTTCCACTATATAGTCATTAACGTGCTCCTTGCAGCAAGATTGTGAGGAGATGATCCAATGTCAATCCAGCTGCGAGGCCTCCCAGGCTGCCTAACATCTGGGATTGCTTCAGCCTGTCTGCAGCAGGCTTAAGCAATTGATCCGTGAGATAATGGATTAAGGCAGTACATATGTACTGCATTGATCCCTATAAACAGTGTATTGCCCATAGAAGCCCCCTAGGTGGGACAACAAATATACAAGTGTAAAAAATAAATAAATAAAAAATTCCATCCCATAATAAAAGTTAAAATCATCCCCTTTTCCTATTTTCTAAATAAAAAAAAACAATAAATAACAAACATATTTGCTACGTGTTGAATTGTCCAAACTTTTAAATGATCCCATTCCTGATCTCACACGGTAAATGACATCTCACTATATAGTTATTAAGGTGCCCACACAAACCTGGATGAGGAATTAGAAGATTTCATTCTCCAGGTGAAATTTTACAAACAAATGAACGTTTTAGCTGACAATGACAGGTTACAGATTGTCACCACCTGAAAAGAAGTCAGCCATGTTTGAAATCTGAAAATAATAAGAATCCAAGAATGTTCCATAAATGATCATTCATCTTTCTTTCTTTCATTCATTGTCATTGATCATACACAGCCAGTAGAACAACTGTAACAGCCTGTGTCTGCGATTGTTCACCAGACAATTGTTTAATAGTTGTTCAACCATCAGCCTACAACCTACTCTAATACGTATGGCTAAAGGCCCTATTACACGGGCGATCTGTCAGGTCAGCGTTCGCTTGCACCTAGTCCCACGTTCGCTGCTGGCGCTATTACATGCGTCGGCAGATAGCGGGTAAGAGCTGGGGGGGGGCGTGGGGAGCTGCGGGGACTGCCCAGGTGATCGCTAGATCGTCTGGGCAGCCCAAAGAAGATAGTGGCAGTCTGCTGTTGCACAGAGCAACGGCAGCAGATCGCTGCAACCCTTATTGTTGTTGTTTCAACATTGCACATGTCGGCTTATCGTTGTCGTCTATTACACTAAGCGATTATCGGCTGTAACGGTCGGTATTGGCCGAATACGGACGATAACCGCTTCATGTAATAGGGCTTTAAAGGTGCCTGTTAGAGAGGAGGAACTTGCCTTGGGCTGTATTCGCCTTCTCTAGGCAGAGGTATTCAAACGTCGATCGTTCGAGTTTGTGCAAACCCGAGTTTTCGGCAAGTTTATCTCTAGTGCCTATACACCTTTAATAACTGTTGGTCAAATAATCATATGGCCCAACATTCCCGTGTTCTCCGGGGAAGGGGGGATGTAAGCCATGGCTAGACATCTCTGGTGGCTTATTTCTCTAAAATCAAAGGGATCCAGGGGTGAACTTCCATCACTCGCTATCCCGATCTCCACAAACTTAGCAGGTGCTCATATGGCTGACATCAGTATAGAGGGAGTAGGGAACCTTGGCTTTCCAGCTGTTTCAACACTACAACTCCCATCAAAGCTAAAGCTTTGGCTGTCCAGGCATGATGGGATTTGTTGTTTTGCCACAGCTGGAGGGCCATAGTTCCCTACCCCTTGTGTACAGTATATAGGGACCTTAATGGTGAGTACTACCTAATTTCTTCTTTATAAAATCATGCTTCATCCAAATAACAATGCCGCTTACCAATGTATATGAATTCAGTATTTGGGCCTGTTCACCTGCTGTGCCTCTTCAGTAGGATGATCATGACCATATGCTAATATTTAACCACAGGTCACCCCAAACAGGACCAGTGTGTACAACGTAATTGTTCTTCATACAGAGAACCTTATGGAATGCTCTGTGAGGCAAGTAATTCAATGTACAGGATGACTCTCTACCATGTGCGAACAAGATGGAGGGCACAGCAGGCGAACAGTCCTGAATTATTAATAAATATACTTTGCTGATTGGCCAGTAATTCTGCAAAAGAGCTGAAATCCAGGGCAATCCTTTCAATTTACATTGAAGAGCTTGCCAGCTCTACATCCAGTGTCCTATTTTATTTTTTTTTTTAAATAGTAACCACCTTATTTTATTTTAGGGTAGAAAATATCTTTTTTTCTAATAAAATAAATGAGAACATAAAATAAAGAATACCAGTAATTATAATAATCATCATAATTGTGATTGTAACAACATAAAAGCCAAGTACACTGTATGTTATAATATCTTCTCAGCAATTAGAAGATGTTCTAAATAAGAAAAAGGGTTATTGCTCATTTACTCATTTTCAATAAATAACCCGGGCCATGGAGATATGTAAGCGGAAAGCATGTGTTTTTGTAATGCAGCGGTGACTACTTAGTAGGCCATTAGATTCTGTGAGCATTGTGTTATTGATCTTGCCTGTCCCTACGTGCTGCATAGCTCAGTCATTTAGGCAAATTAAGGTCAACTAATTAGTGTCCAGAATTACAATGTGACTACATACGGCGTGAACACACACAAAACGTGACGAGTATTAAATAGATATAGTTTGCATTAACGTTATTTATTTTCCATGCAGTGTGTTTACTCTCTGTGTATTTTTATATTGTGCTTTTCTACATACTATTTTTTTTTATTTTTTAATTATATTTATTTTTAAATATTTTATTTAACTTATTGCAAATTACAAATTATTTTTTATTTATTTTCTAATTATATTTATTTATTTTAAAATATTTTATTTAACTTATTGCAAATTACAAAATATTTTTTTGTTTGTTTAATTTCTGAAGCGACATTGATTTTTTTCTTTTTAATTAAAAAAAAGGAAACAATTATTTTCTAATGTTTTAAAGGAACAAATTAATTCTCTTTGCATCAAGATTCAGATTAAAAAACAACAACTAATAAAAGTAAGTTTCTCAGTTATTTTTATATGATTGCCGGAAATCACATTTTTGTGTTCCTGTACATAAGTGAAAGCCTTTTAGAGAAATTAGATTAAAACACCTGCAAATGAATCTATGGAGTTATGGTTGTTGCATAGTATATTACCTTTGGGACTTATGGAAAAGAAATCATGGTCAGATCAGCACTGCGGCGAGAGAAATGGGCATACAGTATAGCAGTATAGCAAGGCAAGTGTTAGTGTGAAGTGGCCTTATATTGTTTTCATGATAGTTGCCTCTGCTGGGTTGTAAGGCTAAGGGCCCTATTCCACAGGACATTTATCGTTCGCATAATCGTTAACGATAAACGATCCAAACGACCGCTATTGCGAAAGACCTGAAATCATTCACCCATTTACATGGAACGATAATCATTACTTATGATTGCTCTTGCGGTCGTTTTGTCGTTGCTATTGCGTTCATCACTACTGAGAACGACCGAACAACGTCTTTTTCAATGCGTACGATTTGCGAATGAGCAACGATAAAAATAGGTTCAGGTCTTATTAAACGATCAACGATTTCTCATTCGGTCGTTAATCGCTAACTTCTATTCAACTGAACGATTATCGCTTAGATTCGAACGACTTAACGATAATCTGAACGATAATCGTCCTGTGGAATAGGGCCCTTAGCTTATACCAAGTTTAGAAAACCTTACGGTATACAATTAAAACAAATGCAAAAAAAAAATCACTAAAAGATATTCATTTACATCAGCTGTCAATCATCAGCTGAGATTACTTTTCCTATTTTAAAGGGCGACTCCGAAAAAAATGTTTTCAAATGAAATGTTGTCAGAAAGTTATACACACTTGTAAATTACTTCTATTTAAAAAATCTCAGTGCCCTCAACGTGGGACAGCGCCACACACACTGACAGGAAGCCTGCAGACCTCTACAGCTGCTGGAATGGGAGAAGTACCCAAAGTACCTGTTACCTGTGACCCCTGGCCTGCTTCTGAAAGTGTGCAGCTGCTGGACAGTCAGATGTGGGTAATGTCGGCAGAAAGCGGCTGAGCAGAGCAGTCCCGGCACCCGGAGGTATCATATCCTGATGCTGGATTCAAGGTACGATGCTCTGTGTAAGGCCATTGTACCTTGAATCCATTGCATCCTGAGGCCATCGTATGTCGGAGGATTACTGTATATCCATCATATCTGTCATGGATCTTGTAAGACATCAATATATAAAAAAAAAATGGTAAAAATGTTTGCTGGTTATTAATACCTATTACAGTGAGTGATTTACTGCTACATGAATACAAAGGCGTAAAAAGAATTTATTACCGGACGATTAAATATTTTATGTAAACTGGAAACATGTGAAATGTCTGGCAGTATGGATTCAGCTCTTGATAAAAGGCACGTAAAAGGGAAAAGTACTAAAAATGTAGATGCGTAGCACGACTAACAGAGTAAAGTGCTCATTCCCAGCTGCCAGATGAAAATTGTTGGCACTACGATTAATATACTTTGTGCTTTTCGTCACATTCTCACAGGATGATTGTTTGACTCTAATCAATCTTTTATCAGCACAATTTTGAAGAATCATTGTTATATGTAAATATCTTACTAGATGTTACAAAATTATTTTAGCCATACTTGTACAATCTGTGGGTGGTTTGTTCAGTGGTGTTGAACTATGACTATGAACTACATGTATTTCCCTGAAGCACTAATAATATACAGTATAAAAGATGCAATGTCGTTGTACAAAATATGTAATTGCATACAGGGCCGGCTTCAGGTCTTTGCAGGCCCTCAGGCGACACTTTGCACGATCATTTGAGGCACCACTAACATACTCAAACACACATTATTGACACAGACTGACTGACACAGACAATGGCTATGTTCAGACAACGTCAAAAATTGAGAAAAGGCGCTCAATTTTGTTATTTAAAAAAATGTCAGTTTTTGCCGTCTTCTCTTTGGACGTCAAAGAGAAGACGGACGTCCAATGCACGTCTAGCTCACCCTGCACTACAGTGAGCAGGATAAACATTAGAACACCGGGCACTTCTCCCTCTCTGGGCCCCTAGAGGTGCTGTGGGCCCCCGACACTTGTCTGAGTAAGCCCTGTGCTGACGCCGACCCTGATTGACTTTTCAAAAAGACAAAAGCAAGAGTTCTTAGAGGCCTATCTCCAAGAGAAGTGAGTCAGTGAGAACCTCAATATTATAGGGATGGTAAATATAGCGATTTAAAATAATCCATTTATTTAATTGTTACATGCCTTACCGTTTGCCGAGTGCTCCCGCAATTTTTGAGTATGTCTTCTTCATTTCAGCCATTATAGAGTGCATCGGTACATTCACTTCATTATTGTTTGGATGTACTGACTGCAATCTTCTCTATAGATTTTTTTTTTTGTCTATAGACATTAAAGCAATTCTGAGCAAAGTCCATAAATTTGAGATATTGGAAGAAGTCCAGGTTATAATAAACTTAGACCTAATCGAGCTATATTAGAAGATTTAGAAAGAGCTGAATGACATAAGACAACTGATGCATGATCAACACTGTAAACAAGGCTTCTAAAAGTGAAGAAATCTTGGAGGCAACACCCTCACAGGCTATACTTTCTTGGACATTTTTAAAGGGGAACTTTCCTCAGGATAGACAAATCTAAACTGCTGATATCTCCAGGGTGCTGCGAATGAAGATATGTCTGTTACCTTCATGCTCTGTGCTGTTCCTTGTTTAGGCCAGTTTCACACATACATACAGACTGGCAGCGGTGGTTTAAGTGGAACTCACATCGAGAAATCCACTGCAAGTTTCACTTAACCCACCACTGTCGGGCTAATTGGCACTTGGATGCACTCCCACTTGCTTCTCCCGGCTTCCTGGTGTCCCACTCAGCCAATCAGTGTGCTGCCCCGCCGCAGCTGGGACTTGCAGCGTGAAATCCGCTGCGATACTATATGTGTGAAACTGGCCTTAATGTAGTCCTCTGTGTAAGATTGTTAGTAACACTACCCCGCCCGCAGAGCACCGATCTACCCCCAACCCGCCACTTCTAATGATTATCAGTGCAGTGGGCTGGCCAGGAGCGAGTCAGATCAGCGCTCTGGGAGCATGGCAGTGCTCCTAATGGTCTTACCGGACAGAGGACTACATTATAGGCTTACAGTATATAATTCAGAAAACCCAGCACTTGTTAGTAGGGATGGTCCGAACCGAGTTCGGTTCGGGCTCGTACAAACCCGAACACTTGGTAATGATTCCCATAGCCATAGGCTGTATCCCAGTTTTCCAGGCGTTCCTCCCGCAGTATCCGCCCGCTCCACGGAGCGGGCAGACAGCGGGAATCTGATGCCGAGGGTTCGGACCATCCCTACTAGTTAGTAATAAAACTTGAGCTATAAAAAAGAGCAAATACTACAAATATATACAATAACTGTTATGAAGATCCAGAATCCTGCTCTTTCATCTCTTCTAGTCTATTAGTTCTGTAGATCAGCTGATCCTGCTGTTCATCTCAGGGCTGATTAAGAGTTTCTGATTGGTTACCCTCCCTTTGAATATCTCTGACTGTTGCACTGGTGAGGATTATAGTTTATTCTCTGTGTATTTACACCCAGAGTTCTTTGAATTTCCACAGTGCCTTTTTGATCCTTGTCATTCTGTTTGGTTCTTGATTGGTTCTTGTTTTCTGTATTTGTAGCAGCTCTTGTTTCTTCCAGTCTGATCTTGTTGCATTTGCTCCTTAGTTTAGTGCTGTTCATCTTTGGTTTTTGTCTCCGGACCCTAGAGTCCTCCTGTTGTTTGCGTTAAGGTAATTTTTGCTGATTAGAGTTTTTCTATAAGGTATATTTTCAGGAACAGTGAAGCTCATTGCTTTAAGATAGGTCTAGGAAAATATTCAGGAAAAGTTAGGAAAAGTTTTGCAAATTAGGGTTTTCATTAGGGATATTTTCAGGGACAGGGATATCTGGTATTAGGGTCATTGTTTTGAAATAGATCTAGTAAAATTTTGTTAGGGTCCTATTACACAGAGGGATAATTTGCCAAATCAGGCAACGATCAGCTGATGAAATGATCATTGATTGTTTCTTTAGGTCTAGACCTAAAATCATCGGGCACCAACTGCGCATCGCTACATGTAAAAGCGATGCATGGCCGACAGCTGACGATTAAGCAATAAGTTAATACATTACCTCTCCCCGTTCCTGGTGTTCTCCTGTGCTCTGCATGTGTCCCAGCGCCGTGGCTGCAACTCCAGAGCGGCCTCTCTGACGCTGCAGCCACGGGGCTAGGAAGCATGCATAGTGCAGGAAGAGACCGGAAATGTGGAGAGGTAATGTATTAACTGTTTGGTCAAGGGTTGCATGGAAATCGCTAACAATGTCCAGGCTTCCTTTGCTAAATGATTATTGGGCCATGTAATAGGCCCAATAATTTAGTAGATAGGTGCTCATTTACATTATTGATTGGGCCTTCATCAGATTAGGGGTTTTATGAGATATATTTGCAGTTACAGTGAGGGTCAGTGTACAGGGATAAATCTAGGAAAGTAGTCAGATAAAGGCTATGTTCCAACAAGGGATTTTTGGGGGGCAGTTTGAGGCCAAATAATGGCCATTATTTCCTAATGATAGTATTTGTACAATAACAGCCTTTATTATGAAATAATGGCCATTATTTGCAGGTAAGATGATCATTTACTGACTATTCCTATATTACTTTCAGGGTGGGAGAATCTCATTGCAGCAGCCCAAGTTACTATCTCATGCATATCTCATGAACATGAGGCTAAAGGGACTAAATCTTTTTACTTTGGCAATCATTTTTCCATGCAATTTTCCCCTTTTCTACAAAAACTGGAACAATCCTCTATTGTGGTCCCTAAATGGTTCCTTCTAGACCGTCTGCCCTTCTATTGACTGTACTGTTTGCTTATATTTACTCTGTTGTGGTCGTGTTTCTCTTTCCTGCCTTGTTAACACCTCGCCATGGGCTGGTTACCATTAGGGCTGCTATTTCTGCTCTTGGTTTTCATTAGTCCCTTAACAGAAAGCCAAAACATTTTAACCTATAATATTCCTATTTGCTTTAGCTGGCTGCTTCTTTTCTATTTTCCATGAATCTTCACCTCTTTTACCTACCCCAGTACATCTTTCCATCTATGTGTATTTTAAGTAGATGACGTCAGCAGTCCAGGTCAAGCACTGGAAAGTTGGCACAGTACGTGGTCAGGCAGACCCAAAGTCAGTAACAAGTAAGAAGGTTGAGGCAGGAGACATAGATTAAGGGTCAACAATTTTGGTTGGCAACAGGACAGAAGGGGCAGCAAAGGGCATAGGGATCAGGAAGAGTTGGAAACCAGAAAAAGGACACAGGACAATTCACAGGAAAGTAGGATCAGATACAACACACCTTTGCAAATTGACACTGGGAACCCCAACAATGCTCAGGCAAGGCAGTGGAGGAGTTGATATCCATTAATACGTGACCTTAAAAGATGACTAGGTGCAGATAGATGTACACACCATTTGGACAAACCTGGAGGTAGAAGGAGGATGACACAAAGAGAATAGGCATGGGTAAGGACACCCACTAGGAGGTACAGTACAACAGCAGGAGCAGCTCCCCTGGTGTTACTAGCTTAGAAGCTGGAGATTGAAGCAGGGAGAAGAAAGGTGAAGAGCAGTGAGAAGAGAAGGTGAAGAGCAGGGAGAAGAGAAGGTGAAGAGCAGGGGGTTGGTGGGAGCTGAGTGCCAGCATTACAAGCCCCACAAAGATCCTGAAACAGAAAGGGGTTATTTACTCAATACAACAAATATATCACGTGTATGACAATAAAAGGGTAAAACCATCAGATTCTCCCTGCAATAACAATGTGTCTATATTACTAAAATACACAGTCTCTTTACCTGCAGGAGAGAAAAATAACAGAAGCATAATATGTAGTACCCCCCCCCCATCCGACATCAAAACACTGTTTTTAGTGGAATGTCTATAGTACTTCTGTATATCAGTCTTCCCAGACTTTATGTACAACTAAATTGCTGCCACTGTGGCAAAATCTCAGCTAAAGAAAAGGTTGAAGAGAATTTGAATTATAGTGTTCCATTGTCTCCTGACAGGTCAGTAATAAAGGATCCTCAAGATAAATCTGAGCTGGCAAACAAGAAATCACATTGTGAGCTGGAAGAGGTTCAAAACTTCCCCGGAACCTTACATTCTCTATACAGCAATATCTGTTTACTTCATAGTCGGATTAACAGTCCAAAACCAACGGGGGACAAGTCCTTCAATCAGGCATAGACACTAGGAAAATACTGTAGATCTTGACCTGCAGTATAAAAGACACAGCATGTTTTTTTATAGACAGGAAACACAAAACCTAAAGAGTAATATATTTCATATAGAAAGGCAGCTATGTGATCAGAATGACAGATGTATGCTTTAACCCGTCTGTTCTACTCCATTGTCTTGTAATTTACTGGCCAATGTGTTGCAGACAATCCCTGCATTGACGGGACCTGCAGGAACACTTCACATCCCACAGAACGTACTCATTCTGTAGGCCTCTTGACTCTCTATAGATTTGCAGGTTCCTCATCAAACATTGTATAATACACCAGAATCTCTACACAATAAAGAAAAGTACTCAACGTTTCACATAGGCCAAAACATCAAAGGAACGGAAGCTAATAAATAATTACTTTTAGAGTTCAACAAAAAAATACGGTAGTAAAAAAATAAATTAGTTGACTATACTGTGAACAATGCCTGTATAAAGCAAAATTACATGGGTGAGACTCATGTAATGAGCCATGTGATCCAATAGAAATATTAAATTTATTTACCTAAATTTGGAATCTATTTACTTAAATTAAAAAAAAAAATTAAGTCCCATATTTACTTAAATTTTGAACATTAGGTGACATAATGGCCATTCATTTAATGAAACAAAGTAAGGCTATGTTCATACAGCGTAAGAGACTGGCCGCTCCGTGTCGGCAGTAATGGCCGAATGGTCTTTGCAGCCGCAGAGTTCTGTTGTGAGCGTATCCGTGCACGCTTGCATCAGGACTCCCCATAGCACACTATGGAGCAAGCGCTCAGAGCCACTCGCTCCATAGTGTGCACTGACAGGGTTTTCTGCGGCCACTATTCACTGAATAGTGGTCGCAGAAAAATGACATGTCAGTTGTTTGTGGCGCCGCTAGGGATCCCGGACAGAGCTTATATTATGTGCTTGCTGTCTATGGGATCCCATAGACAGCAAGGTAACATATTTTTCGTATTAACCACTGCCGTTGTTGCAATCGGCAACGACAGCCATAGTTTTACGAAAAAATACGTAGTGTGAACATAGCCTAACCTTGTATATTCAAAGCAGTTGCCATAGGCAATGTTTTATGAAAACTTTCATCCATATATTTATTTACCAATTTTATTTTCTGGAAATCCTAATTCCGTGAAAAAGTTTTACACCAGTTTTCTTGCATAAGCATTAAATACATTCCTTAAAGTGTCACTGTTATTATAACTTTCAAAATCTAAATCAACAGTAGTTGTCATATAAGGCAAGTTTGCAGTTTACACCTACCAGAAATCCAGGTCCAGTCTCCTGAAGCTTTTTAGTCTTGTCCTGGTTAAAAAATAGAGACAAAACACATGAAGTCTGACCTGTCTAGAGAGTCACGGCCTAATATTCCATCAGTCACATTACTGTCTTCTCTGTAAGCGCAGATGACCTGGGCAACACAGCACTTCCTGTGTTTAGAAAACAAACAAAAACTAAACACGAAGTGCCGTGTTTTCCGTATTTTCCGGCGTATAAGGCAACTAGGCGTATAAGACGACCCCTGACTTTTAATCACATTGTCAGGGGTTCGCCTTATACGGCGGAAAATGTTAACCCCTTCCTGACCTGCACCGGGAACGGGAGCGGAGAAGAAGATGCGCAGAGGCCGGAAACGGGCCTGAGTTAACTGTTTGTCTTTTTTAAATTTTTGCCCCATACGGTGGGGATGCGAGCCATTTTTAAGCCCCCCCCACTTCTGACAAGATTTTTTGGGGTTAAAAAGTCGTCTTATAGGCCGGAAAATACGGTAACTAAAAAAATAAAAATAAAATGAATGTAAATTGCAAACTTGCTTTATTTCACATCTGCTGTTGGTTTAGATCTTGAGTTATAACGACAGGTACACTTTAATATTAAAATTGCAACATCAGGAAGGATAAGTTGTGGAACTATGGAAAACAATAGACAATAGATTGAGCGAACCTATAGTAAATTCAGGTTTGCCCCAACCCAAACGCTCAGCTCTATTCATAACACAGAAGCCAGGGGGCGATACGGAGATCGCTGGGAGGTTCAGAGGTCAGACCCCCTGTGATCTCGTACTTTTTCTTGGAATACCCCTTTAATTTCTAATATTTCTATTACTATACATCAGCGAACAGTACAAAGCATGACTATATTGTATATTTTCTGTCAATTATCTTTTATAGTATCATTACCATATACTGAATCCACCCTCTGATAACCATCTGCTCAACATGATGTCATTTTCTATATTTTGCTATCGCCCTTTTCAACAATGTAATTATTTCTTCGCTGCAATGTGTCATGGCTGATTCTGGTTATTCTTGGCCAATCTATAGCGCATCTCATTTCATAAACACAAAATCTTCCTTTACTGTCTCCAGCAACAGTGATGATTTAATGTCCATGCTTTAATATAGAAGAAGCTTTCATACAACAACTGTGCCAAAAAAAAACTGGGCGTACAAGACGTTTAATTGCATACGATGACATGTGCTGTCTCTCTTACATTCCCCCCACTGGAGACGCAATGATGTACCTGTAAAGTTGTTTCCCCTTTCAACATCTGCCAGGCACCTATCCTCTTCCTGACTCATTCACAAGCTCACTGAAGCATCTCAAGTCATGGATGATTACAAAGCTGTGAAGCTGAAAAGCACACGGCAGACAATTAACGCACAGGTTAATGTTTTATTATTTTTCAAAAAAAATGAACATTTTAAGGTCTGGGTCTTCCATTTAACATTACTGTTCTGTATAAGAATTATCTATATGTCCAGAGCTCGTTGTCATCATATGAATACATGTATATAGGTATAACAAGGTATATCAGTCACCCTATGTGACCCCATAAACAGTCAGCAGTAGCCACCATATACAAATTAATTTGAAATGAATTTAGCGTTTTTCCCTCCAAAATTTAGATTTGTTTAAATGTTATTTTTTGTTTCCCATTGTGCAAATCTAATTGTTGAGGATTATGCTGTATGCTCACACAGATCCTAACTGTAAAAGTACTCACCTGCTTCCCACTCCTGCCAGACCGGCTTCTTCTTCTGCAGCCTCTTCTAACTGTTTGGGAAAAAGTGCTGTAGGTTTTTCCTCTGCATTGTTGTAGTGATCACAAAATGAACACTAGAGGGTGCAGTGAAGAATCATTTAAGGACTGTGCACAGACCAGAGCAGGGAAAGGGTGAGTATTTTCCTACATCCAGCTAACACAATACCCTCTGAACACTGTATACCCCTTATATGTACATGCAGAATTAAAGGGGTTAGCCCTTTATTAAAATTACTTTCTTCTGCTCCGTTCCAGGCATTTCCTGCAAGAATGCATTTCCTATGTGATGAGAAAAAAGCAGGAAGCAGTGCTTAGCAGGGACTCACATCATTGGGATGGACTCATTGGGGAATGGGGAAGGTGAGTATTTTTTATTTTTTTATTTTATGCCAGTCTGAGCCCACACACAATAATTATGTGAGGCCAGATAATCCCTTTGATAAATGATAAAAGTGACTGCCTTATTGCAAATGTAATGCCAGTGGGTACTCTTGCTGAGTTAAAGGAGATGTCCAGCCATTTTTAAAATCTGGCAGGGGGGAATTTGATGAGGGGTAGGAACTTACCTCCCCCGTGCCAGTGATGAGCAAAGGGACTGGCCTCTGGACCGCCTGCCGTAAATACTTTTCCCCAGAGTTGTAATGACGTCACAACTCAGGGGAAAATTCCCGTCCAGGCTGATGGACTGGCCGTTCAGCCAATCAGTGACTGGAGCAATACTGACTGGCTGAGCGGCCAGTCCATCAGCCGGCCATGACGTGTCAGCGCTGGAGATCCTGGAACCTGACAGGGTCTCAAGGTCGGTCCCACCGCTCACTGCAGGCACGGGTAGAGGTAAGTTCCTACTCCTGATCAAATTTTAAAAATGGCTGGACTTCTCCTTTAACTTTCCTTTATTCGGCCTGGTCCATGCTTTCTCCCACTGCCATACCCTTGCCACTGCTATTTGTTCTGTCCCTAGAGTGTTCCTGCTCACACCTAAAACTTTTCTTGAATTTATTACTGCCTGGTGTTTTGTACTACAATTAGTCTACTGTGTCTGACCCCAGCTTGCCCCTAACTTCTAAATCTGTTCTGCCAGCCCTGACCTCTTGCCTTAGTCATGACCATGTATACATTTCATCCCAAGACCCTGGCCTGTAACTAGACTCCTCTCTGTCTTAGGGCCAGTTCACACGGAGTAAAACTGGCGGAATTCCACGGCAGAACCCCGTCAGCCTCCGTGTCATACAGGCAGTCTATGGGAGGGCTCGCGCCTCCTCTTTCCGCATGGAAGAAATGACATGTCAATTCTTCCGAGTGGAGAAAGAAGGTGCGCAAGCCCTCCCATAGACTGCCTGTATGACAAGGAGGCTGGCGGGATTCCGCGGCGGAGAGTTCCACCGCGAAATTCCGCCAGTTTTACTTCGTATGAACTGGCTCTTAGCCCTTAGTGCGTTGCACCAATGTCTTTTGGCCCACCAAGTCAGCCACCACCTACACAAAGACAACTCCTAGAGGTGGTGACCTGGTGGTCCTCTGCAGCCAAGACCTGATTCCTGTATAGAGGATAGGGGTCTCAAGTGACCATTTAGCCAATTACCTCTGGAGTGGCCCAAAACCAAATTGTTCAGGTAGCAAAATGGGTCCACACTTGCTTGTCATTACAGCTAACAAACAGATAACTAGATTGCCCGTGCTCACTCACAGTGACTAGTGAATTGCCTACAAGATACAAGTCACAGCCCCCCTAACAATTACACAGTACCCCAACAAAAGTGACATGCACAGTGTGTTAATGCACCCCCAACAAGGTATTCCGAAAGCTTCTTCTGTTCCTGACTGCAGGGGTTGGGGAATTAGATTGGAGAAAGTCACTGCCAGTTATTAGCATGTGGCGGGATTGCCTATTCAGACAGAGTCAAGTATAAGGTGTTGATAGAACACATCGTATGGATTTTATGGATTCCTAAATGTCTTTGTACTGTGAATGTAGCTGAGATTATAGTAACAACCTATTTGATGCTGAGAAACCTCATGCATCTGTAGTGCCGTAATTTGATATTTTTGGCACCGAATAAAAGTCACATTTGGCGGTTATCTGTGATAATTCCGTGTGACGCTCTGTTTCCAGGATCTGCTTTCTACTCCGCAGCACCAGTGTAGCTTATGATAGTTTTACAATTGCAGTATGTATTATGATTATGGTATTTTTTTTCATATTCAACTTTTTATTAAAAGGTTTTTAGAATGAAAATTCCGCTGTGAGTAGAAAACCCCTATTCACACTCACAGTAGCAGGAATCACAGCGGATTTAGCTTCATGAAATTCGCTGCGATTCCTTATGTGTAAAGCTACCATTAAAATAATAGTCCCATGAACTATAATTAGATAAAATAATTAGTTGAAAAAAAAAGAAAAAACTAAATTATCTCTAATTAAAACGCTAAATATAATAATTGATGTGTTTACAGAATGATGCAAAAACACACACAATGGCGAAATCACATTTTATTGAATTTCATTAGTAAACATATGTAATGTGATGAGAAACGGATGTGTCCAAAAATACCATAAAAACATTAAACCAACATTTCACAGATCAACATCAAAGTATTTATACTTTTTTGTTGTTTCTTCGGCTTAAAGCGACTATGTACCCACAATCTGACCCCCCAAACCCCTTGTACCTTCGGATAGCTGCTTTTAATCCAAGATCTGTCCTGGGGTCCGTTCGGCAGGTGATGCAGTTATTGTTTTAAAAACAACTTCTAATCCTACAGCGCTATGTCTAACGGCCGGGGCTTACATTAGTACATGCATTAGGCTGGCACCACCTCTCCGTCTTTCCTCCCCACCCTCCTCATCATTAGAAATGATCCAGGAACATTTACTGCTGTTTCAGCTTTGCACAGGTGTCTTAACGATCCAGCCCATGTTCATTATGCACAAAGCTGGGGAATAGGAAGCAATCTGCCTGGAGCATTCCTAATGATGAGGAGGCTGGGGAGGAAAGACGGAGAGGTTGTGCCAGCCTAATGCATATACTAATGTAAGCCCCGGCCGTTAGACACAGCGCTGCAGGATTAAAAGTTGTTTTTAAAACAATAACTGCATCACCTGACGAACGGACCCCAGGACAGATCTTGGATTAAAAGCAGCTATCCAAAGGTACAAGTGGTTTGGGGGGGACAGATTGTGGGTACAGAGTCACTTTAACCCTACTTTTTTAATGATAACGTAAAATACAATGCAAAAAATGTACAATTCTGCAACTTGCACAGTTTTAATTTTATGCCAATTACTGTGCAGTTAAGCCAACTTGTTAGAGGTTTTCCCCTTAAAACTAATTTATCCCCTATCCAAAGAACAATTAAGAGATTGTGGGGGGTCCAACCTCCATACCTCCCGGCGATCTCCACGTTGGCCCCCGGCTCCTCTGTTATGAATTCATCCGTGGTTGGTCACATGACCTGTGGCTCTATTCAATCTCTAGGAAGCCGCCGGAAAGAGACAAGAGCTGTACTCGGCTATCTCCAGTGCGTCCATAGAAAATAATTTTTCCATCTGACTTGTACATTTTATTCCACTTTGAGATAAATGGGACTTTTTAATCGTGTTTCATGTCATGATTTTGGTTTGTAAGGTGACCAAAAATTGGCAATTCTGCATTTGGTAATTATGTTTTGTTTTTCATTACAATGTTTTGTTTTAAAAGTTTGGACGTTTTTAAAAATGCAGCGGCACCAAATATGTTTACTTTAAATATTTGTTTTTTAAAATGACAGTACTCTGTACTGTGCATGAGTGTCATAGGAGTTCTATCATGGCTGCTAAAAAGGCAACCTAGACAGCAATCAATGATAACAAATCGGCACTATGGTGATTGTGTGATTGGGCTAGTAACAGGACTCAAGCCGTGCGCCCGGCTCTGCCGAGGCGCGCGGCTCAGCTGTTAGAGATGCCGACGGCGTTCCTGGTTACAGGCAGGGCCGGTTGCTGGGGACGCGGACGGCATCCCTAGTGACCGGCCTGCTGTTTCAGCCAGCTGATTTTGCGCTGCAGCTGGGGTTCACGGCCCCCGGTCGATCAGCATTAGGTGTGCCATATTAGATTGATGGTGACTGGCAGCTGACATAGCCAGTTAGCTCTCAGCACCTAAGTGCCTGTTCACTATAAATCCCAGCCCCTGGTCATATTCCAATGCCTGTGATAGCGCCTTGTGCCTTGACCTAGCATTCTCCTTACTGATTATTATTGTTGTTCTGACATTTTGTATTACGTACCCTGACCTTGCTTTCTGGATTCTGATTTTGTACCTTCGCTGCCCGGCTGTTGCTGACTTAGTTTCCTGACCATTCAATATTGTGTTTGTTTGTTTTGTTTTGTCTTGTGTTGCGCTTATTTCAGTGTAAGGTTTGTCGACCAGTTGTCCGCAAGTAAATTTTAGTACTGTTTGTGGCAAGTAGAAAGGGACAGCTGGGCCGGGTGCCAGTCTAGGGCTGCACTTGTCTATGTATCTTTCCAGTACCTGACAGCTAGGGTTTGATTGAAGGCATGATAGGACCTGTTATTTTACGCCTTGGATGCCATGTTGTTATAGACTGCAGCATCAAGGGGGTGCTGAAGTCTAATCACAAAGTTTAAAACACATATACTGTTAACAGTCTGCGAGAGTTAGAGTTCAGTAGAACCTACTTTCTTACTGATATAAGGAATTCTATTTTAGGTCCCAATTTTGGATTGGTATACGTTTAAAATGGTTCTCTGGTCATTTAACATAGATGACCAAGTGACAGAGATGCTATCAATGCCGTATTGTCAGGTTGTCAACATCTGGAACCCCTGGTGATCAGCTGTTTCACACTTGAACATCTGTGAACATCTGGAAGCAAAATGGCTTGGTTAATTGTCTAGGGGTAGTGCCAGGCTGCTGCACCTCAGCTCCCATTGACGTGAATGGGCGCCAAACAAACGGTGGAGCCAACTGCTTCTTGGCCTGTTCATTGTGTAAACAGCTGATCAGCAATACCCATCCGATATCTTGCAAGTAAGCCATCAATGTTAAATGCCCAGAAAATGCCTTTAATGTACAAATTACAGGATTAACCATATATTAGTTGTTTTTTAAGGCAACAGAGATCATGAATCGTATTATGAATATTGGTATCATATTAATGATTGGTACTTGATTCATAAACTAAACACATCTAGCTTATGCATTGCAATACTGGAATGGTGTGGATAGGGGTATATTTGTTTGGCTATCATAGCTGTAGATAAAATAATGAATAGCTTAGTGACACAGTAGGGGTCGCATCATACATATTGTATATGTGACATTAGAAGAACTCTACTGTACCATTATCTGAAGTGTAAGAGCTGCATATTAATTGTATAAAAGCTCAGAAAACCCTTGCTGTTACCTCTGACATCTTCTACCATGGTGGAATGTCAGTAATGCTGAATACTATTTTGAGTCTGCAAGATTACACTTACGAGGGACACTTAGAGCAGTGCCCTAAATTCCTAGATGTAGGTTTGAGGCTATGTACATTTCTTACCTTAAATTAACACATGTTGACAATTTACATAGAGATACTTTTTTATTTGTAGAATTTAACACTTTATTGTGTAGCAGCAAGAGATCCTGGAAACCCCAATAATACCAATTGCATAGTATTAAACCGTTTACAAGCCAAAATTAGTCAAAGTGAATGTACCATCAAGTACATCTCTTTAAGACTTTTACATCAATAGACTAACACCAGGGCGGGGATTCCGGTGTCCCGGTTCTTTTTTTGAACTGCGGCCCAGTTCCCGTATATGGCGCTGGTCTATTTCTGGGCACCGGCCCGACCTGAAGGACTTGGGGGGCTCCACCGACCCCAGTGTGACAAAACCCCTCCCCTCTGTGATGCGGCTTCATTGATTCTAATGGAGCCGCGTCACAGAGGGGAGGGCAGAACGTCATACTGGTGGTGGGCTAGCCCATCTCCAGTGCTGTAGGCCGGTGCCCAAGAATAGGCCGGAGCAGCGCACAGGAACCAGGCCACGGTTAAAAAAAAGGATTGTGGCACTGGCGCCAGTCTTTTGATGTTATGGCCACCAGGTAATATTCAGAGTAAGGGTTGTATTACATATCCCATCCCTAGGGGTAAGCAAGCACTAATTTGCTAGATCGGCGGTCACTTACCAAGACTTTTACATGGCTCCATAATCACGCACAGAGATGAATGAATTAGAACTAACAGCTTTTGAATCCTGCTGTCTGTCCGTTCCATGGAGAAAGTGGAGATAGCCCCAAGGACCGCCTGGAAAACATAGACACAGCTCTGGTTGTATCCATGTTTTCCAGGCGGTCCTCAGGCTGTCTCCATCTTCTCCATGGAGGGGGCAGACAGCGGAATTCAATAGGCTGTATCCATATTTTCCAGGCAGTCGATGATTTCAAATCAGTTGAAAGACGATTAGCCAATGATTGACTCCTCGGTTGATCACCGTCTTTATTACATGGGGCGTTAGCTGCCTGATTCGGCAGATAATAGCGTTGTGTAATAGGACCCTAACAACCATGTGCAGCACAGACATCACCTAGTTGGGTGAGGAATGACTCAATAAGATCCTGGTAGGTTAACACAGTTATCTGAAGCCATAGAGCAAACACAACATGATCCATAAAGCAAACACAACATCTGAGGTGGTCCAATAGTGGCTCAATTGGGTTCTGGGGCCAGAGTAGTACTTGGAAGTCCTGGTCATGCTCTTTCAACCAATATCAGACATTACTAGCCGTATGACTTATCACATTGTTTTGCTGAAAGATCCCATCCATCCCAGGGAAAACAATCAACATATATGGGTGCACTTAATCTATGAGGATGGACTAATACTCAAGTTGGTTTAGTGTACCCCACATGGATGAAAGAACACCATGAGAATATGTCTCAGGCCATACCACTGCCACCATCAGCTTGTCTTCTTTGAGCAATGGCTGTTTGTTGTCTTATATTTCTCTTCTGACACGCCAACGTCCATGCTTTGTCAGCACAGGTCCAATTCCAATCCACGCTGTGAAAATTTGAAGCCTCATTTCAGCAGTGTGCGCTCCACTGTTACTCTGCCCTCGCACACCTTTGTAGTTTCCATGTCACTTATTTAGAAAGCCACCATTTATTCCCTCTTCATACACTTTCACAAAGCAGCGAACAGTCCACAAATTGTGTAATTTCAGAAATACCGCCCCACCCCCCTTGGCCCAAAAACCACTAGTCATTCCTTTTTGCAACTCTGATGAATGACTCCTTATACCCATGACAGCAACAAGGGATATTGTCAGGAGCTGGCTCCGACGCCATCCCTGGTAACCAGCTTGCCCGGATGCAGGGAGTGCACTGACGGCGTCCCTGACAACAGGCTCGACCAGTTGCCAGTGGCGTGTCAGCATTGTCTTTTTTGTAGCCACAGCCAGGAATTCATTCAAAACCGCCTGATCAGCAGAGGTTCTGCATGAATATTAACTCACTGGCGGATGGCACCAGCAGTCGGCTGTTGGTATTTGCCTGGAGCTGGAGTCTCAGCCCCAATCATTCCCTGGGGCTGGGACTTTAGGCTCAATAAGTATCCTCCCCTGTGTGTCATTCTCTGTCTGAGATAGAGCCTCAGTACCTGAGTGTAACTAGGTGTAATTTTGTGCCGCACCGACCGTTTGATACCAACCCTGCTAGCTGACCATGAGATATTGTCTTTCCGCATTTTGTATTTCTACCTGTTCAGGCAAGGGACTGTCACCCAGATATCTGCTGCCACTTAGGGCAGTTGCGGTAAGTAGGCCGGGACAGTGGAGAGAGTGCAAGGGCCTCACCTGTCCATTGTCTCTTAGTCAGTCCTAACAGATATATGTGTAAATAGCCTATTGCATAGCTTTATACACTCATAAAGTCAGATCCCCGCACGTGACTTCCTTCATATACTACGCGTGGAAAGTAAGAAGCGGTCATAATAATAGGACTCCACTGTGTATTTTGCAGTAATTTTTCAGTATTTTTGCCAGAATGTTAAATGCTAATAAGGCATATTAGGAAAATATGTGGAAATAGACTAAAAAAGCCCTTGTGGCACTTCAGCAGAACTAGCAAGTTAGCAAATCTTAATCACAGTGGTGTTGTATCCAGAATAAAAGAACCGAGCTGTACTGTGAGTTACAAGGTCACTGTGATTACAGGGAGAGAAGGAAAACCATAGCCAAGTGCTGCTCTATAAAAGCGAATCTTCAATAGACGTGCAAACTGTGCACCTTATTATATCTGCAAAAATCATAATAATCTGTGTATATATGTGATTAATGTCAGCCGAAGAGGAAATGGAAACTTGATAGGAGAAACGGCAGCGAATAGGTTAAAGAGGCAGAACTGGCACTTTCACATTCTGAATGAATTTCAAAGTCTTTTGACTTTCACATAGTATTCAAATTCATTGTTTGTCATTGGCTGGGAGTCAAAAATGCAGGTCAATTACTGAAGGAGCTAAGCCTATAAAAGCTGGAGACAAGTAACATCGCTTCAAATGAGGCTGTGGGAGATTGGTTCTCATCTTTTTTAAAGACTTATTGGTATCATATGTCTGTACAGGAAAAGTAAAGTAAAAATAAAAACGCTAAGGAATCTTTTGGTGCTATACATATAAATATTATTATTATCTTTCATGGTAATCAATAAAAAAAATACTATATAATACTATATATAATATAAATATATATATATATATATATATATATATATATATATATATAGTGAACCTGGGGAACGTGGTAAAGCAGTGGTAAAGTCTGCTGACACACTTATAGTCCCATTAAAGGGCTAAATATTTTTTCTTTCAAGTAGTGTTAGAAAGTTCTATAGATTTGTAATTTACTTGAACATCTCAAGTCTTCCAGTACTTATCAGCAGCTGTACGTCTTGCAGGAAGTGGTGTATTCTTTGCAGTCAGACATAGCCCTCTCTGCTGCCACCTTTGTCCTTCACAGGTACTGTCCAGAGCAGGAGAAGTTTTCTGTGGAGATTTGCTACTGCTCTGGACAGTTCCTGTCATGGACAGAGGTGGCAGCAGAGAGTACTGTGTCTGACTGGAAAGAATATTCCACTTCCTGCAGGACATACAGCAGCTGATAAGTACTGAAAGACTAGAGATTTTTTGTAAAATTAAAGTAAATTACAAATCTATGGAAGTTTCTGAAACCAGTTGATTTGAATTTTTTATTTTTTTTTTTGGGGGGGGGGGGGGGTCTGGATAGCTGCTTTAAATGTCACAGAAGGCTGCAGTGGCTTACTAGGTATCAGGCTATGTAGTCAAACACTCCGGATGCCCATGCTGACTGATCCATGTCCTTAGGTTAAAATGTTTACAGTTCCGTAGTTGTGCTGGAAAACAAGACTGATCCAGGGAAGCCCCAGCTACTTACAGGACCTTAGGATTTGCTGCTCACATCTTGGTGCCATATGTTGAACAACAGATCACCCATAGAGGCATTGTGGGGTCTAGGTCTTGGTTGGTTGGAGCTGTTCTGTCATTAAAGGGTGAACCTACACAATAATAGGCAGGAGGTTTAATGCAATGGTTGATTGGTCTGTTGTAACCAACAATTACCTTAAAGGGAATCTGTCAGGACCTGGGCCCAACCCGAGGTGCAGACAGTATACTGTAGGTGGCAGGCCCCTTGTGAGCATGGAACCTTTTGTCAGTGTGTCCATGGAGTAGATTCTATGCAATCTTGGGTCCCGTACTGTAATCAAGAGTCAAAGAGGAGTAGTGGTTTGGTGTTTGCACCGTGCACTTGCACACCTCACCACTACTTCCTCTTCCCTCTGGCCTCCTACTTGTTCTGGTCATTATGTCTATGTGTGCATGGGCCACGCTGTCTTTACAGTTTAGACACTGTTCACGCAGGCACCATAAACCGACGCGTCAAGGACTTGAAGCCACTGCGCTCAGTTGGGATACTCAACGCACATGTGCCGCTCCTCCGGCCTATGGCGCCTGAGATGTAAAGATGGAGTGCATGCACGCACAACAATGATGACCAGAGTGAGCTAGAGGCCGGCCAGCTGAAAATATTCAAGGCAAAGTGGGAAGAGGAAGTAGTGGTGAAGCGTGCCATAGCGCGGCACAAACGACAAACCACTACTCCTCTTTGACTTTAGATTACAGTACAAGATTGCATAGAATCTACTCCATGGACGTACTGACGAAAAGTACCATGCTCACAAGAGGCCTGCCACCTACAGTACACTGTCAGCACCTTGGGTCGTTTGCACAAGTGAGTCAAACCAGATACAGAAAGCACTTACTTACACCATTTACATGTATGTAATTTGTAATATTGGATCATTTTCTCTAATAAATAAATGAACAAGTCTATGTTTGACTCATTAAAGCTGGTTTGGTTTCTAGATGCAGTGCATATAATCGGAATATAACTGGGACCAGTGCCTCTGGCCCTCCATAGGACCCTCCGGTGATCTAAGGTTTATTTGAGCAGCAGGAGGGTGGAGATATTGCAGACATAATGTGCACACTAAACCGCAGATACTTTATCTTCTGTCACAAGCAAATAGCTGCAGCCTGTGTTCTGAAAGGAAGGCAATGTGTATAGATTGTATTTACACACCGACTAGAAAAGGGAACAGGTTCCTGTATTTAAATATACATGAATTTTAGGTGATTTTGACTGGGGACAAACCACCTATATATTATATTTATATTGTGCTTGTGTAATGGTACTTTACAGGATGTGGGTAAGTAATGTTAAAAGACCAAAGTTACTGAAGATCATTAAATGTTAAAGTGCCACTGTTGTTGTTGTTTTTTGTTTTTTTTGTTTTTTTTTTTTTTTTGCAGAAATCAATAGAACAAGCGATTTCAAGAAACGTTGTAATTGGGTTTATTAGCCGAAAAATTTTTTTTATCATGAAAAAGCAGTTTGAAGCTCTCCCTCCTGTCTTCATGGTTTTCTATGGAGAGGGGTGGAGGGAAATGAGGCACCAAAACAGGACAACAAAGAGTTAATTTACAGCTACATCACCGGGCTATCTCCTCTGAAGTCAGCACTGACCTCTCTGACCTCTAAATACCGGCTTTCACGCAGCTCCCACTGAGTAATCCTTTATTCTCTGCTCTCTGCTGGCGACTAATCTATCTCCTCCCCCTCCCCTCTCCATAGATTAGACAGGGCCCAACTGATGTAAAAGAGTCGAGATTTCCTGATAATGAGCAGTAGATGAGAGAGGAAGGAGGGGGGGACCTGGGAAAAGGCTTTTTGAATGCAGATAATGGCATATTTGCCTAATAAAACCATTTACAAAGTTTCTTAAAATCGCCTGTACATTTTTGAAAAAAAAAAAAAAGAACGACAGTGACACTTCAAAGGGAATGCCCTAACCAGCTGATAGATTCTAAATAGTCCATTTGGCGCACTGGGATTGGTACTTTAACCATGAGTGAACCAAAATGGCTGCCTTGCAATGCCCCCTATTAAACACCCCTCTTTATTAACTGTTGCCCTAGGGGGCAACTCAGCATTCATTAGGGGAGCCACTAGAGCAACGAGCAGGCAGCCATTTTTATGTACCACTGGAGAGTCGGAAGGCTGCCATGCACCTTATACAGTCAAGGTCAGGCAGTTGAATCAACATAACTGATCCTTCTCTCTGTTGACATAGTTAGTGCCTTTTGTCTAAGGTTTATGGGCACCTTTATAAGCAGTCGCATTGCTGACATATCCATACCCATGTTAAAGTGTCTATACACCTTCAATAACTGATCATTCGGCAGACAGTTATTTCTCCTGGCCTCCTCGGGGAAGTCCGAACCTGAACGCTTGACATTTGATGCCCAGTGGTTGGAGAAGTTGGATGCAGCCCTAGGGAGTCCAAGAAAATATGGATACAGCCAAGGGCCATCTTCTCCAGCCACCGGGAGCCAAATGACGAATGTCTGGACTCGCACAAACCAAAATATTTAGTATCCACCTATCCATACACGATCAAAGACAAAGGACAGAAGATGATCTTTCTGGGAATGTTCTAAGAACAGTTCTTTCCTGAAAGATTGTTCCTTAGCTTAAGATCTTTTGAAATCTGAAATATTCGGACATAGCCATCTTCTTTCCAGATGAGGACAGTCCTTTCTGAAAAGATCACTTCTTGTTAAATTTCACCCGATGAACAATTGTTTCGGCTGAAATTGTTACTTTTCATCAAGTGTAATGCATACGGCCATCTTTATATAGCACATAAAGAAATGATGACTTTGACAATAGTGGCGACCCATGTCAGTCAATGGACTCCCTACCCTCATGATCGTCGGCATAACATATCCCCCCTGTGCCTTATAAATATATTCTGGAAAAGTTTTATCTATACATTGTCATTGTTGTGGTACAGTAGATTGTTTGACTTTTTGCACTTTGGTATAAGAAAATTCACTCGACATTAACAAAGAACACAACTATTGCATCTTTCACCTCTGTCCATTTGGCCTTTCTCCAGCCTCATCGGGGTTTTTTTCTCCACCTTCTACAACAAGTCGTCGATAATTGGCTCCTATGACTGTGGAATAAAAATGAGATAACAAGCGCCACTCACGCACGTTCCCTTTCGAAAGGAAAGAGTTAAAAGCACTTGCTTTTTGAGGTCAATAAGCCCATTAGCAGGAGTACCTGTCTGCCGGGGATTTGGAATTTTTAACTCTATCATTTCCAGAATTGGCAGCTTCGAGGCAAGACAGCAGACAATAAATAGTTTCTCTTCCTGTAATCCTGGTTTGTAGGAGCGGTGCCTAGCCAAGGTCTCCATCTAATCCTGGCAATGTATCCCCAAACAATAACATTTACTGCATGCGGAGTTCTCTCTTTCCTACACGCCTGGAATTTATTAAAGGAATAGCAAGAAATAAATAGCTGTGCGATACCTGTGTGTACATAGCCGGGCTCCCCGCAGGCGTGAGATCTCCTAATCAACAGACTACAGCTCAGGTGGGGCTACGCTTTGGTTAAAGCAGCTGAAACCTTATTTATTTTGGAGCGTATTTCTTCTTTAAAATGTTCCAATTTGCTTATCATTGAAATAAAATTGGACACCACCGCGTTCCATTAGTGGAACCCAATTTCCCCTGCAGCTCATCCTGGCATTGTGCAACATGTATTCCCAAGGCTTCGGCATGTTATCAGACAATGGCTGTTTAACCTCGTCATTATCCGAGTGGCTGGCAGCGCAGAGCAGCGCTCCTCTGGCACTGAAGTGCATTCTGGCAAGAGGAAAATGAATACATACTGTCTGTGTCCCTGGAGGCTTATTCTCTAGAGGAAGCCTCTTTGTGTAAGTGTGATGAGATGCTGCCTCTTCTGACAACTGTACAGGCTCATAAATCCCAAAGGGAAAAGGAAATATTGTAGGGGAAATTGCCTGGAATTAGTGGCATCTATTAAATGGAAGCCCAAATCCTTGTTCTGGGGGCTGTCACAGCCGCTTCTCTTTGTCATTATGTTACCGATAAAATTAGCTATCAAAATAATTAGACTTTTGCCAAAGGACAATGGCGCTATGCGGTGTTATGTGTGTGTAATGTGTCTCCTAGGAATAGCACGTGTGTCTTCTTTGTTTAAGATACAATGTAAATGGGTGTGAGGACTAATGTTTGTTTCACTTGTTGTACTTGGCGCGGTGGATAGCAGATAAAGGGAAAGGGAACCCCACCTGGAGCAGAATATACTGTAAATATACAATTCTATCCTGTACAATTATTATTGGGATTATACTCCTACCTGCCTAGGATAATACACTGAATTTAGGTCCATCTGTGACCCATGGGGAATGTAACATTTATTTATTCTTTTGTCTCATGCCGAACCATGCATAGAGTACATTGAGACTATGGTGGCTCCATACTGCAGCCAAGTGTATGAGGCTTTAAAGGGGAACTCTAGCAAACTGGTGTTTGAAAGTTATATAGATTTATAATTTACTTCTATTTAAAAATCTCAAATCTCCTGTACTTATAAGCTGCTGTAACTCCTGCAGGAAGAGGTTTATTCTTTCCAATCTGACACAGCGCTCTCTGTTGCCACCCTGGTCCATGTCATCAACTGTTCAGAACTAGAGATGAGCAAACCTGGAGCATGCTCGAGTCGATCCGAACCCGAACGTTCGGCATTTGATTAGCGGTGGCTGCTGAAGTTGGATAAAGCCCTAAGGCTATGTGGAAATCCTGGATATAGTCATTGGCTGTATCCATGTTTTCCAGACAACCTTAGAGCTGTATCCAAGTTCAGCAGCCCCTGCTAATCAAATGCCGAACGTTCGGGTTCAGATGGACTCGAACCCGAACCCGGTTCGCTCATCTCTATTCAGAACAATAGCAAATCCGTGTAGAAAACCTCCACTGCTCCTGACAGTTCCTGACATGGACAAAGGTGGCAGCAGAGAGCAGTGTGTCCGACTGGAAAGAATACACCACTTCCTGCAAGACATACAGCAACTGATAAGTATTTAAAGGAGATTTTTAAATAGAAATAAATTACAAATCTATATAACTTTCTGACACCAACTGATTTGAAAGAATATTTTTCCCGCCATAGTACCCTTTAACCCTTAGACGACCCAGGGCGTATAGTTACGCCATGGAAGTCTGTCCCCAGACGACCTAGGGCGTAACTGTACGCCCTGGGTGTTTCTCCCGCTATGAAGCGCGCTCCGGAGCGGAGCGCGCTTCATAGCAGGTGGGGGCCGACTGCAATCAGCAGCCGGGACCTCACCGGTAATGACATTGAGCCTGCACGGGCAGGCTCAATGAGCAGATCGCCGATAACACTGATCAATGCTATGCCTATGGCATAGCAATGATCAGTGTAAAAATCCAATTACTGGATGTAAAAGTCCCCCAAAGGGACTTCAAATGTGTAAAAAAAAAAAAAGTTAAAAACACTAACACACTACCCCAAAACCCCTCCCCCAATAAAAGTTGAAATCACCCCCCTTTCTCATTATATAAATAAAACATATAAAAATAAATAAACAAATAAACATATAATATACCGTAGCGTGCGTAATTGTCCGATCTATTAAAATATAACAAGCGTCATTGCGAACGGTAAATGGCGTACACGAAAAGAGGGAAAAAAGTGCGCAGATTACCGATTTTATGTTACATTATATCTAAAAAAAAAATTATAAAAACTGATCAAAACATCCGATCTTCACAAAAATGGTATTAATAAAAACTAGAGATCATGGCGGAAAAAATGACACCCCATACAGCCCCGTAGGTGAAAAAATAAAACCGTTATAAGCGTCACAATAGTCCCATTTTATTTATAATTAATTGCCAAAAAAAAGGATTTCATTTAAAAAAATATATATAACATTAGAGAATCTGTGTAACCTGCATATGGTTGTGTTCGGACTGACCTATAGAATAATGGTATCATGTCGCTTTTACCATATAGTGCATTACGTAGACACAGGAACCCCCCAAACGTTACCATATTGCATTCTTTTTTGCGATTTCACCAATTTATATCTTCATAAATAATATATTTGGGGTTCCGTCATACATGTTATGGTAAAATGAAAGACGCCATTACAAAGTACAACTATTCCTGTAACAAATAAGCCCTTACATGGCCTTGTAGATAAAAAACTGAAAGTGCTAGAGCTCTTAGAAGGGGAGGAGGGAAAAACGAAAAAAAACACTAAGATCAAAATTTGCGCCGTCCACTGGGTCATTTTGGGCCTGGTCCTCAAAGGGTTAAGGTGGTCATACACTTTATAGTAAACTTGGGTTCCACTGAAATAATAAGAAGATGTTTGGGGCCTCTAAACCTCACCCATATTGTTGAAGGTGATAGGCGTCAGATGTGATAGATTTTCACTTCCCGACTCTTTTGTTCTTGAAGAGATAAGCTATCGCTTATAAAATAATATAATAATAAATAAAATAATAGAAAAAAAAATATTTGATATGTCACAGGTACATGAAAAAAGTTTTGATCTCTGCTAGGACCCTGCCTGATCAGGAGGACAAGCAACGAGCATGCTCCTCTTCCCATCTGTCAATCATCTCTGTCCTGTGGCCCCCATAGACTTATCATTGAGCTGCCTGGATGAAGATTGCTGCAAGCCATGGAGTGAAATGCCCAGTGTCTTTGCTGTCTAACGTTCTACTTGAACCTTTCTTTTTCCATTAGCCACAAATAGCTAGAAATAACTAGAAATCAAATAATTGTACAAATTCAAAATAAATAAAAATAAATAATAAAAATAAAATATAAATATAATAATATATATATATATATATATATATATACTGTATATATATATATATATATATATATATATATATACACACACTCACCGGCCACTTTATTAGGTACACCTGTCCAACTGCACGTTACCACTTAATTTCTAATCAGCCAATCACATGGCGGCAACTCAGTGCATTTAGGCATGTAGACATGGTCAAGACAATCTGCTGCAGTTCAAACCGAGCATCAGTATGCGGAAGAAAGGTGATTTGAGGGCCTTTGAACGTGGCATGGTTGTTGGTGCCAGAAGGGCTGGTCTGAGTATTTCAGAAACTGCTGATCTACTGGGATTTTCACGCACAACCATCTCTAGGGTTTACAGAGAATGGTCCGAAAAAGAAAAAACATCCAGTGAGCGGCAGTTCTGTGGGCGGAAATGCCATGTTGATGCCAGAGGTCAGAGGAGAATGGGCAGACTGGTTCGAGCTGATAGAAAGGCAACAGTGACTCAAATAGCCAACCGTTACAACCAAGTTAGGCAGAAGAGCATCTCTGAACGCACAGTACATCCAACTTTGAGGCAGATGGGCTACAGCAGCAGAAGACCACACCGGGTGCCACTCCTTTCAGCTAAGAACAGGAAACTGAGGCTACAATTTGCACAAGCTCATCGAAATTGGACAGTAGAAGATTGGAAAAACGTTGCCTGGTCTGATGAGTCTCGATTTCAGCTTGAACATGACAATGAGTTCACTGTACTCAAATGGCCTCCACAGTCACCAGATCTCAATCCAATAGAGCATCTTTGGGATGTGGTGGAACGGGAGATTCGCATCATGGATGTGCAGCCGACAAATCTGCCGCAACTGTGTGATGCCATCATGTCAATATGGACCAAAATCTCTGAGGAATGCTTCCAGCACCTTGTTGAATCGATGCCACGAAGAATTGAGGCAGTTTTGAAGGCAAAAGGGGGTCCAACCCGTTACTAGCATGGTGTACCTAATAAAGTGGCCGGTGAGTGTATATTCACCTCATCCAGTATCTGCTGTATGGCCCTACCCTTGTCCCCATATGTTGTATGGAGTATAAATCTATACAGTCTCCTTGTTTTGAGGTTTATTGGTATAGTGCAAGATCCCTTATTATTAGGACATGTGACATGGTCACCTGTCTGCTGTATGGAGCTATACGCTATACAATGTATAGGGAGAAGGCGTGTAAGACCGGAGCTGCAGCTGCAATCATTACACAGGGCTCCAGACAGCCAGGTGGGGCGGCAGAAATAATAAATGATAAATAAATGATTTTTTTAAATTAAAATAAACTGCAAAGTTATTAAATTTCCAGTAACATTACCACTTATGGGCACGGAGAAAAAAAAACCTTAAAACTGTGCCAACCCTTCTAAATAACACTAAAATATTATATGAGTCTTTACAGAGAACGTATTCACTCCCATTCATTGTGACAGCCAGATTCTAGAGCCATGTCATAATAAGTCATTGAATAGATTCAGCAGTATTTTCGTAGGTGCATTGATTAATTTGGTTTCATGTTATTCCTTTTACTGGACAAATTAGTTTCCAAAATATGCTTAATTTTTTTTTTTTTTTCTGAGATCGCGGTTTCTATAGGAGCTGAGTTTACTAAAGGGTCAGTGAAAAAAAAGGACATTGATGACTTCCTTCTTTGTGCTTCTGATGGGAACAAACATCCCCAAGCTCAGCAAAGATCATTGGTAGATTACATTAAAGTGACTCTGTCAGCAGGTTTAGGCTGTCCTATCTTAAGCCCCTATTACACGAGGCAATATTGAGGAGCAAACGATCGGTGCCGGCGCTATTACACACGTCAACATTTTGAAATACAAACAACAGCAACGAACAGCCGACATTGTTTATGTTGGCTGAATGTTGTCTTCTATTACACCAGACGATTATCGGCCGTAACTAATCAAACCTTAGTTCTGTGCAGCTGATACAGAGATATCCTCCTGAATAACATGGACAATAAGTAGTCCTCTCCATTGTGCGCGTGAGCCCAGTAGTCTTGGATATTCAAATGAAGCTGAAAACTCCACCCACCAGCTGCTGATTGGCAGTTATCTATTCATGCTGTGTATAGGCAGTCATCTGTCAATCAGCAGCTGGAGGGCAAGGGGAATCCTATTCTCCTGCATATTAGGAGAACAGATAAATAGAATGATGTAAGTAATACACCAATCTGTTCAACATTTCTGTCACTAGTTTATACTGCCCTCATTTAAGGCGACATAAACCTAGTGATAGATTCCCTTTAAAGTGGACCTGTCGGCAGAAAAGCAGAGGTGTAAATAAGCCAATGATCGTCAGGATTCCAGCTATATCTTTTTATCTCAATAATCTTTTGCAGTGCTTTGCCCCAGCACGGCAAAAGCCCATGTTCTCTCTCTCTTTTTTTTTTTTTAATTATTTCATGTTCTTCGAGGAGAACAATAGTGTAGTAAAAATCCACAAAGCATTGTCTTCTATGTCACCAGTTCTGTACCAGTTTGCCTCTTTTTACCGCTAAATTGGGAGAGACACAGGAAGTGAGGGCTGGGCTTAGCATGTGCTGTGTGCAGAAAAGAGAGAAGGCCTAGACTGTGTATCTGAAAGGGGAGCCAGTCTGTGTGCTGAAGACAATCCAAACTGTGCCTGAAAGGTAAATCAAAGCTTCCCTGTCATGTCTCATGAAAATCACAGCAGCTGCCCTCCAGTGTTTACTGCTGCTATATGTCCACAGTGCTGCTGTGTACTCTTTCCTTCCCCTCTCCCCTTAGCAGAGCTTGGTATAATACTTTCCTGTCTCCTTCTTTTGTTTTTGCTCACATAACACTTTGCAAAGCCAGTGCATCTGTAACCCCTTTCCCCCCACACATCATGTATATAAGTTTGCATCTGCTTAACCCACTTGACTGACAGCCACTTGATAAACATGTCATTAGCTGGATTTCAGTGCACTTTTACCAGCACCATTACATAGCATAGCAGAGTTGAGTGTGTGCTGTGTTGTGATTGGCCATACAAGTAAGGGAAAGGAAGTCTCATTTGTGTAATACAGGCGAACAGACCAACTCTGGTCCCATCCCTGAAAAGGAGCCAATAAGAACTATCTGTGCACCATGGAGGGGGCTCTCAGAGGCTCAACAGCAGCAGTAAGAGCATTGAAATCATCTTGTCACCACTCTCAAGAGTTAAAACCATGCAAAAAACTTTGCTTTAAGCCAAATGTATTAATATTCTATATCTGTTATAGGTTTAGATTTCATTTTCTGACTTCAAGACTTGTTGCTTTTTGCCTAAATCATGTTTGCTAAGACTGGCCTGTAAAATGCCATTTTGATAAATGTAGGCCCTGGGTATCTACAGCTACACAGCAGCAAAAAAATATAATAATAATCAGTAGACGGCCTGAAGAGATCCTGTATAAATGATGGCAACGAAAAACATATGTCTCCACTTTAATCATTCCATTGATATGTTCTCTACAAAAGCTGTATCTTCTTCTGCTGTTTTGGTGGAAACACCAGTCCTTGCTTCTCAGCTAGTAGATTGAAGAAGTTCAAGAAGATTTCTAGGGGCAGATGATGGATGCCACTGCCCAGGGTACAAGGGTGTCAGCCCCTTACCATTTTTGTTTATTAAAATTTTTACATTGAGTGGCAGCAGTAAGGGGTGACATGATCCATCTGCTGCCACCAATGGCTGTTTCTGAAACTGCAGGGCTGCTGAAGCCCTGCTCCCAGTATAGTTACATGTCAAAAGTGCTGCTGCATACAGAGCTAGTGATACTGATGTCTACATAATGCATTAGAATAGATATTAGACTTGCGGAAGGTGTCTGTGTCACCAGCGCTGCAGCCGTGGCAGTCTGTACCACTGTGCCACAGCTGCAGCACTACTGACACAGGCTGCTTCCCCTAGTCTAATGTCTAGTCTACTGCTAGCATGTGTTATATAGACATCAGATGAGGATCAGTAATGGCATGCAGCAGTATTAGCACTATAAACAAGGGGTTGAGCGGCCCTGCAGTTCCCTACACAGCCATTGGTGGCATAAGAGAGGTCATGTCACCTCTTACTGCTGGTACTAAATTTAAAAAAAGAAAAAAAGTTTTTTAAAATCATATATATACCGTATTATTCAGTGTGTAAGACGACTGAGCGTATAAGACGACCCTCCAACTTGTCCGGTTAAAATATAGAGTTTGGGATATACTTGCTGTATAGGACTACCCCTCTGCTAACGCACACCAAATAAAACTTTATTAAAAACATCAGACAGCAGCGAGATCTGAGAGGCAAAGAAGGAGGTACAGTAATACTGGTAAAATACAAAGGCGGCCAGACAGGTGAGGTGCGTTTTTCTGGGCACACTCTACCGTAACTCTTTTTTTCATACTCCGCAGGCCTGCAGCTTGCTCTGCCCTTCATATGATTGCCACATAAGATGCAGACTTTTTGAGCTCCTCCCACCACTTGCAGCAACCGCAGATTTTTAAATCCGATTCCGCAGTTTTTCAGCACCCGCCCTATAAGACAACCCCTGAATTTTGAGAAGATTTTCCTGGGTTAAAAAGTAGTCTTATATGCAGGGAAAGGCTATGTTCACACAACACGCTTCATTGTATGCTATGGGGAGTTCTCATGCGGGCGTGCGCTGCAGAACTCTGCGGCTGCAAAGAAGGAAGATCTTTGCAGAGACCGGCCTCTCTGTGACCCGGCCAGGTCAATGAACGGCCGGTCTCTTACGCCAAATACTTATGGCCAAATACTGTGTATATATATATATATATATATATATATATATATATATATATATACACCAAAATATCGATGCAGGTCCACGGATAACACGCCAGTCAGATGCACAGTCCTCTCGGGGTTCGGCTCCCAGCCCCAGTCTTACACAAGAAAACAGAAGGTGGAGGACAGCATCATCTTCAATCAAGTGTCAAATATTTATTGTGCCAATTCGCATTGTACAGTGCAACGTTTCAGCTCATATATCTTGAGCCTTTTTCAAGCATCAACATGCAATAAATATTTAACACTTGATTGAAGATGATGCTGTCCTCCACCTTCTGTTTTCATATATATATATATATATATATATATATATTTTTTTTTTTTTATTTACATTTCCTTTAATACATTTATATTACAATAATATAAGCTTAGTTAAAATGTTTAAAGGTGTTAAAAATATATATTGTTATTCACCAGAATACCCCTTTAACAAAGTTTTACACTCATTTCTAAAGAATAAATCCTCTGCTCCGGTGGATCTGCAGTCCTTCTAGCTACAGGTGTGGAAATATTGAGTTGTCTACACAGTAAGTGGTTCCGATACAGACATCAGGCAATCGCAGTATTGTGGCCATAAATGAGACTGTCTGAAATCAATCAGATAATTGTCAGGCATTTAAATAAATGAGATGGAAGTTGGCTACAGTAACAGGGCCGGTGAAGCTGAACCAGACCTGGCCGCTCAGTCCCGGCAGCAGATGCTCCTGTCTTATCTAATTTAACCTGCTAAATATTTGCTAAACTGGACACTGCCAAATGGAAGAGAATAGGAAATGGAATCCTGTCGAGACCTGAGAATCGATAAATTAAGACGTCAATATCATAGATGACTCTTTTGCCTTATAGGGATATGTTCCCCAACAGTAAAAATAACAGCATAAATATAGTGCTACATTAAAGTCTATGGACTCGTGACTGGGGCTGCATGATGGACCTGATAGGGTTCCTTTAAATATAAATTCTGTTTGAAAGCTAATACAGTAATATAATAAATGTATATAATCTCTTAAACACTCTCACTACTGCAGAACCTTGTTTAGGAGGAGCTTTAAGTTAACAGTGTCAGCTACAAGGTGCCAAATAACCGACCCATTTACATGGTGCCACGTAACAGAACCCTCTACATGGTACATAACAGTGTCAGCTACATTGTGCCACATAACAGTGTCAGCTACAAGGTGACAAATAACCGACCCGTTTACATGGTGCCACATAACAGAACCCCCTACATGGTGCCACATAACAGTGTCATCTACATGGTGCCACATAACAGTGTCAGCTACAAGGTGCCAAATAACCGACCCATTTACATGGTGCCACATAACAGAACCCCCTACATGGTGCCACATAACAGTGTCAGCTACATTGTGCCACATAACAGTGTCAGCTACATTGTGCCACATAACAGTGTCAGCTACAAGGTGCCAAATAACTGACCCACTTACATGGTGCCACGTAACAGAACCCTCTACATGGTGCCACATAACAGAACCCTCTACATGGTGCCACGTAACAGAACCCTCTACATGGTGCCACATAACAGTGTCAGCTACAAGGTGCCAAATAACCGACCCACTTACATGGTGCCACGTAACAAAACCTTCTACATGGTGCCACATAACAGTGTCAGCTACATTGTGCCACATAACAGTGTCAGCTACAAGGTGACAAATAACCGACCCATTTACATGGAGCCACATAACAGAACCCTCTACATGGTGCCACATAACAGTGTCATCTACATGGTGCCACATAACAGAACCCTCTACATGGTGCCACATAACAGTGTCATCTACATGGTGCCACATAACAGTGTCAGCTACAAGGTGCCAAATAACCGACCCACTTACATGGTGCCACGTAACAAAACCTTCTACATGGTGCCACATAACAGTGTCAGCTACATTGTGCCACATAACAGTGTCAGCTACAAGGTGACAAATAACCGACCCATTTACATGGAGCCACATAACAGAACCCTCTACATGGTGCCACATAACAGTGTCATCTACATGGTGCCACATAACAGAACCCTCTACATGGTGCCACATAACAGTGTCATCTACATGGTGCCACATAACAGTGTCAGCTACAAGGTGCCAAATAACCGACCCACTTACATAGTGCCACGTAACAGAACCCTCTACATGGTGCCACATAACAGTGTCAGCTACAAGGTGCCAAATAACCGATCCATATACATGGTGCCATGTAACAGTACCCTCTACATGGTGCCGCATAACAGTGTCATCTACAAGGTCCCACATAACAGTGTCATCTGCATGGTGCCACATAACAGTGTCAGCTACAAGGTGCCAAATAACCGACCTATTTATATGGTGCCACGTAACAGTACCCTCTGCAAGGTCCCACATAACAGTGTCATCTACATAGTGCCACATAACAGTGTCCGCTACATGATGCCACATAACAGTGTCATCTGCATTGTTCCACATAACAGTGTCATCTGCATGGTTCCACATAACAGTGTCATCTACAAGGTGCCACATAAAAGTGCCAGCTGCATCGTGCCACATAGTACGTCCACATGGTGCCACATAACAGTCATCTACATGGCTCCAAATAACTGGGACTTATATACGACACCATTACAATTCTAATTCTAAAGCTATAGTCCTAAGGACTGCATACAACTATGGACTGCAGATATCACGCCTTAAAGGAGAAGTCCATCCAGACCCAGGATAAAAGAAATAAAGTACTCTTACCTACCCTGGCTCTAGTATACTGTATCGCATCCTGCTGCTCTGGTCCCCAGGTCCCCGGCCACTTACTGGTCTGAGCGGGGACGTGGGTCGTGATGTGTGAGGTCCGCTTAGCAAGTCAGTGGCCGGAGCGGGACCCCACTATGGCTGCTGACTGGCTGAGCGGACCTTACACGTCACGTCCTGGGTCCCCACTCAGGCCAGAAAGCAGCCGGGGACCAGAACGGCAGGATGCAGCCACCAGCGCTGGAGCGGGGGGACGTAAGTAAACTTTTTTTTAATTTATCCTCTCCTGCACTTGCTAAAAAAATAGGTCTTCTTCTCCCCTCACATCAAAATTATATTATATAAATATTATTTACATAGATGTCCATCCAACAGGTTTACAACATTTCAGTATTCAAATGTTTTACATCCAGTATAAAATAGAGATGCATCCCCTCAAATTATCCTTTACAAAATAGGTATACATTTCATATTTGGGGAAGTAGAGACGTATTACTTTACCGGGATGGAAATTACTTATCTCACATAATTACTCATACAAGATAGAGCTATAAAAAGGCTTCATGGCTCACAATAAATTAGTGTACAATTTCAAAGAAAGAGGAAGACGGAAGAGAAGCGAGATATGTTTAATCTTACAAAACAGAACTTAAATGGAACAGAGCTATTCAGAAAAAAAGGAAAAATGTTCAGACATCAATAGCAAGGTAGAAAAAAGGCACATTATTACCCTATTATTTCTTGCTTGTGAGGGTATAGTCTGACGATGCGGCTAATGTATGCAGGCATGCTTGTAAAACTGACCGGAAAAAACAAGTGCCCAATGGCCGCCACATGTGTGCAGGAGTTCATGCACTTCTACTATCTGCATTATCAGACTGCACCCTGAATGTTTACCAAAAGTAAATTATTAATTTTGTGTTCTAGCAATCGGGGACCCAGGTCGTCGTAGTTGCTACCTATGCTAGGAGGGCCTCACCGGCCCCCTTGCCACACTAAACTCAGCGATCCCCTGTAGATATTGTAATACTGCACTGAGCGCAGCAGTTAGTTAGTTCCTGGGATCTAAGACACACAAACTGCTGCTAAGGCATAACAGTGTCTACAGGGGATCACCATTATCAGGTCCGGACTGACAATCTGGCTGACCGGGCAAATGCCTGTGGGCTGCCTAGCCTACCATTCAGTGGGACGACTGCTTCTCTGTGAATTTACAGTGTGTAGTAGCAGAAGTAACAGGGCTGCGGCCACCCACCACTTTGCTGTATACTCAATGGGTGTTCATGTGTGGTGGGCCATGATTTTTTATGTTATATATAAGGGCACCTTTATATAAAAAGTTTTAAAGTGCCAGAGTACCCCTTTAAGGCAGTGTTGATAGGTGTGACCAATTGAAGCAGAAATGGGTGCAGCATGCGTTGTACATGGCTACCTTTTCCATGAGCGGTGGATGATGATATGTGCGCCAGTGGTGTTTGACCATCATCACTCTCATTTGTATGCCTACAAGCAGTTGTGGCAGCTGTGATTTCCCTTCCCAGCAAAGGCGGAAGCCCAGCACTTACAAGAAGGGGACTCAGTGTCCAAAGATCTACTGTGCAAGGGGGCACAAACGGAACTACCTTTTGCGTTGGGAGCACAAAGAAGACTAACTACTGTTGGGGGCACAAAAGGGATCATCTACTGTTTTAGGAGACACAAAGACAGCTATCTCCTGTGAAGGGAGTTCAAAGTAGGGTATCTACTGTTTGTGGGGGTATAAAAGTGGGCAGTCTACTCTGTTAGGGAAGGGGGGGGGCTATGTTTTGTGTTAGGATCACAAAAGAGGCTAACTACTGTGGGGGACACAGAGGGTTATTCACTATTTTTGGGGCACAGAAGGATCTAGTAAGCAATATTTGTGTGTGGAGCTTCATTAAAACTTGGGACACTATGTGTGTGGAAAAGCTAAGGTGCTGGGAATGTGCAGAACCTGTATAGATATTTGTCACAGCAGACTGTGAGGAGACACATTTGGGCTGAAAGAAGTAATCATGGCCGCCTCGGCTGGATGGAAGAAAAGCAAAAAATGAAAGAGAACAACTGCAAAAAATTAAACATTTGAGTAATTTGATGTCAAAGCCGTTAATAATAGCAATATAAGACTCCACTATTTGTTTTCCTATTTTAGTCAGTGAAGTTAGACATTTTACAATTCTACCATTGTTTGTTTATTTTCCAGTCTAACCTCAGATTACTGAATTCTGGTATTATTACTACAAAAAAAATGATTAGAAAAATAAATAACTCCAAATCTGAAAATTCAGGCCTTGCAGCTAAAACCTAGGCCTGACAAACATTTTAATTTCTCACAAGTAGTTCCATCCTCTAGTCAATAGATGTCACTGTTGCTGTTGTTGTCTATGTTGCATTTTAGTTAGAAACTATTTTGCTTATTCATGTAATAAAAGCCCTGGTATGAGGGAGCTCTGACCTGCATATACTAGTAGGTGTACTGAGCAAAAGGAAACATATACAATTTACTCCAGTTGATCCATAAACATTAATCAGTTGTCACTTCTGCCTGAGAGCTCTCAAGCTGGAGAGTAGGGTATGGCTACACCGAATGAGATGTTTCATTCCCTCCAGGCAGTGAGAGGTGGATAGACTGATTCTGATTCAGCCAACATGGAGGTTACTGCAGTCTGTGGGTTCTCTTTTAGGAGGATTGCTGAATAACAATTTTTTTTTACTATTTATACAGTTTTTTTTTTTTTTTTTTTATAAAGTCTGCCCATAAATAAGCAATGGATTAAACATCAGCTTCTATGTACTGATTTATTTATTATAATAAATAGTTATGTGTATAGTTTTTATAGGAAACATTGTAGCACTTTGTCTTGGAGGGAAGGGGGAGTTCCGTCCATTTTAATGTCCCAAATATCGACCTCAAAATATAGGGGGAGATTTATCAAAGGGTGTAAAATTTAGACTGGTGCAAACTGGCCACAGCAACCAATCACAGCTCAGCTTTCCTTTCGCCAGAGCTGGAAGCTGAGCTGTGATTGGTTGCTGTGGCCAGTTTGCACCAGTCAAAATTTTACACCCTTTGATAAATCTCCCCCAATGTATATTACAATTTACTGCTATTTTTTATGCAATTTAAGTATAGATTAAAGAGGTTATCCAGCTCTCCAAAACTTTTAACATGTGGCTGCCATATTAGTAAACATAACAAACATTATATGCTTACCTCTGTACGCTTCCCTGGATTCCTGATGCGGTCACTGATGTCCCCCGCTGTCTGCAGCTGCCATTACTTCCGAGACAAGTACATTTTGGGAGTGACAGCGCACTCAATCAATCACTGACTGAGATAGGACAGTACCCTATCCAGTGATTGGCTGAGAGGGCTGTCACTTCCAAATAGTTTGCATAGGGACACCGGGGGAGTGTGGAGAGGTAAGCATATAATGTTTGTTATGTTTACTAATATGGCAGCAACATGTTAAAAATTTTCGCTGTATATCCCCTTTAAGGCCTTATTCACACACAGTTCACAGTCCTCTGTATAGATTGATAGTGGTCCATGCAGCTGTTGCTTTGTATTGGTCCTAACTGCTAACTATGGATGTGTGAATGAGGCCTAACTTCACTTGTATTCTTCTTTACATACAGTGTCATAAAAGCCTAATAGTTTTAGTCACGTATAGAGATAAGTTTTAAAAAATATGGTTAGCCATAAAATTTGCGAACTTGCAAACTGAACCTTAACAAACTGCACTAAAACAGCTAAACAGTTGTGGACAGGTGAGCATATCTGTTTTTTTTTAATGAATCTTAAAACAAAGCGTTCAAAAAGTTGATAGACAGATAGATAGATAGATAGATAGATAGGAGATAGATATATAGGAGATAGATAGATAGATAAATAGATAGATAGATAGATAGATAGATAGATAGATAGATAGATAGGGGATAGATAGGAGCTAGATAGATAGATAGATAGATAGATAGATAGATAGATAGATAGGAGATAGATAGATAGGAGATAGATAGGAGATAGGAGATAGATAGATAGGAGATAGATAGATAGGAGATAGATAGATAGAAGATAGATAGATAGGAGCTAGATAGATAGATAGATAGATAGATAGGAGATAGATAGATAGGAGATAGATAGGAGATAGGAGATAGATAGATAGGAGATAGATAGATAGATAGATAGAAGATAGATAGATAGGAGCTAGATAGATAGATAGATAGATAGGAGATAGATAGATAGGAGATAATAGATAGAAAGATAGATAGATAAGCATGGATAGATAGATAGATAGATAGATTATAGATAGGAGATAGATAAGGATGAATAAATAAATAGATAGATAGATAGATTAATTGGAGATAGATAGATAGATAGATAGATAGATAGATAGGAGATAGATAAGGATAAATAAATAGATAGATAGATAGATAGAAGATAGATAGATGATAGATTGGGAATAGATAGATAGATAGATAGATAGATAGATAGATAGATAATAGATAGATAGATAGATAGATAGGAGATAGATTGATTATAGATAGGAGATAGATAGATAGATAGATAGATAGATAGGAGATAGATTGATTATAGATAGGAGATAGATAAGGGTGAATAGATAGATAGAAGATAGATAATAGATAGATAGGAGATAGATAGATAGATAGATAGATAGATAGATAGCTAGATAGATAGATAGATAGGAGATAGATAGATAGATAGATAGATAGGAGATAGATATATAGATAGATAGATAGGAGATAGATAGATAGATAGATAGATAGATAGATAGATAGATAGATAATAAATACATATGGATGGACAGATAAATAGACACTATGTATGTACTATGTTCTTCTTTGTCTTGATGTAGATTATTCCAATAACCAGATACAGGTCGGGATGTATTCTGCACTCGGTACAGTGAACTATTCACTGTTATGATTGAATTTCAGCCTGACCACCTCAGAGCGGCTCCGGTCTTCTCTTGTGTATTTTCACCCGATACAGATGAGTGAAATTTATACAGGATGCAATTGTGTCAAACCCTAGAAACATGTATCGAGCACCACCGGCAGGATACGGGTTAAAATATGCTGCTCCGCGCCACACATACAATAGTTGCCATGGCAACCTTTATAATCTGACAGACAATTCTGCCTGACATTTTTTGTACCTCAACCTTCACAAACTCAGTAAAATGCATTCAATGTGCAAAAGAAACCACAGACAATGTATGCAAATATATACACATTGTGTGATCCCATCTCTCATCTGTAAGTGTGATAGGTGGGAGCCGGCGCATTTCATGCAGAACCTACCAGGATAAATAAATGCACATCCCGTCAGGCTTTAGAAATAAACTGCAAAGTAATCCTCCCGGCCTTACGGGAAATAACAACTTTCTTTCCTTATCGATATGTTATGTATACATAGCACCAGGCAGGTGGTCCCGAAACGCGCTGGTACCTATGACATCAGTGGAGAATTTAAGGGTCCAGAAAAAAAAAATGGTTAATATATGAAGCTGGAAACTACTTTCTTGTATTGTATATAGTGTAATATATATATATATATATATATATATATATATATATATATATATTAGTTTCTTTTAACATTTTATATTACTATGATTTGAGATAGGAAGAAAGCCCACGCCCTCGAATTATAGAGTAATACCCGAAACGCTCTCCTTATTGCACAAGTCCTGACAACCATTAGGTAAATTGTCAATTTTTTTGACATCTATTATAGACATATTCTCTTATCATACGGGATTTATACTCTTTTTGCTGTTCGGTTGCAATCTTCTTCGTTATCGTCTCTGAATTAGCTTCTCAGAAAATGGCAGTGAAGCCGTCACTATGTAATTGATAGGATCGGCTGACACAATGAAAGTTTTAACATCAATGCTAGAGAAAGAAGAAAAAAAATATTTGTCAGAATGTGAGAAAAAGCAACAGAATTTTATCCATCCTGAAGACCGGAATTGGCCTAAAAGTTTTTTGTTGACTCTTTATAAGGGTTAATGGAGTTAGAATTGATGGTGTATGTTCAGTATAAGCCACCAATATTTTCTTGTTGGGGTCACACTGAGCACCGCTGCCAATCAGTGGGTTAGGGCATTCGAGTGAGCGCTGACACCTCTGTGGTGTGTGCTCATGCTATCATAGACTTTTCATCGTGGTTTCATGGGATATAGCCACAGGACCTCTAAAAAGTACAAACACTGTAAAACCTGTGGTCTCTGCAGTAAGAAAGGAGGGAGGGAGGAAGGAAGGAAGGTAGGAGGGAATAAAGGAAGCAAGGGAGAAGGGAGGTAGGCAGGGAATGAAGAAAGAAGAGAGGGAAGGAAACAAGGAAGGAGGTAGGGAAGGAAAGGAGACAGGAAGGAAGGAGGTAGGGAAGGAAGGGAGACAGGAAGGAAGGAGGTAGGGAAGGAAGGGAGACAGGAAGGAAGGAGGTAGGGAAGGAAGGGAGACAGGAAGGAAGGAAGGAAGGGAGACAGGAAGGAAGGAGGTAGGGAAGGAAGGGAGACAGGAAGGAAGGAGGTAGGGAAGGAAGGGAGACAGGAAGGAAGGAGGGAGGGAGGGAAGGAAGGAAGGAAGGAAGGAAGGAAGGGAGACAGGAAGGAAGGAGGTAGGGAAGGAAGGGAGACAGGAAGGAAGGAGGTAGGGAAGGAAGGGAGACAGGAAGGAAGGAGGTAGGGAAGGAAGGGAGACAGGAAGGAAGGAAGGAAGGGAGACAGGAAGGAAGGAAGAAAGGAGGGAGGGAAGTGAAGAAGAAAGGGAGGAGGGAGGGAATGAATAAAGGAAGGTGGGGGGAGGGGGGAAGGAAGGAAGGGAGGAGTGAGGGAATTAAAATAGAAGGGAAGGAAGGGAAGAAGAAAGGAAGGGAGGGAGGAGGGAAGGGAGGAATTAGTTTACTGTGAACAAGAAAGCATGAGAGAATGGAATGAAGAAACAGAATGATGCACAAAGAATAAAGGACAGAAAATTATGGAAAGACAATGAAAGATTTTTTTTTAAAGAGGCAGAGAATGAAGAAAGAAGGGAAGGAAGGAGGGAGGGAATGAATAATGGAAGGAAGACTGTTGTTTACTGTGAGCAAGAAAGAATGAGAGAATGGAATGAAGTAACAGAATGATGCACAAAGAATGAAGGACAGAAAATTTTGGAAAGATAAATATATATATATATTTTTTAAGAGACTGTCATCAGGTTTATGGTGTCCTATTTAAATTATTAACTATTAATTTATTAATTCGAATATATCCTTCTGAATAACATAGACAATAAGTAGCCCTCTCCATTATGTGGGTGAGCACAGTAGTCCTGGATATTTACGAGCACCAGCAAACTGTCCACCAGCTGCTGATTGGAAATTATCTATCCATGCTGAGTATAGGCAGTCAATCAGCAGCTGAAGGGCGGGGGGGAGGAGTGTAGAAAGATTAAGAGAACAGCTGAATAGAATGATGTAAGCAATACACCAATCTATTCAGTCACTAGTTTATGCTGCCCTCATTTAAGGTGGAATAAACCTAGTGACAGATTCCCTTTAAAATGAAGAAAAAAAGAAAACGGAAGAAAGGAAGGAAGGAAGGAAGAAAACAAGGAAAGAAGGGAAGAAGATGGGAACTAAAAAAGAAGGAAACAGAAGTGGGAAAGAAAAGGAAAGGAAGGAAGAAAAAAGGAACAAGAAAGAAAGAAGGCAGTGGGAAAGGAAAAGATTCTTTACTCTTCTCTGTGGATTCCTTAATAGGGCAGAATTACAACCCACCTGGACATACATCTTCCCATAATGTAAATTTATTTCTGTTATTTACTTAGTTCCTATTGGTTATTCAGCTACTGTCTATTTCATGGGCAGGACCCCACCATGAGAACTTAGTCATGGATTTCACTTTATCATTGTCACTATTATCTTGAAGCTGCAGGACTAGACACTTGGAAAAAAACACATTGATATAAAATAACCAATGTTTCTCCCTGCACGGAGGATACATATTTCATGTCTCACTTTCTGGAGCCGATATGATGAATATAGGAACAGACACCATCCAGGCCCTGATTAAATTTGTCATGTTAGCGCCGTACAATCAGAATCTGTTTCTCTATTTAACTAGTGCAAAACATTCACATCTCTTTAGCAATTAAATGGCAATGTGATGGATGGCTTCAATGGTATATAACAGCCCCGAATCCCAGGCCTGGTATGAAGAACATTCATTTATAGTGTTATATGGAACAGGCTCATGTTTGATGACTAATGCAGAAGCCGAGTTGCTGCCAATAGTAATAAGTCCATCTACTGCTTTCATTTTCTAGGCTATGCTGAACAAAAAATGAAATTTTTTGGTTCTAAGGCAACTGTGGGACATCTTCCACATGACTCCATCTGAAATCTGAGACATGTTATGGCCCATAGACATTTATTGGTACCTGTTTATTGTTAACAATATGTGGGACATTTACTAAGGAGTCTAATGTGTGCAACTATTTTATTTTGTTCCAATATCTTGTGACTGATTTATTAACATGTAGCACTGCCATAGTAAATGTATCTAAGTAAAAAGTTGCACAAAAAGTAGCAAATATAAAAAAATTGTGCAGTTTTATTTACTTGGTACTGACAGACGTAGGCCTGCGCCTGTTTGTGCGAAAAAGTTGCAAATGATGAATTGGGCGCTAATCCTGGATTATACGAATTTTTGGGTGAATACTTAAAACAGGCAGATTAAAAAAAAACATATCTAAAAAATATTCGCCTATCGAATACTGGTTCATAAATAGAAATATTGGTGAAAAATCCAATTATTCACCGAAAAATGGGCGCAAAACCCTTGATAAATTTCCTCCTATGTGTCTTATTTTTGCTGTGCACTTATGATGAAATAAGGGTTTTCTCTATGGGTCTTTAAAATTGTTACTTAGTTTCTCTTTTACAGCCTCTGCAGTTTGCTGGGTAAAACATCCTTACATCACCGTGCTCCAGCGACATCTTCTTTAATGTCTGGAGTGCCACCCCGGGCTCTCAGGGACCCGCTGCGTTCATATCCAGCGCCACCTGCAGGGTCACTGGCCAGGGGGGGCTCAGCAAACTGCAGCTGTGCTGCATTATATTATATTTGACTGACAGGTGTTCCTACCAGTAAGGTTCAGGTTACACATGTGTTTTGTGGAAGATCAGGGGACCGCTCCAATCACCTCTTGGACCAGGTTCCTGGTCTCCTATAAAGGGTTTCAGTGCCCTCATCTAGATGCTGCCTGTTAGACTGGATTGTCTGGTGTGCTTGGCGTTCTCTACTGTGTAATATCCTAAACTCGGTTTTTATTTATTGGACTACTTGCTTGAACTCTGTTTTGCTACTTTGCTGCTCCTTCTGACCTCAGCTCTTGTTTATTGGACTTCTGTCAGATTCTGGTTTGGTACTTTGCTGCTTGTTTGGTTTGACTCTGGCCTGATTGACTACCCCTTATTTATTTAAGTTTGTCTTTGTTCTGTGTTTTTACGTATAACAAATCAGGGACGGTCACACACTTGCCTGCAGTCACTTAGGGGCTGTCCAAGGCAAGTAGGCAGGGACAGCGGGCAGGGACAAGTCAGGGTTTAGCATCTATGTTCAGCCTGTCCCTTCCCCGACCCTTCAGTACAGTACGGAATTGTGAAAGAACTCTATTCTAAAGAATAGAGCTCAACTATTTTATATATGATTCTCCCCTGCAGGCTGCCTTGTATCCGCTCTCCCCCCTATCTTCAGCCAGCTGGAGCTGTCCTCAAAGGTTTCTATTTCTTCTGTTCATGCTGTGAACTGTTGTGTAACTCACTCCCCTTCCAGAACTTATCTTTAACACTGAGAGAGAAGAAAGTCTAATTAACTTATCTTTATCTGAGTAACAGCTAAATGGCAGGAAATCTCTAATGAAGACTATTTACAATAGGGCTTAATTTTGCATTCAGAAAACAATTCAACAATAAATTTAAAAATATTGTGTAAAGGTGTACATGGATATTCAGTTAAAGGGGTTATCCAGGATTATAAAAAATATAATGGCTTTCTTCCAAAAACTGCCACACATGTCCTCAGGTTATGTGGTATTACAACTTGGCTCCATTTACTTTCATTGCTGGAACTGAGCTGCAATACCAAACACAAACTGAGGGTAAGAGTGCTGTTTCTAGAAGAAAGCAACTATATTTTCCTAATCCTGGATATTCGCTTTAAATGGGAAGTCTGGTAAAAAAAATTTATTAAAGTATTGTATTCCCCCCCCCAAAATTAGACAAATCACCACCAATATACATTTATTAAAGGGAATGCTTATAAATAGCTTTTTTCTCTGCACTTACTACTGCATCAAGGCTTCACTTCCTGGATAAAATGGTGATGTCACTTCCTGAATAACATGGTGATTTCACTTCCTGGATAAAATAGAGATGTCACGACCCGACTCCCAGAGCTGTGCGGGCTGTGGCTGCTGGAGAGGATGATGGCAGAGGGATTCTGTGTCCCTCCAGTGCCCTGTGTCCCTTAGTGTCCCCCTGCCATCATCCTTTCCAGCAGCCACAGCCCGCACAGATCTGGGAGTCGGGTCGGGACATCTCTATTTTATCCAGGAAGTGACATCACCATTTTATCCAGGAAGTGAAGCCTTGATGCAGTAGTAAGTGCAGAGAAAAAACTATTTATAAGCATTTCCCGTAATAAGTGTATATTGGTGATTTGTCTAACTTTTGGAGGGCAATACAATACTTTAATAAAAATTTTCACCGGACTTCTCCTTTAAGGCTGGATTCCACTAGCTATATGCATCTCTGCCCATATGTGTCTCACCTGACCCTGTGTCATCCTCTCCCATTTCCAGTGCCACTCCTCACAGCTTGGTGACTCCTCCCAAGGTTGTCAAGGAATGGACATAAAGCTGCAAGTCTGTACACTGTGCAGGATGTGTGGCCAATCAGGAGGCATAAATGCTGGACAAATAAGGTCTGGTGTCAGCATCCCATGCCCTTTTAACCTGTGTATTTTAAGGAGTTAAATACAACATGGCCACTTTCTTCTGAAACGCCACCATTCCTGTTACCATTTTGGGAGGGGGTTTTGCAGCTCAGTTCCATTGAAGTGAATGAAGCTAAATTGTAAAACCACACACAACCTGAGGACAGAGGTGACGCTGTTTTTTGCAAGAAAGTAGCTCTGTTTTTTTCTAATTCTAGATAACCCCTAAGCATCCAGCTCAAGCCCTCTTATTCCTGTGATTGGCCCCTTAAAGCTTTACTAGCATTTACCTTGTTCTTTACTCGGCATTCCTGGTATCCTGATTTCCAGCCTGTGTTTAACTCTGCCTTTGCCTGGTGATGTGGACCTGACCTGGCTTCTTGGTATTGACCTAGCCTGTTTGACTTGTTTTTCCCAGGATAGCGAGGACTTGTCGTAGTTACAAAACCCAAATGTATTCAGAGAAGAAGCACGGAGGAGAAATGCCAGGCTGACCCCTGGTGAATATTGCAGCACATGAAGATGATAAGTGGAAAATAAAAAACTTTATTTCACCACATAAAAAATACTCATCATGAAGTTAATAATTAACTAAGTAAATAATAATTAATAGTAAATAATAAAGAAATAATAAATAATAATTAAGTTACAAATGATACGCTGACGCATTTCAATTATATGGATCTTACTCATGGGATCACCATGCTAATAATAGTTATTGTAGAGATAGTGAGAGCTAGCACCACTGTAAGCATTCAAGTATTAGAGAATTATAGACAATGACATGTATATAGAGAGATGATCTGGTCTCCGGAACAAGCAGCCAAAGGGGTGCACAGTCCATATACAGGTATTTACAAACATGTGGGTGAGAACAAGTGCTTGCACTCACCGATCTGCTGCATAAAATGTCTGTTTATTCAGAAAAATCTTCACATGTGAATGGGGAGGGAGGTGAGTGCAGGTGCATCCAGGCAACAGCTGTTTTGTGCAGATTGCACTTCTTCCGGTCAGGTCCCTTTATGCAGCAGATCGGTGAGTGTAAACATTTTTTCCCACCTTCATATACTAATAATAGTTATGCCATGATTACGATCGATATGATCGAAACACGTTGGTCATTCATTTGTAACTTTTCATGACTTACACTATAATGTATTTCCTTCAAATGTTAAAATAACATTGCTTGGTGCTGGAGAAGATTTCTTTTTTTTCTATTTCTTTTTATTTCTTATTTTTTGCCTAAAATAATTTTTATCTGCAGATTTACTACACGGCTATGCAGTAAGATTTTATTTTGCTGCTTGACAACTACCACCGACTACTCATGGTAAAAAAAAAAAAAAGTTAATAAAAAAAAAGTCTTTTTGGGATATGGCGTGAAAAATGTGTAATGAGGATCTGACAATGACTTCTGATATCAACAACATACAAGGAGAGAGACTGGTAGGAGAGCTGATCAGCGCCTTCCCACACACAGGAAAACATTTTGCCCTTATTTAATTAGTTTGCGGGTCTGGATTTCTAAAATCCCCCCCTGCTCAATTTGCATATAATTTAGAAGCCTTTTGAGCCATTGAATTTAGCATAGACAATCACATGTGGAAAAAAAATGGGCAGAATAACATTATTTAAATGTATTCCATATACAAAACCCACTATGCAAATAGAGCGTTCAAGGTAATTAAACGTAAGCGCAGCCTCTTCTGCCGCTCAGGGAAAGATGGAAACAAAATGGGAAGAACAACATTGCAGATACTTGCACATTTAGGGAGAGACAATGGAAGACTTGCCTTGCCTAGAGGTTAATGAGATACATGCCCATCATATGGAATGCTACTGTTAACCAGTTCATGGCCAGGAAATAAAGAAAACAAATCATATTGAATTAGCATTTTGCAAAGCAGCTCGAAGCCATTTATTCATTGCAAGCTAAGTTCCCATTTCGGGAACTGGCTGGTACTTATCGGAAAGGAGCGGCTGTCTATTGATAATGACGGCTGCAAATAGTCATGATCATAATTAATAGACAGGCACATTTTCCCCATAAAATTCCATTATACATGTGCGGCCAGCACTCCATTCATTCTTTATGGGGCTTTTAAGCATTTTTGAGCGCTCTGCTCCACAATGTTCGGAAGCTCCATACAATATACATGGAGTGCTCAAAGTTTTTCCTATAGGCGCTAGACACCGGCACAGGGATCCCGGTGGCACGGTCCTTTTTTAGAAACACTGCCCGATTCCTGTGCTCGGCACCAGTCTTTTCCCGAGCAGTGGCCTGGCTCGGAGCACTGGGGGAAGGCCTGCCGCTCCCCAGCGTGACCATGTCCCTTCACCTCTGTGACATGGCTCCATTGATTCTAATGGAGCTGCATCACAGAGGGTAGAGGAGATGGTCATATCGGGGGCCGGTGGGCCTGCCCCCAGTGCTCCAAGCCAGAGTGGAAGAGCGGGTGGCATTTCAATAAAAGTACCATGCCACCGGGATCCTTGTGCCAGCGCCAAGTGGTTAAGGTAAAAAAAAAAAGAAGCAATGTACCTGATGGTACATTCGCTTTAAGTGCTGTCAGCAGTTGGACCCCACAAATACTCCTGTATAATCCTATATAATTTGCCTTGCGGTACCCCTTTAAGACTCTGAGTTGCCATTTTTGTATTTGGCAATACACACAGGAGGTTGCGTGCTTAGGCCAGAGTCTGTAGGGGGTGGTGACAAGTGCTGATAAAAGCACTATTACTATTGAGACGAGTGTCTTTTCTGTCGGTGATGGTAGTAAGGTGATGGTGCTCTGATAGAATCTGTCGGCTCTCTGCTCTACCATTCACTGTTAATAGGCTCATTCACTCCCATAGTAGTGGTCATCTCCCTGCTCCACCATTCACTCTCTAATGCTATGGTCACACCTAGTATGAGACCGGCCGTTCCGTGACCCGGCCGGGTCCCGGAACGGCCGGTCTCAGAAAAGATAATCCATTAGTGACTTCCATGCATACTTACATATACACTTCCCAATTATATAATGGAGAAAAAAACTGCTGATTGTACATAAGGTTAATATGCCTAGAAATGTGAAATAATCCTGCTTTATACCGGGAACCTCTTATATGCATCATAATATCCTATTAGCCTTTGAAGCTAAAATTATTTTTTTCCCCTCTAATCCTCTAATGGACTCTGAATAGTTTGGATAATATAAATCCAAGTCATAGTCACACTAAGGTTATATGATCCTCGGGGTGAATGCAGAACAATTATTAAGGTGTCTGTGGATGGACGGCCTCTCGGTGCGGTCGGGTTTGTTTGTTTTGTCAGATACGACTTTCCTGTTGTAATAGGATGTTGGCAAATAAACAAATGGAGAGAACATCTGCACGGAACAGACGGCTTCATAGTGTTCTGCTAACTTTGTTCTATAGAAAACGGATAGATATGCAAAGAAAACTGCTGCTGCTTGTTGATACTGCTGTTGATCCGATAACTTAAAGGGGTAAAAACAAATATTGGTAAATAAAACAATGTTACAAAGTTATAAAACTTTTTGTTATATCTTAAAAATGTGGATTACTGCAGTCTTTTTGTGCAGAGAGCCCTGACACAGGCTCTCTGCTGCCCCCTCTGGATGTGTTGGGAATAACTAGTAAGCTACAGACTGAAATCTGTGCTGCACATAGTGATCCTGTCTGCAGGAGACCACTGTGCAGGTGTCTGCTGGACATCAGGAGACCGTGTTATAGTGAGAGAAACTGTGCAGCTGCTCTAGCTGCCACCATGCTGCTGAGACTCCCTGCACCTCCGTGCTCTGTTGACAGCCATAGTAGGCAAGGAGGTCATGCGTGGCCATCTTTGCATTCAGTTGCACCTTAAAGGGGTACACCGGTGAAAGTTTTTTTTTCTTTCAAGTCAACTGGAGTTAGAAAGTTTTATAGTTTTGTAATTTGCTTCTATGTAAAAATCTCCAATCTCCCAGTACTTATCATCTGCTGTATGTCCTTCAGGAAGTAGTGTATTCTTTCTGGTGCTCTCTGCTGCCACCACAGGAACTGTCCAGCGCAGTAGCAAATCCTTTACTACTTTGGACACTTCCTGTCACAGACAGAGGTGGCAGCAGAGAGCACTGTGTCAGACTGAAAAGAATAAACCACTTCCTGCAGGACATACAGCAGCTGATAAGTAGTGGAAGACTGCACATTTTTAAATAGAAGTAAAGTACAAATCTGTATAACTTCTTGACACCAGTTGATTTGAAAAAAGTAAAGATAAAATCGCTAGAGAACGCCTTTAACCCCTTTACCCCTTAAGGACAGAGCCCAAAATGACCTTAAGGACCGGAGCAAATTTCAGGAATATGACCAGTGTCACTTTATCCATTAATAACTTCGGGATGCTTTTACCTATCCGGCTGATTCTGAGATTGTTTTTTCGTGACATGTTATACTTTATATTTCTGGAAAAATTGAGTCGATACTTACAGCCTATCTTTATGAAAACCCCCAAAATAACGTGAAAAATTGCATTTTTCTAACTTTGAAATGTTGTGCTTATACAGAAAATGGTTATGCCACATAAATTATATATGAAATAGCATTAGCAATATGTCTACTTTATGTTGGCGGCATTTATTAAACTTTCGTTCAATTGTTTAAGACAATGGAAAGCTTCAAAGTTTAGCAGCATTTTTTCAAATTTTCATAAGAATTTCAAAATCTGATTTTTCAAGGGACCAGTTCATGTTTGAAGTGTATTTGAGGGGGCTGTATATTATTAAGCCCCACAAAGCACCCCATTTCAGAAACTGCACCCCCCAAACTGTTCAAAATCAATTCCAGAAAGTTTTTTTAACCCTTTAGGTGAGTCACAGAAATAAAAGCTAAGAGTGTGAGAAAATTGAAAATTTCAATTTTTTTTGTAGAAATTATATTGTGATCCAATGTGTCTCATAATAGGTTCTATTTCCAGAGAAATGCACCCCAATTTTTATTGCCCCGCTTCTGCAGTTTATAGAAATATACGATATGTGGCCCTAATGCGCTATTTGACGCACCCACAAGCCTTAGATATAAGGGAGTGCCTAGTGACTTTTGAAGCCTCCTTACATTTGGCCAATTTTCAAAGTACCACTTCTGGTTGGCAGAGGCTCTGGGGTGCCAAAACCTAACAAACACCCCTAAAGGGATACCATTTAGGAAACTACACCCCTTATGGAATGTAACAAGGGGTATAGTGAGCACATGGACCCCACTGGTGACAGACACAATGTGCCATGAAATTGAAAAATAAAAATAAAATTTACCCTAAAACTTGGTCTAGCCTTAAATTTTTCAGGTTCACAAGGGGTTAAAAGGAAAAAAAAACCATACAACTTGTAGAGAAATTTCCCCCGGGTACAAAAATACTCCACATGGGGACATAATGTATCATGCGGGCGCAGGACAGGCCTCCAAAAGGAAGGAGCACCATTTGCCTTTTGGAAGCTGAATTTGGCCAGAATGGAGGACAGAGGCCATGTCAGGTTTACAGAGCCATCGTACTGTCATAACAGTGGAAACACCCCACAAGTAACCCCATTATGGAAACTACACCCCTCAAGGAATGTAACAAGGGGTATAGTGGGCATAAGGACCCCACTGGTGACAGACACAGATGTGGAACAATGTGCCGTGAAAATGAAAAATTTTATTTTTTACACTAAAACGTTTTTCATGTTCACAAGGGGTTAAAAGAAAAAATAAACCACTTATCATGTACAGCAATTTCCCCCGATTACAGGAATACCCCACATGTGGACACAAAGTGCAAAGCCGGCGCATGGAAAGCCTCCAAAGGGAAGGAGCGAAATTTGGATTTTGAAATCTGGATTTGACCAGAATGGAGGATGAAGGCCATGTCGGGTTTGCAGAGCCCCCGTGCTGCCAAAACATTGTAAACACCCCACAAGTGACCCCATTATGGAAACTACACCCCTTAAGGAATCTAACAAGGGGTATAGTGCGCATATGGACCCCACTGGTGACAGGCACAATGTGCCGTGAAATTGAAAAATTTTATTTTTTTACACTAAATCTTGGTCTAGCCTTAAATATTTCAGGTTGACAAGGGGTTAAAAGGAAAAAAAACTCATAAAACTTGTAGAGAAATTTCCCCCGAGTACAAAAATACCCCACATGGGGACACAAAGTGCAAAGCTGGCACACGGAAAGCCTCCAAAGGGAAGGAGCGCAGTTTGTATTTTGGGAGCTGGATTTGGCCAGAATGGAGGACGGAGGCCATGTCGGGTTTGCAGAGCCCTCGTGCTGCCAAAACATTGTAACCCCCCCTCAAGTGACCCCATTATGGAAACTTACACCCCTTAAAGAATGTAACAAGAAGTATATTGGGCATATGGACCCCACTGGTGACAGACACAAATGTGGAACAATGTGCCGTGAAAATGAAAAATTAAATTTTTACACTAAAACGTTGGCGTAACTTAGAATTTTTCTATGTTCACAAGGGGTTAAAAGAAAAAATAAACCACTAATAATGTAGAGCAATTTCCCCCGATTATAGGAATACCCCACATGTGGACACAAAGTGCAAAGCCAGCACACGGAAAGCCTCCAAAGGGAAGGAGCGCAATTTGGATTTTGGAAGCTGGGATCCAGTGTCAGTGCATCCCTATGAGAATACATACACGCAGCGGTATTGACATCCCACTGTGTGTATGTAAGTTAACCCCCCCCCCCCCCCCGGCGGCCGGAGCATACATCACCTCCTCCCCGCTCTGCAGGGGCGTAGCTAAAGGTTGATGGGCCCTGGTGCAAAATGTTAGCTTGGGGCCCCCCATCTCACCCGATCAGGCAAAGTCCTATCTAACGTTATATCCAATTACTCTAATGTGCCACCATGTTCTAATGCCCTGTCACTGCCTCCACCTCATGTACTGCACTAATGCCCCCTATAATTAATGGACTGTACTGTGTCATTGTCTAATCGTTGTATTCCAATCTTTGACTCTCCAGCTGAAAAACTACAACTCTCATCATGAACTGCCAGTTGGATATGATGGGGGTTGTAGTGCTGCAACCTGAAGAGCCAAATGCTGCAAAACTCCCATAATAAACTATCACCAGGGCACGATGAAGTTTGAACTTCTGCAACCTGGAGAAGTCACCTGATATCACCTGCAGTCCTATGTAACACCACAGATAACAGTGATATCCCTCTGAGTACAGATAATGTAGTAGATGTCACAAGCAGTCCTATGTAACACCACAGATAACACAGTGATATCTCTGAGTACAGATCATGTAGTAGTCACCTGCAGTCCTATGTAACAGCACAGATAATACAGTGATATCTCTGAGTACAGATAATGTAGTAGTCACCTGCAGTCCTATGTAACGCCACAGACAACACAGTGATATCTCTGAGTACAGATAATGTAGATATAGACCCCCTGTGTAGCCCCCCATAGTATAGACCCCCGTGTAGCCCCCCCCACAGTATAGACCCCCTGTGTAGCCCCCCCCCACAGTATAGACCCCCTGTGTAGATCCCCCACAGTATAGACCCCCTGTGTAACCCTCTCATAGTATAGACCCCCTGTGTAGCCCCCCTCCCATAGTATAGACCCCTTGTGCAGCCCCCCTCATAGTATAGACCCCTTGTGCAGCCCCCCAGTATAGACCCCTTGTGCAGCCCCCCCAGTATAGACCCCTTGTGCAGCCCCCCCTTATAGTATAGACCCCTTGTGCAGCCCCCCCAGTATAGACCCCTTGTGCAGCCCCCCCAGTATAGACCCCTTATGCAGCCCCCCCCAGTATAGACCCCTTGTGCAGCCAAGCCCCTGCCCCCCAGTATAGACCCCTTGTGCAGCCCCCCCAGTATAGAGCCCCTTGTGCAGCCCCCCCAGTATAGACCCCTTGTGCAGCCACCCCCCAGTATAGACCCCTTGTGCAGCCAAGCCCCCGCCCCCAGTATAGACCCCTTGTGCAGCCCCCCCAGTATAGACCCCTTGTGCAGCCCCCCCAGTATAGACCCCTTGTGCAGCCCCCCCAGTATAGACCCCATGTGCAGCCCCCCCCAGTATAGACCCCTTGTGCAGCCCCCCCCAGTATAGACCCCTTGTGCAGCCCCCCCAGTATAGACCCCTTGTGCAGCCCCCCCCCTGTATAGACCCCTTGTGCAGCCAAGCCCCCGCCCCCCAGTATAGACCCTTTGTGCAGCCCCCCCAGTATAAACTCCTTGTGCAGCCCCCCCCAGTATAGACCCCCTTGTGCAGCCCGCCCCCCAGTATAGAACCCTTGTGCAGCCAAGCCCCCGCCCCCCAGTATAGACCCCTTGTGCAGCCCCCCCAGTATAGACCCCTTGTGCAGCCCCCCCAGTATAGACCCCTTGTGCAGCCCCCCCCAGTATAGACCCCTGGTGCAGCCCCCCCAGTATAGACCCCTTGTGCAGCCCCCCCCAGTATAGACCCCTTTGTGCAGCCCCCCCCAGTATAGACCCCTTTTGCAGCCCCCCCAGTATAGACCCCTTGTGCAGCCCCCCCCCAGTATAGACCCCTTGTGCAGCCCCCCCTGTATAGACCCCTTGTGCAGCCCCCCCCCCAGTATAGACCCCTTGTGCAGCCCCCCCAGTATAGACCCCTTGTGCAGCCCCCCCCCTGTATAGACCCCTTGTGCAGCCCCCCCCCCTCCTGTATAGACCCCTTGTGCAGCCCCCACATCGCAACATTTATGTAAAAAAACAAAAACAAACTCACCTCACCTGGATCCTTGATCTCCCTCAGGCCTGGCAGCTTCTCTTCAGTTCAGTGAGCTTCCGGGATGCCGGCCCCGGCCGGAAGCTCACTGATGCAGGACCGCGGCGCCCGGATTTCTCCTCTCTACTGCACGGCGGCTGACATGTGACGTGATGACGTCACATGTCAGCTGCCGAGGAGGAGGAGGAGAAGTCCCGGCGCCGCGGTCCTGCATCAGTGAGCTTCCGGCCGGGGCCGGCATCCCAGAAGCTCACTGAACTGAAAGAGGTCCGGGGGGCATATCCCCTGCCGCGCCCCCCCCGGATTGGGGGAGCACAGGAGGAAGTGGCAAGGGGGGCCGTGCGGGTCCCCCTAGCGTAGGGGCCCGGTCGCCATGGCGACCCCTGCGACCCCTATAGCTACGCCACTGCCGCTCTGGCTTGCTTCGGGGATCCCGGTGTCTGCCACTGATTGGCTGAGCCAGAAGTCCTGCCGAGGAGGAGGAGGAGATGTATGCTCCAGCCGCCGGGGGGTTAACTTACATACACGCAGCGGGATGTCAATCCCGCTGCGTGTATGTATTCTCATAGGGATGCACTCCGCTGCGGATCGTGTGTGTGTGTGTGAAGGTACCCTTAGAGGGGTTTGTAAGTGTTATGCTTTTACACGTGAAAGTGTTAGTGTGCGTGTTTTATATACTGTTTTTACATTTTATTTGTGTGAGTTATTAACTTTTTTTTCTCGTTTGGGGTACACCGAGGGAAAAGAAAAAAAAAATTTACTCTACAAAAAAAAAAAGAAAGAAACAGAAGAAGGCAGAGGCAGGGGACACTATTCACCACCGATCCAGGGGTGAGGGTGGCAGGAAAAAGGACAGGGTGGCAGGAGAGGGTAAGAGGAGACGAGAGGATAAGAGGAGACGAGAGAGGGTAAGAGGAGAGGGTGGCAGGACGGAGGGGAGAGGGTAAGAGAAGAGAGGGTGGCAGCGGAGAGGGGAGAGGGTGGCTGACAGCAGAGCGGTTGGGTAGTAGGAGAGTGGCAGCAGGATGGAGAGGAGAGGGTAAGAGAAGAGAGGGTGGCAGTGGAGAGGGTGGCATGACAGGCGGTGGCAGCAGGGAGGGTGGGTGTCAGTCAGGAGAGGGAGGGTGGCAATCAGGAGAGGGTGGGTGGCAGCAGGGACGGTGGGTGGCAATAAGGAGACGGATGGCAATAAGGAGACGGTGGGTGGCAGCAGGGAGGGTGGGTGGCAGTCAGGAGAGGGTGGGTGGCAGCAAGTAGAGGGTTGGTGGCAGCGGGAGGGTGCCTGGGGGAAGAGGAGACACAACACAGGGAGATCAGCTAGCAGCAGGGAACTGCTAGCTGATCTCCCTGCATTGCAGACGGAGATTGGCGGCGGCGGCGGAAGAGGAGGCAGCACGGGGGAGGAGGCACCAGGCGCCCGGCACACACCAGGTATGCACCGGGCGCCGGGCACACTGCACGCTGCTCCCATGATCTCCTTCTCAGCTCGCCGATTCCGGCAAGCAGAGAAGGAGATGATGGGCGTAGTAGTAAAGATAGCCCTTGAATGGCCGGCTGGTGGTTACCGGCCAATCACGGGCGATCTGGGGGCCGGATCCACGGGCAGGTGATGCCCGGGCACTGCTGTGATTGGTGCTGTCTCTGACAGCACCAATTACAGCTTGGTGTCGGGGTCCGGTCCCGAAAACCGGGGAAATTGCTGTGATTGGCCGATGAGAAGTCATCGGCCAATCACAGCGATCGTCGTCACGGGGGCAGGGAAACTGCCCCCTACGTGACAAAGGAAGATGGCTGCTGTAAGAATCAGCAGCCATCTTTACCAGAGTCGCGCGGCGCCCGGTTAAAGGGCCCGCGTACCGGTATGTCATGGGTCCTTAAGTGACAGTGATCCATGACGTACCGGTACGTCATGGGTCCTTAAGAGGTTAAAGCGACTCTGTACCCACAATCTGTCCCCCAAACCACTTGTACCTTCGGATAGCTGCTTTTAATCCAAGATTTGTCCTGGTGTCCGTTCGGCAGGTGATGCAGTTATTGTCCTAAAAAATACTTTTAAACTTGCAGCCCTGTGCCAAATGGGAGTATCTGTGCCCTAACTTTGCACCACCCCTCCCTTCCCTCCTCCCCACCCTCTTCATCATTAGGAATGCCACTGAAACATTTTCTCCATGCTGAACATTGCACAGGTCCTTAACGATCCAGCCCATGTGCCGGGCTGCCACAGGTGGGGAATAGGCAACAATCTGCCTGGAGCATTCCTAATGATGAGGAGGGACAGAGGGGTGGTGCAAAGTTAGGGCACAGATACTCCCGTTTGGCACAGGCTGCAAGTTTAAAAGTATTTTTTTAGGACAATAACTGCATCACCTGCAGAGCAGACCCCAGGACAGATCTCGGATCAAAAGCAGCTATCTGATGGTACAAGTGGTTTTGGGGGTCAGATTGTGAGTACAGAGTCGCTTTAACGACACAGGGTGTATATTTACGCCTTGTGATCGCCTCAGGGACTTCAGAGGGGCTATTAGCGGGCATGGTCCGATCGCCGTGCCCGCTAGTCAGCATTTTAAATGCAGCTGTCCCACTCCCTGGTGTCTAGTGGGGTGGATAACTCCCCCCCCCCATAGAACGTTGTCCCCGAGGAGTGATCCACACATCCTGTACCTGCCGGGGTCTGCGCCGTAATGGCGCTGATCCCGGCTCAGCACTTGATTGCTTTCGACTGCATAGATCTCAATGAGAGATCACTGTGCTTATACTAGAAGTCCCCCAGGGGGAATAACCCTAACCCCAGGGGGAATAACCCTAACCCCAGGGGAGAATAACCCTAACCCCAGGGGGGCTTCTAGTATATGTGTTAAAAAAAAAAAGTGTTATTAATAAAAAGCCCCCTACCCTAATAAAAGTTTGAATCACCCCCATTTCCCCTTGTTATAAATAAATAAATAAACATGTTATGTATCGCCGTCTGCGTAATCGCCCAAAATATAAATTTATCACATTCCTGATCTCACATGGTAAACGGCGCAAGGGGATACATTTAGTCTTGGAATACCCCTTTAAGTCCTTCTGGGTCTGGCCTCCCAGTGTATAACTCTGCATTCCTGCTGAGGAGCAGCATCCAGCTATGCTCTTTGACTAGGAGTCCCCAGAGACGGCTCCACATGCATTAATGGATCACCGACTAGTTTGTAGTAACACTGCACATAAAGATATTGCCTTGTCCGGTACAATCCTACATGAGTTTAATAAGGTGGATGCAAGAGGCGAAGAACAAACAGTGGATCCTGTAAAATTAATAACTCTGAAGAAAACTGTAAGAAATTCAGAGGTAACAGGAGATAGAAACAGAACATCTATCACCGGACAGAAGCTGCGGAGCCAGGGCAAGAAATACAGAGTCTGATTGATTTCATCCATCGATCATCAGATACACCAAGAGGACTCTACTTATTAGTATATATATATCCATCCTGAGGGGGTACAGTAGGAGGGCTGCTATACACATTATCCAATACCGTGGGTTCACACATTATTTACCTAATGCCTATGGTAACCTTAAAGTGGTACTCCGCTGAAAAAAAAAGTTTTTACATCAGCTGGTGTCAGAAAATTATACAGGTTTGTAATTTACTACTACCCATATTTTCGAGCATATAAGACGACTTTTAAACCCCCAAAAATCTTAGAAGATCTTAGAAGTTGTCTCATACACTGGGTATTGTCGCCCCATACAGTGGGCGGGGGGCTCAAAAATAGCCCCATCCCCACCGTATGGGGCAACCACTATAAAAAAACAAACAAACACATTTAACTCACCTAGGGCCCGTTCCCGGTCTCCGCGCGCCTCCCGTACCGTATCCGGTGCAGGCAGTTTGACGTACACTACCTGCGCTGCAGACGGAGCTCGCTGAACTTTTCCCGGGCAGCCGAGCGTCTCATCGGAGAGGCTTGGAGACGCTCCGCTGCCGGGAGAGCTTCGGGAGAAGGAGAGAGGCTTCGGGAACTTCCGACGCCTCTCTCATTCTCCCGAAGTTCTCCCGGGAGCCGTGTGTCTCCGAGCCTCTCCAATGAGACGCTCGGCTGTGGTCAGGCATTGGTTAACATTTTGCAGCGTATAAGGCGAGCCCCTGACAATCTTCTTAATAGTCAGGGGTCGTCTCATACGCCCAGTCGCCTTATAGGCCGGAAAACATGGTGTTTAAAAATCTCAAGTCTTCCAGTACTTATCAACTGCTGTATGTCCTGCAGGAAGTAGTGTATTCTTTCCAGTCTGACACAGTGCTCTCTGCTGCCACCTCTGTCTATGTCAGGAACCGTCCAGAGCATGAGAGGTTTACTATGGATTTTCTACTGCTCTGGACAGTTCCTGACATGGACAGAGGTGGCAGCAGAGAGCACTGTGTCAGACTGGAAAGAATACACCACTTCCTGCAGGGCATACAGCAGCTGATATGTACTGGAAGTGCAGTGTCCCAGAACGCAAGGACTACTACTCCTATTATGGCCATTTCTATTGCTGTGTCCATGCCTGTTCTGGTAAGTGTTTGCACTGCAATTGCTGCTGGTTTTCCCCTAGTATTCTCTGGTAATATGCATTCTCATGTGTATTCTCATGTATTCCTGTGTAGTATTACATTGTACAGTGGTATGCAAGGCTGTTGATCACGTGACAGTGCCAGTGCCCTGTAACCATGGTTCCTCCAATGGCCGACTAGCTCTGGCCAGGAGCAACCATGTGACCTCCCACTTCCTCCTAACAAGTTAGTCTTCCCCCTGCTTCCAAGCAAGGAGGGTGTGTGTCGTCCCTCTCTTACCTCAGAGGAGTTGGACTTCTTCTTTGCAGCTCCCACTTCACCACTAGAAGTGTGGATCAGGTGCTCTGCTGTGTTCAAGTCTTCGGCTGTATCTGCCTGCTCAAGTGTCCGGAGTCTTCTCTCTCATCTGGGTGTCATTCCGTTATCTCTCATCATCACTACAAGGATTCACAGCAAGTATTATTCTCAAGCTAATCCACCCAGCAACGCTATTTCTCTCATACTCCTACTCCCATCATCCGGCACGTATTCTCACAGCCTATGCAGCACCACTCCGGCTTTATTTGTCAAAGCCTGCTATATACCCGGTTGCATCCGGACAGAACTGTTGCTACTAGTTACCTCATCTATAATAAAACCGCTGTTACTGAACCCTGGCATTGGTGTCCACTAACTGGTGCCCTGACTAAGTGCAGTGAAGAATCGCATGCCCATCATCACCCGCAGATTCCACAGACCGGCCCTACAGCTGTGCCGCCCTCAGGCCTATACCGTGACAAGTATAACCCCTACAGCTGCCCCGGTCATTGCCCGCTCATAACACCAGCACTGCGGAAGTGGCCCCCAGGGGCCAGGGCATCACATTTTTGGCGTCACGAACAGGATACAGACTGTTGTGCCAACTGTCAGTGCCCCCAGAACTGTACTGAAACCCCCTAGAGACTTTGCTGATTGCTATGGGGTTGATTGAAGTGTTTCGGGCCCTGAACTGTACACAAGATGGCCGCCGTCTTCTTCAATTTCTGGCTGCGCCATACCCCGGTGAGGAGGGGGTTAACAGCCATGGAACCTGGAACCTGATCCTCCAGCCTGGCGCTCCTCCCCTTCCTGCTACAAGTTCCGGCCAGAGCGTGGCAAGATGGCGTCCTACAAGGAGTGTGTACCTGCCGCTGCCGCACCGGTGCCGCTGGAACCCTCCGTATCTCTGCCAGCTATCGATCCAGTGTGTCTGCTATTTCCGCTACCTCCAGACAGCGACTCCAGCTGGGGCTCCGTTGCGTCGGACGACATAGGTTCCACCCGGGCTTCCACTCCACTCTGACCCGGACGGAGGACTACAATTTCACATGGTACTTTGGCACACGTCACATACCAAATGATGCTGTGACCAGTGTGTTCCCTATTGCTTTCAGAGGACATAGACGCCAAAGTTCACACTGAATTTCCTTACATTTTCTGAGCTTGCACTTTATCCCCCCCCCCCATCCTCCTTCTGAATTTTTCACCTGTGCTTTTTCTCTTCGCAATGACGTTTATATTTTTCCACCATCAGAGCTGTATGGGGGCTACTTTTTATTGATACCCAATATTATACTATGTGACAATTAACAAAACAAATTAAAAAAAATATTTGTAGGGTGAAATTAAAAATAAAAACATAGCTCTATAAATTCAGGGTCACCAGAAGAAAGAATTTAGAGTGGTGAGACCAAAATCTAACTTTTTGGAGTGGTGTCAAAAAGGCCTATGATGATAGGAACACCATTCCTACTGTAAAGCACGGAGGTGGATCGCTGATGTTTTGGGGATGTGTGAGCTACAAAGGGACAGGAAACTTGGTCAAAGTTGAAGGAGAGATGAATGCAGCATGTTATCAGCAAATATTGGAGGCAAATTTGCACTCACCAGCCCTGAATCTGCGCATGGGACGTACTTGATCCAAAACACAAGGCCAAGTCGACCTGTCATTGGCTACAGCAGAACAAAGTGAAGGTTCTGGAGTGGCCATCTCAGTCTCCTGGCCTCAATATCATTGAGTCACCCTCAAGCGTGCAGTTCATGCAAGACAGCCCAGGACTTTACAGGAACTGGAAGAATGGACAGCTTTACCACCTGAAAAAATAAAGGGTCCGCTTGCGGCCCGATCATTCTAGTATACGAGCGCCTATCTGATAGATCGGCGCTCATTTACTGAACCTATTAAACAACCCAATAATCGGGCAGTAAGGGCTGCATGGACATCGTTAGCCCTAGCACAAACACCTGATACCTTACCTCTCCCTACTCCTGGTCTTCTCTCCTGTGCTCCGCCGATTCCCAATCCTGGCGGCTGCAGCGTCTGAGCGTCCTGTCAGCTGTCAGGCCGCTCAACCAATCAAGGGCCAGGACCGCCACAGCCTCTGATTGGCTAAACGGCTTGTCAGCTGAGAGGCCGCTCAGACAATGCATCTGCTGGGATTGGGAAGGACTACCATACATTGCGATGCACGCTCGGCACCCAACGATTTTAAGGTCCAAACCTAAACCAATGATCCAACCTTACAATCTTCTATGTTTCTATATTTTTCCATTTATGAAAGGGGATATAAGAATATCTGAAACAAGACACGTCAGCGACACGTTAGCACTTAAATAGAATTTAAAAAAAATAAAAAAAAAGGAATATGAACACACAGTAATAACGCAGCACTCTCTGCATTCACAGATAACATTCCAGATCTACAACCTTCAGGAAGTAATTCCTGTATTTATTGGCTGAATGAAGACGCTTCAGTCTGTACTTTATGTTTCTCGAAATCAATTTGCCCGGAATTGTGTCACACTGTGCCTCATAATATCTGATAAAGGGAGAAAGAGCGCTGAATTCCAGTTTGGACGCATTGACAATAACCCACCAGATTTTTGGCTGCCCCTGACAGTCATTTAATAGAGCAGTTTTTCTGATCTCGACCCTCGAGTATTTCCAATATGTCATCATTTACGGATTTCCTATAGAGAGAACACCTGTGGTAGTCACCGATGCACAGACAACTCATTCCTAATGAAGTCTTCAATATTCAAACTGCATGGAGAGAAGCTGAAAAAAACACTCGAAGGGTATTTACAAAAATGTTGTGATTGCACAATGATTACAAAAATTGTGGAAATACAACACAGCTAAGGGATTTCCTCAAACGTGTTGAACTACACAGCACTACACATGAACATATACAGAAGGAGCTATCCAAAGTCTGATAGTGTCAGATGTTTGTATTTTGTGCATTTGGTTTCTTGGTTATAGCCCGAAAATGGCTGTTTGCAAAGTAGATATTTTTGAGGATATTTATACCACGCCTCCTCCCCGCTTTGCCTTGCCCCCGCCCATCGGGTGATCGCTGGGTATGGCAGGTGTACGCCAGGGAGATGGGGCAAATCTGCACCTTCCGCCTGGCATACGCCTCAGGCGTACTTTTCATAAATGTACCCCTAAGTGACAATGTCCAGGGCACTTCGTCTGGCTGTGTCATAGCCGACGAAGCGCCGGATAGGCGTGAAATGGGCCGTCGCTGCACAGTGTACTAGGGTTGATCTCTCTCCCTTGCTCTGTAATGGACTTTAAAGCACGTAATTAAAGAATTTGCTACTGACAACTGGTGAGTACCACTCTTTTCTACTCTCTATTTGCATGTTGGATTATTACCTGAACGCTATTGAAGTGTGCACCCCAGGTCAGTGTTTGCACGGTGTGAAACAGGTTTAAAAGACTCGTAACCAGCATATGGGGTCTATGGACGCAGGTGGTGCCAGGTAAATATACTTTTACCGTGAACACCCCCTCAGCCCGCCTCTCGCCTTTTTCGGTGACGATTACTATACATATTCATCAGAGGTACCTAAGGAATTCCCACCGGGCAGCTGAGCAGGGCAGGTGGAGGCTGTCCTGGGAGGTGTCCTGATCTGGGGGAAAATGGTGGCAGTGTCCTCTGCGACGGTGAGGAAAGAGGCAGGAGCAGTGGCTATTTAAACTTGGTGCTGGCCGCTATGCATAGTAGGTGTTGCCAGATAAGGCGGAGGGTGGGCTGAGGGGGGGTGCTCTGTGGGGCCAAAGAACGCCCCTAGTGCTCCTAATTAGCTGATTACTGTATTTGGGTGGGTTCACATTGAGGAATTCTCGCGGATAAACTCTACGGAATTCCGCCGGCTGTACGCGCTCAGGGATGCACGCCTTTCCGCCGGCTCCATAGACACCATTCTATGGGCTTGCTGATTCCGCATTCCGACGAAAGAACTGACATGTAAATTTTTTCTGCGGAGTTTATCCGCGAGAATCCGCGAAATGTGAACCCACCCATTGATCTTAATAAAAGTGCTCAAAAACAGATCAACAGCAAAAAGAAGTACGGTGCTGCAAACATGGCAAACACTGAGACCTAGCAGAGACCTTGGGCCCTTTGGGCACTGCGTTACCAAAAACATTTGCAAAAAATATGTGTTTAGTTGTGAAAATCGCTATTGATTTGGGTATCTAAGCAGGTAAATGATCTCTGATGCTCATCAGAGGTACCTAAGGAATTCCCACCGGGCAGCTGAGCAGGGCAGGTGGAGGCTGTCCTGGGAGGTGTCCTGATCTGGGGGAAAATGGTGGCAGTGTCCCCTGCGACGGTGAGGAAAGAGGCAGGAGCAGTGGCTATTTAAACTTGGTGCTGGCCGCTATGCATAGTAGGTGTTGCCAGATAAGGCGGAGGGTGGGCTGAGGGGGGGCGCTCTGTGGGGCCAAAGAACGCCCCTAGTGCTCCTAATTAGCTGATTACTGTATTTGGGTGGGTTCACATTGAGGAAAAGTGCTCAAAAACAGATCAACAGCAAAAAGAAGTACGGTGCTGCAAACATGGCAAACACTGAGACCTAGCAGAGACCTTGGGCCCTTTGGGCACTGCGTTACCAAAAACATTTGCAAAAAATATGTGTTTAGTTGTGAAAATCGCTATTGATTTGGGTATCTAAGCAGGTAAATGATCTCTGATGGATCTCAGGGCCGGATTAAAGGGAGGGCACCAGGGGCACGTTCCCCGGGGCCTCCACCACTTAGGGGCCCCCACCAGTTCGAACCCTAGCAGAACGGTGCTGCTTACCCAGGATATCAGGCCATGTAATAGGGCCCTAACACAGTGGGCAACAGCGCGCAGAAAGTTCTGTGTTCTCACATTGCGTTAACACAAACACAATGTGGGAATACACTCTGATACTTAGTCCACCCCCCCCCCCCCCCCCCTCTGCTCCTGTCTCTAGGGCCTGGCATCTTCCCGTGTACTGCAGCCTCTAGTGACCATGTGCATAACAGAAGAGGATGCTGACTAGAAATGAGTGAACCTGGAGCATGCTCGAGTCGATCCGAACCTAACTTTCGGCATTTGATTAGCGGTGGCTGCTGAAGTTGGATAAAGCCCTAAGGCTATGTGGAAAACATGGATATAGTCATTGGCTGTATCCATGTTTTCCAGACAACCTTAGAGCTTCATCCAAGCTCAGCAGCCCCAGATAATCAAATACTGAACGTTCGGGTTCGTATCGACTCGAACCCGAACCCGGTTCGCTCATCTCTAATGCTGACCTATACAGCCAGGAGCGAGGAGGGGTCTGTGCTAATTCACCTACAGTAAGCAGCCATCTGTATAGATCCCGGTATAGTTTATTTATTTATTTTTTTTGGGGGGTGGGGGATTGTCGCCCGGGGCCTCCACCAACCTTAATCCGGCCCTGCTGATGCTGATCATTAGTGGTGGGTATCAGCAGCAGATAGTCATCTCTCCAGCCCAGGCTATGCTCTGTCACTTAGCCTATGCTATAACTGTGTATCATAGGTAGATGGTAAAGTCTACGGGGTCAAAATCCCATTTTAACAGGTTAATGACATATACATGCTATGGAAGGCACAGATATGGGGTTCCTGTATCGTCTTTGTTCTCATAACTATAGCACAGTTTGTAACGACATACAATAGTGCAATCTGTGCTGTAAATACATTCCCGACTCTTTATTTTCCCCTTTAGCAAAGTGTCGCGTGTGAAAAGAAAAATTATAGTGTCATCTCACTGTCGTGTTGAGGTAGCATTTCTGCTTTTCTCTCCTCTATGTCTGAATCTGTTAACCCTTCAGGGTGCAACCTATTTTGGTCTTCAGGACACAGCAATTGATATTGTTTTTGTACTGTCACGTTCTAAAAGCCATAAATTTAAAAATGTTACTTCAACGTAGCATGTGCTTGTTTTTAACATTATTTTTTGGAGGGGGTGTTTCAGACATTGTGCCAGTGTTTTGTTTTTTTGCGTTTGACTTCCATCAGTGGCATCGCTAGGCATTAAGATCCGGGCAAGTGCCCCGACTAGGGAGATCACTGCCCCAAATCACAGGGCCGTTTCTAGGAGCAGCTCCCCCGCACTCATTGCATCAAAAGCCCCCTCTCTCCCCTGAGCCCGGACCCCACAGACGTAACGCACTCTGGGGGACATGCTGCTCCAGTGACGTCATCCGGCTTTTCATTCATTCATTGGACAGAGGCCGCAGCAGCTCCACGCTCCTGCGGTGCCTCTCTCCTGCCTCCACGCGGGCTCAAATGACATAACCCGGCAGGGTTCAAGTTCAAGTGCGGCACAGCCGGCGATAGCGGGGCACCCAGCTGGTGAGTATGGTAACCCGGGGGATGGCAGCCGGGGGCGGCCGGCAGTGGCAGTGTTTGGGATGGTTGCCAGGTGGCTGGGGTAGTGTGCATGTGGGATGATGGCCAGGTGGCTGGAGTAGTGTGCATGTGGGATGATGGCCAGGTGGCTGGGGTAGTGTGCATGTGGAATGGTGGCCAGGTGGGGTAGTGTGTATGTGTGTGCGTGGGGATGGTGGGCCAGTGTGTGTAGGAGGGAGGGGGTGTCAGGTGGGATAGTGTGTGTGTGGGGGAGGGGTCTGGGGAGGTAGTGTGTGTGTGGGGCAGGTGGGATAGTGTGTGTGTGAGGGTGTCAGGTGTGGTAGTGTGTGGGTGGGGGCAGGTGGGGTAGTGTGTGGGTGGGGGCAGGTGGGATAGTGTGTTTGGGCCGGTCGGGTGGCGGTAGTGTGTGTGGGGGGGTCAGGTGGAATAATGTGTGTAGGAGGGTCAGGTGGGGTAGTGTGTGTAGGGGAAGTCAGGTGGGATATTGTGTGTAGGGAGAGTCCGGTGGGATAGTGTGTGAGGGGGGGTCAGGTGGGATAGTGTGTTTGGGGGGGTCAGGTGGGATAGTGTGTGTGTGGGGGGCAGGTGGGATAGTGTGTATGGGAGTCAGGTGGGATAGTGTGTGTAGGGGGAGTCAGGTGAGATAGTGTGTTTGGGGGGGTCAGGTGGGATAGTGTGTGTGTGGGGGGGGCAGGTGGGATAGTGTGTATGGGAGTCAGGTGGGATAGTGTGTGTAGGGGGAGTCAGGTGGAGATAGTGTGTTTGGGGGGGTCAGGTGGGATAGTGTGTGTGGGGGGGTCAGGTGGGATAGTGTGTGTGGGGGGGTCAGGTGGGATAATGTGAGGGGGGGTCAGGTGGGGTAGTGTGTGTAATGGGAGTCAGGTGGGATAGTGTGTGTAGGGGGAGTCAGGTGGAGATAGTGTGTTTGGGGGGGGGTCAGGTGGGATAGTGTGTGTGTGTAGGGGGGGCAGGTGGGATAGTGTGTATGGGAGTCAGGTAGGATAGTGTGTGTGGGGGGGTCACGTGGGATAATGTGAGGGGGGGTCACGTGAGGTAGTGTGTGTGGGGCAGGTTTATTGCAGGCAGAGGGGGGGATTTTATTACTATGGTGGCCGCATTATTACTATACAGGAGGCACAGCAGAGGGGGCACAGCAGGGGGCATTTTTACTATGGGGGGACACAGCAAGGGGTATTATTACTATATGGAGGCACAGCATGAGCATTATTACTAAATGGAGGCACAGCAGGAGATATTACTATATGGGGGCACAGCAGGAGGCATTATTACTATTTAGGGGCACAGCAGGAGGCATTATTACTATATGAGGGCACAGCAGGAGCATTATTACTAAATGAAGGCACAGAAGGGGGCATTATTACTACGCAGGGAAGTACAGCAGGAGACATTATTACTATATTTGGTTGCACAGCAGGAGACATTATTACTATCTGGAGGGCACAGCAGGAGGCATTATTACTATATGGGGCACAGCAGGGGACATGATTACTATATAGAGGGCACAGCAGAGGACATTATTACTATATGGAGGGCACAGGGGGCATTATTACTATATGGAGCCACGGCAGGGGACATTATTACTATATGGGGAGCACAGCAGAGGACATTATTACTATATGGAGGACACAGGGGACATTATTACTATATGGCGCCACAGCAGGGGGCATTATTACTATATGGGGACCACAGTAGCACATTTTACAATGGGGTGTAGCACAGCAGGGAGTATTACTACTATAGCTGAGTGTACAGCAGGAGGTATTCTATATGGGAATACTGCACAGCAGGGGGCTATTCTATATGGGGATGCTGCACAGCAGGGGGGGCTGTTCTATATGGGGATGCTGCACAGCAGGTTGGCTATCCTATATGGGGATGCTGCACAGCAGAGGGGAGCATATACTATATGGGGTCTGATGCACGGGGGGCATATACTATACAGGGTGTGTTGCACAGGGGGCCATATACTACATGAGGACTGCTGCATGGGGACCTATACTATATGGAGGCACAGTTGATGCCTATAATTTATGCAGACACAGAGGGAAAGGCGGGCTACTACTATGTGGGGGTAGAGAGAAGGCCTATACTATATGGGAGCACAGATAGGGCATTTAGGGAACAGAGGAGACCTAATTACTGTGTGTGCTGGAGCAAGGAGCCTAAAATGTTTTTTTTTCTGGTAGATTCTGAAGAGAAGGGTTATGGCTTGGGCCGAGTGGAAAAGAAAGAGAAAAGTGAGCAGAGACGTCAACTGTGAGTCACAAGTCTCTATTTCAAATTATGGCCAATATGACCATCTGTTTTATAAAAAAAAATAATAATAAAAAAAAAATATATATATATTTATACACACACACACACACGCACACATATAGTGTGTGTAACGTCAGTGCAGAAGTCAACTCAGGAGGCCCATGCCCGGGATGTTTTGGGACCCTAGCAACGCCCCTGACTTTTATTGGCTGGAGAGTGAGTCCTCTCCCTAGAGAGTCCTAAAGAACATGGATAAAGCTTATAGCCTAGTGCTGTATCCATGTTTTCCTGGCAGCCCTAGGGCAACATCGAACTTCTCTAGCCGCTGCTCATCACTACTTATGGGTCTAAACAAATTTTTGTAAAATATTTGTTACGTTTTACTCTTTTTAAAATGTAAGTTTAAAATTCCTTTAAAATCATATAAATAATTAATCGAATACAAAAATCCACTAAAATAAATATACACACTAAAGACATTTAAAAACAAGGTGGAGGTGCCAACTCACAAATATTGTACAAATCAATATCACAATAACAGAAAGCACCACTGGTACAAACAGATAACAACAAACCACATCTGTAACCCCGCTCACCACTGACATCACAAAGTGATCACCTGGCCAAGGGAGGGAAAACAGCAGCCTCTCCTGAGTAGTATAGGGGAAAGGAGACACTGTTGTTTCATCTCTCCCTCTCTAATCTACTCTACCTATGTAGATGAATAGATAGACAGAAAGATAGATTGATACTGTGTCTACTATGCAAAGTGGAAACAGATCGAGTCAGTGCTAGGCAGATACTACAAGACAATGGTGGGTACTCGGCAGTTGGTTCTGGCTTGCAATGCATGTTGGGAGATGTAGTTTCCCAGCTGACTGCCATGAAGTAAAACTGAGATCACTTATAAAAGTTTGAATCTGAGCCTAGGAGTGCAGCTGCATTTTATTTTTTATGGGATCACTGGAGTTCCCCTTTAAGAGACTTACCACCAGCTACCTTCTTTTTTTTGCCCTTCACAAAGACTTCAAAGAAATAATGTAATTTACATGTTGTACGAAAAGAGCTTTCTTGGTTTTTCCACTTTCACATAAGTAGAAGCATAGTTGTGCATGAACCAAGGTAAGGGCAAGCAGAGTTCTTGCAAGACAAGTAACAATGCACAAGGTCAGGGCAGGCAGAGAATGGCAGCCCGGTCAGGAACCAAAGTGGAAATTGTGACATTTCATTTGATATAAAAGCATTATTCCTGTTTATTTTCTAAAGCTGAATATTACAGCGCTCAGACAAAAAAAACCTGCTCGGTAAAGGCTGCATTATTATTTTTTAATTCTATGCGGACATAAAGGAAAATGAAAAAGCTGATTTTGAAGTAAAAGCAGCATTGCTGTTTAGTTTTGCTATTTCAGACTGGTATAGATTAGAATGCAAAATATAATAATAATAATAATAATAATAATAATAATAATAATAATAATAATAATTGTATTTTGGTAAAATCAGAATTTTTTAAAATATATATTTTATATAGGTACATGCAATATACACATTATAATTTTGCTGTAGTTTTTTCTCCAGGGGAAGAACAACATACAAAAAAAAATGTATAAGTAGGTGGCTGGTGGGTGGGCGGACCCATGCACTGAGGGATCGGGGAACGCCACCATCGCATCAAAGGATCTTATTTACATATTAGATTTTTTATAAATTATAGTTTATAAATATGGACCATTTGTGGTGAATAAGACTTTACCAAGGAGAAAGATAAGGACCCCCTTAGTCACACTTTGCCTCTCATCTTTGATAATGTTAAAGGTTTAAGTGGTCAAACCCCGACCAATCATATTGTCCATGCCATCAATGTTTACGGTAGGGCAACCCTTGAAATCGAATTATCCAATCTCTTTCATATGAAACCCTAAACCCTTTTATAGATGTCAGTCTGAGTATTAAACTCATCTTACACAATCATCAAATGGAAGCTCACTTAAAGTTTGCTGGACTAAAGCCACCGAAACCGCAGCAGCCGCTCCAAACCACAAATATTCAATAACATTTTCAAAACCTTAGAAAAATTGTTTCTATATGACAATAAATCATCCTGCAAGGTTAATAAATCAGTCCCAGCTCGGGTATTAAAGGGGTTTTGTGGGGCATTGTGCTTACTCAGCTGCTTCTGCACTGTACTCACCATTGATTGTTATGGGATTTTACCTGACCATGAATAGTCACTTCAACAGAACATAGATTGGCGTGACAAGTAGACATGAGGAAACTTGCTGATTGTTCAGGTTCATCCAAACCTGAAGTCTGTGCATTTGACTCGGGTAGCTGAAAAAGTTGGATGTAGCCCTAGAGCGTCCTGGAAAACATAGATACAGCCATAGGCTATGTTCACACAACAATTTTTATTGGCCGTTATTTGATATTCGAAATAACGGCCGTTTCTTTGAGTACCACATAACGTTATTTAACCCCTTGCCTCTAAAGCCTGTTTTGGCCTTAATGACCAGGCTCATTTTTCAAAATCTGACCTGTCTCACTTTATGCGCTTTAACATATGCTAGCGATTCTGAGATTGTTTTTTCGTCACATATGACACTTTATATTAGTAGCAAAATTTGGTCACTACTTTGTGTATTTTTTGTGAAAAACATCAAAATATCATGAAAAATTTGAAAATTCTGCATTTTATGAACTTCTGAAATTCTCTGCTTCTAAAAAAGGAAGTCATAGCACATAAATTAGTTACTAAATCACACTACCAATATGTCCTCTTTATTCTGGCATAATTTGGGAAACATATTTTACTTTTTTAGGGTGTTATGGGGCTTAGAAATTTATTAGCAAATTATCACATTTTGTGAAAATTTCCAAAACAGTTTTTTTTTAGGGACCAGTTCTTTTTTTAAATGGATTTAGAAGGCTTCTATACTGGAAACCCCCATAAGTGACCTTAAAGAATTAATCTAGGGGTATAATGAGCATTTTAACCCTACAGGGGCTGGAGGAAAGTATTCACAATTAGGCCGTAAAAAAATCGAAAATTGAAATTTTCAAATAATATATACGTTTAGATTAAAGTTTCTCATTTTCAAAAGGAACATGAGAAAAAAAGCATGCCAAAATTTGTAACGCAGGTTCTCCTGAATACAACGGTACCCCATATGTGGGCGTAAACCACTGTATGGGCACACAGCCGGGCTCAGAAGGGAAGGAGCGCCAATTAGCTTTTTTAATGCAGATTTTGCTAAAGAAGTTTCTGAGCGCCAGGTGCGTTTGTAGCGCCCCTGTAGTGTCCGCAAAAGAGAAAACCCCCAAAAGTCACCCCATTTTGGAAAGTACACCCCTCAAAGAATTCATCTTGGGGTGTGGTGATCAGTTTGACCCCACAGGTATTAGAGGAAAGTATTCAAAATAAGACAGTAAAATTGAAAAACTAGAATTTTTCCAATAATATGTTCGTTTAGTTTGAAATTTCTCAATTTCACTAGGAACAGGGGAGAAGCTGCATGCCAAAATCTGTAACGCAGGTTCTCCTGAGTAGAACGGTACCCCATATGTGGGCATAAACCACTATATGGGCACACAGCCGGGCTAAGAAGGGAAGGAGCGCCAATTAGCATTTTTAGTGCAGATTTTTCCGAAGAAGTTTCTGAGCACCAGGTGCGTTTGCAGAGCCCCTGTAGTGTCAGCAAAATAGAACCCCACCAAAAGTCACCCCATTTAGGAAAGAACACCCCTCAAAGAACTCATCTTGGGGTGCAGTGAGCGGTTTGACCCCACAGGTATTAGAGGAAAGTATTCAAAATAAGACAGTAAAAATGAAAAACTCGAATTTTTCCAATAATATGTTCGTTTAGTTTAAAATTTCTTAATTTTACGAGGAATGGGAGAAAAAACGTACACCAAAATCTGTAACGCAGCTTCTTCTGAGTAAAACGGTACCCCATATGTGGGCATAAACCACTGTATGGGCACACAGCAGGGCTCAGAAGGAAGGGAGCGCCAATTTGCTGGAGCAAAACCGCAGCTAGTAATGGTTATTAGAATAGCGCAGTTACTAAAATACAATAAAAAATGAGATTACAGGTAATGTGGGGTGGTCACGGGCAACCTGGGGTGGTCACGGGCAACCTGGTGTGGTTATGGGCAACCTGCGGTGGTTACAGACAATCTGGGGTGGTTACGGGCAACGTGGGGTGGTAACGGGCAACGTGGGGTGGTTACGGATAAACTGAAGTGCTTATAGGTAATCTGGGATGGGTACCTGTAATTTGGGGTCGTTACAGGCAATCTGGCGTGGTTACGGGCAATCTGGAGAGGGTCACTGGCAATTTGGGGTGGTTAGAGGCAACGTGCGGTGGTCGGAGGCAACGTGCGGGGGCCGGAGGCAACGTGCGGTGGTCAGAGGCAATCTGGGGGGAATTACGTGTGATTAGGGGAAACCTGGGGGGTTACAGACAATCTGCGGTGGTTACAGCAACATGGCGTGGTTACAGACAATCTGCGGTGGTTACGGGCAACATGGGGTGGTTACAGACATTCTGGGGTGGTTACGGGCAACATGGGGTGGTTACGGATAAACTGAAGTGCTTATAGGTAATCAGGGGTGGGTACATGTAATTTTGGGTGGTTACGGCAATCTGGTGTGGTTACTAGCAATCTGGAGGGGGTCACTGGCAACGTGTGTGAGTTAGAGGCAACATGTGGTGGTTATAGGCAACGTGCGGTGGTTACGTGCAATCTAGGGAGTTACGGGCACGTGAATCCACGGTGGGGGGAGATGAAATAAGTAAAATCAGACCCCAGATCAGCCCCCCTAGTGCCCCGGTAACTAACCCCCCCTCCCTGCGGCAGCCATCAGATCCAAGATGGCCGCTGCCATCACTGTGAACAGACTAAGTCTGTTCACAGTGATCTTAAAGTAAAAATGAATGAAAGCCCCATGCTCTCCCCCACTGGAGGTAGCGGAGAGTATAGGGCAGTGATCAGGGACCCCCCCAGTGGGGTCCCGGTACAAGCGATCAGCGGTATATACTATATACCGCTGATCGCTTGTGCCATTTTTATGATAAAAAGTGATGTGTCAGTCCCCCCCACCCCCCCAGTCAACCCCCGTCCCCCAGTCATACTCCCTTCCTCATATACTCACCTGATCCTGGGAGGTCCTTCCTCCTCGGCGTCCTGGCTGGTTATGAAGTGCGCATGCATTCCACAACCAGCCAACTCTGAAAGTTTAAAGTGACAGAGACCAATTCGGTCTCTGTCACTGAACTATGAATACTGTGATAGAAAATATCACAGTAATCATAGTAATACAGTGAAAATGAATGTATAAAGTACAAAAAGTGACAAACATACAAAAAAATAAAACACACACTTTTTATTATAGTAATAATTGCAGTTTACTCCCAAATTACCCCTACCCCCCCCCAGATTATCCGTAACCACCGCAGGTTGCCCGTAACCACCGCAGGTTGTCCGTAATCACGACAGATTGCACGTAACCCCCCAGATTACACGTAACCACCGCATGTTGCCCGTTGTTAGGGTCACGGCGGCGTACCCTCTCTCCTATATCTGCAGCAGCCGATGTCCGCAGGCAGGGACCCGGCGCTGCTGTTGCTTCGGCCCCGGTGGACGCCTTACCTCACCACGCTCCTGTCCGTCGCTGTTCCGGCCGGCGCTCGCGTCCCCGCCTTCTAGGGTGCGCGCGCGCCGGCTGTCTCAGATTTAAAGGGGCAGTGCGCTCCTAATTGGTCTGTTTGTCAATCACTCCCCTATAAGTTCCAGCCCTGCCCCCTTCCAGGTGTTGGAGCCTCTACATGCTTCCCATAGCGTTTGGCCCAGCTCCCTGTTGTTCCTGACCTTAGTCCTTGCCCCTTGTTCCTGTCTTCAGTCCTTGTCCCTAGTCCTTGCCCGCTGCCTTCCCATTGTTCCTGAGTCCTGTCCGCCACCTGCGAGCACGTCTACAGGCCTCTGCCTGCACTATCTCCTGCCTACTGCTCCTGCCACGCCTCGCCTGCCGCCGCTAGCAACTAAGCCAGGGGTAGCGACCTGGGGGTCGCCTGCCGCAGCAAGTCCATCCCGCCTTGCGGCGGGCTCTGGTGAAAACCAGCGGCCCCTTAGACTCCGCTCCCTGGTGAGGTTAGTGCTATCGCTAGTGACGGTCCAGTGGATCCACTACTCCAGGCGTTACACCCATAACCACCGCACTTTGCCTCTAACCACCGCACGTTGCCCGTAACCACCGCATGTTGCCCGTAACCACCGCACGTTGCCCGTAACCACCGCACGCTGCCCGTAACCACCGCACGTTGCCAGTGACCCCCTCCAGATTGCCTGTAACCACCCCAAATTACCTATAAGCACTTCAGTTTATCCGTAACAAGATTGTCCTAGATTGTCTGTAACCCCCCCAGGTTGCCCGTAACCACCCCAGGTTGCGCATAACCACCCCAGGTTGCCCGTAATCATGCCAGATTACATGTAACCCCCCAGATTGCACGCAACCACCGTAGGTTGCCTCTGACCACTGCATGTCGCCTCTGACCACCGCACGTCGCCTCTGACCATCACACCTTGCCTCTGACCACCGCACGTTGCCTCTGACCACCGCACGTCGCCTCTGACCACCGCACCTTGCCTCTGACCACCGCACCTTGCCACTGACAACCGCACCTTGCCACTGACAACCGCACCTTGCCTCTAACCACCCCAAATTGCCAATGACCCCCTCCAGATTGCCCGTAACCACGCCAGATTACAGGTACCCACCTTAGATTACCTATAAGGACTTCAGTTTATCCGTAACCACCCCACATTGCCCGTAACAACCCCATGTTTCCCGTAACCACAGCAGGTTGCCTGTAACCACCCCACATTGCCCGTAACCACCCCAGGTTGCCTCTAACCACCCCAGGTTGCCTGTAACTAACCCAAGTTTCTTGTAACCACCCCAGGTTGCCTCTAACCACCCCAGGTTTGGCGTAACCACAGCAGGTTGCCCGTGACCACCCCAGATTGCTCGTAACCACCTCCAGATTACCCGGAACCACCCCAGACTTTCCGTAACCACCCCACATTACCTGTAATCTTAGTTTGTTTTTTTTTGTTTTTTTTATTTTAGTAACTGCACTATTCTAATAACTATTACTAGCTGCGGTTTTGCTCCAGCAAATTGGTGCTCCTTCCCTTCTGAGCCCTGCTGTGTGCCCATACAGTGGTTTATGCCCACATATGGGGTACCGTTGTACTCAGGAGAACCTGCGTTACAGATTTTGGGGTACATTTTTTCTCCTGTTCCTTGTGAAATTTCAAACTAAACCAACATATTATTGGAAAAAATCGAGTTTTTCATTATTACTGACCAATTTTGAATACTTTCCTCTAATACCTGTGGGGTCATGGCGAGATTATGGCGAGATTTTACTCCGCTGGCACTACAGGGACCCCGCAAACGCACCTGGCGCTCGGAAACTTCTTCAGCAAAATCTGCAATGGAAAAGCTAATCGGCGCTCCCTTCCTTCTGAGGCCCACTGTGTGCCCATACAGTGGTTTACACCCACATATGGGGTACCGTAGTTATCAAGAGAACCTGCGTTACAAATTTTGGGGTGCTTTTTCTTTCATGTTCCTTTTGAAAATAAGAAACTTTAATCTAAATGTATATATATTATTGGAAAATTTTAATTTTTCCATTTTTTTTACGGCCTAATGGTGAATACTTTCCTCCAGCCCCTGTAGGGTTAAAATTCTCATTATACCTCTAGATTAATTCTTTAAGGTGTGTAGTTTCCAAAAGGGGGTAACTTATGGGGGTTTCCAGTATACAAACCTCCTAAATCAACTTAAAAAAAGAACTGGTCCCTAAAAAAATCAGTTTTGGAAACTTTCACAAAAATGTGGTTGATAAATTTCTAAGTCCTGTAACACCCTAAAAAAGTAAAATATGTTTATGAAATGAAGCCAGAAAAAAGAGGACATATTGGTAATGTGACTTAGTAACTAATTTATGTGATACGACTTTCTTTTTTTAGAAGCAGAGAATTTCAAAGTTCAAAAAATTAAAATTTTAATTTTTTTTTATGATATTTTGATGTTTTTCACAAAAAACACATAAAGTAGTGATCAACTTTTTCCACTAATATAAAGTACCATATGTGATGAAAAAACATTCTCAGAATCGCTAGCATACGTTTAAGCATCACTGAGCTATAAGCGCATAAAGTGAGACAGGTCAGATTTTGAAAAATGAGCCTGGTCATTAAAATAGGCTTGGTCTTGAAGGGGTTAATTAGCATTGGTCAGCATCAAGCATCTTGGTGATATTGTTTTGTTTTTTGTTTTTTTTTTATCTTTTGACGCTTATTTGAATTTTTATTAGATTTTTTTTAGTCTGTGCAGTATATACAAAAAATATTAAAAAATATCTTGTCTCCACCAATACCTACTCTCTGTTGACAGATCTTCAAATGGCTTTTTTGCTATTCTGATAGCAGAAGGTAATCTCATCAATGCAACATTATCAAAATTGTCTGCTTATTATATTACTACACGTCTCGCTTTGTGTATTCATTTGATAATTAGAAGCTCTATAGGGAGTTTTAATGAGCCAATTAGACCCCTGACCTGTTCACGGCAAGACACTATTATATATTTGGAGATGCAGAGTATCAGTCAACAGCAGCTTATAGACACCATCAGAGCTGTACTCACAGCACTCAGCAAAAATATAAATAGTATACTACATAAAAAAAAATCACAGTGATTGCATATTTTATATTTTGTGACAGGGATTTGCTTTTATAAATGAGTATATGGGGAAAGCCATTTATAAATCATGATGATAAACAGATGAATAGGAAGAAATGTAGTATTCTATATATACATTATGTGCCTGTGTATAAATCCTTATGTAATCTAGTATTAACCAACCATTGGCTACATAAGATTAGTGGCACTGGTGATCAAGGTCAGAATCGCTATTCAATAACACGTAACAGGTGTTGAGCAAACTTGTCGAGCTGTTCGGGTTCGGCAACATTCTTCGAACCCAAATGCTCGGCATTTGACTCCAGACTTCTGAAGAAATTGGATGCCTATGGCTGTATCCATATTTTCCAGGACTCCCTAGGGTGGCAACCAACTTCTCCAGCCGGTGGGAGTCAAATACGGAGCATTCGGGTTCAGAGAATGTTGCCAAACCCAAAGAGTTTGGCAAGATCGCTCAACCCTACATGTAATCCAATGGAGCTCAATGTCTGTTATTGTATATATAAGCTTTTTACACTTAGAGGTTATCCCAATATTAGAACTTATCACCTATAAACAAGATAGGTGATAAGAGTTTGATCAGTCATGTCTCACTGCTGGGACTCCCAAGGTTCACGAGAATTGTAGTTCCAAGTGACCTAGTTTGAGTGGTAGTCAAGATGGTTTGGTTGCTTTATCCGTTCTTTGTGGGACTGCCCCAGTGTTCAGCTATCAACATCAACAACTGGCTTCGTTCACGAAGAGGGACAACTATCTTAAATTTCTATCATCGAGTATTATGTTTCTTTCTCTGAGTTTTGAGTTGTGAAACCCAATGAAGTGAGAAGATAGAAGCTTATGTTGGATTTAAGATTCACAAATAGAAACCTATATATACAGATATTATTAAATATGTTTTAATGCCATCAGTGACTACAGGCACTAGTATTCTTAATATATTTTTTTTTTATTTTCATTTTTCAAAAATAATGTATACACACATGGCGAATCCAACATTTCGCCTCAATGTAAGACAAAGGATTTAGGAACAATTTCAAGACCCACAAAGATGAGTTTCATAGAGTGAGTATTACATATCCTCGGGTCTATAGAGTAACAGTATATATTATCAAACCCCTACTAACCCCTCCCCCTCCCTCCTCCCCTCAGCCCACGTCCAGGACTCGTGATAAGGCATCTTTTTCCAATTAGGTCTTGGTCATCTCAAAATCCCGCTAGATTTTTAGCCTCCCCAGCGTTCCTGCCACGTCCTTACGCATGTACCATACCGAATCTTTAAATGGTGTCATAATGTGGACAATTTCTTCCCGGGAAAGAAATGCTAAAATAAAGGTTTGCCATTTCTTGAAAAACCCCTTGGTCAGTTTGTCTTTAGACCTGCATACCTCCATTTGGTCCCACCCCATATACTTCTTCACTTGTGCCACCACGTCATTGGGGGAGGGCATTTGTTGGACTAGCCAGCGTGACAGAAGGCACCTTTTTGCCACTAAGACAAAGACATGAACCAGCTTGGTCACCTCTCCGTCTCCGGGTAACACATGTAACACTAAAAAGGAAGGTTCCAAAGGAATAGAGACACGGAGTTTATCCCTCAGCATGTCCTTGAGATTTAACCAGAAGTGCCTCGAGAACGGACAGGCGACCAAACCGTGGAGGAGGTCAGTACCCCTTTCATTACATTTGGGGCAAGCCTCTATCCTATCAGGGCGACCCGGGGTTCTTGGGAAGGCAAACCCATAAGTAGCGTGGTGTATGATTTTAAACTGGGTCTCTCTCCATGTCTCGCTCACAACTGCCCTACACACCGCCGTCCATCCCTCCAAAATCGGTTTACACAAGTCTGTTTTTGCCAACTTAGATTCCCAGTATTTGAAGATACCCTGCGCAAACTGCACGGAGGAAGACCTCCTAAGGGACCAGTAAATGTGGGCACTAGTATTCTAATATAACCCTTACAAAATATACATACGAGATAGATTGTGTTACGGGAGGGGCATATGTTGTTGTGGCATATGTTCTAAAGTGTGCAACAGTTTCTGGGTAGAATTGATAGGCCATCAGCTAGTGACAGCCTACTGAGTCAATCACAGGCCTCAATGCTGTGCCGTCTCAGTCAGTGATTGGCTGAATGGGCTGTCACTCACAAGAGGAGTCTATCCTGGTAGTCAAGCACGTGCAATCAGTGGAGGACCCCAGAGACACTGCCAGCAGGACACCGGGAAAGCATGGACAGGTAAGCATCGGATGTATATTATTTAGGAAATAGGAACTATTTACTATTGCTGGACAACCCCTTTAAATTTGCCAGGCCATTTTCCTTAGATAATGCCACAACTATGACTTAAAGTGACACTGTCACCTCCTTTTTGCATTCTGACATCTCTACACAGGTGTAAAGGGTAAATTTATCGTTTTTCATACCTTATTTTATATCATACGTCATGGTGCTTGTTCAAGTAAAAAGTCATCTTTTATCAACTGCAGATTGTGTTAAGTGGGTGGAGCCTCGCGGCATTAGCGCCACTTAGCCCCGCCCATAACTCGACAGTTTGTCCCGCCCCCTCGATGGCCATTGGAACAGGCTGGCCAAAAGGTCTAGATCCCTCCCCCTTTATGTTGGCCAACCAATGGGCGTCAAGGAGGCGGGACCAACAGTGCCGTTGTGGGCGGGGATAAGTGGCGCTAATGCCGCGAGGCCACGCCCACTTAATGCAATCTGCAGTTGATAAAAGGACACTTTTTACTTGAACAAACACCATGACGTATGATATGAAATAAGGTATGAAAAACGCTAAATTTACCCTTTACACCTGTGTAGAGATGTCAGAATGCACAAAGGGGGTGACAGTGTTACTTTAAATTAAATATATATTCATATTAGGGATGGTCAGAACCTGCCGAGGTTCGGGTTCGTATGAACCCGAACGCTCGGCAGCAGATTCTCGCTGTCTGCCTGCTCCGTGGAGCAGGCGGATCCAGCGGGAGGAACGCCTGGAAAACTGTGATACAGCCTATGGCTGTGGCTGTATCACAGTTTTCCAGGCGTTCCTCCCGCTGGATCCGCCCGCTCCACGGAGCGGGCAGACAGCGGGAATCATTACCGAGGGTTCGGGTTCGTACGATACATATATATCTCCATATAAAATCCATATTTATGGCCAATTTGCCGACAAGCCCCCAGTTTTAGAGTCCTCTGAAGGTAACAAATGTATGACTTCTCCCCCCCCCCCTTTTTAATTCTATTGCTTTTTTTTATTCTATATACTGAATTGGATTTCACCGTTATTGCCCCTTTGTGCCATAACAGTTAATAATTTATGTAGCGCTTAATATTGTTTATTTCTTATTTTTTTGAGTTTTTGGTTCAAAAACAAAAATAAGAAAACATAAATCTGACTTTGAAGGAATCCTGAGCATAATGTAAAACCTCTCCTGTGAGCATCTCAGGTGTATTTTCTCTCCAGCCTTGCTGAGCTCGGTCTTCTCTTTTGGTAAAATATTCATCCCCTGACACATATTTAAGCACTAGTCTGCTTATAATTCAGTACTGAGTGTTGGCAACTTCTCCAGTTTCTCTGCCATCTGATATGAACCTGACAAACTGTAAATCATGGTGAATGTGTGATTCTCTCAAACCTGCTCAGTTAATCTTGTCCTCCATTTACGACAAACACATTCGGCCAGGAAAATTCCATGTTTCAAAATGTTTGCTGAAAAATTATGTCTGAAAATATGTGTAGGATGGAATCCAGTTTTTTTTTTTTTATTCTTATTTTTTATATATGGGGTAAAAAATATACAATGTCGTTCGGATAAACATATTTTCGTGAATATTTACTAAGTATTATATATTCGATGTAATAACACCAGAGCTATAAAATGGGAAGAGTACTGATAATAGAGGAGAAAAGTGTAGAAATTCTGTGTATAGGGTAGTGGATGGTAAACTATGAAACTTAATGATCTGCCTATGACCAGTATGGTGGTAGTTGGCTGACATTTTACAACTAATATTGACTAGTAGAGATGAGCACAACTGGAGCATGCTCAAATCCGGTTATTTAGTATTTGAATACCAGTGGTGGAAGAAGTTGGATGCAGCCATAGGGAGTCCTGGAAAACATACAGCCAGCTATATCCATGTTTTCACGGACTCCCTGTATCAGTAGTCAAATGACGAATTATTGGATATGAGCATGCTCAAGTTGCGCTCATCTCTACTGACTAGTATATGAGACCACTATAGGCTTATCTTATAAACCTGTCGAAACAAATTTTTAGGTCCAGGTCAAATGTCTCGTCTAGGTCTCAATGTTCTTCTTTGCATTTCGTATCTATGTCATTGAATAGTCAATCCATGCTCTGTCATGTTCTTTCAATTTCTAACGCCTTCACAACATGTCACGACTCATGCGTATGGTTATATTACGGCGCTATACAAGCTCCGACCTGCAGCGTTGGCATCCATCACACTAGCATAGATAAAAAGCCTAAGGGAGACAAACCCTGCCATGTTACATTAGACAGTGTGTTACCGACTGCCTAGAACTCCAACGATGACGGTCTTGCGGGTTTCCCTATACTTAACAGCAACAATAAGATGCTAAGTCAACAAGGAAAAGTCATGTAAACACACAGTTATGGGGAATACAGGACATGATGGAAAAAAACTCTTTACCTAAAAAAAAATAATAAAAAAAAATTCCCATACACCAGTCAGCTATAGCAAAAGAACCCCATGCCTGAACTTTCCCCTTAAAGGATATTCTCATCTAGGCTTGTTACCCCCTATCCATAGAACAGGGAATAGCAAGCTGATCACTGATCCGACTTCCCCAAACCCCACGATCTTGCAGTTGCCCGACAATGAATTAAGCCCTCTGGGCACCTGTGTGGCCACTGTGGCTGTCATTTCTCTCATTTTCTATGGGGCCACCGAACGATTAGGTTGTTAATCCTCCAGATGGAAATACTACTTTAAATGAGATGTCCCACCAAATTCAAAAAGGGAGGAAGGCGGGGGTGCGGGAAAATAATAAACAAAGTAAACTTACCTGTTCTCGTGCCTGTAGCGCCACTCCTGGGTCCAGCTGACAGCCACTGGTGTCATGCAGCTCCTCCAGCTGCAACGTCACGTCCCCAACTTAGTAATTGCCCGCTCACTCAATCAGCGACTGGGGTGGGACACCGCCCCAGTCACTGACTGGCTAAGTGGGCAATCGCTCAGTCGGGCCATGATGTTGCAGCTGGAAGAGCCGGGTATGTGACGTACCCAGTTTCCAGTTGAAAATGACATCTGGTGGCCGTCAGCGGGAGCGGCATTATGGAGGTGGGGATGGGTGAGTTTACTTGTTTATCAGGCATTGGAAGCACCCCAATGCCTGACTGCCTTTTTTTTTAATTGGTGGGACTTCTCCTTTAACATCAAAACAGCTGTGACACATTAACGCTTGTGCTCCACAAGACTTTTGAAGGCGTTCTGTGGTATGTCCTAAGATGTCAGCAGCAGCATGAATAAACCTTGGGAACCCATGACGCATTAGTTTTCCATCCTTGAACCACTTTTAGTAGGTACTACCCTGTTTTCCGAAAATAAGACAGTGTCTTATATTAATTTTTGCTTCCAAAGATGCAATATGTCTTATTTTCAGGGAATGTCTTATTTTTCCACAAAGAAGAATACACACTTACTGTCCCATCAGTCCTGTCTCTCCCCTCACTGTCCCATCAGTCCTGTCTCTCCCCTCACTGTCTGGCCCCCCTCAGGACTGGTCCATGTACCTCTGCCGGGTCCCAGTAAAAGCATTGTGGTGCAGAGACAAGTGTGAGACCATGGTGGTTGCACAAAGCGTCGACTGCCAGACCTCTAGGTGGAGACAGTAGGATGGCTTTAGCTACCGACATCCCCACACTGTGCATCCCCAGCACCCCGCCCGGCCTTTTCACAGAGTAGCGCTTAGATGTTACCATCGTGGCGACGCGCGTCTTCCCGTCATAGGGGCCACCTCTTCCCCTCACAGGGTGCGCTGCATAGGTGTCATCTTGCTGGGTTGCAGGACGTGACTTTGCGGCTTCAGCGGTGGAGGACCACAAGGGGCTGGTGGAGGGTGACAGATGGTAGCGGCATGGTCTTATTTTCGAGGGGATGCCTTATTTTCGGGGAATGCCTACTTTTCAGGGGATGCCTTATTTTAAACTATTATGTAAATCCCCCACTATGCCTTATTTTCAGAGGTTGTGTTATTTTCGGGGAAACGCAGTAAGTGCTGCATTGCAGGTGCAACCCACAAGACCTTTTCAATGTCAGACAGATCCTTATGGTTGATAATTTTTTATGCTTCCAACACATTGACTGACTACTTGCAGCCTAAAATATCTCACCCTATGACATGTGCCATTGTACATGAGTGTTAGAACACTGACTGGTGGATAGACAGTGGAACTGAACTTTTACAATTGTCTTTCCTGGGTCCTAACTATGGAGTCCAGTCCTAAGATATCTCCAGTAAAGCGACAACTCCCAAATATGAATACCAGGATAACACAAACAGGAATCATAAAATACCCAAGGAACTGGGAACAATGACAAGAATGCAGACCTTAAGGGATACTTGGACTAAACAGTAAATATTATAATGTACAGTGCAAAGTCTGTGGATCTTTCACTAAGGTTAAACTTTTCACGACCATGGGTCATTGATGCCCAGGTCGTTTTAGGACATCAGCTTATGGGATCATAATGATCCCATAAGCTGATGTCCCTATGTCTGCCCCCTCTCCTCTGTCCCCTGCCATTGCTACAATCTGGCAGGGGAGAGAGGGGAGGGGGCAGAGCTTACGAGCGCGAGCAGCGTATGCCCAGCCTTATCTCCCTCCCCCCCTGCTGGCCTCCGTAGCCAGGAAACTGGAAGCTTTCCATGGCTACCATCGCAGAGCCCCGATTGACAGCAGACAGAGAATTCTCCCTCTGTAGAGGGAGAATTCTCTGTCAGGAAGCCCTGTAGATGCTGCGGTCGTGCTGACTGCAGTATATATAGGGTTAACTCTCAGCACCAGAGCCTTGCTCCAGTGCTGAGAGTTGTGGCGGGTCTCCGGCTATCACTGATAGCCGAGACCCGCCGCAGATGACACAGACGCAGCTCCTGCACCTGTGTCATCCTGCGGTGTAAATTGACATTGCTGCAGCATCAGGCATAGGCTGCAGCAATGTTAATTTACAGCGCAGCAGTGGGAGGGGGATAACGAATCCATCCAATCCTATCCAAGACTGAGCCATCATGATTGCCTATTAAAACATGGCAAGAGCCGATAGCAGAAAAATGTATGCAATTCACAATAGCAAGATAGTCAATTTTGTTCCATTGTCAGTAGATATAATGCTACAGGTAATCGATTAACATCCAGGACACAGCAATAAACACACTTGATACATCATCAATAATGCATTGTTAGAACAGATACATATCGCTACAATAGCTATACGTCATGGAATTCATTGCAAAATAGTAAGATAGAGAAACAGTAAAGCAACACTTAGTAGATTGTATGTTTCCCCCCCCCCTCCTTCATTGCCTTTTTTTCCTTTGTTCTAGTGTAATTTATAATCCTCTGTTATATCTAAAGCTAAATATAAGTTTGAATATAATTAAAATAAAGATTCTATATAGTATCTGTATCTTGCTTAGTTCAGTGTTTACAGCCTCCCACCTAAGGAAATAACCCTCTTGTTTACCACTCCTGATTTTTTCCCTTCTTCCCTTCTATAGCAGCTTCATTAAGTATACATTTTCTGGAAATGTCAGTGCATATAATTATGCAATCAGAAAGCATCTATATAATCTTAATTAGGCAATATTCAGCAATCAACAAGTAAATGCATCATTAATGAGGAATTAGCCCGACACATTTAGGAATTTTTTTTTACCCTTTTAGATGCATTAGTGTAACTTATTTTAATATTATTGATGGTTTATTAACAAGCACTATGGAGAGAGCAATAACGGTTGGGAAAAGCAGCAAAAAGCAGTTATTACTATAATTGACTGCAGCATAACATAGTAAAAGAGGCAATAAAGTGATTTTTTTTTTTAAGATGTGTAGAGCAAAGTCAATGCTCTTAAAGAAGAAAAACAGCATCAAGGCTACGTGATACAATGAAAGCACAAGAACGTCTCCAGGTCAAGAAGTATTACAAAGAATTGCTGGTACATTTAGGCTATATGTCTGGGGTATATGCTCATTGGGCCCATTCACTTTACTGGACCAAACATGGTCCAATTTGCATGTTTTAATAGCTTTTTTTTCCCCTACGGGACTGGATAGGATGGGATTTTTTGCACCATGATCTCTAGTTTTTAATAGTATCATATTTGTGTAGATCGGAGGTTTTGATTGCTCTTTTTTTCCCTGCTTTATTATGTAACAAAAATATCAGCAATCGTGGCACTTTTTTTATTTCGTTTATGCCAGTCACCACGCGGCAACAATAGTGTTATATTTTAATAGATCAGACAATTACGCACTCTACCATATATATGGTTATTTATTTTTATATGTTTTATTTGTATAATGGGATAAGGGGGTGATTTTAACTTTTATTGGGGGAGGGTTTTGGGCATATTTTTAAAAGCATTTTTATTTTTTTACAATTTTAAGTTCCCCTGGGAGACTATTACCTGCAATCATTGCATTGCATATGTTAGCAGTGTTATCGGTTATCTTCACATAGAGCCTGCCTGAGGCAGACTCTATCAGAAGAGCACTGATGGGACCGCATGGAGGTAAGTAGAACTCTTCCACTCCTCCGGCGGTCAGAGAAAATGATCAGGACCCCCGGCGCCCGAATGACATCACTAGCATGCCGAGGAGCTGGGAGAACGCAACGATGAGGAACTGTGCCAGCTACCAGGTCATGTGAGTATGTGCATCATGGAGGAAGTGGGCTCTCGTGGCTGGGGGTGCAATGCTGCCTCTGGCCACAAGAGAGACTGGCAGGACAGGGAGCCTTGCCAGTAGGTACTGTGAGCCTTAGCCACCAAGGAGGCAGATGACGTTTCGCCAGGGGGCCTGGGCACCCCGGCTGCACAAGTCCTGTAACATTTATGTGGTCTGCCTCTATGGTAGCTACGCCACTGGCCAGCGATCAGCCAACAAACAAGCAAACGCTCACGCGTCGCCTGATCAATTCTAACTTGTCAAAAATAATTGGACGCAGCATTCAGTAAAAGATGTATGGCAAACAGCAGAATAGAATAAAGGACCACACAAACACTCTAGCAATTGATCATATCCAGCGCTGATCTAGTAGATCGGCACACATTCACATTGCAGCTTCAGCCATCGAATGTAGCGTTTAGCTTGAGGTCTGAATTTCTTTAGATGTCTGGATTTATTTTCAGTTTGATCTGCAGTATTTAGTGATCCGATGTGTGTGCATTGTATGTATATAGTATGTGTGAGAATATAGTTTTTTTTTTATTTGATTAAATTTTTTTTACAAATAGACTCCATAAGGAGATGTTATAGCTATAATATTTGGCAACATTATTTTGGAAATAAACATTATTACATTTTTTCTACCATATGGAAACCTTCTGTATGTACACAGTAGGGCGCAATTGTTTAGCCGTACAATAGATTAGCATTGTTTACATGTATGGGTTTGTTATAATTAAACTTTTATATGAAGCTACCAACTGTAGGTGTCCTTCCATGTGAATTACTGATTAGTACCTCCTACACACTCTAGGTCCGTGAACCCCGCTCTTAACAAAATCCTGCATATGCCCCTGTCCACAATGGGGTGTGCATTCAGTATTTCAGAGGCGTACCAAATGTAAAGCATTCTCCCTGTACTTCCATGGTACATGCAATGAAACAGATGCTACATCTCCAAACAAGTGGCGAGGGGGACAAGAAACGATTGTGCCTTTCCAACGAGGCAAGAAACTGCTGAATTGGTAGGGAACCTATTCAAAAATCTATTTGTAAGGGGATTTAGTAAGTATAGATAAAAAAACAACAACTAGGCATAAAATAAGAAACAGTTCATCCTTAAATGGAATGTATAGCCTGAATATATTTTTACTGTTTAAAGCCAAATACTGAATTTTTTTTTATAATTTTTAATTTTTCTATCCCGTTTCTAACTTTTATTGTAATTTTTATTATTATTTTTTTTTAGTACATTATTATGGGGGCTGCCATCTTGCCTTGGCTGTGTTCAGTGGCGTAGCTACAGGGGTCGCAACGGTCGCAGTTGCGACCCGGCCCGCCAGCCAGGGGGGCCCGGCTGGGCCCCCCATGCCACCTTGCTGTGTCCCCGAAGCTACTTGCAGGGGCGTAGCTACCACGGTCGCGGCGGTCGCCGCCGCGACCGGGCCGCTAACAAGGGGGGGCCCGCGAGGCCCCCCCTTGCCACTGCACTGCTCCCCTCCCACTCCCTTTTGTGACCGCAAGCAATGTTTTGCCTGCGATCACAAGAGGAGGCTGGGATGGGGCCGGCTGACGTGCGGGGCTGGGAGCATCAGGTAGGCAAAAAGACAGGTCCTGCGAAGCTCCGCCCCTCCGCGGGAAGCCCCGCCCCCGCCGCGAGAAGCCCGCCAGCGCGCGTGACTAGAAGACTAGAGGAACCATTCAGGTGAGTAAAGATTTTTTTGTTTTAAAGGACATGATGGGGGTGTAGTGCTATGATGGTGGAACAAGAGGATGATGGGGGGTGTAGTGGTATGATGATGGAACAAGAGGATGATGGGGGGTGTAGTGGTATGATGATGGGGGGTGTAGTGCTATGGTGGTGGAACAAGAGGATGATGGGGGGTATAATGGTATGATGGTGGAACAAGAGGATGATGGGGGGTATAATGGTATGATGGTGGAACAAGAGGATGATGGGGGGTGTAGTGGTATGATGAGGATGAAACAAGAGGATGATGGGGGGTGTAGTGGTATGATGATGGAACAAGAGGATGATGGGGGGTGTAGTGGTATGAGGATGGAACAAGAGGATGATGGGGGGTGTAGTGGTATGATGGAACAAGAGGATGATGGGGGTGTAGTGGTATGATGATGAAACAAGAGGATGATGGGGGTGTAGTGGTATGATGAAGGAACAAGAGGATGATGGGGGGTGTAGTGGTATGATGATGAAACAAGAGGATGATGGGGGGTGTAGTGGTATGATGATGAAACAAGAGGATGATGGGGGTGTAGTTGTATGATGCTGGAACAAGAGGATGATGAGGGGTGTAGTGGTATGATGATGGGGGTGTAGTTGTATGATCATGGAACAAGAGGATGATGAGGGGTGTAGTGGTATGATGATGGGGGTGTAGTGGTATGATAATGAAACAAGAGGATGATGGGGGGTGTAGTGGTATGATGATGAAACAAGAGGATGATGGGGGTGTAGTGGTATGATGATGAAACAAGAGGATGATGGGGTGTAGTGGTATGATGATGATGGAACAAGAGGATGATGGGGGTGTAGTGGTATGATGATGATGGAATAAGAGGATGATGGGGGTGTAGTGGTGTGATGATGAAACAAGAGGATGATGGAGGGTGTAGTGGTATGATGATGGGGGGTGTAGTGCTATGGTGGTGGAACAAGAGGATGATGGGGGGTATAATGGTATGATGGTGGAACAAGAGGATGATGGGGGGTATAATGGTATGATGGTGGAACAAGAGGATGATGGGGGGTATAATGGTATGATGGTGGAACAAGAGGATGATGGGGGGTGTAGTGGTATGATGAGGATGAAACAAGAGGATGATGGGGGGTGTAGTGGTATGATGATGGAACAAGAGGATGATGGGGGTGTAGTGGTATGATGATGAAACAAGAGGATGATGGGGGTGTAGTGGTATGATGATGATGGAACAAGAGGATGATGGGGGGTGTAGTGGTATGATGATGATGGAACAAGAGGATGATGGGGGTGTAGTGGTATGATGATGAAACAAAAGATGATGGGGGTGTAGTGGTATGATTATGATGGAACAAGAGGATGATGAGGGGTGTAGTGGTATGATGATGATGGAACAAGAGGATGATGGGGGGTGTAGTGGTATGATGATGAAGGAACAAGAGGATGATGAAGGGTGTAATGGTATGATGATGGAGGGCAGGAGGATGAAAGGTGTAGTAGTATGGTGATGAAGGGGCAGGAGGAGGGGACAACATGGGGGGCATCTGTAAGGGGGATAAAATGGGGGGCCATCTATATGGGGGATAACATGGGGGGCATCTATAAGGGGGAAACATTGGGGGGCCATCTATAAGGTGGACTACATGGGGGGTGTATACAATAGGGCATGCACAGAGGGGGATATGTACTATAAGGGGATCACATAGTGTCAGGGCTAGCTACTAAATGAGGGTGTAAAGGGGCCAATACAGATGTGCAGTGTGTATAGAGATGAGGATGGTGTCAGTGTGAGGAGACTAATATGTCTGTCTGGCAGATTCTGTGGATTCGTGGCTCAGACGTTCTCATAATGGCCCAGGGCAGATGGAGAAGAAGATGAAAAGGGAAGAACTCCGATCAGAGAAGACGTCCCCTGTGAGTCACTTGATATAACTGCACTGTAATGTATATGGTGTATAGAGCCTGTGTGGAGCTGCATCCACCTCTATATGACTGGATGAGGTGATATTGGTCTATGTACAGAGGATTATATTCAGTAGCAGTGGTGGTGTTAGTCAGTATGTGGTGGTATTAGTCAGTAGCAGCAGTGGTGTTAGTCAGTATGTGGTGGTATTAGTCAGTAGCAGCAGTGGTGTTAGTCAGTATGTGGTGGTATTATTTGTTGTTATCTGGTACTGTGTTTTATTGGATTTAGTATACTGGATTTGGTCAGTAACAATATGGTGGTGAGGGTTGTGGTGTGGCAGTAATATTTCCCCTTGTGTACTGGTAATATGGGTCTCAATAAACAGGATTTGTTTAGTAACAGTATGGCGGTAATATGTACGGTGATAATATTTCCTGTATACTGGTATTATTGGTAATATCAGTCTTGAGATATATATCTACCAATAGCATCGAGAAAGGGGGGGGGGGGCCTAAGTTGACCTCTTGCACCAGGGCCCAAGAGACATTAGCTACGCCCCTGGCTGTGTTTAAAGGGGTACTCCGGGCTGGGGGTCTTTTTGCCTATGGCCAGGGAGGAGGTGGATGAGGACAATGATGTCCCCTTACCTCCCCGGTTCCAGTGCCGTGTCCCGGATCAGGAAGCGGCCGGGCAGCGCGGTTCCAGTGCTGTGTCCCGGATCAGAGACCAGGAAGCGGCCGGGCAGCGCGGACCGGAGCGGCGCGATCCGGGACACGGCGCAGCCCATAGGCAATAAAGCCCCCCAGCCCGGAGTACCCATTTAACTACATTTAGTGACATGCTTTATGGCAAGCCTTATGAACAAAGACACAGTGAACATCTCCAGATCCTATTCTTCATGTTGGACACAGCTGTAAGCATGCTGTGTAACCTCTGTGACCTGTGGAAAGGTCATTCTACATTCGACCTATTCCCTATCACATGGATAGATGTGATAGGGCTTTTTTTATCAGCTTTAATAATTTCTTATCAGATTGCTGGGCCTATTACACAGGGCAATATCAGCCTATTCAGCCAATAATCGACCAGTACAATACGACTTTTAGTCTGCCATCCTTGCCCCCATCACCCATTGCTTGAAAGCTGGAATGTCTTGAGAAAACAACAAAAAAATCATTTAAAATATTAAAAAATATCATGGATATAACGCTACCATTGTCTCAAAGGTGCTATATTGACGATGGTGAGATATATATATATATATATATATATATATATATATATATATGGTAAAAATCTTCTCCCTAAAAATATTGCATCAAAGTGAATGGCCTTGACTTATTCTATTTGTATGCTACGTGTTTCTTTACCGCTGGAATTCTTCTAATCAGGGGTTTAACTAGATGCAACTGTACGGGTATAACAGCATCAGAAAAGAGACATTACTTCACTCCCTTCCAAAGCTGAGACATGTGTGTTTCTGAAATTCTAGCACAAGTCGGCAATTAAAATAGCACAGCTGTTTGTTCAGGACCGGAGTCTCCCAGGAACATGTCTCACGTTGCAGCATGTGTGAATGAAGCCTTTTTACTGGCTGCAGCTTCTACTAGTAAAACTAGCCTCTCGCTGCATCAGCATTTGGTCTTCAACATAAAATCCCCCTCACTACCTGTAGAGAATTTTAAGTGGAGACTCTGTTTTGCCATCATTGCACATATTTTTTTTTATTTTTTTATCTATGCCGGTGCTTCTTTTAATTTTACAAAATGCATGATATCACGAAGCACAATCCAGCATCCTCCTTTTTTTATTGTCTCTTTAAGTCATACCATGTGCAAAGGATTTACCACACATAGGATACACCTGTGTTTAGGACACAGAGGAGGCACGTTTTCACATAGTTTTGATAGGTGTCACATCTGAACATTTCTTGCCAAAGATCCCTGAGAGATTTAACCCCTTCCCGACATGTACCTCAAATATCGGGTCAGAAGTAGTGTTGAGCGAACTTGCCGAAACTTCAGGTTCGGAGGCATCCAACTTCTCTAGATGCCGGAAGTCAAATGCTAAGTGTTCAGGTTCAGACGAATGTTGCCAAACCCGAACTTTCGGTAAGTTTCCTCAACACTAGTCAGGAACAACTGGGATTAAATATAAATCATATATATTTTTAACCCCTTAGATGCTGTGGCAACCAAAGCATCTAGGTGGTTAGATACTGGATAGTGATCTCTTCACTGCTCCAATTTCCACTCTCCCCTTTCCTGGGTCCATATGGCAGTCCAGAGCCTAGCAAGGGCTTTACACCTTTCATCTTAGTACACTTTGCTGAAGGCCTGGTGGCTGGCATGATGGTGGCTGGATCACAATACACTACAATATATTAGGACAGTACTTTAGTGTATTGCACAATTTCTGACCATCCCATTAGCATGGACCAAGGTTTTTCCACTGCTCGAGAAACTTTTGGTGCTCGTGCCATTCTTTTTTTTCCCCTTATCATGGACACTAGAACTGTTCATCTGCTATCTGCCGACCATTGCTTAGGCATTGACAAGTTGTGCATTTGGACATGATGGGCGCCAGTGTTGTACTCAGATGCAGTTTCATTGACTGTCATTCTATATATCTATATTCAATACCATTTCACATTGCAGTTTAGGAATTCCTGGCCTTGACTAGTCTGGCACCGGTGACCATGTCTTGTTCTAAGTCTCTGGCATTACTGAATTTTCTCATCTAGCGTGAATTCACACTGAAACTGATCGGGTGACATGTCTAATGTCCGTAAAGGGAAGCTCCAATCATAAAAAAGGAGTGATGGGCTCTAATATAATAACCATTCAGCTTCTATATATATGTATTTTTCGGGCATCTTCCATAAAAGCTATAAATTTTTTAGAGTATTCTGAATTTGCTCTATTATTTTGTGATTTCGTATAGGCTGCTCCTGGCTTGGAGACACAACTGGTAGCTGTATGAAGCGCTCTCTTCTTCTAAATTATCATTCTCACTGTAAGATAATGGACTTCAAATGGCTTGGAAATAGTTTTATAACCCTTCACAGAGAGATGAGCAGAAAAATTGCTTCTCTGAGTTCACTGAAGATATTGTTTCTGCTCATGGTGTTAACACCTGAATGCTCCAAGCCGAGCTGCTGCTATTAGATGGGGCAGCACTTCAAGATCAGACGCCCAAGAGAATTAGATCCACGGTGACTATTATCTCTATCGTGTATTTTATATACCGCCAAAACCATTGTAGAGGGTATAAAGTATTTATAATTTTTTTAAACTCTGTTTTATTGAAAATATGTACCATACAACGGACAAAGGACAAAATTGTGCACATCTACATTGGCAATCCACTGTATGGAAGGATTTATGGACAGATACAAAAGTAAACAACAGATGCAGAGCACAAACCAGACAGCAAAACAGAGGAATAAAAAAATTCAGTGATGAAACAAAAATGGGGTCGAGATGACCAAGAATATAGTCATCTAGAATAGAGATGAGCAAATCTCGAACTTGCTTGGGTTCTTCCAAACCCAAACGCTCAGCATTTGACGAAGTTGGTTGCAGCCTTAGGACTTATTCCCACTGTCCGTGAAATATATATATATACATAGTATATATATATATATATATATATATATATATATATATATATATATATATATATAGTGGATAGTGTTAGGGGGCAAATGGGGACAATTCTACAGCAGTGTAAGGGGAGTTATGTCAAAGGTTCCAAATTTGATGACAATTTTTAAGGCCGGTACACAACCTTCTCACAGGGAATAACAGAGTTCACTAGGTGGTTACACTAGTTGAGGGAAGATGGTCATATATGATGTTGCCAATGTTGCTCTTTCACTTACATCTCTATGGAAAAAGGGGCTGGAACATCAAGTAGGGAAGAAAGGAATTTTATTACATTATTCTATAGAAAAACATATATGAGATGGCAGGACGAAAGCAGGTGTAGAAAATCAGCACCAGGGCCCCTACATGGCATTCAGAGCAGAGTAAATTATGCATACAGTACAATGGTAAAGGTTGCAAAACGGGCTGGTGGCTTATATTTGGCTATATTATATCATTTTCTTATTAGGAGCAGGTGAAACGTATAAGTGAGATGTCATTTCTCCCAATCCTCATCCTGACAGTCCGAAAGAACAGAGGCCTATAATATCCGAGAGATGGTGTATATACAAATTGGCTACTAAACCTTGAGGACCCTCCGATGTGAGTACCCAAAATGAATGGGAAAGAAGAAATATTATACTAGCTGTGTGCAGGCAATATCCAGCAATGAGTATGTACACATTTGTCTTACCATCATATTAGTTTTTCGATGGAATCTTAAAATGACTGTACCACCAGGCCCAGGCTGAAGCACTGGAGGCAGGCTGACTCACCCTTAGTGGGAGGAAACCCCAGCCCCTTTATGATAGGGTTCCATTGATTTTAATGGAGTCACGTCATGGAGGGGCTGGGGTTTCTTCCCACTAAGGGTGAGTCAGCCCGCCTCCAGTGCTTCAGCCTGGGCCTGGTGGTACAGTCACTTTAAACACTTAGCCCAAACGAACCCACCCCACCCCACCCCGGGACAGGGTTCCACATACACACCCACTCTCGGATGTCCTGCTCCCAATTCCAGTCCCGCTGTGGAGATCTGGCCGTCAGCTCATCTGTGCACTCAATGTGCATCCATCTTCGCGGATCGACTCGAGCATGCTCCAGGTTCGCTCATCTCTAATCATTAGTGATCATCCTTAGGTGTAATAGGTGTAAACTAGCAAACACAAAATCGTTATATAGTCGTTCATCATGATCTATCAGCGTATAGAAAAAAAATTGTTGGTCTTTCAATAGTAATTCGCTAGTCTGCTCGTGTAATAAGAAACGTTTCGGTTGTTGGTGAAAAAAAACCTACCTGGTCAACCATTTTTCCCTTGCACGAACGATGTAAGCGACCATGTTACAACTGCAAAAATGGTCTTTCAGTAAAACAATCGTTCTGTGTAATAATAACATGTAAATAGTTCACTATAAAATCGCTATTGCTAGTGAACGAATGTTACAGCGAATCTTTAAATGACAATTGCTCCGTGTAAAAGGGGTTTTAGGGGCATATACACGCATAAATAGTCTGCAAAAAATGACAGGGGACAATTCTTCTGGATGGTTTGCCTTCATTGTTCAGACTTACCAGGGTCACGTCACCTGGTAACCACCGATCACAGCCAAGCTCCACTGACTTTGTCAATCTATATCAACCAATCCGGTGTATCTAAGGGGTCTCCATGGAGCTGTGGTGTTTGCATTGGATGGACTTTGCCTTCCATTACTTAGAGGTCTGTTCCTACATGGTTGTCAGGTAATGGGGAAGGGTTTATTTGCTCAATATGCTGCAAAATCAGATTAGCGTTTAGTATGATAAAGCTGTAAAAGTAATGTACATGCCGATCAACCATATTGTTACTCTTCTAATGTTGTGTATATTATCTTGTGCCACAATAGTGAGAGCCGTGGCATTATTTATGGACCCCTGAAAGAGGATGTACCACCAGTTACATCCTCTTTAAGCTGAACCACGGATCGAACGTCGCCGTCACGGGGAAGCCGGTGCCGCAGTCCATTTTTCGGACCGCGGCCCGGTTCCAGTGCATGGCGCCGTTCTATGCACCGGAACCGGGTGGTGCTCAAGCACCGGAGGCCGGCCGGGCCTCCCCCAATGGGGGGGGGGGGATTCCCTCCCCTGTATGATGGGGCTCCATTCAATCTAACGGAGCCGCGTCATACAGGGGAGGTAATTCCCTCCCACTGGGGGCGGCCCAGCCGGCCTCCAGTGCTTGAGCACCGGCTGGTGCCGGTGCATAGAACGGCCCCGTGCACGGGAACCGGGCCGCGGTCCGAAAAACGGACCATGGCACCGGCTTCCCCGTGATGGCGCCGTTCGATCCGTAGGTTCAGCTTAAAGAGGATGTACCTGGTGGTCAAGTAGCTATATTGGACCACACAGGCTAGCCTTCGCTCCCCACATGCCTTAGGGCTCGTTCCTACTGAGCAAAAGCAGCTGAATTTCTGCGCTGAATCAGCGCTGAAATTTCAGCCGTTAAAATAGGTGCAGAGCTAATTTCCATTGTGTTGAATGGAAATTCTGCTCTGCAGTTCACACAGTGGAATTTCCGCACTGAACTAATCCGCTTTCCGCCAGAAGAATGAACATGTTCATTCTTCCGCTAGCGGAAGCCTATACAAATCAATGGGGCTCTGATTTTCTGTTTCAGCGCGGATTCAGCGCGGATTCAGCGCGGAATACAAGCGTAATACAAGCGGAAATTACTCGCTGAATCAGCGCGGAAATGGGGAAAAGGGGGGGGAGGAGGATTCTAGTATATGTTCTGGTATAGTCTAGTTTACTCACCAAATACTCGCTGAATTTCAGCGCTGAATGCATGCGGATTCAGCGCGGATTCCTCGAGTATTCCGCGCTGAATTTGTCAAGAGCTGATTACGAGCTGAACACTTTCCTAGCAGAATACGCAGGGATTCTGCTTGCATTCTGCTTATATTCTGCTCGGAATTCAGCGTCAGTTGATTTCAGGCGGAAATATTTCCTTGCGTAATCCGCTCCTTTTGCTCTGTGTGAACGTAGCCTTAAAGTGAATTTATAACCCCCTGACCGCTTGCCAAGCTGATGGCACCACTAAATATATATAAATGAAACAATTCAAAACATACCTTTTTTGTCAGTGTTTCTATTTTCATAAAAAAAAAAAACTTTATTTGGGCTGTGAATGGTGTCAAAGAGGCGGAGCTTATTATTCCCTGGGCCCTAGAACTGCTGTACCTCACTGTGCTGCATACAGAGTGCACGTGACTACTTATGCAAAGGGTTGGGCATACAGCTCTTTAAGGGGCCTATTCCACGGGAGCAATAATCGGCCGAATCGGCCCGATTATCGCTCGTTGGAATAGAGAAAGCGATCAGCCGATTGGCTGATCGTTTATTTAGGGCCAGACCTAAAATCATCGGTCCCCCACCGCGGCCGTGGAATAGGCCTAGTAAACGAGCACCGATCTAGCAGATCGGCGCTCGTTTACATCGTTGATCGGGCCCTGCTCGGCCCGTGGAATAGGACCCTAAGGCATAGTGGCGCCCTCTTTGACACCATTCACAGCCCAAATAAAGTCTTTTTCTTTTTAAATAAAAATAAAAACACAGACTAAGGCAAGCATCTAACCAATGGTATGTTCTGAATGCTTTCATTGATATCCATCCAATGATGCCATCAGCTCAGTAGTTAGTCAACAGGTCACTGATTTACTTTAATGAGTCTTGGACTCCCACAACTTTGTCACCAATTTATCATTTGTGCTTCCTTGGACCTCTTTTGGTGGGTAGCACCCACTATATCACTAGGATACCTCACAAGACCGTATGCAGTTGTTTTGAAGCTGCTCTCTGACCCATCGATCTACTCATCACAATGTGTCCATCGTCCAGGTAGCTCAGCTTGCCTATTTTTATTTTCAGCATGGGTTTACTAGTGGCAACCTTCATAGACATACATTGGGGACCCCCGGAAGACACATAGCTGGGACAGTCACTGCGGGGTGTAGCTTGATAAAATTCAAATATATGATGCAGTAAAAAAAAAAAAGTCACGTTTCATAGGTTGTAATTGGCCCCAGATTTTTCCTCTAGTAATATGGAGAATGTTTAGTTGCTGTGCTACTGGATAAAGTGATTCGGTCCACTTTCTGTCCTCACTCTATTTCACACGTTATTGACTCTTCTCTTAAATTGTAATAAGGTAAAATGTGAACAGGAAAAGGCTGAATGATTTTGATCATAATTTATATTTTTATATGAGACTTTTTCAGAATAAAAAAAAAAAAAACTAAAATACAAAACAAGTCCAAGACATGTTCGACATGTACACAGCAAGTGCTTTACAGACTATATTAGAGGTAATTCCACATGGGTGGACAGTGGGCCCATCATTTCCTTCAACTGGCCCAAGAACCTCAGTTCAACACTAAAAATGCCCAATCCTCTGTATGACAAAATAAACACATAGCTGTAATAAGCCTGCTCACATTTAATGGTGAAATAAACACCTTCAACAGTTTTAAAAGGAAGTAGGACAAGATATGACAAGATCTCTCTCAGCCGAAAGATGGAGCCTAAGTGCTGTGAAGGTGGCCCAGGTGGCACTGCTAACCGATAAAATAAAGCAAGAGCAAGGAGATGACAATATTACTTTAAAGTGATCCTGTTACACCCCCTTGCTTTTGCTTCACTTCATCAGTTAGCAGTGTCAGCTGGGTGTGGCTTCACAGCAGTTGGGCTCCATCTACTGGCTGGGGAGAGGACCCAACTGCTGTGAAGCCCCGCCCAGGTGACACTGTCCACCAATGAAATGAAGCAACTTTAGAGCAGAAAGAAGACACAGATAAGTTTTAAACAGGTATATATCGAATGTGCAGCATCTAAGCTTGTGGATGGTGCGGAGAGTAAGGCGGTGACAATATTACTTTTAATCTCATCTGAGATGAGATGTTTTGGCTGTCCGTTTATCTGTTTATGGGTAGCTTCACACGTACCGACTCGCAGCGTTAATAACGCTGCGAGTCGGCTAGGTCCTGGCAGATCGCTGTCATTACATACACACAGCGGTCTGAACGACCGCTGCGTGTATGTAATTCTGCCGGCCGCTTAACCCCTTCTGCTGCCGCCCGGCTCCCGCTCTGTATACATCACCTGTCCTCACTGCACGGGGTCCTGGCGTACTGCTCTCCCGCCTGGCCAATCAGTGTGTTGCCCTGCCGCAGCCACTGATTGGCCGGGGGTGGGAGAGCAGTACGCCGGGACCCCGTGCAGCGAGGACAGGTAATGTATACAGAGCGGGAGTGGGAGACGGGTGGCAACAGAAGGGGTCAAGTGGCTGGCTGAACGACCGCTGCGTGTATGTAGTGAAAGTGATCTGCCAGGACCTAGCCGACTCGGAGCCTTATTAACGCTGCGAGCCGGTACGTGTGAAGCTACCCTAATGGGAAAAACGGATGCCACTGTGTGCATCTGTGTGGATCTGTTTTTCCATTGACTTCCATTATTAAAAAAAAAATCAAAACAGATGCTTAAAAAAAAAAATAAAAAACAATAATTTATGTACACGTACACGTGGCTTTCCATGTTTTTATGCACGTTAAAAGTAATAACTTAAAAACGGATCTGTTAAACGAACTGTAAAAACACGGTGTGAACCTACCTTAAGGCAACCAATACTCCAATACTTAAAAACCACTCTATTGTAAACCTAGCCGTACAAACTGCACAATGTCAGTGGGATCAGCCAACCATCTAATATATAGTGGTCTCCTAGATCTTGACAGATGATCGTAAAAGGGCAGACTAGATGGACCAGGTGGTCTTTTTCTGCCGACACTCTTCTATGCCGTTGATGAGCAGTTTGGATATCAGTTTTCTGGGATATAAGGAGCCTATTCCATGGGGCCTACTATTAGTCAAATCAGGCTGATATCTCCCCATGTAATGGAGCGATCAATCAGCTGATCACTCAATCGGCTTTCAGCTTTTAAACTAGCTCTTAATCTATTCATTGCTAACCCTGCAGCCATACTGCTTACACCACTGTATGTGTTACTGGAAGTGTTATACTAGCATTCTCTCAATGGGACGCACATTTCATATACGAGCCCTGACTGGCCAATGAATTTCTTGGATAGTTGTCCTTCATCTTTTTAACACACATCTTGCCGAGTTCATTCTTATTACTATTACACCAATAAAAGTTACGTTTTAAAACAGGGTGGGTTTATAGGGTATTGGTTGCCTTAGGGCAAATCATGAATGAAACTGTAAGTTCTTTAACCCTATCACGTCAGGCATTGGTTCTTTATAAAATCTTAAAGGACAACTCCCACAAAAATTTTTTTTTGCTCATTTAACACACATTACAAAGTTATATAACTTTGTAATGTGGTTAAATACCCGGCCTGGCCCCCTTCCCCCACTTTCGGACCCCCGACCCCCCACCCCGGAAGTTAAGGAATGTATACATTACCTATTACGATCGTCACGGTCCTCTTCTCCGGGGCGGCATCTGGTGACGACGACGTCAGAGCCGAGGGGCGGTCCGGGTCTTCTTCCTCCTCGGCGTCTTCATGCAAAGTGAATGGGGATGAAAAGGCTGCTGGTGCACATGCGCACCAGCAGCCTTTTTATTGGCTGGAGCGCATCACATGGCTTCCAGCTTGCTCAGCCCTGATTGGCTGAGCTTGCTGGAAGCCATGTGATGCGCTCCAGCCAATGAAAAGGCTGCCGGTGCGCAAGCGCACTGGCAGCCTTTTCCATCCCCTGGACCCGGAAGTTGGAGACATCGCTGGATGGCGGACGGCGGCGACGGAGAGGCGGACGGCGGGCGAATCGAGTGGCGATCGTCACCGGAGAGATGGTGAGTATGGTGTCTGTGTGTGTCTGTGTTTTTTTTTTTTTTGGGGTCCCGCGGGAGTTGTCCTTTAAATCATACACAACAAGGACTAGGCAGGTTGAGCGTTAAAGTGGAATTCCAGCTGAAAAAAAATATATTTCAGAGATTTGTAACTTACTTTTATTAAAAAATCTTAAGTATTTTAGTACTGTACTTATCAACTGCTGTATGTCCCGCAAGAAGTGGTGTATTCTTAGCAGTCTGACACAGTGCTCTCTGCTGCCACCTCTGTCTGTGTCAGGAACTGTTCAGAGCAGGAAAGGTTTACTATGGGGATTTGCTGCTGCTCTGGACAGTTCCTGACATGGACAGAGGTGGCAGCAGAGAGCAGTGTGTCAGACTAGAAAAAAATACACCACTTCCTTCAGGACATATAGCAGCTGATAAGTACTGGAAGACTGGAGATTTTTTAATAGAAGTAAATTACTAATCTCTGCCACCAGTTGATTTTTTTTTCTTTTTTTGCTGGAGTAGCCCTTTGTTGTGCCCGATCTTTTGTTCCCAGGTGGATAAGTGATGCCAATAAAATAAATCAATATAAATATTTTTTCCTTCTAACCATTGGAAAGCAAATAAGAAATGCTTTTTTTTTTGTTCCTAACACAGTTGACTTCAGTCGGTGAAGATTTAAAGATTTCTTATTACAATCAGAAGGGCAATGGTCAGCTGCCAGCGTAAAAGCCTTCAGAAGTGAGGGATTCGGTGGTGTAATTGCCTCTATGGAAGTCTGCATCGATTTCCTCCAATTTCCCTGCACATTTCTTCATCCTTGGCTTCTCATCTTCCACTATGGACTGATTTATCTAGACATGATAAATGCTGATTCGTGCCGGGATATTGTTGAGCTTGGTGCCTATTATGTCTTAATTGTTTGTATAGTACGAGATTTTTACTGTGTATACTGATTGTTGCAGGTCCATAGGAATCAGATATTATGCTAAAGGAAGCAACCATTCACCCCTTGTATCTCTTACAGCAGATTACTATATAATACATAGCCTCTGTTGCAGCATCCCTTTATTCTGGATCATGGAGGAGAACCCAAGTAGGGAAGATTTTACATGCTGGTCTTAAAGGGGTACCGGTCTTTTTTGTTCCTTTCAAATCAACCGGTGCCAGAAAGTGACGGAGATTTGTAATTTACGTCTATTTAAAAATCTCCAGTCTTCCAGTACTTATCAGCTGCTGTATGTCCTGCAGGAAGTGGTGCATTCTTTCCAGTCTGGGGAGCAAGAGAGGTTTTCTTAGAGGATTTGCTGCTGCTCTGGACAGTTCCTGACATGGACAAAGGTGGCAGCAGAGAGCACTATGTCAGACTGAAAAGAATACACCACTTCCTGCAGGACATACAGCAGCTGATAAGTACTGGAAGACTGGAGATTTTTAAGTAGAAGTAAATTACAAATCTCTTGCATTTTTCTGACACAGAAAAAATATTTTGCCGGAGTATGTAAATTTGCTATGGCTTCCGCCTCACCACATTCATTAAAGGAGTTATCAGAGATTAGAAAAACATGGCTGGAGCTGGGCGAGCGTGGCGAGGGCCGGGGGCAGGAGAGACAGCACGGCCGTGGCTGTAACAAGGTTTACACGAATAAATAACAAGTTATCCTGGGACTTTTCCTGTATAATTTTACTTAACTCCTCCTGCTGTATACCATGCTTTCTGCAGGATAGATTACGTGTTAAGGCCATGTTCACATGCTGTAAGAGACCGGCCGTTCCATGACCCGGCCTGGTCACGGAACGGCCGATCTCTGAGAAGATCATTCCGGCTGGATGATCTTTTGGGCTGCAGAGTTCTGATGCGGGCGCATCTGTGAGCGCCCGCATCAGAGCTCCCCACAGCACACTATGAAGCATGTGACCGGAGCCGCTCGCTCTGTTGTGTGAACTGACAGAGTTTTCTGCGGCCGCTATTCACTGAATAGCGGCCGCAGAAAACTGACATGTCAGTTTTCTACAGTGTCGCGAGGGATCCCAGCCGGAGTGTAAACCATGTGTATACACTCCGTCTGGGATCCAATAGGGCACAAGGCAACGTATCTTCTCCTGAAAAGTCCGGCCATTGTTGCAATCGTCAACAACGAAAAGATATGTTGTGTGAACATAGCCTAAATGTGACAGGTTCCCTTTAAGAAGCCCAAAATAATACAATCCTACAGTGCACTAAGTTTCCAATTTGCATTTTACATAGACACACTGCTGGTTAATAACAATGCCCTCCCAATAACCATGTGGATGTAGCTGCCTCCCGGGCCGTGACCTTATATCAGGATCGGGCACTTTGTATGGGCTCATATAATAGCCTCAATTTACTTTTCTATATCAGTAGGCATATCAAAATAAAAAAAATATCCTGCAAAAATTTTAAATATATATATTTTTTTTCACAAAAAAAAAAAGGATTTGTCACTTTTTGATGACTCTTGATGTCTCTTTAATACCAACATCTCACTTGCCTGTAGGAGATTCCTGTGATCACACAATTATGCATTCGCGGAGATGTGCAAGAACAATTTTACTGCAAACCATTTTACTGTAGCGAGTCGGACACTGACTGAATATCTAATGACTCACCCAACATTGTGAGGTGTATACATAACAGCAACCGGGATGAAGAGAAGATAATATTCCACTGAAGAACCCCAACCCTTGTCAATGATAGGGGAGAAGTAATTTCAGTGTTTTAGTGGCATTTTAATTGTATTATTTTTTTTTTTAAGTTTTTATGTGCAAAAAATGCACAAACTGTTATAGGAATTCCCGTACATTTTTGTAGGCCCCACCAATTCTTATTATACTGCACAGTGGGGCCACAATCCATCCTGTCAGTAGACTATAATAGAAAAAAGTCTTTAGAGGGCACTTCTGTGTCAAGGGTGGTGCACATGGCAGGAGGGTAGTCCTAGAAATACTGTAAAGAGTCAAGACGGTTGAGAAAGGCTAATGCCAAAACGTCCTGTAGTTATAATGGATATGTGTTTTCTACAATAAAACCATGAAGCATTTATGGTGAGTGCCGAGATTGACTCTTTACAGTAGACTATAATGTCACTTGACGCTTAAAAGGGTTACCCAGTCTTAAAAACATGGCTACTTTCTTCAAGAAACAGCACCGCTCTTGTCCTCTGGTTGTGATTTTGCAGCTTAGTTCCATTGAAGTGAATGGAGCTGAATTCTAATACCACATACAACCTGAAGACAGGGGTGGCACTGTTTTTGCAAGAAAGTAGCTGTTTTTTTTTTTAAATCAAATTATGGATAACCCCTTTAATTGGGTGGTTCAGGATTAGAAAGACATACACTCACAGGCCACTTTATTAGGTACACCATGCTAGTAACGGGTGGTCTTCTGCTGCTGTAGCCCATCTGTCTCAAAGTTCGATGTACTGTGCGTTCAGAGATGCTCTTCTGCCTACCTTGGTTGTAACGGTTGGCTATTTGAGTCACTGTTGCCTTTCTATCAGCTCGAACCAGTCTGCCCATTCTCCTCTGACCTCTGGCATCAACAAGGCATTTCCGCCCACAGAACTGCCGCTCACTGGAATTTTTTTTTTTTTCGGACCATTCTCTGTAAACCCTAGAGATGGTTGTGCGTGAAAATCCCAGTAGATCAGCAGTTTCTGAAATACTCAGACCAGCCCTTCTGGCACCAACAACCATGCCACGTTCAACGGCCCTCAAATCACCTTTTTTCCCCATACTGATGCTCGGTTTGAACTGCAGGAGATTGTCTTGACCATGTCTACATGCCTAAATGCACTGAGTTGCCGCCATGTGATTGGCTGATTAGAAATTAAGTGGTAACGTGCAGTTGGACAGGTGTACCTAATAAAGTGGCCGGTGAGTGTAGTTGCTTTCTTCACAAAATAACGCCACCCCTTCAATTCACTTTAATGGGGCTCACTACAAGACACAACCAATTGAGAGTTGGAGGCTGTTTCTGAAAGTAGCAGCCATTTTTTTTTCTGAATTCTGAATGCCTCTTTTTAAAATTCCAAGCAGTGCTCCACCATGCGAGGCCATGGACATGGGGAGACTCTTGGTCCCAGGATATAAGCAAATACAACAGATTTTGAGAACAACAAGCTGAGGATTGTGAGGCCAATGAGAAATAGCCAGATGGAGAAGATGTCTCACTTTGGCGACTTTGTATCCTGCATCTTCGATAACATACATTACCGATGAAGTCATCAGAGATTTATGGGGCTTATTTTGATGCAGTTTGTAGATGTCATATCCATCCATATAAGTGTTCAGTGTCTAAACACATTTCTACTAGAGTCTATTCATTATTTATGACTAGAGATAAGCGAACCTGGAGCATGCTCGAGTCGATCCGAACCCAAACTTTCGGCATTTGATTAGCGGTGGCTGCTGAAGTTGGATAAAGCCCTAAGGCTATGTGGAAAACATGGATATAGTCATTGGCTGTATCCATGTTTTCCAGACAACCTTAGAGCTTTATCCAAGTTCAGCAGCCACCACTAATCAAATGCCGAACGTTCGGGTTCGGATGGACTCGAGCATGCTCCAGGTTCGCTCATCTCTATTTATGATCTATGGGTCTGTTCTCTTTTGCTAATGTTATTAAAGGTAAGTGGCTATCCAGCTTGGATTACAATAGGCGTTCTGCTGGCAGCCGTATCTGTTTAGTAGGATGCTGTGTTCCAGATGTTTGGTCCTTAAAGCAATCCTGATGAAGGCCATGCTGGGTCGAAACGCGCCAATATGGTAATATTGATGCATACTGCACCTGAATGTATTTTGATGAATGCTGGGTCCTTCTATCTACCGGTTACTGGAATACTCCACCACCTGCACCACTTCACCTTTGGAGTGTCGTCCACCTACCGACCAAATAACGTCCAGTATTTAAAGAGGTACTTGGGGCTGGGGTTATTTTTATTGTATGGCTGGGGAAGGGGTGGATATAGATGCCACCGGTCACTTACCTCCCAATTCCAGTGCTGGGTCCCAGATTGCGCCGCCCCGCTCTTCCGTCCCGCTTTCTGGTCTGAGCTGCGGCTTGAGCCGTGACGTCTCAAGGCAGCTCAGCCATTCAGCGGTCGCAGCAGGGTCCCGCCTTGGACACTGAAATAGCTGAGCTGCCTTGAGACGTCACGTCTCAAGCTGCAGCTCAGACCAGAAAGCGGCAGCGGGACAGGGGAACAGGGCGGGAGATCTGGGACCCAACAAGGTAAGTGACCGGCGGCCTCTATATCCACCCCTTCCCTGGCTATAAAATAAAAATAACCCCAGCCCAGAGTACCCCTTTAAGCTCAAAATGACGGTTATCAAAAAGTTGTCCATGAAACGGCCAAAAAAAGATGTTGTATGGTTGTGTTTTTTTTAAAATATATATACACAGAGATAACTGTCAGTCATGCAGTTTTGGTGGGGTAATCAGAACTCTCATTGTCTTCCCTAGATCTATGAGGATTTAAAGGGGTACTCCAGGAAAACATGGCTTTTACATCAACTGATGTTATAAAGTTATACTAATTTGTAAATGACTGTCAGGAACTGTCCAGAGCACTAACAAATCCCCATAGAAAAACTCTCCTCCTCTGGACAGTTCCTGACATGGCCAGAGATGGCAACAGAGAGCACTGTGTCAGACTGGAAAGAATACACCTCTTTCTGCATGGCATACAGCAGCTGATTCTGGTTCTGGTTCTGAAAGACTGGAGATTTTTATTTATAAGTCACTACCAAATCTGTATAGCTTTCTGACACCAGTTTATTAAAAAGTGAATAAAAAAAAGATCGCTGGAGTACCCCTTTAACTTGCCAATACATTTTAGACAGCTACCAGCAAACTGTGCATATACTAAAAATGAGGGAGAAAGCCGATGCAAGCCTTCTTTCCCCAAGTACAAAAGGGATGGGGCATGTGGAAATCCCAAGTGCATATAACAGGGATGATATCTATAGTGAACCCACAGCACAATCTACCTCTCGCTGAGGGTTCTGCGGTGACAACCACTGCCAAAAAACCTGGTGGGCCCCATAAACATATTGTAAGTGCTGGGATCTGGGGTCGTAGGCGGCTGGCACTGTGTGCTGTGGTCCAATAATAACAAGTCTTCGGGGTACAGAGGTTGTGATGTACATGAAGAGGTTTTATTTCGGAGCTGATAATTAATTGGGGATTTACGTGTCATCAGTAATTGGAGGCGCTGGCTTCTGCTGTTAATGAATTATGGAGTCATCCTATATACATGTGTAATTGGGTCTGCAGCCTGTGAGAGCGGTGATAATGCTGCTGCAGCAGTCGTCTTCTTATTGCCCTGCCTTCTGTTCATTATTAACACAATTTTTTATTTTTGCTACTGGTTTCACAGAACAGAACACAAACATGTTTCGTTTGTTCAAAGATCTTATATTATTACCATGTTTTCTTCCTGTTTTTAATTCCATTTTTATTGTTGTTATGTATTGGCAGAAAAAAAAGTAAATGTACTTCATAATGCTGGGAAGGGAGAATGGTGATGACTTCGGGTCCTATTACACTAAACGACTTAACGATTAACAATCGAAAACAATTGCTACTTGAAATCGTTCACCATATTACACAGAACGATAGTGGTTAGTTTACTGTATCTGATCCCAGCAAAACAGCGAACAATGTGGAATTACACCGAATGGTTAGTGATCGATTTTGGTGTCAGCACAAAATCAACGATTGATGACAAATGAACGATTTCTCGTTTGTTTGACGCCTGAATTTACACAAAACAATTGTCGTTTAAATTTGAACGATATAACATTTTTTTGCATGATAATCTACTCGTGTAATAGGGCCCTTAGGAGCTGGGCCCAGTCCAATCACTGCAGATGCTCACGGTGTGACACAGCTGGCAAACCCCATCAGTGGCTGGTATCAGAGACAAAAATAAAAAAAAAGGTCAAAAATAAATGCAGCACTCGTGTAGCTGATGCGGTGGTGCCAATCGGTAGATACCGGTGACCAACGGTGTAGGATGATATAAAAGCCAAGAGATACTGCAGCACTCCAGAGATAAACTTCAAAAAGACATGTTTATTTCACGTCTTTTTGAAGTTTATCTCTGGAGTGCTGCGGTATATCTTGGCATATATATATATCTGTATACCTACCAATCCCCCATTATGCTTTTGTGACCATTCCTAAGGCCTTATTCACACGTCCTGTAATTTACGGATCCGTATTTTCGTATTCGAGTGCACATTGATGACTATATCAGTAGATTACAAGGATGCTAACTAGGGATGGTCCGAACTCGAACTCTCGGCAATGATTCCCGCTGTCTGCCTGCTCCGTGGAGAGGGTGGATACAGCGGGAGGACCGCCTGAAAAACTGGGATACAGCCATAGCCATAGGCTGTATCCCAGTTTTCCAGGCGGTCCTCCCGCTGTATCCACCCACTGCATGGAGCGGCCAGACAGTGGGAATCTGATGCCGAGCGTTCGGACCATCCTTAATGCTAACCAATGCTAAAAAAAAAAAAAAATAGGACATGTCCTAGTGCGAACCCAGATTTTTTTTTTATGGATCCTCTCATAGGAATCAATGGGATCCACTATTTTTTATGGATTGTTACCTGTTTGCATCCGTATCTCCGTAGAAAAATACGGATGACTCACAGGTCATAAGGTTGTGTTTGTAAGCAACCACAGCCAGGAAGAAGGAACTGCGGAAGTACATGTGCCTGAAAACAGAAAGAGAATTAAAGGAGTACTCCAGTGGCCCCCCACCCCAAAAAAAACACAGACACACACAGGAAATATACTTACCATCCCTCCAGTGATGATCGCCGTTCGAATTTCCTGCCGGGCATGTCCCCTCCATCTTTGTCCGCTGTCCTAGCTTCTGGGTCCGGGTGCAGTGAATGGGAATGAAAAGGCTGTCGGTGCACATGCGAACCAGCAGCCTTTTCATTGGCTGGAGCACATCACATGGCTTCCAGCAAGCTCAGCCAATCAGAAAAAGAAAATCGTCGCACTACCCCTTTAACTAATTAATTTACAGAACTGTCTCACAGTAAAGCAAACCAGAAATGGCAAAGTAAAATGGCTGACAAGCGATCATGTGACTTTAAGGGGTTGGGCATACTGGTGCTAGTTTTTTTTAACCTACTCAATTTTGTTAACTAGTATTGTGCAGTCACCAAAAGAAAAAAGATTTACGGAAGTACGGATGAAATACGGATGCCCAATCAGTAATTTTTTAGCAGATTGTACGGGTGGATAGCGGGAGGATTCTACGGACATGAAGACAATACTGAACGTGTGCCTAATGCCTTACTCTTTATGCCGCTCCAGCGGCCCAGTCTAATCTTTTCCAGCGCTGTCAGTCTTCAAGCATGGAGACTACAGCTCCTTCCGGCAAATGGGTTCTTCTTCTGGAGATTACAAGATGGTGGTGATGTCAGCTGTGGGCCTGTTTAAGAGAACACAGGCAAGCAAACCATGTCCACAAAAAAGATCACATGTCCTCCGCCTCTGAGGGGAGAGGGAGCAGAAAGAATTGAGATGGAGAGGAAGAGGTTCCACTGTGGGTTAAACGCACCCAAGCAGTGCAAATAAAATGTTATACACTCCTATTAGAGATAGGAGTGTATAATCAATGTAATATTAATTAATGTAAAGGGGTACTCCGCCCATCCCTCCCGCCAAAGATGATACACATGGCAGTGCCCTCGACATTCACTTCTGCTTTTTAATTGGTTTATTAAGGGCATACAGACACAAATAAAGATATGTGTGCACTCTTTATTTGGCATAAAACTACACTGTGAATACAACCCTACAGAGAATGAAAAAAACAATTCTCCAACCAAGGTTTGAAAGGGGGCACCATTACCTAACGGAACTACTCGATTACTTACGTAGCCAGGGACCGCGGCTATTAACGGGCACGGTCCGATCGCCGTGCCCGCTGATAAAGTAATCGGATGCAGCTGTCAAAGTCCGATTACTTGATGCAGCTGTTCCCTGGTGTCTAGTGGGGTATCCCCCAAGCACAAGGAGGGAAAACCGAAAACGCAAAAATTGAAATTGGCCCGGTCCTCTAAGGGTTAAAAGTAAATTCCTTAAAGGGAATGTACCATCAGGCCTGGGCTGAAGCACTGGAGGCGGGCCGACTCACCCCCAGTGGGCGGAACCCCCCACCCGTCTTTGACGCGGCTCCATTAAAATCAATGGAGCCATATGATAGAGGGGCGGGGGTTTCCTCCCACTGGGGGTGAGTCAGCCCGCCTCCAGTGCTTCAGCCCAGGCCTGATGGTACAAGCCCTTTAAAATCGACAAATCCGCTCTAAACCAAAAATAGATAGCACACCTGTCACTGCCGAGGGCTTTGAAACGCAGTTGGAACGGAGTCTTATTGCAAAGCAGTTCAGGCTGTATTAATCACAGCAGAATAGGAAGAAGAAGAAGAAGAAGAGCAATACTGAATAAAATATAGTGCCCCTCAGTTCAATTATCTTCAAAAGGCTCTGTGGATACACTTTAGGCTGGGAATACATCCGCCACCATGGACACTGTGTAGCAGCTGCTTCCCTCACCAGTCATGACGCGTCATACACAAAGCGGCAGAAGCGCGACCCAACTATATAGAAAAGTCACTATGGTCACATGACCACCTCCGTACCACGTGACCCGCGCGTCATCACAGTCCCGTCGCAGAGCGCGTATGCCGGCTCTCCATGACTGCTGTGACGTCGTCAGCCCCGCCCCCCACGCTGAGCTCCTGCAGCTGAACTTGTAGTCAGCGGTATAGCCGGGCCTGGCGGCCACGTCTGCTGTGAGGAGGGGGAGGACGGAGCGGCTGCCGGCCTGTGTGTGTGTCGTGCTGCACGATGTGGCTGCCCGGGGCCTGCTGCCGCCTGCCGCTGCTGCTCCTGTGCTGCTGGCAGCTCCCCCCCGCCTCAGCCTGGGACAACGGGGACCTGGAGCTGTTTGACTTGGTGGAGGAGATTCAGCAAAACTTCTACCAGTTCCTGGGGGTGGAGCAGGTAACTGGGGGTGATGGGGGAGCAGGTAACTGGGGTGATGGTGATGATGGGGAGCAGGTAACTGGGGTGATGGGGGAGCAGGTAACTGGGGTGATGGTGGGGAGCAGGTAACTGGGGTGATGGTGATGATGGGGAGCAGGTAACTGGGGTGATGGTGGGGAGCAGGTAACTGGGGTGATGGTGATGATGGGGAGCAGGTAACTGGGGTGATGGTGGGGAGCAGGTAACTGGGGTGATGGTGATGGGGAGCAGGTAACTGGGGTGATGGTGATGGGGAGCAGGTAACTGGGGGTGATGGTGATGGGGAGCAGGTAACTGGGGGTGATGGTGATGGGGAGCAGGTAACTGGGGGTGATGGTGATGGGGAGCAGGTAACTGGGGGTGATGGTGATGGGGAGCAGGTAACTGGGGGTGATGGTGATGGGGAGCAGGTAACTGGGGGTGATGGTGATGGGGAGCAGGTAACTGGGGGTGATGGTGATGGGGAGCAGGTAACTGGGGGTGATGGTGATGGGGAGCAGGTAACTGGGGGTGATGGTGATGGGGAGCAGGTAACTGGGGGTGATGGTGATGGGGAGCAGGTAACTGGGGGTGATGGTGATGGGGAGCAGGTAACTGGGGGTGATGGTGATGGGGAGCAGGTAACTGGGGGTGATGGTGATGGGGAGCAGGTAACTGGGGGTGATGGTGATGGGGAGCAGGTAACTGGGGGTGATGGTGATGGGGAGCAGGTAACTGGGGGTGATGGTGATGGGGAGCAGGTAACTGGGGGTGATGGTGATGGGGAGCAGGTAACTGGGGGTGATGGTGATGGGGAGCAGGTAACTGGGGGTGATGGTGATGGGGAGCAGGTAACTGGGGGTGATGGTGATGGGGAGCAGGTAACTGGGGGTGATGGTGATGGGGAGCAGGTAACTGGGGGTGATGGTGATGGGGAGCAGGTAACTGGGGGTGATGGTGATGGGGAGCAGGTAACTGGGGGTGATGGTGATGGGGAGCAGGTAACTGGGGGTGATGGTGATGGGGAGCAGGTAACTGGGGGTGATGGTGATGGGGAGCAGGTAACTGGGGGTGATGGTGATGGGGAGCAGGTTACTGGGGGTGATGGTGATGGGGAGCAGGTTACTGGGGGTGATGGTGATGGGGAGCAGGTTACTGGGGGTGATGGTGATGGGGAGCAGGTTACTGGGGGTGATGGTGATGGGGAGCAGGTTACTGGGGGTGATGGTGATGGGGAGCAGGTTACTGGGGGTGATGGTGATGGGGAGCAGGTTACTGGGGGTGATGGTGATGGGGAGCAGGTTACTGGGGGTGATGGTGATGGGGAGCAGGTTACTGGGGGTGATGGTGATGGGGAGCAGGTTACTGGGGGTGATGGTGATGGGGAGCAGGTTACTGGGGGTGATGGTGATGGGGAGCAGGTTACTGGGGGTGATGGTGATGGGGAGCAGGTTACTGGGGGTGATGGTGATGGGGAGCAGGTTACTGGGGGTGATGGTGATGGGGAGCAGGTTACTGGGGGTGATGGTGATGGGGAGCAGGTTACTGGGGGTGATGGTGATGGGGAGCAGGTTACTGGGGGTGATGGTGATGGGGGAGCAGGTTACTGGGGGTGATGGTGATGGGGGAGCAGGTTACTGGGGGTGATGGTGATGGGGGAGCAGGTTACTGGGGGTGATGGTGATGGGGGAGCAGGTTACTGGGGGTGATGGTGATGGGGGAGCAGGTTACTGGGGGTGATGGTGATGGGGGAGCAGGTTACTGGGGGTGATGGTGATGGGGGAGCAGGTTACTGGGGGCCGATTGTGGGGGGGGAGCAGGTTACTGGGGGCTGATTGTGGGGGGGGGAGTAGGTTACTGGGGGCTGATTGTGGGGGGGAACGGGAGTAGGTTACTGGGGGCTGATTGTGGGGGGGAACGGGAGCAGGTGACTGGGGGTGGTGGGGGCAGGAGCAGGTAACTGGGGGTGAGGGTGGTGATGTGGATCAGGTTACTTGGGGTGATAGTGGGGAGGGGCGAAGCTATGACTGGTTACAATGTTGCAGCTTGTTGTTATGGTGATGTCTCACATCTGGGGGTGACTAATGATCAGTGATCGCTGTGATCACTGCCATGTCTGCCAGAAACCTATGAATGGCCAAATGTTACTAAACCAGAAGCCCATCCCCAATATTGATGGGGGGAGCAGCCATAGCTTATGATCTTCTGCCATATGATGCTGAGGCTGATGTCATTGTGTAGTTTCCATGTTGTTTTCTCTGTCATTTCTGGTCTTTACCAAAGTTGTTTCATAGCAACCGGCCCATCATATATCCGGTGACCACTGCATATCCCAATCAAGTCACGGGTAGCGGTAGGATAAGAATGGATGAGGTTTACTAGAATAGTGCCCAGCTCCAAGGGCATGATGGGAGATGTAGTTTTGCAGCAGCTGTAGGGCCTTGCGTTTGACTCCTGTGGTCTAGAGCCAGACCTCCTAATCAATGCTGGTTGTTGATTTGAGTGGATGGTCCGAACCTGCCAAGGTTCGGGTTCGTATGAACCCGAACGCTCGGCATCAGTTTCCTGCTGTCTGCCCGCTCCGTGCAGCGGGTGGATACAGCGGGAGGACTGCCTGGAAAACTGCGATACAGCCTATGGCTCCACGGAGCGGGCAGACAGCGGGAATCATTTCTGAGGGTTTGGGTTTGTACGAACCCGAACCAAACCAGGTTCGGACCATCCCTACTGCTGAGTACTATATGAATACTATGCTATAGTTCAGCATCTGCCTATGGAATAGTCATTTACAGGGATTTTCCAGTCTTGTGCAAATCAAAGTTATTCCTAGTTATGTAGCTTTCACTTTGTGTTTTACAGGTTATTAGGAATTCTAGAGTCTTGTGATTAATGGAAACATTAAGGTTTGTGTTTAGAGAAATAAAATCTGGTCCAGGTCATCGCTGTACAGTTTGTTACAGTGTATCAGTGTAGACAAGGTCAGGTTGGGACTGCCTCTGTGTGAACAAGAATGTCCTCTCTACCAGTGAAAAATCAATGCCGCAGTGCAGAAATACATACTTCTCCAACAGCTACAAACCAACACTGCAGTGCAATACGTACTACTCCACCAGCAACAAATCAACACCACAGTGCAATACATACTGCTCCACCAGCAACAAATCAACACCGCAGTGCAATACGTACTGCTCCACCAGCAACAAATCAACACCGCAGTGCAATACGTACTACTCCACCAGCAACAAATCAACACCGCAGTGCAATACGTACTACTCCACCAGCAACAAATCAACACCACAGTGCAAGAAGTACTTCTCCACCAGTGAAAAATCAATGCCACAGTGCAATACGTACTACTCCACCAGTGAAAAATCAATGCCACAGTGCAGCAATACATACTTCTCCAACAGCTACAAACTAATGGTGTGTTTACACAGAGATTTATCTGTCAGATTTTGGAAGCCAACGCCAGGAACAGACTATAAACAGGGAGCAGGCCATAAAGGAATGACTAAGAATGACTTCTCCTCTTTTCAAATCCATTCCTGGCTTTGGCTTCCAAAATCTGTCAGATAAATCTCTCTGTGTAAACGCACCATAACACTGCAGTGCAATACATACTACTCCACCGGTAACAAATCAGCACCACAGTGCAATAAGTACTTCTCCTCCAGTAACAAATCAACACCACCATGCAATAAGTACTTCTCCACCAGTAACAATTTTACACCACAGTGCAATAAGTACTTCTCCACCAGTAACAATTTTACACCACAGTGCAATAAGTACTTCTCCACCAGTAACAATTTTACACCACAGTGCAATAAGTACTTCTCCACCAGTAACAATTTTACACCACAGTGCAATAAGTACTTCTCCTCCAGTAACAAATCAACACCACAGTGCAATAAGTACTTCTCCACCAGTAACAATTTTACACCACAGTGCAATAAGTACTTCTCCACCAGTAACAATTTTACACCACAGTGCAATAAGTACTTCTCCTCCAGTAACAAATCAACACCACAGTGCAATAAGTACTTCTCCACCAGTAACAATTTTACACCGCAGTGCAATAAGTACTTCTCCGTCAGTGAAAAATCAGTGCCGCAGTGCATAACATACTTCTCCAACAGCTACAAACTAGCACTGCAGTGCAATACATACTACTCCACCAGTAACAAATCAACACCACAGTGCAATTTAAAAAATGCTGAATTGCTGCAAAACTCATTGTGCAGTTATCTCTTGGGGGATATATAATGATTACAGGTTATGTCTGATTAGATACTAGATCTTGCCACAGGAGGGTGTAAAAGTGCTTCTGCTGCTCTGTAAAAAGCATCTCAGAGGCTACTATTGGGTAGTGTCCCTCTAAATGAGAGATCGTGACAGCTAGATGTGACACCAAGCCACACACAAACATTTTGACCAGTTGACAGATTATAAAGGCCATATTACATGGTATGATAATGAGGGAGAAGCGATCTCAGAGCGTCAGCTCAGCGCTCACTTCCCCCTCGTTCCCCGCTCGCTGCCTGTGCTATTACATGCTCAGACAGCGAGCGGAGAGCAGCAGGAGGGGCTGCCCGCACAATCCTTCACTGGACTGAGAGACTGAGGATGTTTGTTTCAAAAAACTGGCCATCGTCTAAGCTGTGTTTACCCAGCTGAGTTATTAGGAGCAGCGGTTACACGAACACACAGTTCATGGCCCAGCCAGACCACCAGTAGAGAGGGATATTTGATTGGCTAAAAAAAAGCACAAGCAGCTCCCACAGTTTAGAACCATAAGATGCCTTTATTACACACTTCTGTTCATCCCAGGTTGGAGTAAGGAGGCCTGTAATGATAATGTGTGGAAAACACGCTGCCCCCTGCTGGTATGATCATGTTGGGAGGACAGACTGTTCCCTGCTAGTGTGATGTGGGGAGGACACACTATCCCCTGCTGGTGTGATGTGGGAAGGGCTCGCTGCCCCCCTGCTAATGTGATGTGGGGAGGACACACTATCCCCTGATAGTGTGATGTGGGGAGGACACGCTGCCCCCCTCTAGTAGTGATGGGAGGGACACTAACAGGTCAGTGATATGTACAGGACATCCTGCAGCTACATGTGTTGTCTACAGCTTTTGATTTCCTATTTTGAAGTTTAGGTGGAACATTCACAATGTATCCTACATATAAGCGGACATGCCTCAGGCTTAAAGTGTCACTGTCGTTATAAAATTAAAACTCTTAGGGTACGTTCACACTTACCTGATCGGCAGCGTATTTTCTGCAGATTTCATTTAAAGCGACTTTGTACCCACAATCTGACCCCCCAAAACCACTTGTACCTTCGGATAGCTGCTTTTAATCCCAAGATCTGTCCTGGGGTCTGTTCGGCAGGTGATGCAGTTATTGTCATAAAAATAACTTTTAATCCAGCAGCGCTGTGTCTAACGGCAGGGGCTTAGATTTGTATATGCATTAGGCGGGCACACCCTCTCTGTCCCTCCTCCTCATGTTCCAGGAAAATTGCTTCCTATTCCCCACCTGTGTGTATAGTGAACATGGGCTGGATCGTTAATACACCTGTGCGAAGCTCAAACAGCAGTAAATGTTCCTGGAGCATTCCTAATGACAAGGAGGGTGGGGAGGAAGGACAGAGAGGATGTGCCAGCCTAATGCATATACAAATGTAAGCCCCAGCTGTTAAGACACAGCGCTGCCCGATTAAAAGTTGTTTTTATGACCATAACTGCATCCCCTGCCGAACGGACCCCAAGACAGATCTTGGATTAAAAGCAGCTTTCTGAAGGTACAAGTGGTTTGGAGGGTCAGATTGTGGGTACAGAGTCGATTTAAATAACTGCACACAGCATCAAATCTGCACCATCAAATCTGCTGAGGATCCTGTAGGTGTGAACGCACCCTTAACCAACAGTATATGTGATATAAAGCATGTCAAAAGTTTTGATGGTTCTATGACCTGTACTAATCAGGAGAACGAGCTGGGAGAGGGATGTGTCCTCTCCTTGCTCTAAAAGAGTTCTCCATCATAAGCCAGACCCCCCCCCCCCCCCCCCCAAACGCAGAGCGGAGAGTTGGTGCAGTTGCTGCACCGTGGTGTTCAGACCTGGACTGATCAAAACTTTTGACATGTCTCTATGACGAGTAAATAAAAAAAAAATTTTTAAACAACAGTGACACTTTAAAACAAAGCTATACTTACTTGTATCCAGGTACAGTCTCCTGAAGTGTTTGGTCTCTTTTTTTTTTTCGACCAGCACAAGACTAAAAAGTCTGGACCTGAATACAAGTAAGTATAATTATTAACTTTCTTTATGTTACATCCCCTGCCAATTTTAATTTTGAAAGCTATAACAGTGACATTTTAAAATCTGCAGGTCAGACTGTTTTTACAAGAAAGTAGCTGTGTTTTTCTAATCCTGGACAACCCCTTTAAATGTTATTGTTAAAGCTAAAATGGCATATATAAGACTACACTTTTTGTCTATTTTTTGCTCTTGCAGTTGTGTCTATCTAATAAGCTGAGACGCTTATTCACTTCTGCCGCCATTTGGTATTCTAAGCCGTTCTCAGCGGTTTCTCATTGAACACATTTTAAAAAGTTCCTAATTCATGTCCGTACCGTGGTTGCGACCCTTAAATCTTATGCATCTCTCTATCGGAGTAGCCGTTCCTGCTGTAGTAAATCTCATAACAAATTGAAAATCAATACTGTGTAATAAAAAGAATTAATGTCCTCGCTGACCATTCACTCTACCTTACTTAGCGTAAAGGGGTCCAACATGTTCACAAGAAGTGGCCTCATAGGCAGTCATGCATCATGTGATATAACAATTCATTTACTGGACTATATCAGGGTGCAGTCTCCATCATAGACTTCTGCTAGGACACGTACATTTACTTACAATATAGTCTCATATAAGATACAACATACAGGCCAGCAGTTCCTGTTTTTTTTTTTTTTTTTTTGCAAGACTTTCTCACAAAGAGGTAGGAACTGTGCAAACCTTGTTGGTTAGGAAGGGCTTAAAGGGTGCTTATAATTTAAGCAAACTTCTGATATGTCATAGCGATTTGTATAAGTCGTGGTCTGGGTGCTGAGACCCCCGCTGATCGTGAAGGGGAAGACCCGTACTGTACAGCAGCACATGCTCTGCCTTGTCATCTCCTTCTCGCTGCTAAAGTAGCTGTTGACGGAATTTATTAGAGCCCTAAGGAACTTTCGGTAATCGCTGTACCAGAAGTCCATTGGGCTGTTACAATTCCGTCCACCGCTACTTTAGCAGTGACATAGAGATGACGAGGCAGAGTGCACGCTTCTGCCCCTTCATTCTAACAATCGGTGGGGGTCTCAGTGACATGTCAGAGGTTTGTATCAGGCGCGGTCTAGGTGCTATGATGTCAGAAGATTGTTTAAATGATAGGTACCCTTGTTCTAATGTCAACACTTGTAATGAATGTATTAGGAACTTCTTAGCATCTTGTGCTTCGTTATTCCACCCACCAAAGTTATCCCAAACTAATCCCTGCCATTCTGGGGATACATGTGGGTCTCTGTGTTGGCCCCATCGCAGCACCTGGCTTTGTACATTGCAATAAGTAGCTGTCATGATCCACCTGGGAACCTGTACAGACAATAATTTGCTGGAAATATAAGGGTGGGTTCATACTGAGGAATTCTCGCGGATAAACTCAGCGGAATTCCGCAGTATTGCCGCGCGCCTTTTCGCCGGCTCCATAGACACCATTCTATGGGCCGGCATATTCCGCGTTCCGACGAAAGAAGGGACATGTCACTTCTTTCGGCGGAATACGCCGGTCTATGGAGCTGGCGGAAAGGTGCGCGTCTGTGCGGACACACAACGGAATTCCGCGGACATTGTCCGCGAGAATTCCGTAGTATGACCCCACCCTTAGAGACCGAACTAGATTATAGGATAGACGCACAAGGCATGTGCCTTGTGTGTCTAAATTTTTTAATCTAAATCAACAGTAGATGTGATATAAAGCAAGTTTGCAATATACATTCATTATTTTTTGTTATCATGCTGTAAAACAAAGAAAGCTGTACTTACCAGAAATCCAGGTCCAGTCTCCGGAAGGCAGATTTTCTGACTCGTACTGGTTGTAAAAAACAGACTAAACACAGGAATTCTGGCCAGTACAGAGACACAGCTCAATGTATCTATTAATCACATGACTGCCTTCTCTCTGTGAGCGCTCAGATAGCCTGGGATACACAGGACGTCCTGTTTTCTGACTCTTTTACGGGAAAAAAAAGTCAGAAAACAGGAAGTGCCGTGTTTTTCATGATAACTAAAAAAAAATATATAAATTACAAACACTTGGTGTTGGATGCTGCACTAAGGCTGTCGGGAAAACATGGATATATATGTTTTCAAGGTTTTCTTAGGGCGGCATCCATCTTCCCCTGGCAGCAAGAGTCAGATGCCAAGCGGTCAGGTTTGGAGGACGTTGCCGAACCCAAACAGTTTGACAGGTCCGCTCAAAACTTCTAATAACCTATGTGCATACACCTTGATTAGCCCTCAGATAATGGCCATCTCTCTTTTACCCCATATACATGAAAGTTAGGCTTCAAGAAGGCTTCATACATTCTTAATAGGGAGAGGAAAGGTTCACACAGCTCGCTGGCTACTCATCTTCCCGAAATCCAACATGCCGATCCTTCTCTCCCCTACATTAGATGCATAGCCAGTTTTGCTGTCTTTTCAGTCATCATCATGGCCGCGAACCTATGAGCATATGACTTCTCTTCTTTTATTACCACCATAGACTTTAGCGGAGATGCCCCCCCACCCCGATCTCATTTAGGACTGTGTTATCCCCCCATTGACCTCCTCCATCTTTTATACAGAGGTCTTCCTTTCAAGCATGTACCTATACATCCAGTCCATCCCGGGGCGGTTAGGAGGTCCCGCTCCCCACCGCACTGCCGCCCGCCCCATACTGTCTTTAGATGTCAGTACGCCTGTGGGGCTGGGGGCAGTGTCGGTCCGGTCCCCGGTTGATAAGCGCTCTCTTGGAGATGTCCCGGGGATTCCCCAGCAGAGCGCGCACCAGTGATCTCAGTGTACGCCGCCGGCCTGAACTTCCCGGAAGTACAGGCCGGCGGCGTACACTGAGGTCACTGATGCGTGCTTTGCTGGGGAATCCCCGGGACATCCCAAGAGAGCGCGTATCAGCCGGGGGCCGGACCAGGAGGAAAGAAGAAGACAGCCGGGGAACGAGGTGCTAGGTGAGTTGTGGTTTGTTTGGTTTTTTTTTTTGAATGGGGGCCATCTATAAGGGGAGAGCGCACAGGGGGGCTATATACTACAGGGGGGACCTCACAGGGGGGCTATATACTACTGGGGGGACCTCACAGGGGGGCTATATACTACTGGGGGGACCTCACAGGGGGGCTATATACTACTGGGGGGACCTCACAGGGGGGCTATATACTACTGGGGGGACCTCACAGGGGGGCTATATACTACAGAGGGAGAGCACAGGTGGGCTATATACTACAGAGGGAGAGCACAGGGGGGCTATATACTACTGGGGGAGAGCGCAGAGGGGGGCTTTATACTACTGGGGGGAGCTCACAGGGGGCTATATACTACTGGGGGACAGCGCACAGGGGGCTATATACTACAGGGGGTAAGCGCACAGGGGGGCTATATACTACTAGGGGAGCAACAGGGGGCTATATACTACTGGGGGAGAGCGCACAGGGGGGGCTATACACTACTCGGGGAGCAACAGGGGGCTATATACTACCAGGGCAGTCACCCCCTTTGTACCTAATATCAAAGGGCTGGTGAGAGAGAAAATATGCCAGTTTTCCCGCTAATAAGCAGCAATTCTGTACGTAAATAGTTGAACTTTGTGAAAAGTAACAAAACACGTTTCCTACGGATGTTCAGCTCGGACCTTCACCTGACTATAGACCTCGGTAAGCGGACCTTCACTAAAAGTTGTTGAGTACCCCTGCTATACACACTATAGCTCCATGTAATGTGCTATTGGTGACTTTACCTAGCAAATGGGTTTTGGATGGGATGTGGAAAGGTGTCTTCATCAGGCATGCTAACACCGCTCTTTGTTAGAGTAGATATAACGGATGGTACTCTGCGTATACTGGGAGATGATGACCACTCGGTTTACATAAGCGATGTTAACAAGAGGCATAATAGAGGTACACACAGAGATGAATGTTGCTGGATTGGCACGTTTCATGTGCTTTTAGCATGGAAGCGTTTACATTTGTTTATTTTGCATGGTGCGTCTGATGCTTTGTACACGTCCATAATGACAACACTTTTTGTCCTGGCTTCTATAACACTCTGTTTTTCACTGGAGACACATTCCAGGGTTAATGGCTCTTAAGGTTTTAGTGTTAATGTGTTTCAGAGCCAACAATAATGTCACCTGGTTAATCCATTTATAATGGGTGAATGACTGCGTTCTATAAATTGTGACAAAGTAAACCTATCGCTTAAGGAGACTCTTATAAGTCTAACATTATTGGGGGGGGGGGGGGGGTGTTAACAGGGCTTTCACTTGGAAACTTTTTGCACAAGTGTAAAAATTTTGACCAAATACGCGTTTGCTCAAAATTTTTGGACAATTTTACACCAAAGCCAACACAAAACCATTTATGTATCCCCTATATTTTAAAGCTCCTGCTCAGTTTGCTAATAATGTACTTGAATGCCCCTATTCCCTGCTCCCACTGTCCTGACAAAGCCCATTTCTGCTGTTCAGCGTGTTCTCATCTTGAGAAAAGGTCAGTGCCCGCTCAGCCAATCAGAGGCAAGGTGCGGTCACTACTGTGGCTGCTGATTGGCTGAGCAGGCGCAACCAGGAAGTGCTGAAAAATTGAACTGGACTTCATCTCTGGGAGGTAGCAGGTGTAAAGGGGTTATCCAGCTCTACAAAAACATGGCCAGTTTCCCCCTACTGTTGTCTCCAGTTTGGATGGGGTTTTGAAACTCAGTTCCATTGAAGTAATTGGAGCTTAATTGCAAACCACACCTGAACTGGAGACAACAGTAGGGGGAAAAGTGGCCATGTTTTTGTAGCGCTGGATAACGCCTTTAAGTTTTTTTTTCTCCTTTTGTTCCCAGTTGCACCATTTTAAGGGCCATTTTTGAATGGCAGGATCATCATCTGGCCTTGTATGTTGGGGAAGAATCTGTGACAGAACGACGCTGGTTCCTGGTCTGCATCATGCACCACTAATAATCTACCATGTTTTTTAACCTGTTCCAGTATCATGGCATCATTATGCAGTGTGGGAGCATGTAGTTCTTGCATTATGGCATAGGATGATGTAGGAGCTGTGTCCCTGTGGTATCACATTACTGAAAAAGACGGGATCAGTGTTAACTCTTATTCCGTCTATTTATCCTGGGGGTCAATAGTGACATTAACATAAGTAGTTTTACAAAAAAAGGGAGGCTCCCCTTATAAGCAGACCAGTGCTCCTGTAACACTATCATGGTGTGTGCTGATGGGTTGTCTTGGCAGCAGTGGGGAATATTGTAGTCTTTTGAGAGTTGGCCATACATGCCAATATTGGTAGGACCACCTGATTACTTATTGTACATAAAGACCGATCGTTCGGCATTTGAATACCGGTGGCTGGCAAAGTTGGATGCAGCGCTAGGGAGTCCAGGAAAACATGGATACAGCCTATGGCCTATGGTTGTATCAATGTTTTCCGAGACTCCCTAGGGCTGCATCCAACTTCAGCCACTGGTAATCAAATGCCGAACGATCGGTCTCGAGCATGCTTGAGTCGTGCTCATCTCTATTCCACATCTGGCAACCAAGCGCTCAAAACCAATGTGTGTGAGCCGCCTTAAGTTTGTCGGAGAGAGTCAGGATGGTCCTATGAGCCACCCATTGGATTTCACAAACGTTGCATTGTTATCACATCCTGAGAGTGACCGTATAACAAAGAGATTTCCGTCATACCAGGAACATCTATGGGATGTCCACATACCCCCTCAGATCTTGCCTAATCACGGCCCAGACACTATGTAGTATACAGCCAGGTTACTATTATGTCTATAGGATGTGTGTTTTTTTTTCTTTTTTTAGTTTAGTAACCAGATAAAGGAAGCTGTTCCTTCTGCACAGTGTCAGCATGCCTCTGCTTTTTCTTAAAGGAGATATTCCATGTATTGTTTTATCCTCGTCGCCCCCCTTTTCTCGCAGTCTTCTATCATTGACAAGGTAATCTGTAATTCATTTAACTCTAAGGAAGGGCAAGTTCTGTAACCGATGGCCTGAAGACACGTCTTCTCGCTGTGTCTCCATTAAATGTAAACAATGGCTGCCTTTGCGGTCTGCACAATTTACGTAGCTGTATAATTTATTGACTCCTTTTAACAGACTGATACATTATAACAGGGAACAAGCTCCATGGATTCTTTAAAGTCTGCAGGTCCCCCCCCCTCTCCACCCTTTGAGTTGGTAAAAGGGACGTTCTTTGTGATGTCCTCCGATGCGTGCATCATTGGGAACACTTGAGAACCATTTCTGATAAATGACTGCAGGCAGCATCCATCAAAGCTAATGCACCTTCTATCGCTAATGGTGTCCCCGGATTGGCTCCTGTAATTACTGTATGGACCGACCCTGGTCAGTCCCTACACCGATCGTCTGTTGAATAGCATCTGCTCCATTTTCAGGCCTGTTGAATGCACCACTTTGCGATGCTTCTTGATAACCCTAGTGGCTTTGCGTTTTAAGTATTTCGAATGTTCTTACTACATCCTAGAATATAAATTCAGTCAGTCGGTTTATTTGCAGCAGTGTTGCATGTGATCCATGACCTGCAGGAGTTTACTTTATTGTGATTCAAATTAATTCTATTTTTCTCATCAGACACATGACAGGATGCACATGATGAAGCTGTGCAGGTAGATCCTGCTTGGTCCGCCATGGTGCTTCTGTATACAATTCTCTTTTTTTTTTTTCTAAATTTTCATGTTATTGAAATCAGGTGCTTATAGAAGTTGGGTGTACAGTGTGGGTGTTACAGTTGTGTATGGCAAAGTCCATGCCTTAAAAATGATCAATAAACGGTGCAGGTCATTGAACCCTACAGGGACACAATTTGGGTGTAAATTATAAACTCACGCTAAACTGTCTTAACCCTTAGACGACCCAGGGCGTATAGTTACGCCATGGAAGTCTGTCCCCAGACGACCTAGGGCGTAACTGTACGCCCTGGGTGTTATTCCCGCTATGAAGCGCGCTCCGGAGCAGTGAGCAGCCGGGACCTCACCGGCAATGACACGCTGCAGCGATCGCGCTGCCGCGTGTCATTAACCCCTTAAGTGTAAGTGACAGGGGGAGTCCCCTGTCACTTACCGATCGGGACCCCCGCAGTCACACTCGGTAAAACGGACTGCTGGAGGTCTCTTACCTGCCTCCATGCGGTCCGATCGGCGCTCTGCTACTCTAAGCCTGCACAGGCAGGCTCAATGAGCAGATCGCCGATAACACTGATCAATGCTATGCCTATGGCATAGCATTCATCAGTGTAGAAATCAAACCAATCTATGTAAAAGTCCCCCAAAGGGACTTCAAATGTGTAAAAAAAAAAAAGTTAAAAACACTATTACACTACCCCAAAACCCCTCCCCCAATAAAAGTTGAAATCACCCCCCTTTCCCATTATATAAATAAAACATATAAAAATAAATAAATAGATAAACATATAATATACCGTAGCGTGCGTAATTGTCCGATCTATTAAAATATAACAAGCGTCATTGCGAACGGTGAACGGCGTACACGAAAAGAGGGGAAAAAGTGCGCGGATTACCGATTTTATGTTACATTATATATATAAAAAAATTAATAAAAAGTGATCAAAACGTCTGATCTTTACACATATGGTATTAATAAAAACTAGAGATCATGGCGGAAAAAATGACACCCCATACAGCCCCATAGGTGAAAAAATAAAACCGTTATAAGCGTCACAATAGGCCCATTTTATTTATAATTAATTGCCAAAAAAAAGGATTTCATTTAAAAAATATATATAACATTAGAGAATCTGTGTAACCTGCATATGGTTGTGTTCGGACTGACCTATAGAATAATAGTGTCATGTCGCTGTTACCATATAGTGCATTATGTAGACACAGGAACCCCCCAAACGTTACCATATTGCATTCTTTTTTGCGATTTCACCAATTTATATCTTCATAAATAATATATTTGGAATTCCATCATACATGTTATGGTAGAATGAATGACGCCATTACAAAGTACAACTATTCCTGTAAAAAATAAGCCCTTACATGGCTTGTAGATAGAAAACTGAAAGTGCTGGAGCTCTTAGAAGGGGAGGAGGGAAAAACGGAAACACTAAGATCAAAATTTGCGCGGTCCACTGGGTCATTTTGGGCCTGGTCCTCAAAGGGTTAAAGGGGTTATCCAGTGCTACATAAACATGGCCACTTTTCCCCCTCTCTTGTCTCCAGATTGGGTGGGGTTTCAAACTCGGTTCCATTGAAGTAAATGGAGCTTAATTGCAAACCACACCTGACCTGGAGGCGGGAGGGGGAAAAGTGGCCATGTTTTTGTAGCGCTGGATAACCCCTTTAAGCCTTTGTACCATTTGATCCATAGTTGCTGCCACATGATGCTCTGGTGATACTAACTACGGGGTGTTCTCTTATCCCTGTTAAATACTCAATCTTACCGAACTTCCGTGTGCCCCTAAATCAGATTGGAAATATGGAAGGATTCTAACGCTCCATAGAAGCCTCAGGCTATGTTCACACGCTCAGTATAACTACAGATCTGCAATTACGGACAAATTTGGGGCCTGATTTCTTTTGGGCTGTCAAAATCCCAAGTGCGGACCGTAACTGCGTCATGGACACACCAATTGAAGTCTATGGGATCTGTATATTTTCCAGTAACATCAGCTAAAAATGTGGGTCCGTAGTTCTAGCTAGTGCCCCTTTTTTTTTTTTTTTTTTTTTTTACACTCTACATTTTAACGGATCCCCCTCCCAAAAATTCATAGTATAACTTAATATACGGTCCTGGAAAAAAAGACAGAATGTTTAAATGTAGCCTAAGAGCCCATTCATACAAGTAAATACTGCCCCCCCCCCCCAGATCAGCATGGAATGTGTTACCAATCATCAAAATTGTAGTATTAAATTTTTAACAGTTTTTATGATTTTATTTATTTATTTTCCCAGTGGGGATTCCCTTACAAACAGAACTTTAGAATCCATATCCTGTTCTAGTGGACCTTGTGCCTTACCATATTAATAATCTGATCACCTGGGGAAATTACTATTAGGTTGAATACATATGCTTACTATCGCTGTGTATTGGTAGATGTGGAAGATGCCCCATCTCTAAATAAGTGCAAATAGCTGTAAATTAGATGTTGATATACGGTAATATCTTAGGTGTATGAAAAGGGGAAAATATAAAAAATGTATACACTTTTTTTTTTTTTTTTTTTTAGTGTATTATATATTTAATATAAATTTTAACGTGCTTATTCCATGTTTATTTTTCTATAATATTTTACTCTTTATAATTCTTCCTAGATTGCCCCGTGTTTTAAGTCTTTAATATACTGGGTGAATTCTTTGCTGTTTATATATAATTAATTTCCTATTTAGTAAGAAAGTATAAGTGGTCAGAGGTATTTGACTCTGCCTCCTGTGTTTTTTATGTTTGGTGATATAAATTAGCGAAATGTCCGTGTTTTCCGTGTGATCACCTTTAATATTTGAGTTGGGTGATTTATATTAAAATAAGGGCCTCTAGATGGAGCTTCAGCACTTCCAAACATTGCACACACACTCGCACACCGCCTCGTGTCCCTACAGGAGAGAGAGGACATATTTCATTCAGGGCTGGCTGCTTCACACAACCTTTTCATCTTGTGGGGTTTGAAGAGTCTGAATATTTTTTTTGTGTTTTTGTTTTATTGTTTTTTTTTTTCTAGTATTTATACTTGACTGCAAAATATTAGGGCTCATTATACAGAATTTTTTTTGAATGTTTTGTTTTGTGCAGGTATATTTTATGTCTTTGTTAATTCTTTAGTTTTAAATACCATAAAAATTTATTCAAAGGGAAAAGGAGAAATTCCAAATTATAATATATGTGTGTGTATATATATATATATATATATATATATATATATATATATATATATATATATATATATATATATATGTATGTGTGTGTGTATATATATATATATATAGTGTATTTTTACACCTTCTAAAAACTTTTTATTTTTAGAAGATATCCTGAAATTAACATTTATTTTTGTACATTCAATTCTAGTAATAATAATTTTAGATGTACAAATTGCTAGGTACATTTGAACGGCGTTATATTTATTTTACCTTGTCAGGATGCTGTTCTCTTTCCAGCATAAAATACATCACTTGGATTAAATTGAACAATTCATTTCCTTTTATAACATTTCATTCTCCAAAGAAAATAATCCACAGTAAAGATGATGCTTCTACAGTATTATTTTTGGAAAGGGTTACACAAAAGCTTTGATTTCTGCATTTTTTTTTTCTGTTCTCTATTTAATTTTTTTTTTTTACTTTTTGGAACCAGACCTGACAACAAATCAGTGCTGGTTACTTGTCTTTTCATTTTGTGTCACTGACCGTTGATCGGAAAATGATCAATTAATAATCATCAATAAATCAGAAGCTGTTACACGCTACTCCTGATCTTTGATCTTTCCCTAAAGCTTTTTTGTTATCCTTGCCAGTGGTAGCCAACTTTCCTCTACTCATGTTATTGCAAGATTCACATTTTTTTTTTTTTTTTATTGTTGGGGCGGTAGCAGAGCTTGATGAGTTAATGAGAAGTCACACATATATGGTCTATTATAATTATATTTTTTTTATATATATTTTTTTTAACCATGGAAAATTTTTGCTTTCATATAGTTTTCATTATTATTGCTACTGTATATATTTCTATATGTATTTGCCTAGAAATGTTATATATGTCACAAATTAAAAAAAAAATGCTGTGGAGTCTAAAAAAAACAAACTTAAATTCTAAAATTCCTTTTTATTTGACATACTTGAGTTTCTCTGGAAGCTATACACTGTAATTTATGTGTGTTGTTGAGTAACAGGGGAAAAAAAATTATATTGACATCAACAATGTTAAAGCAAAGGTAAAAAAAAAGTAAAATACTAAAAACACATAAAGGCATAACAAATAACTATAACATTTGAGATTCTGTATATTAATATATTTTGTTTGAACAAAAAAAAAATCCCCCCCGAAATAGTGCAAAGTGGGCCCGGAGCCATAGGGTTAAATGAGTTGGCATGGCTGCTGAAATTAATCATTCAGTGCACAGGCATTCGCCAATAGATACACAGCAAAAACACTGAAAAAAAAAAAGTTTCTGAGACTGGAAAACCAGGCTATAAGGCCGTATGTGTATATAGATAGATTTTGGCACGAGGCAGATATACTGATGCTTTATCAGGACGAGCATCTACACACTGGGATTTTTCGCTATGATCTACATTGTGTTAGATGAGAAAATGTGTGAACGGCAGCAGAATAAAGCTCTGCTGTTCCCCATAGCCATTCCCCCCCTGATTGGGTTACTTTTTCTATACTGGTAGTGACCACTGGTCTGAGCATTTCTTTGCAATTCACATCACTTCTAGATCCATTTCTAGTTTGATATTCAGTATGATTATTTTTCTTTGTTTTTATATTTTTTTTATTGCATTTAGCCTTTTTTTTATTCCTTTTTTATATTTGTGTAAATTGTAATAGAATTGAAATAACAAGGGAGGAATTATCTTCTGAGAATAGTTGTCTCCGTCTCTAGAATTAGGTTTTATTATTTGTGTGTATGTATGTATGTATGTATGTGTATATATATATATATATATATATATATATATATATATATATATATATAAATTATTACTTTATTGTATTCCATTGCTGAAAGACTTCTTGTAGTTTAGATGTTGCTGTAAGATCAATGCTAATAATGATTTGATGTGTGTGAAGTGTATATAGTAAGTGTGAAGGTATATTGTAGTATATGCTGTATCTTCATATGCCTACCTTTAAAAATGCATGTGACTCTTTACAAACAGTAGTTATTTATGTAATGTGAATGGTCCATGCTTAAGGAGAAATTCTTAAGGAGAATTTTTTTTTGTCACAATATAATAATTTTAAGGCAGTATAAAATTGCCATGCTGCTAGTTTCTGTAGGGCAGGGCTAATGATGCTCCTGTCATTTTTGGACACTGTGAGCCTTTGCTGTGGCGGAAATCCCTGCGCCAATGTGGGTGGTGCTAACAATATTTTTCAAAAATTGTAGCCAAACAGCTGCATTTTGTCCAAAAAATTTTTTGTTATTTGGTGATGACAGCAAAAAATAAAAAATAAAAATGGACTAAACCATGTGAATGCACCTTAGAGGGTATTGTTACATGGCCGGGGCCTAACTATTCAAAAATCCACTGATAAGATTCCATTTTGTTATAGGCTACTGTTATAGGACAACCGTGACAGTAAACTGCAAGTTGCACAATCACAATATTTTTGCAACGAGCTGTCATGTGACTTCCTTACAGTTGAGGCTGAAGACGAAATTGCCAGTGCATCAGAGTTTGATTTTGTGCGACTATCGTGTCGGTCACGTCATATGTCGAATTGTGAGCACATTGCCAATCATTAGATGCAAGGTCACAATGCAACATGGCAGTTTTGCAGTAGAAGTCCTTATATTACCCTAGCTTTAATAGCCCTGGAATTGGGTTAAAATTTTGTATTTTCTTGTACTGAATATTGTTAATTTTTTTTAACCATTGAATTTTTTTTTTTTTTTTTGATTTCTAGTTTCTAATCAAGACAGAATTTTATGTTTCCTATGGATATCCCAAAACAATCACCAAACATTTGTGTTTGTAGTATTGCTTGACGTGTGCAGCTGTTTTTTTTTGTGTTAACAAGGGTTTTCTATTGGATACACATTCTGGTAGGGAGTAAAGGCAAAGTAGTTCATAATTTTTGATTTCAAGGTTTAAAAGTTGTGTACCCTGGCTGGTGCCGTATTTTTTTTTTAAATACTAAAGCTGACAATTATTACATTTTGAGTAAAATTAATTGTCGATAATGTGACATTTGCTTCCGGACTATTAGAACTCTTGATGTAACCACAATGGAAATAAATTTACTGATGCTTTGTCTTTTAAGGCCAGAAAGAACACATTATAAATTTATTTTTTTAATTTTCATTACTTATATAGAAGTAAAGTTTTTGAGTTTTTTTGAGGCACAGACTGTATATGAACAGATTCCTCGTGGAATTTCAGTGCTGTTTTTGTTTAAGGGAGCACAAGCCATCCTGACTGGTGAGGGCAAACTAAAATGTATGACCCTCATATGGGACTCTTGTTGATTTGTCTTCGGAGGATAAAAGCCGAACATTCCTAAGTTGTCTCGTAAAGATTTGCAGGTTAATAAGTCTGAGTGTAAAGTAAATGAATATGTACTTTACACGGGGTAAGATATGATGTTCACGGAGAAGTTGGGAAGAAAGTGAAATTAGGCTGAATAATTGTTCATTCATGTGGGTCTCTCGAGCTTGTTCCCTGATGTCTCGAATTACATTGCCTTAGGTCCTGTGCTTGGTTGGCTATCTCTACATCTTAACAAGGCTCTGGGAATTTCAGCTTCTTTACAAAAGTTTGCTTTGTGTTCCCTCATCTCCCTCCCACCTCTTCTTGTTTGCAGGATGCTACAGCTGCTGACATCAGAAAAGCCTATCGCAAGCTCTCCTTATTGCTGCACCCGGACAAGAATAAAGAAGAAAATGCAGAGACTCAGTTCAGACAAGTAAGTCCACAATATATCTTGGGAGCCTTTTAGATACTTTTTGTTGTTTGTTTTTTTTTTGGGTGGTTTCATAGTTCCTGGTCATCACAGATTACATCTATGTATATGTATTTTTTACATTTTTATATAGCGCTCAACTTTTTTTTTTTTTTTTCTTTTTGTATTGTGGGGCATGTATAATTATGATAGAACGTTTTACTTTCTATAAATATTCATTGTATTGTTGTAGTTGGTGGCAATCTATGAAGTATTAAAAGATGAAGAACGACGAGCAAGGTAAGGTCCCACATCCTTTTTGACTACAATATAATTTGTTCATATTAATCCATGCAGAATTGACAAATACTTTGATTACTATGGGTTTCTTTAGATATTGTTGTGCTTACTATACCTTTTTTTTTGTATTGCATCTTCTTGATCCTTCAGTTACAGGCAGCAGGATTGTGTTTTTGTAATTTGATGATTATTTTGTAATGTTTTTGTAATTTGATTTTTAATGACTCTTTATATTGCTTCTTAGATTTTGATTGTATACGTGTTTGTAAGGCTTTTTGCTAGTAAACTGTAAATGACTTTTTTTTTTGTTTGACCTGTTTAAATTGTAGTTTTTCCATGTCATTTTATATGTTGAACCACTCACCATAAATATTTAGTGACACAATGTATTTATTTGGCGTTTTATTGCATTTGAAGGTAATGCTGGCTTTTTTTTTTGTTTTTATTTTTTTTTATAACCTTAATTCCTCACCCCCTAAAAGATAGAAATGAGCTGCCAAACAGCCATGTGTGATCATGGCCTACCAGATTTTTTTTTGATGATTCCACAGTGCTGTTACTAGGTAGTGACACATCGATGGATACCTGTGCACACTTCCTTTTGGCAGCCAGCGTTTACATTTGCCATAGGCATGAGATTCCGGCTCGGTACATTGCTACAGGCACACATGCATGGGCAACAAACCAAATCCTTCATAGACTCTCAGCTCTGCATTTATATCAGCTGTTTGCTAACATTAATTTTCTTATTTACCATCTCAGACACTTCATTAGACACACTTTTTGGCCATGACGCCTGGCACCAAACCACCGTACAACCCAAAAGGGAGAACGAGCTAAAGTGCCTGCTTTAAACCCTGCCAAGCCAGCAGATCTGTATCTCCGCGCTGGTCCAGTCCATGTTACTATGCACGTTCTAGGCCGAGCACATTGACATTTTTCAACCCTATAAAGTGCAATCCATCATTCTACACGGGCGTATAGAAACCCTAATGTGATTTAATGGTATCAAAAGTAGTCATCGTAGCTCCCACCATAATTGTATGGAAAGTCCTTTGAGTACTAAGAGTTCCAGTTCATGGCTTCATTGACTAGTTTACATTACTTAGTAGCATAAATTACACCTCGTAGGCTAATATAATAATCTGTAGCACGTGTTCACACTGTAAAAAGTTTTTATGCTTTGGGCTATATGTAATTTACTCATGCAACGTTCCTATGTTATAATCGATGGGGGTTGACAATATAGCACTATGTTCGCACACTGTTTTTAAAGTTTACGGACATCCTTATCAAATAACGTCCTTTATGTTAGAAAGCCGGACGTTTTTTCGCTTTAAAAAACGGTGTGTGAACATATCCTATCAGTTACACAATTCTCAAGAGTCCAGGGAATAACGTGTATTAGAAGGTGTGTTCTGAGCTCCAACCCATCTCTTACGTCCACCTTTTTTTTTTTTTTTTCTCCTAAGCACACAACTTCAGCCGCCCTTTATTGGTTTATTATACAGCACTTTCTCTCTTTTTTTGGCCTGGTGCCTCGATTTTGCTGGAGGCGAGCAGTAATCCCCCATAAACACTTAATCTTTTGGGCCATTTTGGTAATTGAGATAAAATAAATATATAAATATCGGCGCGATTTCTGCTACGGCTTTGGCGTTTAACCTTTTCACGAGGAGGAGAATAGGCTTTCTATTGCAGAAATGGTTTTGGGAGATGAAGCCGGTGCGGTGTATATAGAAAGTGGCAGGTTGTAGTCAAATCTTATGGGATGTAAGTCTTTGTCAGAGCTGAATAACTTGTCATACTGTATTATAGCTAAGGAAAGATACAGAACGACCCTATATATGCGTTGTACAATTTTTTTTCCCCCCCTTGGGTTATTGAGCATTATTAATTTTGCATAGAGTAAAATTAATATATTACTTTTAATTATGTTATTAAATATATTTAAGTAAAAACACACAATAATTTTATCATACATTTTTTTTTTTTTATTAAACCAGTTACATTACCACTTGCTCAGGTAAACAAGGTCGGCCAAACTAACAGTTACTATTGTATGATTTATGTTTTGTTCCGCAACTGGTTTCTTACATTGGCGTTTGTAATCTAATAGTCTGTCTGCCATTGGCACCGACACAAGGTACAACATCCCAACAGAGCGTTCGCACATGCAGAGATTCCAAATGCAAAAAAGCAGATTTCTTTTTAGCGCAGCTAATGAAACCTGTCAGGAATAATAGAAAGGGAAATTGAGCGTGCATTTTATTGGTACAGCTCATAGCACCTAGGTATACACTGCGTTTCTGGTCCATTTGGCACTGGGAGTGTTAACATTGTCTTGTGAATTCCTGATATCAACACCTTACTGTACTTGAGACTGCAAATTACTTTCTTTTTTTTTTTCCTTTTCTTTTTTTTTTCCTATTGAAAACTTCATAAAATGGGTGTTCTGTAAGGCCCCCTGCACACGTCCGGAAAAACCATCCGGATTTCCTATCAGGATTTCCGGACCCATAGACTAATTGGTCACGGACAACCTTCCGGATTTTTCCGGAAGGGTTTCCGTTCCGGAAAATAGATCCGGAAAAAATAGGACGTCCTATTTTTGTCCCGAATTCCGGTCCGGACGCCCCCATAGAAGTCTATGGGAGTGCCGGAATCACGGGCACTTTCCTGATGTACATCAGGAAAGTGCCCGCGATTCCGGATTACCTGCGCACCCCCACCACCCGCATAACTCACCTCCCTGCTTCCTCGTGCCGCGCTGGTGACGGGCTGGTGTTCAGCTGCTGTCGTCCCCGTCTGCTCCCCCGACTCCGGCTTCCTGGTGCCGCGTCTGGACCCCTTACCCAGCGGCAACCCCCCTCCGGACCGCAGGTTAGCGCCCCCCACCTGGACCCCTCGCCCAGCTTCCCCTTCCCTCCCGGACCTCAGATTAGCGGCCTGGATCCCTCGCCCAGCAGCAGCCCGGAGGCGCTTGTCCGGCTGGAGGAGATTGGAGGCACAGAGATTAGCGGCCCCCACCCGGACCCCTCTGCCGGCAGAACCCCCTCCTGCCCGGACCTCAGATTTGTGGGGCCCTCACTCACCCACCATCCTCTGCCCCCCGGTTCCAGAACAGAAGACCAGGAGCCAAGACAGGTGAGATCAGCCCCCCCCCCAGAAGTAAAGCTCCCACCGTGTCCTGCTGAGAGGTCATGATGGGAGTTGTACTTCTGCAACCTGGATGGCCACAGGCTGCAGAAGTACAACTCCCATCATGACCTGTCAGCCTGGCATTATGGGAGTTGTAGTTCTGCAAGCGGTGACCATCCAGTTTGCAGAACTACACCTCCGATTTTTATCTTCTGATCAGGAAATCCTAAAGGTTTTTCCTGATGGTTTCCTGATGGTAAAAACGCATTACTGTCAGAAAATCCTGATACTTTCCTGATGACATTTGAGGTCTCCTGATCAGGATTTCCTGACAGTAAAAACTGACACGGACGTGTGAATGGGGCCTAAGCTGGGAAACAGTATATTGTAAAAAAATATATAAATATTTGCATAGACATGAGGAATAAGGATATAATTGTGTACGTATAAATATACAGTGGTACCTTGGTTTAACCCCTTAAGGACAGAGCCAATTTCGATTTTTGCGTTTTAGTTTTTTCCTCCTTGTGCTTAAAAGGTCATAGCACTTGCATTTTTCCACCTAGAAACCCACATGAGTCCTTATTTTTTGCGTCACTAATTGTACTTTGCAATGACAGGCTGAATTTTTGCATAAAGTATACTGCGAAACCAGAAAAAAATTCAAAGTGTGGTGAAATTGAAAAAAAAAAGCATTTTGTTTATTTGGGGGAAATGTGTTTTTACGCCATTTGCCCTGGGGTAAAACTGACTTGTTATATATGTTCCTCAAGTCGTTACAATTAAAACTATATGTAACAGGTATAACTTATATTGTATCTGATGGCCTGTAAAAAATTTAAACCATTGTCAACAAATATACGTCACTTAAAATCGCTCCATTCCCAGGCTTATAGCGCTTTTATCCTTTGGTCTATGGGGCTGTGTGAGGTGTCATTTTTTGCGCCATGATGTGTTCTTTCTATCGGTACCTTGATTGCGCATATATGACTTTTTGATAGCTTTTTATTACAATTTTTCTGGATTTGATGCGACCAAAAATGCGCAATTTTGCACTTTGGGATTTTTTTGCGCTGACGCCATTTACCGTGCGAGATCAGGAACATGATTAATAGTTCGGGCGATTACGCAGGCGGCGATGGCAAACATGTTTGTTTGTTTATTTATTTATTTATTTTTTTTTATAACCTGGGAAAAGGGGGGTGATTCAGACTTTTATTAGGGGAGGGGGCTTTTTACTATTAACAACACTTTTTTTTTTTTTACTTTAACACTTATACTAGAAGCCCCGGCTGCAGCCGGAAGTAAACGAGTGCCGAGTCGGGGACGGCGCCATCTTGGAGCGGTCCCCGGCCGGCTTCAGAAACGGAGATCGCTCCTCCGGGTTAACATCCCGGGGGAGCGATCTCCGCCACTAGACACCAGGGAACAGCTGAATCCGGTAATCGGATGCAGCTGTCATGTTTGACAGCTGCATCTGATTACTGTATTAGCGGGCACGGCGATCGGACCGTGCCCGCTAATACCTACGGTCCCCGGCTACAAGCGGCACCCGGGACCGCCCGAGTTCAGAGCGGGGTCGCCGCGCGGCCCCGTTCTGAACGTCCTTACCGGCATCAGGGCGTAAATATACGCCCAATGTCGTTAAGGGGTTAAGAGTAACTTAGTTTAAGAGCGTTTTGGTTTAAGGGCTCACAGTTCTTCAAAATTATGACTTGGTTTAAGAGCATTGCTTTGGTTTAAGAGCTCCCTGTACTGGGTGGGAGCGTGAGTGGGGGAGGGACATGGTCTGTATAGCGAGGTCTACAGCCCTGTACTCTGACCCAGGAAGTCTCCTTCACCTTCCAAATCATAGCAGATCCACTTCAGGCTGGGGCTTGCATCAGGGGACAGGACTGTGGGGGTAATCTCTCCATAGCTGTAACCCCTCTCTCCCGGGACAGAGAGCGCTGCATGTATGTGCCCACATCTGCCCTGCTCATTCCTTCATGCTCCCTGCAGTCTCTCTCAGTCCTTGTGTTTCCCATCCTCTCCATTACTGTACAGTAACTTATAATATCACAGATTCTGCTGTTTCTGAATGTTTGTTTCATTAGTTTTACATGTTGTTCAGAATAATAAATCATTATTTTGGGGGGGTGGAACCAATTGTCTGCATTTCTATAATTTCTTATGGGAAAATTTGCTTTGGTTTAAGAGTGGATTTGGATTACAAGCTCTGTCCTGGAACGAATTATGCTCGTAATCCAAGGCACCACTGTATATTTATGTCATAGATGGACATGCCTTTGTGTATAGCTAAATCTAGGGTCTTTTTGATTGATGGCCTGCCCTTTGGGATACACCGTCGGCATCGGATCTATGGGCTGTCTTAAATACACATTAAGTGTAACTAGAAGCAAACAGCGCTGTGAGCAGTGTAGTGGCTGTGCTGGGTTATTGCAGCTCAGTTCCCATTGAAGAGAATGGGAGCTAGGCTGTAATAATATACCCTGGCAACTCCACATTATACAGAGCTGTCTCTGGCCCCATTTATTATGGGTGCTGTGGCTCTGAAAAATTACGGCTCGTCTGGGTTGCTGGGTAAAGACAAGCCCTTGGCTCCCTCAGTCCCATCTTCCCCACAAACACTCAACATGCATGGATTTATATGTATATCTTATATCTGTGTATGTGTTGGCCTATTCTAAGGATAACGTATAAAAGCTATCATCAATGTGGTGGTGGGGGGTCCACAATCAGGGTATAAATGTATATGGTACTGTAGCTCAGCCCTCTGTCTAGTGTGAGTTCCACATAGATTGATAACCTCCCTTTGATGTCCCTTTAAACCCAAGGCATTGTTGACTGTGCTGGCCTATGTACATATACAGTCTAGGGTGTAGAACACTCTTCTAATGTTGAAAAAAAAAATATTCTGTGCAAGCCTCATTTTGCTCAAAAATTGTAGCATTGCAGTCTAAACAGATATTAAAAAAATGCTAAAAGAGCCGCTATAAACGTACCATGTGGTTTTGTGTAAAGGCCCCTCTTTATCAACAGGTCAGGATGCCCTAAACTGCTAATAGATTTCTTTTAATTTTGTAAAGTAAATGTACCATTTGGAGTAGTAATTTTTTAAAATTTTTATTTATCTTTTAGGCCGCATTCACATGTTCCGTGTTCTGCACGGAACATGGACGTGGAATGCATATAGTTCCCCCCGCTCCCAGCATCTAATTACAGATGCTGCCCGGGGCGGGGGGGGGGGGGAGATCTGTTACATGCATTCCGAGTTCCGTGCAGAAAACAGAACGGGTGAATGCGGCCTTATCTGGGGGCCTTACCGGCGTGGAGATCCCATTTTTCAAGATGCCTCCCGGTTCCCCGATTGGCGACCCCAGTGTAATGTTATCCCATGCCCTGGGCGACGCACCTCTGTTAGAATAAAGTGTGGCCATGTTATTGAGGGGAGGGGATATTGTTACGCTGGGGATACCAGGCTCGCCTTCGGTGATTGCTGTAACCAGGCAGTGTTCTGAAAAGCGGACCACACCACTAGGATCTCTGTGCTAGCGCCAACTAGTTAATGGGAGGGGGAAAAATTCACTATTCCAACTTGTACATGCGCTTTAAGTCCCCCATACATATTAGCAATAAATCCCTCCAAATGCACTGGCTGACTGTCCAATGTGTATACTGGGGCCTCCCGAGTCGTACCCTGACAGATCATGTGAGAGAGCAGAAGAATACACCAAGTTGAATTTCACCAGATTCCAGTTGTGGCCATTCGGGAATGATGAGAATTGTAGTGAGCATGAAGTGACAACCACCTTATATTACGGTTAATAACTTGTCCCTCTATTCTACATATCTGATAAACTCCAGCCACAGAGAGTTGTATATAAGAAATACATAGTGTGTGCTGCCGCAGTGTCACTCCTTGTCACACGTTCCACCTATTGTAATATCCGATAGATATTATTAAGCCTACAGATGGCAGCTGGTGGCTCAGATGTAATAAGATACAGTCTGCAAGTTGAGGCAAATCTGAAAAAAAATATCAGCTTGGAAAGGAAAAGATTTTGTTTGTTGACATTGAATAAAGTGAGCTAGAACGTGGTTACACTGGGTAAGCAGTGCTGATGTAGCAGAGCTGTTCTTTGGTTTAGTGTGCTTTGTGTCATCGGTGACCATACACATGGCAAATCGACTGCTTGTGTATTGGGTTTGAAGGATCAGTCAAGTTGAATTGAACTTCCAATCCTTTTGTTCTCAAGGGAGATCAGCCGCCATTCCTGTCAGTGGCCTATTGCCTCTTACCAAGCATATGTATAGAGAAGATAGAGGTGAAAGTTGTTGGCCGATAGCTGGTAAAGGGTTTGTCTCAACATTAATAGAGAAGAGCACAATCGTTCGGCATTTGAATACCGGTGGCTGAAGAAATTGCATGCAGCCCTAGGGAGTCTGGGAAAACATGGATACAGCCTATGGCCTATGGCTATATCCTTGTTTTTCAGGACTTCCTAGAGCTGCATCCGATTTCAGCCACCGATATTCAATTGCCGAATGATTTGCCTCAAGCTCTAAACATTAAAGTGTCAGTCGTTACAACTCTCTAAATCTTAACTTTTCCAATATACAATCATTTTATTTTGTTATGCTGTAAAACAAAGCCGAACTTACCAGAAATCCAGGTCCAGTCTCCTGAAGGCAGATTTTCTGACTGGTTGAAAAAAAACAGACTGAACACAGGAATTCCGGCCAGTACAGAGAGTCACGGCTCAATGTGTCCATCAGTCACATGACTGCCTTCTCTCTGTGAGCGCTCACATGGCCTGGGATACACATGACTTCCTGTTTTCTGACCCTTTTTTTTTCCTAAAAGAGTCAGAAAACAGGAAGTGCTGTGTTCTCCATGATAACTAAAAAAAAAAATCTACTTTTGGTTTAGATTTTAAGTTATAACGATGGGTGCACTTAAAGACTTAGAACACATGCACAGATAGGAGATGCGGGATAGGCCATAGGTGTATGAGTGCAAGTGTTGGGAACCCCCTGCGATCTCAGTAAAGGGGTCCTTAGTCACCTTTGAAATAGAGGGGCAGGCACATGTGTGCACTGCTGCCCCAGTCTATGGGACTGCTGAAGATGGTCAAGTATAGGGAACTGCTTTCCCCAGAAGTCCACACAGACAGTTGTCCCCAACCTTCAATTCCGATTTTTAGGTGTTCTCTTTGATCTGTGCAGAAGGAGGAGGCTGAGCTACGGTTCACCATCCACCAGGGCAATGACCCTAAACATCGTTGGGAGGGGGTAACATTTTCAAGATCAGGGTTAAAAGGCCACGTGGCCTAAGGTACTGGCTTCCTCGTCGACTGGTCGGTCCGATATGGCGTTTTAACCCTGATCTTTAATAAAATTATGAATTATATGGTGAGTGCCCCCCACGTTTTTTTTCTTGACTACATGAAGATTCATTGAAACTAAAGTTTTCATTATTTGGTCTGTTAATTTTCCTATTTTAAAGGCTAGCTTCACACGTACCGCATCGCAGCTGATTGTCTGCTGTGGATCCACAGCAGATTTGAGTAAATGCATGAATTTACTGCGGATCCACAGTGGATTTTACAGTGCGGATTTAATGCTGTGTTAATTCATTTAGAAAATTTAGATTCATTGATTTAGAAAATCATCTGCGATACGGTACGTGTGAAGCTACCCTAAAATAGTAATAAATATTGAAAGTATTTTTTTTTTAAAACAAAAAGTTTAGATCTTCTCTAACTGCCGAGATAAGTGAACCCTCTTTGGGGCTGATATCTGGCAGAGTTGATGACGTCGCGCTAGAGTTTTTGACCACCCCCATCGGCTAGGATGTAGTGGCTACGTTCTGGAGGCGTCCTTTTACATTCTTGTGTTATGAAAAGCGTCTGTAGCGCGGTGCAGCGTATTCCAGCTCTGTGCAGGAGCGAGGGCTCATTACACTTGCTTCACACTCAATGTGCACACTGGCTGCTGCTTTTTTTTTTTTTTTTTCTTCTTCTTCTTCACCACATGTTCTTAACAATGCAAAGAATCCTGCCTTGCCTGTGTAAATGAAGGGGGGGGGGGGGGGAGAATGCAATTCATAGTCTATGTGAACGCCATCTTTATAATGAGGACAGGTTTATACGGTTCTAAACATAGTCAAGGCTTTTCTTCTTCTGTCTTGTATTTCTTTGCTCTTTTACTCCACATATTGGCCTAAAATTAGATAATCAAATGTTCTCTACGATATAACAGAAATCCACAAGAGCATGCCGTTTGTGTGGTTTAGCCCAGTTAAATGGAATTAATCCACCTTGTGGCACCTCGAATTGCACTCCATGGCTGAAATGTGAGTGCCAGCCTCAGATTTCTGCTGCAGATCTTGTACTAAATTACGTGTCCGATTCGCAGCATGTAGCCCGAACATAGTCTCATGCAAGATCACTAGAAGGTCGGTGGTGCCGCTAGAATAAGCAAAAGCTGTCTTACGATAAAGTTCTTTGTTGCCCATAGCAAACAATCACAGCTCAGCTTACATTTCACCAGGGCTCATTAATATTTGAAAGCTTAGCTGTGATTGGTTGCTGTGGGAGACAAAATACCGTTTGTTCCGTGTCTGTTTTTTTTTTTTTAATTAAAAAAAAAACAACAAAATTCTATTTGATCTTCCCTGACAGTTGGGTTTTCTTCAACTATCGTATTTCTTTGAATGAAACTTAAAGAAATCCACCTGCTTCCTGCACAAATAACCCCATGCATGGTCGAATTTGTCACATAAATTTCTCCAATAAATTCTGCCAGGTGTGACTATCCCCAATCAGATTTTGAATAGTTTAAATAAATGTATTGTGGCGTTTGTATTGTGACAATTTCCCATCACGCATTTATTCGATTTATCAGGCAAACAAGTGTTTTTGTTGTCTTGTTCTTGCAGCTAGTGTCAGCTTTAGGCTGGTATCGCGCACGCAAGGTAATTTTTTGTGCAGTTTTGTGGAATTTTTTTTTTTTTTTACCAAACGTAACACAGAAACAGGCAAAAATGATAAAAAAAATAGTTTTTGACACACCATACTTTTGCTGCAAAATGAGCAAGAAAAAAAAACCCTGCTAAACAAAATCACCCAGGTATTTTTGAAAATAAGACCAGTGTTTTTCACACAAGTGGCAAATGAAAAATGTTTTTTTTTTTTTTCTTCCTGACCAAAAATACTGTATGTATTTTTGATTGTGTGTGTTTTTTTTTTTTTTTTTTTTTTTTTTAACATTCCTCCCTGAGACTATGTTCACACACTGTCAAAATGACGGCATATAGCAGCCGCTATTTTATAACACCCGCCATATAAATATAAATAACGGCTGTTATGAAATAATGGCCGTTATTTCCTGTTTAAATGACGGCTGCCTGATAAAAAGGGCGTCCTTTTGACAGGGTGCGTACATACCCTATTTTTTTGTCCCCCCCCCCCCCCCCCAATTGACTTCTTTGACTTGAAAAATTGAGGACCCAATGACACCGAGGATGTTTTCTCACATCACAGAATAGAATAAGAAAATGTGACCCTTATGAAATATGTATTACATGTGTATTTTAGAAGCTATTCTTTTTCCGCTAACATTTTTCAATTCTTAAAGCATACAGTACAGTGCGTTTTTGCATGAGTGTTAGAAACGTAGGTTAAGTCCTTACATTGGTTTAAATGAAAGCTTTGGATGGGTAACAAGCGGGGAAAAATGGATGTGTCTTTCTATGTAAACAATGTTGAATATTTCACATTGTGATCAATAGAACGCATGTTGAAAGCCCTTTGGACACCTATATTGATATATAATGGTCAACAAAATACTCTAAAAACATTCCATGTGAGCCTAAATTACCACCAAAAACATCTGTATAGTACAAAAATTGACTCAAAAACAATAACTCGAATTTTTTATTGTTTAAAAGGCAAGAATATGAAGCATTATAAAGTGGGGTTAGGCCTAGGGTTAGGAATTTTTTTCCCCCTTTATGTAATGGAAATTTTTTCATCCATGTTGGTTATATATGGTTTACATCGCACCTTCGCAGTGCTAAGGTCCTCTGAAGGATACACTGCAGGGAGCGCGGACTTACAATATAAACAACCCACACTGTTTTTGTTTTTTTTTTTTTGTTTTTTACATCCCTGGTACATTAAATTGTCCTTTTTGTAGATTTTTTTTTTTACCCAGCATACCATATTTTGTACATTACTAGGCTTTTTTTTTTCCAGCCCTCTATTCCAAAAGTGGGTTTTAATGGAAGCTATCTTCCTTTAAAATGGACAGTTGTACGAGCCATGATGTTCATTGATAGTAAAATCAATGGGGAATTGATTGTAAGGATTAATCCTCCGAGACTTTTGCAGACATTGTTGAGTAAAGTGCTCTCTTAAGCATCTAATGCATTAAATGTATACCGCATTAACCCCCGCATGGTCAGGATGAATTTTAAAAACCCAGACTGATGTGGCTGACCCTGAACCACCTCTTCGCAAATTAACTTTTTTTGTGCTTGTGTTTGTTTTCTGCCCTTTTTTTTTTTATTTATTCGCCAACCTGCAATTAATTTTTCTCGTCTGCCCTAAAAACATTTAGAATTGAAATTCATAAATATCCGATATATTTTTTTTTCTCTTCCCCCCCCCCCTTCCTCTTGCCTTGCTCTCTGTTGCTCTCTCCTCCCTCTCTGGCTCTCTCCAAATAACACTAGGTATCAATTTAATAATAAGTATGGAAGTAGCAACTGCATTTGTTGGTTTTAAATTGATTTACATGTCAAGACTGGCAGTTTAGCAGCTGCGCTATTATTCCTGGATTGGTCAATTTACTTGAGAAAAACCTACTACGGAGTCCTAGTGACCTGCATGACAATATAGGCCCTATTTCTATTCCTGTAATTAGGCTTGCCACTAACTCGGAATATTTTTAATTAAAATATTTTGGTCAATGTGTTGCTCCAAATTAGGCCTTTCAAAGCCGATTTTAATTCTTGGCAGAGTGTGATCAGAATCCCCAATGACTGCCTCTGAATTTAAGGTTAACAGGTTGTATGTCTTTAAAAAAAAAAAATGTTAAATGAGGCACTACCTAGCACAGAATGTGTTTTTTATTTTTTATTTTTTTCCTTATTTAAGCAATTTGAACTTGGCTTAATGTATTTAGGATGTACTCACTTTTTAGTTTTTTTTTTTTTTCTTTTTAAAAAAGTGGTAATAAAAAAAAATCATCAATTTATAATGCACATCTATTTATTGTTCTAGGCTAACCAAAATTAAACCAAATTAAAACACACTCCTTTCTTGCACCCATGCTGCCACCGGGATATTACTGAGCTATTGTCCCTTCTGCACAGTTACATTGCAAGCAGGGTAAGGGCCCTATTCCACTGGACGATTATCGTTCGCATAATCGTTAACGATTAACGATCTCAAACGACCGCTATTGTGAAAGACCTGAAAACGTTCACTCATTTCCATGGAACGATAATCGTTACTTATGATCGTATTTGCGATCGTTTTTTCTTCCATATTTCTTCGCTATTGCGTTCGTATCTACTGCGAACGACCGAACAATGTCTTATTCAATGCGAACAATTTGCGAACGAGCAACGATAAAAATAGGTCCAGGTCTTATAAAGCGATCAACGATTTCTCGTTCGGTCGTTAATTGTTAACTGCATTTCAACCGAACGATTATCGTTTAGATTCGAACGATTTAACGATAATCTGAACGATAATCGTCCGGTGGAATAGGGCCCTAAGGCAATGTGTGGCTGATGCTGGACAGCGCTATTGGCGCTGATTGACTTTGCTGGCTTGTGATGTCCCATCTCGGAACCCAATAATGTAACAACATAAAATGTCAAGCATTTGGGACCAAAGCTGAGTGATTCTAGTGGTAGCATGAGGGTGAGAAAGGTAAGTATGGTGTTTTTTTTTTTTTTTTTTTTTAAGATTATTCCTGGAAAAAAAATAAAAATAATAATAATAATGATAATATAATAATAAAAAAAATCTATCTGTATGGCCGTTCAATTAATCCCTAAAATGGTTATCTGGTATCCTAATATCTTTTGGATTAATGTCAAGGAAGTGGTAAAATAAAAACCCGCCTATCCCCGATTCCCGGTTCTAGTGCCTTATGGTTACCCAGTCTTTCTGCAGGATCTGTCTATGCCGCCAGATACTGGCCAATCTGGAGACCTGCCCCAACTTTAGGCTGAGTGGGCATGGACCAGTGACAGCATGAGTTTTTTTTTTTCTTTTTAAAACAATTTTTAATTACAAACTCAAAACAAATTTAAACTGTCAGACACTCAGAAACCAGTAGCTAATATGCCTGGAAAATTCTGGAAGTACCTCATTTTTGGGATTTATTTTTTTTTGTATTGATCAATCTATTTATTTTTTTTCTGGTCTACTAAAGAGGTTGTGCCATTAAAATAAAATAATCCCTGTCCATATGCCCTAAGAGATTTTTCACACAAAAACTATTGATGGCCTATCCACAGGATTGGCTATCAATAGTGTATCGGTGGGGTGCCAACACTCAGCACTTCTGCCGATCAGTACGGCCACGGTGCTAAACGTAGTGTTCAGGAGCTGGAAGCTTTGGCATGATACGCTGTTTATGGTGGTGATGCGGTGCAGCTCCCTTTGCAGACCAATAATAGTTTGTCTGGAAAACCCCTTTAAAGGTTTTATTGGGGTCTTTTAATATCTTAAGGATAGGCCATCAATTTTAAACTTGTGGAGGTCTTGATTCCAACTGGTTGTAGGGACCACAAGGCTTCAGCCAGGGTCACATCCTGTTTACATCAGAGCTGTCAAACTCCGGCCCTCTAGCTGTTACAAAACTAAAACTCCCATCATGCCTAAAGTGCCACTGCCGTTAAAACTTTTAAACTCTAAATCAGGGGTGGGGAACCTCCGGCCCGCGGGCCGCATCCGGCCCCTGACACCTCCGGATGTGGCCCGCGGCTCCCCTGTGACATGCGCCGCTCTGGAGGAGAAGGAGCCGACACACACGGCATCCTCCTGTGTCTGTGACAGCTGCCAGGAGGATGCTGTGAGTGCCGGCTCCTTCCCCTCAGAGCGGTGCACATCTTCTGTCTCCTGCCCTCCTGTGACGTGCGCCGCGCTGGTGAGGCAGGAGCTGGCACAGACACAGGAAGATGTGCTGTATGCCGGCTCCTGCCTCACCAGCGCGGCGCACGTCTTCTGACTCCTGCGGGCCGCGCGCGATGACGTCATTTCATCGCGCGCCGCCTGCAGGAGAAGACCGGCACAGAAGAGAGGAGGGAGAAGAGGACCTGGACAGCGTGGGAGCGGAGGAAAGGTGAGTGGGATGTTTATTTTTTTCATTTGGGGCAGACACTGGGGGTTAACTAGGCCACCAGGGACATGACTGGGGGGGGGGGGGTAACTAGGCTACCAGGGACATGACTGGGGGGTTAACTAGGCCACAAGGGACATGACTGGGGGGTTAACTAGGCCACAAGGGACATGACTGGGGGGTTAACTAGGCCACAAGGGACATGACTGGGGGGTTAACTAGGCCACAAGGGACATGACTGGGGGGTTAACTAGGCCACAAGGGACATGACTGGGGGGTTAACTAGGCCACAAGGGACATGACTGGGGGGTTAACTAGGCCACAAGGGACATGACTGGGGGGTTAACTAGGCCACAAGGGACATGACTGGGGGGTTAACTCGGCCACCAGGGACATGACTGGGGGGTTAACTAGGCCACAAGGGACATGACTGGGGGGTTAACTAGGCCACCAGGGACATGACTGGGGGGTTAACTAGGCTACCAGGGACATGACTGGGGGTTAACTAGGCTACCAGGGACATGACTGGGGGGGTTAACTAGGCCACCAGGGACATGACTGAGGAGTTAACTAGGCCACCAGGGACATGACTGAGGAGTTAACTAGGCTACCAGGGACATGACTGAGGAGTTAACTAGGCCACCAGGGACATGACTGAGGAGTTAACTAGGCTACCAGGGACATGACTGAGGAGTTAACTAGGCCACCAGGGACATGACTGAGGAGTTAACTAGGCCACCAGGGACTTGACTGAGGAGTTAACTAGGCCACCAGGGACATGACTGAGGAGTTAACTAGGCCACCAGGGACATGACTGGGGGGGGTTAACTAGGCCACCGGGGACATGACTGAGGAGTTAACTAGGCTACCAGGGACATGACTGGGGGGTTAACTAGGCTACCAGGGGCATCACTAAGGATTCAAATCAGGTACAAGGGGCATCACAGAGGGTTAACTACAATAGCAGGGGCATTAGGGGAACAATACTTTGCCTTGTTCGGGTGCTGCAAACCCACGCTACTAACTGCCGCACACGGTATAACATTGAGTGCGGCCCTCGAATGATTTTATTAAGCCCCGACCGGCCCTCGACATGGAAAAGGTTCCCCACCCCTGCTCTAAATCAACAGTAGATGTGAAATAAAGCAAGTTTGCAATATACATTCATTTTTTTTTATTTTTTTTTTATCATGCTGTAAAACAAAGCTGTACTTACCAGAAATCCAGGTCCAGTCTCCTGAAGGCAGATTTTCTGACTTGTGCTGGTTGAAAAAACAGACTAAACACAGGAATTCCTGCCAGTACAGAGAGTCACTGCTCAATGTGTCATCAATCACATGACTGGCTTCTCTCTATGAGCGCTCAGATGGCCTGGGATACACAGGACTTCCTGTTTTCTAACTGTTAACTGTTTCTTGAAAAAAAAAAAAAAGGCAGAAAACAGGAAGTGCAGTTTTCTCCATGATAACAAAAAAATAAATAATGAATGTAAGTTGCAAACTTGCTTTATATCACATCTACTGTTGGTTTGGGTTTTAAAAGTTATAACAACAGGGACACTTTAAGCTTTGTCTGTCCAGGCATGATGGAAATTGTAGTTTTGCAACAGCTGGAGGGCCGGAGTTTAACACCCCTGCTATACATGATGTGGCTGTATAGTAATAGGAGGGCTGTGCCTGATATTATAATTCACTTCAGCATCATCCTGATCACATGAATGCATAGAAAGGTCACTGAATGTATCTGTAGACTTACATTAACCTCATGGAGGGCAAAAAAGTGTCCTCTTGGCCTCTGTCGGACCAGTATAAATCAGTGTAATGAAATAAGTATGGACTTACATTGTAGCCAATGGGAACCTATGGATGACAGATGCCTCTGTAGGTATCTACCTTGTGCATCAGCGTAACATGACATGTGTATGTTAAATAAAGGGCATAAATTTGGGAGATACTGAAAACGCTAAATATTTGAAACCAAACTGAACAAACTATTGCATAGTGAATAATCCATATTGTGTATGTGTGTGAATAAAAAACTATACGAAACCCACTTAGGTTTGTGCTGGGTTTGGAGTAGGTCAGGGAAGCTTGGCATTTACTTTCCATGACACAGCAGCTTTTTCTCCACCTTCGTAGATGAGAATGATTATAATAATCATTGACAATTGGGAGGCTTCCTCCTGCAATTACAGCACTCACGCTCCTCACCGGGTTCTTAAGGTCTGAAAGCATTTGGAAGGTAACGCTTCCGCATTTTAAAGGGCCGCGCTATAACAGGTAAAAACTCAGTGGTGTCTCTAACATGAGCCTGTTCTATAGGAGAGGTACGCTGAACCCGCCGTAATTGGTATCCACACCGGAACCTCCAAACAGATTTAAAAGGCTTTTAGCCTGTAAATTGTAACCTCGGATCTTTAGATACGTAACCTTATAAGCTGGGTTATGGCGAAGGGTTTTCTTAAAAGTAAAATTTAAAAAATTGGTTGAAAAAAAAATTGAAAACTAAGTTTATATTAAAAAAGAAAAAAAGTAGAGGTGGGCGAACCCCAAGAAGACTCTGGTTCCTCCGAACTCTCAGTATTTGATTACCGGTGGCTGACGAAGTTTGATGCAGTTCTAGGGGGAGTCCTGGAAAACAAGGATTCAGACTATGGCAATAGGCTGTATACATGTTTCCCAGGCAGCCTTAGGGCTGCATCCAACTTCTTCAGCCATTGGTTATGAAATGCTGAGAGTTTGGATGAACCCGAGAGTGCTCGGTTCTTGCAATTTTGAGTCCGACCTCTAGGCTTATCTATAGGCCAAAACTTCCTCTTCTATAGAAAATAAAAACCTTTGCACAGACTCCACCATATTTCAAGATGGATAAGATGGGATCAGGCAAGTCATAATAGATGACAGTCACAGCTCCACCTCCTCCCCCCTACCGTAAACTTTGCACAGGTCACAGAACATGCCTAGAAAACTTTTATAGAAGTCAATGAATTCCAAAATATTGTTTCCAATGTCCATGTAGCTGCTGTTAACGGAGCAAAGGCTCTAACTATATGGCTGCCACAATAATAATGTTAGAAAAAAAAAATAGTAGTAGAATAAAAATCTAGATGACAAATTAAAATTCACCTGCAAACGGGATTATAAACATGAGCCCCAGGGATAGTTTCTACATAGTAATACAACATAGCTTGCATAAGAAAGAAAACACTTTCTAGCACCTGAAGGATATAAGTCAGTGTGTTACTAGAGATGAGCGAACCAGGTTCGGGTTTGAGTCGATCCGAACCCGAACGTTCGGTATTTGATTAGCTGGGGCTGCTGACCTTGGATAAAGCTCTAAGGTTGTCTGGAAAACGTGGATACAGCCAATGACTTTATATTGGCCAAGCCAGAGATGCACATTTTTAGATGGCTGTTTTGGATTTTATTGTTCCTCATCAATACTGAACAGGATACTGGTTGGCTTTGCTGCTGGTTCTTGTTGGGCAAATCCAGCAGGTGTATGGAATCTTACAGGCAGGGCATCCACAGAGTAGAAAAATAAGACCACCTCAAGAAAACTCAGTAGTAGTGTTGAGTGGACCTGTCAAACTGTTTGGGTTTGACAACGTTCTCCGAACCCAGATGCTTAGTATTTGATTTGCCGCGGCATAGGTTGTATCCATGATTTCCTGGCAGCCATATGGCTGCATCCAACTTCGGCAGCTACGGTTAATCAAACTGCTAGTCTTTAGGTTCGGAGAGTGTTGCCAAACCCAAACAGGTTGACAGCTTCAGTGAACCATCGCAACCAATGACTAGCATATTGTATGGTGGCCAAAAAAACTAAGCATTTGTAATTCTGTAAAACTGTATGGGCTGAATTTTTATTTTGTATTTATTTTTTAAATATATGGTATACAGTAAAATTACATTATCATATTTGACATTGGAAAGCATATGGTTCTGTGCGGTGACACCTTATATAATACAGATACATAGGAAACCAGAGGGCCCCATGCAGTCTTTGTTCCCATCACCCTGCCGTGCGCACACTGTGGATAAATACTGGAACTTTCCCTGAATTCCGTAAATGAGTAAATTAGATTTTGCCGTAATGTTCAGTGAGAATTCACAGCATTTCCTCCTATTTAGATGTGATTAACACGCTCCTTTTTCCTGGCATTATTGATGTTTGTTCCCTGGCTCTGCACTGAAAGCTGCCAATGGTTTTTGTTTTCGTAGGTACGATGATATCCTGGTTAATGGCCTCCCGGATTGGCGGCAGCCTGTGTTCTATTACAGGCGGGTGAGGAAGATGAGCAATGCCGAGCTAGCATTGCTCCTGTTCATTATTTTCACAGTGGGCCATTATGCTGTGGTTTGGTCCATCTACCTGGAGAAGCAGCTGGTGAGTATTCATTGGAAATGGGAATTAAAAAGAAATCATTATTTCTAGCTGTCTCTCCATTTTATTACATTAAGGGGGATCTATCACCGAAAAAATGTTTTGTTATGTGCCTTTTGTACTGGGGTTCCTTGGAGCACACCGCTAGGATCTTTTTGTTCCTTTTATCCCTGAATTTTTTTTTTTTTTTAAGAAATTTTTTTCATTCATTTTGTGGCTTTTTTACAATATGGGAAGAGACGTACAGTGCATTCATTTTCTCGCAGAAAACGATGGTTTTACCTGGAGTCTAAGGACCGTATTACACGGGACGATTATCGTTTGAGGAAAATCGTTAGATCGTTGGGATTTAAACAATAATCATTTCGTGCAATAGCAGACAACGATTTAACGATCAACGAGAAATCATTGGTCGCTTGATAGAATTCGGACCTATTTTTATCGTTTGCAAATCGTTCACACATCATCCGTTGTGATAAAAATATAGCTGAAATTACGCAATAGCGACGACAAAACGTTCGCAAGAACGATTATAAGTAACTATCATCGTTCCGTGTAATTGGGCGAACGATTTTGGTTCGTTTGCCGTATCGGTCGTTTGAGATTGTTTATGGTTAGTCGTCAAAAATCACTTGATGTAATAGTACCTCAAGTTCTTATTCACACATCCCGTAAAGTTGTTAACTGCGGTTCCGTAATCACAGTTTAACTTAGCGCATGTTGATTTATAGTGGGCTATTCTCAGTCTGTTTTTAATTTTAATCTGTAATCCTTTGCGTAAAAAAGGACATGTCCTAGTGCGGATTGTGAGTGTGTTGTAGATTACTAATAGAAGTCTATGGGATTCGTATTTTTTACGTATGTCACATCCTTGACGTCCGTAAAAAACACGGATCAAAACTATGTTTTACGGAAACTGAAACATGCAAATACGGATGATTTTCCACGGATCACGGAAACAAAAAATAGCTGGAGGTTTTGCGGCCCAGAAAAATCACTGAACATGTGAATGAGGCCTAAGAGGACCCAGGGTACCCGTCACAAGAGTGTAACCGGACTAGAATCATACGATAAGCCGTTCATACGTCTTAGATCACTGAACTTTTACATTGACTTAGAACTCAGAATGAGCCAGAACATTGGACCACTGTATAGGTTCAGCCCCCGTTTAGCTGACTGGAGGTGCCCATGTATTATGTAGGTGGCATGTAATCTGAATTGTCACGTCAGTCAGAAAAGGCTTCCTTGGAAAATCAGAAAAGGCTTCCTTGGAAAAATTGCTGCTGGTGAAATGTACAGCCTGCCGATGACCAATCTCTGGGGATCTGTAGCCATTGTTGGTAATCTGTGAGCCAGCATCACTGTATTGTTAGTATAGGATCCTCCCACCAGCAGCATATAGATCTTGGTTTTCTAGACAGCTAGAATGGTACACATACATTTTTAGGTTTTCATGGAGTTTGTCAGAACTTTTGTATCACTCACAGCACTAGGTCACATATAACCAAGCCTAAATGGGTACACCGGCAATGGGAAAATATATATATTTTTTCAAACAAACTGGTACCAGAAAGTTATATAGATTTGTAAATTACTTCTAGTCAGAATTCTCAAGTCTTCAAGCTGCTGTATGTGCTGCAGGAAATGGTGTATTCTTTCCAGTCTGACAGTGTTCTCTTCTGCCATCTCTGTCCGTGACAGAAACTTTCCAGAGCAGGAGAGGTTTTCTATGGGCACTTACTCTTCTGGACAGAGATGGCAGCAGAGAGCACTCTGTCAGACTGGAAAGGATACACTACTTCTTGCAGGACATACAGCAGCTGACAAGTATTGGAAGACTGAAGATTCTGTCACCAGTTGATTTGGAAAAAATAATTTATTGCTGGATTATCCCCTTTTAATGTCTGTGGATACCTATGTATGGTATATTTATTTATTTGCAAATGAGCGCTGATCTTGTAGATTCGTGTAGTCATTTGTTTACAGACCCAATTACATGGCTAGGTAATCAAGTTGTATTGATTTCATAAATCAGCACTCCTTTAAACAGCCTTTAAACAGTTACATGGCTAGGTGATGGTGTGGCGAGGGCTGCCCTATCACACAGGGTAATATGGGCCTTTTAAGCCAATAATGACCCTGTGTAATATGACTATTAAATGAGAAGACCAGCTAAGATGACACATCGGCTGCAGGCAGGGGGGGTGCGGTAGGTAATAAAGTAGCTTGCCCGTTCTGTGCCCCATAGCACTGCATTAATGCACACCGGCTGCCGGGCTCTTGGATCTTCTGCAATGTTGGGACCCTGGTTGGAGATGCCCGCCAGTCAGTGATTGGGTTAGGATATCGCTGCAGACCCCTAACGTTGAGTCACAACACCAGAACAAGGGAGAAACTGGAGCTCAGCAGCAGTCAGTAAGCCTGTGATGTAGTGCTGCGGGGGCAAGGGCTGGGTAAGTCAACCTTCTTTATGTTCCCGCGCCCTCCTCCTGCAGCTGATATTTTTAATTTTAATTTGGGTTCCCCTTTAAGTGTGAGAAAAATCTATCTGAGGTCTCTCTGCCCTCCCTATCCTTCCTCTTAGCATCAGAGATAGTTGCAGGGAGGGGGACAGAATTGCACACAGTAGATCAGAATATGGTGAGTTGGGAGAGCAATCAAGGAGGGCAGCTCTCTCAGGCTGTAAATATAGAGGAAAGCAGATACAAGGCAATCTGCAGAGCAGAGTCACATGGGCATCATAGAAGTGTAGAGCACATTTTATTGCTGTGTAGGCTCTGACAGTGACAGGCTACCTTTAAACATCAGTTATTAAATTTTATATAATTTTGCACCATTATAGTTCATCTGACTATGAGAGCCCATCACTTTGCACACATGAATGATCAGCACCAGAGAGGAACTTCTAACATCTCATAATTTCTTTTAAGGATGAACTTCTCAGCAAAAAGAAAAAAGAAAAGAAGAAGAAAGCTGGAGGAAAATCTGTGGAAGAAGTGAAATCAAATCTCCTAGAAAAAACTGACCGGTAAGGTCCCGGGTTCATAACATCAAACATGGCAGCTCTTCTGTTGGGTTTTGTGTCTGAAGTTTCTTTCTCTAAGCTTTACAATAAAGAGGAAGTAACTTAAACTTAGGAAATTTTAGAAATTTATATCTGTGGGGGTCTGAATGCTGAAATAAAGGGACGAGTTGCTGCGCTGAATGCTGTGCCCCTTCAGCTGTGATCAGCTTTGCTCTGTTCACTTTAAAGCAGAATGGTGTATTGATCGATAATCTGTGTTGGTACACCACTCTGCTTGCTTATTCAAGGAGAGCTGAGCCATAAGTGTCTGTCATCAGGACACCCCTCCAAACCAGCATTGTTGGCGGAGAATCAGGCTGTATCGTCATGTTTGATTATTACAGCAATGCTTATTTATTCTAAGGATTGCAGCTTGAATTTTACATGGAATATTTCTACTGTCCTGGGTGACAGATCACTGATCTCAGGGAGACCAGCCAAAGATAACTGTCGTCAGCCGGCTAAAACACTCAATTCTAGGTGCATTGCTTACTGGGATATATGTCTATGCAAAAAAAAAGCCAGTGGAGCCTGCCTCATTTAAGAGTCTCAAAACACAGGACTAGCCAGATATCCCTCCGGGAAGGACCCAGCCGAGGGGTGGCTCCTGTAGGGAAACCACCAAAACCACCATATTAAGTGGGCCCTATAAGTCAATGTAATGACAAAGGAAAAACCAAGGGCAGGTATCCAAGGAAGCTGTTTAAATCTGTACTGAGACAGTCTGCCGGAGATTCGTACTCCGTTCCGGAACAAAATGCGTAAATGCTGCGTAGTGACAATGGCAAGAATTTGCGTCAGAGAGCTGCTTTTCATATCCTTCCCATAATTCCCAAGGTAGCATGAATGGCTTAGAACAGTGTTTCTCTAGTGCTCCCAACAGGTCATAATTTGAGGATATCCCATACAAAGAACAACTGAGATAATATATCACTGGTGAAATACTAAGAAAATCTTCAAAACATGACCTGTTGGGGGCACATGAGGACTGGAATTGAGAAACACTGGTCTAGAAGTCTCCACACGTCTTTGGTAGAGATTAATACAACTTGAGTATGTTTCAGTCCAATAGTTGGGAATTTTATTACTGGTGGCTGAAGAAATTGAATGCAGCCCTAGGGAGTCCAGGAATACAGCCTATGGCTATATCTGTTTTCCCGGACTGTCTCCAACTTCTTCATCAATCGGATGCCAAACAATTTTACTTCAGCATGCTCCAGTTGTGTTAATCTTTAGGCTGACATTTTCCTCAAGGAGAAATATTACCTACAATGATGGCCCTCTCTACAGCCTGCCAGCACCTGGCTCTGTGCCAATGAGGGGCAATAACCCCAAAACCTTTAATCTGCCATTCACTAATCGGTAATCTCTCCTGGAGTGCTGTCTGGCTTGGCCAAAACCCCAAGTAATGTGTAAGGCTTCTTAACGCAGTGAAAACTAACTAGGGTCAGAGCTGCTTTGCATATCCTTCACCAAAACACATGACTTATGGTGCGTTTACACAGAGAGATTTATCTGACAGATTTTGGAAGCCAAAGCCAGGAATGGATTTGGAAAGAGGAAAGATCTCATTTTTTTCTTTATGACCTGCTCCCTGTTTATAGTCTGTGCCTGGCTTTGGCTTAAAAAAATCTGTCAGATAAATCTATTTGTGTGAACGCACCATAAGTCGCTATGGAGTCATAAATATGCAAAAAAGGTCCGCAGAGCCTCAGTTACGAGTCTTATAACACGGGAATAGCCACATTTCCCTCCAGGGAAGGGCCTAAAAAAGGGATGGCTCCTGTGCGGAGACCACTAAAAACCACTGTATTAAGTAACTCCTTACTCACTCACGAGTCTAATGATTTGACCAGGGAAATACCAAAACCAGGTAGCCATCCACCGACAACTGTTTCTGGTTGTTGCCCCTCATCAGTGTGGAGCAGGGCTCTGGCTAGGTTGGAGCAATGCCTAGTAGACCAATAGCAAACCGCTATGGAGCTGTTGTCTTTTAAATCTTTCAAAATGTATCAATGTATGTAGTAACCCCCGGTGCTGTCCGATATGGATTTCAAGATACTTTTGTAGTGGACGATAATGAATGTTTACGATGAAAGCTTCCACCAGATACATTTTTGCTTTGTTCTCCGCCTCATCCCATAAAGTTGGTGACGTACTAGCCATGGTTGGCGGATGGACAGCATGGTGGGTAATGGCATTCGGTGTCCGGAAAGATAAAACCATTTTTCCTATTGACTTTTAGAGAGAATTAAAGCATTTTTGAATAGTTCACCCAGCAGGGGCAGGCGCTGGATCAATGGAAAGAGGAGATCAGAGGCCGGCCTGCCTGTTTTCTATTCTGGTGACATCAGCCTGTAATGCTTCACTGAACCGCTGATGACATTAATGTTGTTTTAAGACATTGGCTTGTTTGTACAGCTTTCCAAACTAGTTATTTCAGTATTGATTTTAAGGCCTTTCTATAATGACTTGTTGAGACTTTTGGTTAGAACGTCCTACTAATAAACAAATGCCGGATGGCCCGAATCATGTCTGCGAATGAACGAGGGTTCTGGGATAACGTTTGGCTCTTAAGTGGTTTTTATGTATTTGGGGTGCAATGTCCGTCAAACCATTCAAAGGGAAATGATGGAAGTCTACGTGATAAGAATACCAGACAGGAGTGACAGAAGCCATAGGACGGGTGTACAGAGATAGTCATGGCTGTAAGGAAGATTATCACATTTCCTGTAAAGACGGGTGGGACTGTATTGCAGCCACAATATTATGGTCTCATTGAAGACACCCACATATAAATGCACTTTTGCAGCCACGTTTATTGGACTACAGTGCTGGAGTGGCGTGTGGTGAACATAATAAAGATTCCATACTTACCAGTCCCCATTCCCCCGCAGTGCCACATTGCCACTCCTGGACCCTATGACTACCTGCTACATACAACTTGTACGCCAAAAGCAAATTCTACACAGGTGCCATCTAACCTACTCACCTGTAGACAGCCGCAATGTGTATGTAAGAGATATTGAAGAAAAACAAAAACATAGCTTTCACTTAAAGGGAAACTATCAGCAGGTTAGACAAATCTAACCTGCTGATATGTCCCTATTGCGCTGGAGGCGCTGAGGAGAAAGGTATGTCTCTTAACTTCATCCTTGGCGCTGTTCCTGTACATTTACTCCTCTGTCCGGTAAGACAGGAGCACTGCCTGCTCCTAGCTAGCCCGCTACATTGATTATTATTCGAAGAGGCGGGCTGGCCCAGGTTGGATTGGCGCTATGGGGGCGGGGCAGTGCTCCAATCAGTCTTACCGGTTAATGACTAACTGCACATGATCGGCGCTGAGGATGAAGGTAAGAGACATAGATTCATCGCCGGCGTCTCATGCACAATAGGTACATATGAGCAGGTTAGAGCTGCTGATAGTCTCCCTATTAATAAAAAATTTCATTTCAAAAGTTATGATTTCTGGGGGTTTCAAGAGACCCCCCCCCCCCCCCCACTGATCACATGATGTGCACATTGAGACAGCCGGAGCAGGGTGTGCTTAGCATACACTTCTCCCAGCGGCGGTCTCTGACGTCAAAAGTTTTTTGAAGCAACGTATGAATTCCCTATGATACAGCAGGTAAACCAGGAGCATGTTTAAATAATTTTAATTGAAAAGTTCTATGTCCAAAATATAGCTTTTCCATACTTATGCACCCCTGGGGCTTTTGCGACTCCATTACAGAATGTTGATGTGTTGTGTCCAGTAGCAGTGGTCACACATGCTCAGTATCTCAGTCCTATCTTCAGGATTCTCTAGCATGTGGATACTGGAGTTACTGGTATTTCTACTATTAGACAGACCAGCTAAAAATTTCCTTCCTTGATCTTGAAACATTTTTTTTTCTTTGTCTTTTTTTAAAGGGACTTTGAAAAACCACAGTGGCGGGATTTGCTCCCTTTTAAGCTGGGCATCTGGTTCTATCTCACGGTCCGATCCCTGCCGCAGCTCTTCCAGGTAAGCATGCTCCTCGGTGTCATTGGCCGTCGAGCACTCGCTTACTTTAATGCCTGCCTTTTTCCACCCTCTGTAATAGGAAGGTTGTGAAGATTAAACAAGCTGCATTCTTGTGGGTGTTCCTCTGTGTTACCGCCTTGCTTTCTTGCATTTTGAGATTTGATGTCTAAGGTTTCTTAGATCTATTTTTTTCCATCTATAAAAAGCACCGGTTCCATTGTGAATTATATGCATTAGGTTCAATAGACGTTGGCAGCTGTCATTCTGGTAGTTATATTCTTCATATGAAAACACTGATGATATGGCGCTGTAATAATTCTCACAACAGGTAATAACATGCTGTCCAGATGCAGTCAACATCCGCGCTATCCGTGATAGATCTGTCAGCGGAGGCTGATACCAGCGATGCCGATACTTCCATAAGAATGCAACTTGCTTTGCCTCTTGCAATACAGATGATATAAGAAACGTATAAATGTCTTGGTGAGGCTGAACTATGACGAATAGCTTCCATCCAGATGTAAAAACAGGGATTTATCATACAGTATAAGCTTGCATCCAAATAACATCTATTTAGTAAGCCTTATAAATCCTTGCTATTTTATTTTTTTTTACATCTTGACTAGAGCTTTATGTTGTGGTCCCTGCTTTCCATCGTAAGGAAAGGAAGTGCACTCTGAATAGTGGTGGTCTGATTAACTATGCATGCATTCTACACGCCCCTCCAAAAAAATACACACACACATATACATACATATGTGTGTGTGTGTGTGTATATATATATATATATATATATATATATATATATATATATATATATATATATATATATATGTATTTTTATTATTATTTTCTATTTTATTTTGCTATATAAAATAGGCCAGTAGTCTGCACTATTGTGTCCAGTAAAATTAGGCTGGGTTTACACTAAGTTTTTGCAATCCGTTTTTTTGCACAAAACTGATGCAATTGTGTGCATCCGTTTTGAGCAGTTTTTCCATTGACTTTTATTGTAAGAAAAAGGGATTAAAACGCATCAGTTTTTCTAACGTACAAGAAAAGTAGTACACCACATTTTTGTGTACGTTAAAAAAGGAGGCTTTTGTGTTTTGTTTTTTTTTTTGTTTTTTTTTTATTGTCGATGGTAAAACGGATCAAAACTTATGCATCCGCTTTTCAATTCCTTTAAAAAACGGATGAAAAAAAATGTGAACCCAGCCACAATCATGTTGCAAACTGTTTTTAGTGGGAAGCAGATTTGTGGTAGACAGCAGAATCCGCTTTTAGCATCCATATTTAACATATACATTTTTATCATCATCAAGAGTGTGAAACATATACATTAAAGTCACACTGTTGCTTAAAAAAGAAATCACCAGGGGTTGTAATCGCAAGCAGTTTTGCAATATACTTTATTTTAAGTTTTGTATGTTTAAATCAACATTATATAGAGAGATGAGTGAATCGCTCATCTAAATGAAACAAAGTACTTTGTTTGATCTGCGCTCCGCTCATCAAGCCGCTGGCCTGTCAGCGCTTCTCCACTCCCTGCCGCTCCTCCCAGGATGTTGGAAAAAGCTGAATCCATTCCTGGGAAACTTCTCCCAGTTTCACCTCTAATTATGTACATGGCCTCTAGATGTCGCCCCGTTCTCCCGTCCCGCTGCCGCTTCCTGGTCTGAGCTGCTGCTTGAGACGTGATGTGACGAGGCAGGACTCTGCTTCAACCACTTAGTTGCTCAGCTGCCTGGAGAGGTGACGTCTCAAGCCGCAGCTCAGACCAGGCAGCGGGACGGGAGAACGAGGTGCTGGAACCGGGGAGGTAAGTGACTAGTGGCCTCTATTTCCACCCCTTCCCCGGCCATACAAAATAACCCCAGCCCGGAGTACCTCTTTAAAGTCTTTGCTACAGGTCTTTGCTACACTTGTAAACCCAGCCTTCAGCCCAATGCACATCACATTCTTACTGTATGTTAGGTAGTAGGATACTTTCAGTTCAATAAAGGGACATTATGGAGATTTTTTTTTTTTTTTTTTTTTTTTTTTAAAGCGTAACTGTCATTTCAGGGCCATTTTTTTGAAAACATTAAATATCAACAGTTCAAGCGATTTTAAGAAACTCTGTAATAGGTTTTATGTACTAAAAGAGTTTCCTTCTGGACTGAAAAAGCAATCTCCCAGCCTCCCCCCTCACATCAGAAGCTGCAGGATTTCTGTCTCCATTATGTGGCTATGGAGAGGGGAGGGGCTGTTAGGAGTGACTGAGCACGGAGCAGTCCTGCAAAGCCCAACACCCTGCAATCTTCTCTCAGTAAGTTCACAGATAAGCACTGACCTTTCTGACCCCAGAATCCTGCGGTTTAGGTGCCCAGAGAGTCTACAAACAGCTGACCTTCATGTCACCTCTTCCTGCTCCCTCATCTCCATCAGCCCCTCCCCCCTTCATAGGCTTACAATGGAGAGAGCAGAGCCCGTCTTCACTGGCTTCTCTGTAATGAAGACGTGTTTGCCTGATAATGCACAGATAAGAAGTCAGGGGGGGGAGGCTGGGAGATTGCTTCTTGAGTACAGAAGGAGGCTTTTTTGGCTGATAAAACCTATTACAGAGTTTCTTAAAATCGCTTATACTACTGATTTCTGCAATAAAAAAAAAAAAGAAAAATGACAGTTACGCTTTAAACTAAATGTGCTCTGGGTGCAGTTAAATAGTTATAAAACTAGTACTAAACCCTTTGGCTCTTCCACCCTCTGCTGCCATCTGTGTAATCCCACAAGGACCTTCATACTAACCCAGTCAGTGGCGGCAGCGGTGAGTGGGAAGGTCCTTGTATGACACAGACACAAGAAGTGCAGCACAGCATGGCGGTCGGAGTGTGAGAAGGGTTAGTATAATCTCTGAATACTAGAATTGTCAAAAGTTTAAATTATACTAAAACGTTAAGAGGCTGTATTACTATGCAGTTGCACCGATTTGTGTTTACAGATGAGCGAACCTCAAGCACTTGGGTGCCTGGAAAACATGGATATAGCCATAGGCCATATGCTGTATCCATGTTTTCCAGGACTCCCTAGGGCTGCATCCATCAATTACAGCCACCGATGATCAAGAGCAGAGGGTTTGGATGAAACAGAGTCTTTGAGGGTCGCCCTTCTCTACTCGTAACATGGTACATAGGGGGGTCCTCCGAGCATCTACTGCATAGTACTATAGTCCCCTGATCATATGGACATCCTGGCTGCCAGATAACAAGTGGGAGAGTATATGACTTTGATCTCTAACATGTAACCCTTTGCATGTTGCGATCAAAGTGTAAAAATAAAATTATATGACTCCTGGAAAGTTTAGAGACCAAAAAAAATTTTTTTTTTTTTTTTTTTGTTTAACAATTTGGCTAAAAATCTGTAAACTTTTCTGCAGCCTGTTTAGTGTATGTCGCCAAACACATTTTCAGATTATATGCTTTCTTTTTCAAGCATTAGATGTGTGTGCAGTAAGATGACTAGTAGAGGTTTCCTTACAGTAAGCCCCTGCCTCGGCCAGGTTGTGTAAGAATGCGATGACCACCTCTTGTCCTTGTGACCCTTACTTTTATTGCCGACATACCAAGCATGCTGAGCCTATATCTCTGGGCTGTAATACTCGCCGTAACTCAGGATCTGCACACGCTGGGCCCCTGCATCTTAGGAAGCCGAGGAGACACCAGCTGTTTTCCAGGTTGTGCGCTGGAAAAATATTTTCGCCCCTACTGCCGGAGATTCACGGGTTGTGCCGAGGACATGCGGCCTGTAGGAAAGGCAGCTGGTTTGTGATAGTCACACATTTCAGCAGTGAGACCCCAACCAATCCAAAACTTCTTTTTTACTATTAGGCTATGTTCACATTATGTAAGAGACTGGACGTTCTGTGACCCGGCCGGTCTCTGAAAAGATCATCTATGCCGGTACTGCAGTATGGGCCGTATGATCTTTGCAGCCGTAGAGTTCTAATGCGGGCGCATCAGAACTCCCCACTACACGCTATGGAGCGAGTGGCTGGATCTGCTCGCTCAATAGTGTGCACCGACAGTTTTTCTGCAGCCGCTATTTAATGAAAAGCGGCCTCAGAAAACTGACATGTCAGTTGTTTGCGTCACCGCGTGAGGTCCCGGCCGGAGCGTATTTTATGTGTATACGCTCCAGCCGGGATCCCATTGGCAGCAAAGGCATGTATATTTGTAGTTTTATGTTATAAAATCCAGTGTTTTCACTCTGGCCACTAAGCCCAATAATAAGCTGCCACTTTTTGTTCTGTAGAGAACCTTTCAATGGTCTCCTTCTTATTATTACATGCAGGATTATAATGAAGGGTAAAGCAAATGTATAGATAAGATACTATCAGGCCATTCATGATGGATGATGGTGACAGCTCATCTTCCCCCTGTGCAATGACATCTGCAGAGGTCACAAAGCATGCCTAGAAATCTTGCCCATAGAAGTCGCATGGATTCACCCAGCCATGTTACCTATGCCCAAGTAGCTGCTGTAAAGACAAAAAACAAAAGGTGCAACAGCAACCCACAGGTGTAAGGGCTTACCGTATATACTTCTCCCAGCGTACACACGGTAAACACCTGCTCTGTAGATATTAAAAGTTTAATAATATAATTTATCTATGACATCTATGACTCTGTTCACACTGCAGATTGCACGCTGCTTGTGGCTTAAAGGGGTTGCCCAGTGAAAAATATTTTCTTTCAAATCAACTGGTGTCAGAAAGTTATATAGGTTTGTAATTTACTTCTATTTAAAAATCTCGAGTCTTCCCATAGTTATAAAGTGTTGTATGTCCTGCAGGAAGTGTTATTTATATTCAGAAACGGTGCTCTCTGCTGACATCTCTGGCAGAGTCAGGAACTGTCCAGAGCAGCAGCAGATTCCCATAGAAAACCTCTCCTGCTCTGGACAGTTCCTGACTCAGCCAGAGATGTCAGCAGAGAGCACTGTTTCTGAATATAAATAACACTTCCTGCAGGACATACAACACTTTATAACTATGGGAAGACTCGAGATTTTTAAATAGAAGTAAATTACAAATCTATATAACTTTCTGACACCAGTTGATTTGAAAGAAAATATTTTTTCCCTGGACAACCCCTTTAAGTAAAGAAAAAAACAAAAGGTGCAACAGCAACCCACAGGTGTAAGGGCTTACCATGCTGTTGCACTTTGTTTTTTGTCTGTACTTAAGGCACAAGCAGCGTGCAAAATTTCCCTTCTTTTCCTGTTGAATGTGGGGGGTGTGGCTACTGTGGGGCGTGTGGCTACCTCCTGTTGGCCTGCACTCCACCCATGTCCCAAGGCTATAAAAGAGATCAATTGGCTCCTATCTGCCCAGTTGTAGGCTTATTCAGCCCAGGAGAGGCCATTGCTAGTGGGAAAATGGGACCATGTCTCTGAGGACGCCTTAACGTGGAGACATGGTACACTCTGTTTGATCAAATAGTTTGCTAAGATCCTCAATTTTCTAAAAAAATAAAAAATAAAAAAATTTATATTATAATTTTTAATATCTACAGAGCAGGTGTCTACTGTATGTACGCTGGGAGAAGTATATACGGTAGGCCCTTGCACCTGTGGGTTGCTGCTGCACCTTTTGTTTTTTTGTCTGTACTTAAGCCACAAGCAGTGTGCAACCTGCAGTGTGAACAGAGTCATAGATGTGCTGCCAAAATTTCCCTTTTTTTCCAGCTTCTGTAAAGCATGTCTCTAAATGCTGTTGAGGCGTAGTATTCGGGGTATTTCATCTACACCTTATTATCCCTATATTCTATACCGTATCACTGCAGTAATAATCTATTGTCTGGTTTAGGTGAACTAGATGGGGAGTTCAGCCTTGCAGCATGTCGGTAAAGGTGCGTTGTCGACAACCGAATGTTAGTTTTCTCTGATCACAAAACCTATCGATTTGTTTTTTCTGGTGTTAATGGAAGTGGGGATGATTTATAACCAACGTCTTAGTGGCGGCTGTATCTGATATTCTCTTAATTCACAATTACACAGGATGCAAAGCAGTTCTACACAGAATACAACGAGAAGAAAATGAAGGAAAAAGAAGAAGCCGAAGCCCAGGCGGAGCTGGAATCCTTGATCAGTAAGTTGGCCCATGTTGTCTCTATTGGCGTCATGATGGGGGGGGGGGGGGTCTGTGCTCCCCCTGATGTTACACAGGAGATGGGGCAGAACTGCACTGGGAAGTGAAGAGTTAAAGGAGGAGATGTGTTTTTATCAGCTGGGACTGTTTGCCATGTGTGGTCATATCCCATGCAGATGCTGCCCTTACAGGACCTGTCACTACTACTCCAGATCAGGATGTTATATAGGGATTATAATTTATGGTCTTGTAATATTTTTTTTTTTTTGTAAATCAAGATTTATTGACAGTTTTTCACAACAGAACAAGCAAAGAGGAGATAGGATACTCCTGCACAGAGAAGATATCAGCCTATAAATAAGTAAGGAGAGAATGAACAAATAAGTAAAATAGACAAAGTGCAAGGAGAAGCCAGGTAGCTAGGCTTGTACGTTCCCCATAAAGAGGCAGTCAGGAGGTAACAAGTCCTCCAACAAACAGCATAGGCAAAGAAATGTCGCCGAAACGTAGCGAAACAGATGCTAGTGTGAAGGGTCACCTAGTGACCTAATAGAGATACATAAGCTATAACAATAACAGGCAAATATATTTGCAAGAACACAGAGATAGAAAAAAAAGAAAAATATATAGGAAGTGAAGAAAGAACAAGAAAGAAAGAAAAGAGAAAGAAAAGAGGGGAAAGAAGGGAGGGCGGGGGGGATGGGGAAGGGAGGAGCGGGGAGGAACCCCCGCCTAAACTCCCCCCAGAGTGTCAGGAGTACATATAGATTGCCAAAAGAGGGCTGCTACGCCAGCCATCGTGCCAGAGAGGCGTCTGCCTTAAAAGTGAGCCATGGGAGCCAGGTACGCTCCACCTTCTTGCTGCGGCCCTGCTCCTCCGCTGTCAAAGACTCCATTCGGTAAATAAAGTCCATCTCGAGAACCCACTCAGCAACGGAAGGTGCTACCGTGGACTTCCAGTGTCTAGGGATGACAGTTCTAGCCGCCGTCAGAAAGTGGCGCAGCAAACCCTTCTTGGCAGCAGAGGAGGGGCCAGGCACCAGGGAAAGCAAGGCCAAGGCAGGAGAGGGGGCCACATCCTTATCTGTAACTACATTATAGATCTCGAAGACCGCTTCCCAAAAGGGTCGCAGCGTGGGGCAATCCCACCAAATATGAAGCATAGATCCCACAGCAGTCATGCAGCGCCAGCACGTATCAGGAACGTTTGGGTATACCTTATGGAGCAGAGAGGGGCATCGGTACCATCGCGTTAGAATTTTAAAATTCTTCTCCTGAGCATGGCAGGCCAAAGGCCATTTATGCGTGAGAGTGAATACTTTCATCAGGTCTGGCTCAGAGAGTGTAACACCGAGTTCCCGTTCCCAGGCCGAGATGTAAGGCAGGACCTGGTCTGCATCTTTAGCCAGTAGGAGGCGATATAATTGGGAGATGGCTCTCTCCGGAGGTGACTGTTGCAGGAGCAGAGATTCTAGCTCAGTTTGTTCAGTGATACGAATGCCTCCCGGAAAGTGTCGGGCCAAATATGCCTTTAACTGTTCGTACTCCAACCAGGGCAGCTTCCTCCCCGGGCAGAGATCCTGTAACTCCTCTAATGGCTGGATCACAGCTGCTGACCCCAGAACCTGGCTGATCCTGGCGCCCTCCGAGGCCGACCAAAGCAAAAAGGTGGGTCGGTCACAGGCCGGTGGGAAGGCCGGGTCTCCAAATAGGGGGCTCATAAGCCCCGGGCGGCGTGAGAGGTTGTAAAGTGGGAGGAGCCGGTCCCAAGCCTGTAAAAAGTATCTAGTAATCGGGGGAAAAGAAGCCAGCGGAGGGCGATGTACAGGGAATATCCAGGGCAAGGACCGAAGAGGTACAGGGGACAGCGCCCCTTCAACCGCAACCCACTGTTTATCAGAAGCTCTATGAAACCAGTCAACTAGGCGCAGCAATATACAGGCCTTGCTATACAAGGAAAAATCGGGGAGGCCGGCTCCGCCGTTCTGTTTAGTCCGCGTAAGCGTTTTGTACTTAATGCGCGGGCGCACTGAGCCCCAGACAAACCTGCGAAAGAGGGTTTGTAATTGTTTCAGAAAAATGCTCGGGATGCAAACCGGTAGGGCCTGAAAAAGATACAGGAATCTAGGGAGGACATCCATCTTAAGGACATTAATCCTACCAAACCAGGAGAGGCAGGCACGGTTATAGTTTGATAAGTCTGTTTTCGTACGGGCCAACAGGGGGGGGAAATTGAGAGAGAATAAGGAAGTCAGGTCCGTGGGGACCCACACCCCTAGGTACTTGAGGGCTCGAGATTGCCACTTAAAGGAGACTGAGTAGCGTAGTTGACGCACCAGGGTAGCCGGGAGGGAGACATTTAAGGCTTCGGTCTTTGAATAATTCACCTTGAAGTTGCTAACTTGGCCATACAGATCAAATTCTCTGAGGACCGCAGGAATGGACACAGCTGGATCGGATACATAGAGTAACAGGTCGTCCGCATAGAGCGCCGCCTTATAATGAGAGCCTCCCAGACGGATACCCGAAATGTCCGGAGATGCCCGCAAGGCCACCGCCAAATGTTCCATGGCTAAAACATAGAGCAGCGGGGACAGCGGGCAGCCCTGTCGAGTCCCATTTGCGATCGACAAAGGAGTCGATAAGAGGCCATTGACTTTAACCCTAGCTGTGGGGCCATTATACAGAGCCATAATTTTGCCCAGCATCTCCTCCCCCAGGCCAACCTGCCCCAGCGTTGCCCGCAAGAATGCCCAGTGGACGTGGTCTTGTAATATTAAAGGTTCTGCCATAACCATATTTCATGCTATAAAATGCTGATCAAAGGGGTCCGTTACTTAAAGATACTGACTGGCCATAAAATGGCTTGCTGTAAAAGCGGAAATCAAAATCTTATTGGTAAGAGAGCCATTGTGCTTTAGAGGGGTATTCAGTCCCCAGTGTAAAAAATAAGCTTGGGGGGTGGGGGTGGGGGAGGAGGAGCGCGATTCACTGATCTCCTGATCTTGTCTCCTCTTCCTGCCAGCGATCGGCAGGTTCAGCTTTTCTTTAAAGCAGGATGAAGAGAGATGGATCAGGAGACCGGGCACGGGTGAATGGAAGCTGCAGGGGGACCAGGGCTTGATAAGTATTTTTTTTTTTTTTAAATTCCTTTTCCCAGTGCAGCAGCATATTAAAGGAGAACTCCAGGGAAATGTAAAAAGTCTGGGCCGGCAGGGTCGGGTGGGGGCACATAATAATGAAGCCAAGCTTACCTGTCCCTGTGCTCCACAGCCCAGCGTCACCGCTCAGTGACCCCAGCCAGCGTCCTGCAGCTCCTGGCCCTGTGACACAATGTCCCAGCACAGAAATGCTGTGCCTGAGACGGGACACCTCTGCAGTCACTGACTGGCTGAGCGGGGAGTTCCTGCCGGGACATGGCGGTGCATGAGGCCAGGAGAATCAAGAGACCGGCGGGGATGGGTCCATGAGTGGTGGCGCTGCCAGGGCACAGGGATGGGTAAGCATCCCTGCCTGAAATTTTTATATTTCCCCAGAGTTCTCCTTTAATTTTTACACTACAGATAGAATACCCCTCTAAGTGTTCACATATCACACATTTTCAGCTCCTCCGACTGACAAGGTAAGAAAAATAAGGTTCTACTTTTCTTTTCTTTCTAGGAATGGTTCCACTTTTGTTCATGGCCAGTGTCTGGTATTGCACCGACACCATTGTACGTTACTGTAGTGTCTGTCATGTGATGTATGTAGCGACTCTGTAATTAAAGACACAGATTTGAACTATCCCTGAACCTTAGATAGAGGTGAACAGGCGCTTTAAATAGAAGCCATGTGATTGATTTCTTTCATTTGCTTTATGTTTGCAGAGGAGAAGAAGCCAAAAGTGAAAAAGCCGAAATCAGAATTTCCTGTCTATTCAGCTACCGACTCTAATTTTGGTGCTTACATCCCGTCATATGATCAGGGCGTCAGCATCGAGGACATTGAGGATCAAATGGACGACTGGTTGGATAATCGGAATAAAACACAGAAAAAGAAGGTACGTGGAAAAAGCTTTTGTTAGCAAAGTAGATCTGTGGCTGTTCTGTATATCTGGGGTGTATTATGGAATATAATCAGTATAGCCCATACAGCTCCTATAAATGTTTGCACACTTCAAAGAGGGTTTTCGACATAGAAAATTATGGCTTCCAGAAACAGCGCCTTTCCTGTCCTCCGTTTGGGCGTGAGTTTTGCAGCTTAGTTCCATTGAAGTGAATGGAGTTGAGTTGCAATACCAAACACAACCTGAGGACAGGGGTGGCGCTGTTTTTACAAGTAAGTATCTGTGCTTTTTCTAATCCTGGATAATCCCTCCATAGAGGATGAGCCTGCTCTCCTGCAGTGTGTCTGTGTGTTGGTCACTACATGATACATACATGATATACAGATTGAAATGGTATATAGAATATATAATGCACAAAACACATGTAAGGCCACAACCCCTTTAAACATATATTTAAAGACTTTGCTCTGTTTTAGTAAATACATGCATCCCCCATTAAATGGAAATCCTATAGCATCTTTTCAATGACCGTTTACTAGTGTTGAGCGGACGTGCCGTACTTTTCATTTTTGGAAGTGTTACCTTAAAGCTCAGCATTTTAACCCTTAGACGACCCAGGGCGTATAGTTACGCCATGGAAGTCTGTCCCCAGACGACCTAGGGCGTAACTGTACGCCCTGGGTGTTTCTCACGCTATGAAGCGTGCTCCGGAGCGGAGCGCGCTTCATAGCAGGTGGGGGCCGGCTGCAATCAGCAGCCGGGACCTCACCGGCAATGACACGCTGCAGCGATCGCGCTGCCGCGTGTCATTAACTCCTTAATGACAGGGGCGTTTAAGTGTGAGTGACAGGGGGAATCCCCTGTCACTTACCGATCGGGACCCCCGCAGTGTGACTGCGGGGGTCCCGATCGGTAAAACGGGCCGCCGGAGCTCTCTCACCTGCCTCCGTGCGGTCCGATCGGCGCTCTGGTCACTGAGCCTGCACAGGCAGGCTCAATGAGCAGAGCGCCGATAACACTGATCAATGCTATGCCTATGGCATAGCATTCATCAGTGTAAAAATCCAAGTACTGTATGTACAAGTCCCCCAAAGGGACTTCAAATGTGTAAAAAAAAAAAAGTTAAAAACACTAACACACTACCCCAAAACCCCTCCCCCAATAAAAGTCTAAATCACCCCCCTTTCCCATTATATAAATAAAACATATAAAAATAAATAAATAGATAAACATATAATATACCGTAGCGTGCGTAATTGTCCGATCTATTAAAATATAACAAGCGTCATTGTGACCGGTAAACGGCGTACACGAAAAGAGGGGAAAAAGTGCGCGGATTACCGATTTTATGTTACATTATATATATAAAAAAATTAATAAAAAGTGATCAAAACGTCCGATCTTCACAAATATGGTATTAATAAAAACTAGAGATCATGGCGGAAAAAATGACACCCCATACAGCCCCGTAGGTGAAAAAATAAAACCTTTATAAGCGTCACAATAGTCCCATTTTATTTATAATTAATTGCCAAAAAAAAGGATTTCATTTAAAAAAATATATATAACATTAGAGAATCTGTGTAACCTGCATATGGTTGTGTTCGTACTGACCTATAGAGTAATGGTATCATGTCTCTTTTACCATATAGTGCATTACGTAGACACAGGAACCCCCCAAACGTTACCATATTGCATTCTTTTTTGCGATTTCACCAATTTATATCTTCATAAATATTATATTTGGAATTCCATCATACATGTTATGGTAAAATGAATGACGCCATTACAAAGTACAACTATTCCTGTAACAAATAAGCCCTTACATGGCCTGTAGATAAAAAACTGAAAGTGCTGGAGCTCTTAGAAGGGGAGGAGGGAAAAACGGAAACACTAAGATCAAAATTTGCGCGGTCCACTGGGTCATTTTGGGCCTGGTCCTCAAAGGGTTAAGAGTTGGATGCCACCTTAGGGAGTCCTGGAAAACTTACATATGGCCATAGGGTGGTATTACATAGAACGATTTTTCTGTGATTAACGATCTCAAACGACTGCTATGACAAACTATCTTAAATCGTTCCGTTCACCCTATTACACAGGACGATGATCGTTACTTATGGCCGTTTTTGCATTTGTCCTTTCCTGGCTGATAGACCAGAGAACGACTGGACGATGTGTTATTAATCCAAACGATGTTCAAATGATTTGTGAACGATCAACGATAAAAATAGGTCCATATTCTATCCAACCCGATTTCTCGTTGGTCAGTTAATCGTTGCCTGCTATTACACAAAATTATCGTTTAAATCCGAACAACCTAACGATTGTTTGAACGAGAATCGGCCAGTGTTATACGGCCCATAGTCTGTATTCATGTTTTCCTGGCAGCCCTAGGGAAACATCCAAGTTCTCCAGATGCAGGGAGTCAAATGCTGAGTGTTCAGATGCGTTGGATCCCACCAGTGCATCGCATGTATATTTAAACATGATTGATCAATATTGCCGTCTTCACCACTTCTCTGACCATGACAGCCTCTTCTTAAAGAGCCAATTTTCTATATCCGTTCTCTGCCCTAAAAGGCATATTGCCCTGTTGATAAGGGGTACTCCATTGATAAAATAATATTTTAAAAATAATTGGTGTTAAAAATTTTTAAAGAAAACTTAGGGGGGGGGAAAAACCTCTAATAAAGTCTTTCTATACTTATCAGTTGTTGTGTACCCCTGGGGAAGTCATGTAGTTCTTTCCAGTGCTCTCTGCTGCCACCTCTGTCTGTGTCTGGAACTGTACAGAGCTGTAGCAAATCCCCAAAGAAAAAACTGGACAGTTTCCAACATGGGCAGAGGTGGCAGCAGAGGGCACCATGTCTGATTGAAAAGAACTGAAAAAGAATACAGAATCTTTATGGGACAGTGTTTAAAAAAAATAAAAAATAATATATATAATTTATTATGACTAATATTATTATTACTAATATTATTTTATTAATTATTTTAATTTATTTTTAATTTATTATAATTATTTTAATCATTTTATTATAATCTTATTATCATTGTTATTATGTTATTATAATTTTATTATTTAATAATAATAATAAATAAATAATTATAATAATGATTAATAATATTTTTATTTAGTATCCTACTTTTTCAACATTTACTTTTATGATTTTGTCATCACATTTGCTTTTTGGTTGAAATAAGTCATGTGTAAAGGTAAAGGCTTTATTCACATTGTGGTTCAGCTTTCAAGCTTATACTAGGAAAGTCTCCATACACCTTACTGACATGACGGGTAAGGTTTTATTTGACACACACATGCATACGTATGGTCGCCTTTCATAAAGCGATTCTCTCATCTACTTCTGTGTATGGAATTGCTCAGCAGCCTAGTAATAGAACTGGGAAGTCACACAAAGTATATATAGTCTTCCAGGAGACAATGTCTTCGATGCTGTTGTAAATTAAAGGGGCACACCATCTGATTTTATACAAGCTGATACAGGTTATGAGAGTTGGCTGAAACCTTTCAGAGGGGATTTGGTTACCGCCGGTAATCCATTCACTTCATAAACATCTAGGTGTGACTATAGCCGTGTGTCAGGGCTGGTCACCTGTAGGCTGCCGTCTGCATATACAGTGGATGACATTGGAGATGCTTGCAGTAGCTTATGTGTAACCTCGCAGGATGTAACTAGTGCCGTCTGTTTCCTGTCTGACATCTCTGGACTGGGGACCGTCCTGTCACATTACCCGACGCGCTTTTATCTCTCACCTTGCCTGTTTTCCTGTTACCAAATAACCGTTCTTATAATCAACACTAAGGGGGAGATTTATCAAAGGGTGTAAAATTTAGACTGGTGCAAACTACCCACAGCAACCAATCACAGTTCAGCTTTAGGCAGTGCTCAAAGGAAGGCTGAGCTGTGAATGGTTGCTGTGGGCAGTTTGCACCAGTCTAAATTTTACACCCTTTGATAAATCCCCCCCTAAGAGCTCATCTACCATGGGGAGATCGCTCTGTTCAAATTTTACGGGAGGAATTTCAAGCTGAAATAAGAGCGGATTCCTCTTCAATTCCTCACCTTTTCCTTAGTGTGTACATACCCTGACACAGTGCGCTCTCTGCTGCCACCTCTGTCCGTGTCAGGGACTGTCCAGAGCACCAGCAAATATCCACAGAGAACTACTTCTTCTCTGGACAGTTCCTGACATGGATGGAGGTGGCAGCAGAGAGCACTGGGTCCGGCTGGAAAGAATACACCACTTCCTGCAGGACATACAGCAGCTGATAAGTACTGGGAGACTTGACATTTTTAATACAAGCAATTTATCTGTAAAACTTTAACACTACTTGATTTAAATTTTTTTCCCACCCTTAGTACCCCTTTAAATTTTCTTGCTGATCTAGTGCAACATAAACTATTAGAGAATATTCTAAAGGGCCTTGTGCATATGTTTTATTTGATGTATCAGCCATAGTGATTTCTATTTCCCCACTGAAATGATTTTTTTAAATAGATCCATTAATCACCTGGCTGGACTCAATGTGTGTTGTAAAAAAAAAAAAAAAAAACATTTCCATAAAGCAAAAGTGATGACGTATAATCACACATTAGGTTCTTGTTTTAGAAATATTTGAAGTTTCCAGGCTCTACAAGTTTTTTACTCCATTTTTGTAGTGTTTTTCCGTATTCTGGGCATGTTTTTGTTGTGATTTACAAAATTTCGGACAACTGCAATTTTATATTAATTTGTGCAGGCGCATTAAAATAGCACAATTTTTCTGCAATTTCAGTAAAGTTACGTCAGAAGTGCAGCAAAATGCAGTGTTTAAACACAGCTTTGGGGGAGGTATATAGTTACTATATATCCTGATAGTAGCAGCATACAGGAGTGGGTATACGGGCATATGTGGGTAAGGAGGAGGGCTCTTTAAGCTGCCAGAAGGGATCTGATAGGTGGTGATGTCATCCTATAGTTCATGGAAAGTCAGCTGACCCAGGACAGACCATTAGCTTAGACACCTAGCCATGTCATTTTCTGGTGGTCTGACTACTGGTCACATGATACAGCTACAGTAATGTAATTTATTAATGCAGCTGTGCTGGGATGAAACAGATGGCACTGTACCAGTGAAGGTGAGTTTGCATGATATGGGCAAGAAGAAAAATTCTGCTGCTTCAGGGTGCCTTCACACGTACTGTATCGCTGCTTATTTCTCGCACAACACTCGCATTAAACTCACATGAAAGTAGCTGCGTTTTTGGGGGTGTTGAACTCTCCTGTGAAAATCATATGAAAATCAAAATTCGCATGTAAAAATCGCACCAAACACGCAGTGAGAATACACATACATTGACTTGATAGCAATCAGTATCGCTGTGGATTCATGTGCGAGAAACCCACAGCGATATGGTACGTGCGAAGGCACCCTTAAGGGTATGTTCACACTGTTAAATCAGGCGGAATTCCGCAGCAGAGCGGAGGCACACAAGGCTTCCCATTAACACACCGAGACAGACTGTATTGCTGCGGAATTCCGTCTGATTTACTTAGTGTGAACATACCCTTAAAAGCAGTGGACGTTTTTTGTTTTTCTCTGAAGTCAAAAAGAAACAACTTTTTAAATAGTCTTCATTACATGCCTTCTACCATTCAGTTAGATGGGGTTTTTGCTCTCACACTGTTAGCAACAGCATGCAGGTGGTAGGGGGGTTAGCTCAGCTAGTAGACCTGGAAAAGAAACCCTGGGGGACAGCTCCAGGTAGAGAGTAGAGACAATGCAGTCTGTAGTGGAGAATCACTCGGACTGTGTACAGAGAAAATAGAGCGCACAAGCTGTGGAAGCCAAAGTCAGCACAATTTTTAATAGATTTATAGAGAAAATGTTCCCCCCCCCCCCCCCCCCACAATAGGTCAAAAACAAGAATTGAAACACAGAAGCGTTCATAGCCTTAAAATTAAACATGAAGAAAAGTAGATGGGATGTAACTAGTAAGCCAGTGGTGCAGATTGTACTTAATGGACGGCCCTGTCACCTGTATTTTACTGTCTTTGAGAGAGACTTCTGGTTTTCCTGTGAATTTGTCAAGTCATAGTAATTGGGGAGGGAAGGGGGATCCTGATTTATTCAGACACCACAAACTTTCCTCAGATTTAATAACCTGCTACTTTTAATCCTGACTACACGCCTCTGTGTCATGAAGGGGAGTTGAGGGACACGTCTGCGCTGATCGCCGTATTAAGGCTTATGCTGAGACATTTCTATTATTCCCTTAGGGAAGAGCTTGGTTCCTTAATTGCACGGATCACTTTAACCATGAGCTCATCCCGTTTTATGGCAGGACAGGTTACCATGCCAATTCAGTTTTTTTTTTTTTTTTTGTTCCCTGCTATGTTTTTTATGACTTGTGCTACTTAATCTTTGCTTCCACTCTGAAATCGGAGACTCTGTACAGTTGTAGCTATCATAGAATTGCTCTTAAAGTCAATCTCCACTTTTTTATTATTATGGTTTTTTATGCTAAATTCTGCACTGATCAATTTCCTATTTTACTTTTATAGTTAGAGTATATAATTTTGTTTTTTATACAAAGCTCCAAACCCCCTGCATGCATCTAAATAAAATAAAAACTAAAAGGAGCCACTAGGAGGAGCTCTAGAGCTTATTGCATACTATTAAATTCTCTTAGCTCTACCTAGCATTTATTAAACACCCAGACCTGGACCAATTAAAACTTTTGAGATCTCTGTGACCTATCAGGTTTTTTTGTGATAGTAAAACTTCTCTAGTTGTATTAGTTTTGTGAATACATAAACTTTTTTAAAAATTTTAAAAAAAAAGTTCAAATAGGAAATAACAAGCTAGAATTGCTCTAGTTTATTGTACCCTTTCATCTGTGTTTGGGGTCTCGCAGTGATTTCCAATGTCTAGCTTCATTATTTTCATTCCTAGAAGGAGTTTAAACAAGGGGCCTTTTGCATATCACTCATCTTCCTTTAATTTCGGCATTGTAGTGACCCCCCTAACCTGCTCTTCTTTTTCCCTATTTTCAGAAGATTAGCTCTTTTGTCAAGCTCACATTACCAATTGTTCCCTTGATCTTCCAGCATCGTCTTTACCGTATACAAGCAGTCCTCTGTCTTCCATCAATCACTATCTGATTATTCCGAATTCCTCCATGTCCTCTTTTGAAGGTTCACTTTTTTTTTTCATTGCGTAATTAAATTTTATTTTCTGTATTGCTGTTTATATAGAAGTTGTAAATCCACGTAACGTTCTATGAAGGGATATTTACCTGTTGGACGTGTCGGCTCCTGTTCAGACAGGACGACGTGCATTAGATCATTCGTCAGGTCTCTCGATAATAGTCCGCTTGCTACAAGTGGTTTTTAAAACACTTTATTTTCATGAATAAAGTCTTTTAGTGAAGTCAAAAACTTTCTGGTAATGCATATTCTTTACATAGTTTTGTATTATTAATCATAATGGGGGATTTTCTCTTCAAGCAGCCAATTTCCTTACCTCTAACAATGCATGGAAAAGTGAAATGGCCTTAATATAGAATCTGTGTGTTTCTATAGCAACAGACTACAAACAAACCCTGTGTAGTCTGATCTTGCAGTTATACTTTCATCTTGCACGTCTGTCATCTTCCTGACTTAGGAGGAATCCGACACTGCTATCTCCAATTTTGCCTCACTTGGTTGAGATTTACAAAACCACATCTACTTTTTGGTACTGTAAATACTATGGAAATTCTGTGCATAACCCCTGCAGTGTTTCTGCCACATGTTCAGATCAACTGGTGTCAGAAAGCTATATAGATTCGTAATTTACTTCTATTTAAAAATTTGAAATCTTCTCATACTTATCAGCTGCCGTATGTCCCGCAGGAAATGTTGTTTTTCTTTTCAGTCTGACACAGAAGTAAATAACTAATCTATATACCTTCCTGAAACTAGTTTATTTGAAAGTAAAAGATTTTTGCTGGATAACCCCTTTAAAGATTACCTGTCAGTAAAATAAATAAATTTCTGACATGTCAAAAGTTCTTCTGATCAGGGTTTGAGGGGTCGGACCCTGAACAATCAGCAGAATGAGCGCACAACAGCAACAACTGCAATGCGTTACCCTCTTCTCCCCCTTTCTGTCTGTGGCCTGTACAGACCCCATAGACATGCATTGAAAGTCGATCTAGGTCACATGGAGCCGGGAGTAAAGTCGTTAAACAGACTTTTCCCGACTTGTTCTGACTACTCAGACCTTGACCAATAAAAACTTTTGATGTCTCTCTGACATACCAAAAGTTTTTGTAATGACAGTACCCATTCAAATGCTGATTCCACCATACACATGCATACTCTGCTAGTGTTAAAGGTCTTCCTCCAATATTTACCACCTTGGGAGGATCGGGAGCCAACAATACATATTAGTCACCTTGGAGAGTTCATCCAATAATTGACTGTGTGTGACCAACCCGAAACTCAGTAACACATAATAGAGGCCACTTTTCCATCTCTAATTTCATTATATATCCACAATGTTGTGTGTATATATAGTAAAGTTTGGGTGTGTTACAGTGAAATAGTTAAGTTGCAATGACTTGTGTTACACAACATGTTCTGTCTTCTTATTAGTGATCCATTGTGGTTTAGTTATTAAAGCCAATTGTCAAAAATGCCTTAGAGAGACTCCATATACGCCTCCTATCTCGGAGCACTCAGGATAGGCCATCAATATTAGATCAGCAGGGGTCCGACTTTCAGCGCCCCCCATGATTAGTGGTTTAAAGGGGTTGAGCACTGCGACCTCTTGTTTTCTTCTCGTTCTTGCATTGCTGTACTGGTACAAGTTATTGAAAAAGATAGCACTGCTGCTGCTGGTGTTTATACGTAAGGCACCCCCAACCATTGAAACAAACACTGTTAAAGGGCACTCGCTTTTTATATGACATTGACATCAGGTTCACACCCTTACCTTTCATGACACCCTCCCAATGCTATGCAACTCTTCCGTGGCCTAGTTTTTATAGTGTAACGAAGCCTCTCTCGTGATTTATTTTGAAAGCCTCCTCAGTTAATGTTCCCGGGACTGGACTGAGCCATTCTTCATTGTAATAATAGCTGCCTAATAAGTTAAAGCCTCTTATAACCTTTCCTGGTGTTCAGCCCCTCCTGGTGACTGATGAGTAAATGGTTAATGATTGTGAACTGTGAGACAGTCCAGATCAAATACTCTTTGAACAAAACCTTCAAAGTGTGTCACAGGAATTAGATGTTGAAATCTGAAGGATTTAGTGGCCTTGGAACTCCTTTAAGAGAACTACTTGATAAAGCACCGAGGCTCCTTGTACACAGATGTCTCGATGTCCTGTTGTACTGGCAGCCGGGCCCGGTGGCCTTCAAGGTTACGGCTCATGTATTGTAGTGTTAGCACACACGCCAAACAGTATGCTATTTCTGACTCTGGGTCCACGTGCATTTGTGCTTGTTCTCATAGACAAGTGTTATCCCGACCTGTGGCTCACCATCTGTTGTGCAACTACAACTCCCGTCATGCCCTGACAGCTACAGATGTCAGAGCTTTATAGAAGTTGTATTTTTTTTTCTGCCGCTTGAGAGAGACAAGTGAAGACAGACACCTACACACTAACAATCATTAATGCCTATTATACTACAGCTAATGTTGGGTAAAAGCTACATATATCGCCATGCACGTTTTTCACAGATTCCAACTCTCCAAAAAGCAGGTAAAAAAAAAAAAAATCACACTCAATTTGCTGGAGAATGTGCATTGGACTGAACAGACTAGGAGATGATTTATAAAGTACACCAGTATAGATGGCGTGTTAAGGGAAAAGAGGTTACTGATGCTCTGGTTTTACAGGGTACCGTGTGAACAGGAAGGGAAAACAGCAGCAGGATCAAAGCAAGGAAAAGGTTCCACTAAGCATTGTGCCGCGACTGTTGCTGCTAAGAAGCTAAAGGGAGGGGGAGATTACATTGCAGCACTGTGGACCTACAGCAGTAGTTTCATTGGTACTTGCACAAGGCAGGGCTGCCCTGAGTTTAATTGGTGGTGAAAGATGAGCAGGAAGCCTTGATTTATCTTTTAGGAACAGTGTGTATCATCAGGTTGCAGGTGCACACCCCAGACTCTCATGCTCATGTTTTCCCCCTCTCCACATACTACATTCTAAGCCCCACCCCACTACTTTGTCCTGCTCTGTTACTGCAGACAGATTTCCCCTGACAACAGTCATTGGACAGCAGATTGCAAGGAAAGGAAGTTACCTAATGGCCAAGACTTTAGTATGTTTTTTCAGGGATAAGAGATAATTTAAGCTAATGGGTTGATTTACAAATATGTTACTGATCACATTTATGGGAATCTACAGTGACCACTAAAGTGTGTGTGAGAGGGGGGGTTTATCAGGAAAGTAATGGCTCCTTTTTATTATCTTTCTGTCAACAAGCTTTTTTATTTTATATTCTCAAAAGCGAAACAATGAAGCATTTCAAGGGACATTTCAGTTTGGTTACACTGATACAAAATATACAGGAGGTAACAAAGTAGTCATAGAAATATAAATTCCTGAGATAATCCTCCCTTCCTTATGGAGACTAGGAGGAATAAAAGAAAGATGGGGGGGGGGCTCCTTTATTATAATAATACTTCATAATAATAAATATTATAATAATTATTATTATTAGATAATTAATAATAATGATAAATAATAATAATGATAAATAATAATAATCAGCCTACATCATCCTTTCCCATTTTTTTTTATTGAAATCCTTGCCATTTCTATGCTCAGGAGTCCAGTGGGTGGTCCCAGGTATTGATTGACAGCCTTTTCTGTATGATTGTATGCAGGAGTAGTCATTGTTTACTGGTTAGGACTGCTCACTGGTCCCTAATCTCAGAATAAGTAGAGTTTTTATATAATAAAATTCATGTTATATTGATTATCAGTCTACTCACCTCCTCCTCCTCTATAGCATAATGCTGGCAGACCAGGCTGCATATTCAGTGTGATAGGTTTCCTTTAAGGGTGACCTTAAAATGAGGCACAATTATTTATTTATTTATTTTTTAATCTATAAAAAATCTCAATATTTAAATTGCAATAAACTCTTCTTGAAAGAGGTTTTTGTTGTGAACCTGTAATACATCCGCTGCATAGAGCCGCACATAGACAAAGGCGAGCACAGGTAATAGCCAGGCCTGAACAGATGGCGATTAAACGTTGCTGATTCTCCAATCGCTGTCCCAGCCATGTTCCTCCCTGTAACTGTGTCCATTATGTGTGTTTTATTTTCTTATAATTGTAGCAGGGACATGATATGAATTTTTATTCTTCGGGCGGCCCTGGCACTGCTGAACTTCCATTTAGTATTCAGTATGGAGATTCGAGGGGAGAGCTTGGACCCTTTTTATTTGATGCGGAATGTGAATGCTAGTGAAGCTCCGACAGCTGTCCACTCCCCATGTGGTGTCCTCCATTGCACTGCTGTACAGATGAATTCTTTTCCCAATGTTTCAGTAATATTGGACGCACATGTTTCCAGGCGACAAAGCAGGATTCTTATGTATTCAT